>NW_028225184.1:51578729-52221104 GCF_052327205.1 Somniosus microcephalus
ACCTTGCCGGGCTCGCGACCAGGCCGACCGTCCAATACGATGCAAACGACACAACTCGGATCATTAGCACACCACTTTGTGTGAGGCACAGAAGGGTTTTTTGGTGTTTTTGCATCAGGCTGAGCTCGCGCACGCGCGCGGAACCACCGTCAGGACGGAAGACCAACCAAGTCGCGAGAACACGCTCGGGGTAAAGCTAGCGAAATATGACCTTTCTTTATAAGCCACCACCACCTTCACCACCACCACCACCACCAACAATCGCTTTGTCTTGCTGGGCACATGGCCTCCCCATCACAGAGAGGTTGGTGCCGGGTTCAACTTAATTCTGTTTGCAACCGGTAACCGTCAAGGCAAGAAAAACCACTCACACAACATCCTACACCATGCGTGCGTGTGTCTGTGTGCGCGTTTCTTTGCTGACATTTGCCAGAGAAATGGCGTGTTCAGCTAGCAGAACGGGACTCCCTCACCACAAGATTTCGGGCTCGAGAGGCGGACACCCGCTCCGGTGCTTGAATCGGACCACTGAGAATCACAGGACGTCTCAGACTCACGCGAGAGCGTTACAAGGACAAAGAGAAGGGCGCGGCCAAGGAAGAAAACACCGGGAGCTGCGCCGACACCCTCTCTCTCTCTGACTCGCCGTGTGCATGTCCGTCTTGTCACCAGCGACAGAAACGAGAGGAAACCCAGAAATAGCCTGAACACCAGCCTCTCTCTATACTGGGCCGGCCCGGGGACTCCCACTACGGACGCGAATCACCAAATCGGTCGTACGGGCCCACTGAGCGCACGATACAGGGGAATCTCGTTGCAAACACTGCGTGTGCATACGTTGCTCAAAAAGCTCAATGGGGTCACAGGCCCTGACCCGCTCAGAGGCACCTGTGTGACAAGACAACAAATGAAACTCGCTGGAATGTTTCTGCTGTCTTGTCATTTTAGACGGAACCACTGAGCGCACAACACAGTGGAATCTGACAAACACTGCTTGTGCATTAGCCCCAGTAAACAACTCAGTGGGGTCACAGGCCCTGACCCGTTCAGAGGCACCTGTGTGACAAGACAACAAATGAAACTCGCTGGAATGTTTCTGCTGTCTTGTCATTTTAGACGGACCCACTGAGCGCACAACACAGTGGAACTTTGACAAACACTGCGTGTGCATTAGCACCATCAAACTACTCAGTAGGGTCACAGGCCCTGACCGGTTCAGAGGCACCTGTGTGACAAGACAACAAATGAAACTTTACATGTACATCTTGTTTCTGCTGTCTTGGATGGGCCAACTGAGTGCACAACACAGGGGAACTTGGTGCAAACACTGCGTGTGCATAAGCCATTAAACAAGCTCAGTGGGGTCACAGGCCCTGACCGGTTCAGAGGCACCTGTGTGACAGACAGCAAATGAAACTTAGACACTGGAAATATTTATATGTTTCTGCTGTCTGTCTACGATTTCAGATTCACACTTAGAGTTTTTTGTCATTAAGTCATAAAAGCCAAAAAACCAATTTAATATGACTTTCCAATACTCTTTGAAAGGTCTCTATATTCATAAAATTAGCCTTTTTGCAAAGTAACACTTTTTGGGCCTTTTCAAAGTGCTCCCGCTGAGTGAATTTTGTTCTGAAAATCGTGTTCCCGAAAATCTCCGGCACCCCGCCAACGCCCCCTGTCAGAAATGACAAGTGTCAAATCAGCAGGTCAAACGGCCACCTCTATCCGACCAGGAGCACCCAAATCGCCGCAAATGGCACTTTTTTTTTTCTTCATCGGGACTTCCGACTAGGTTAATTATTTCCCAAGCTGCAACTCATAAACTATGTCCTGAGACACTTGCCAGAAATGACACATGTGAATTTGGCGGTTGCAAATCACTTTCCCAAGCCAGAAAGCTTCACCCGAGGCCCGCGTGAAGCGGCCGAATCTTTTCTCATCGGACTTCTGCGATTTGGTTAATCATGTCTCGAAATCGTTAAATGCACATGTCAATTTGGCGGGAGCAACTCACTTTCCCAAGCCGGAAAGCATCACCGGAGGCCCGCTTGAAGGGCCCTAATATTTTCCCATCGGACTTCCATGTTTTGGTTAATGATGTCTCGAAATCAGAAAATGCACATGTCAACTTGCCGGGAGCAACTCACTTTCCCAGCAACACCCGAGGCCCGCAAAAGGCGGCCGAATATATTCTCATCGGACTTCCATATTTTGGGGGTTAGATTCTCTCCCGCCATCCAGCTCCCTGGCCACGGGTCACTCGCTCACTTTCAGCCCGGGCCTTGCCAATTTGGTTAATCAGTTAGCCATGCTCCAGACTCGGCCTCGCCTTTTTCCTTTATGGTTAATGATGTGCCCAGGCTCGGACTTAGTCTCTCCAGCAGCCTTAACTTTTCACTGGTTAATGAGGTGCCCAGCCCGGCACTTAGTCTCTCTCCCCAGCAAGCTTACTTGGTCGGCCGACATTTGGATCCATTTTCGGGGCTTAATCGGGTCGAATACGGTCCCTTACGCAAGGGGAGCCGAAGCCCCGGCCTCTGCCAGGCGTCAGGCAGCCTGCCACTTTTTAAGCCCGACCAAAAACCCGAAAATTGGTTAAAAATGGAAATAAATTTCCACCCAAAAAGGGTTAAAAGTCGGTTGGACGGCAGCCCGGGTCGGTCTCTGCAGACTTGGAGGCCCTAGACAGTAATCTGGAAAACAGACCAAGTCTCGAAAAACCACCTCCTACCATTCTCCAGGTACCCCGCCAACCCCCCCTGCCAGAAATGACAAGTGTCAAATCAGCGGGTCAAACGGCCACCTCTATCCGACCAGGAGCACCCAAATCGCCGCAAATGGCCTTTTTTTTTCTTCATCGGGACTTCCATCTTGGTTAATGATTTCCCGAACTCCAACTCATAAACTATGTTCGGAGACACTTGCCAGAAATGACACCTCTCAATTTGGCGGGAGCAACTCACTTTCCCAAGGCAGAAAGCATCACCGGAGGCCCGCTTAAAGGGCCCGAATCTTTTCCCATCGGACTTCCGTGTTTTGTTTAATCATGTCTCGAAATCATTAAATGCACATGTCAATTTGCCGGGAGCAACTCACTTTCCCAAGCCGGAAAGCATCACCCGAGGCCCGCAAAAGGCGGTCAAATCTTTTCCCTTCTGTACTTCCAGTACAAATTTGAATGGCCATATCTCCGCACTCCCGCGTCGGAGCCAAGCCGTTTTTACACGGTTAGACGCGGCTTCCCGTGCCCGTTCGAATGCCGCCCTGCTCGGCGGCAAAGGAGAACTTTTTTTATTTTCGGCCGATTTCGGGAAAAAAAAATTCCGCTCTGAACTAGGATTTTTCGGCTTTAATCGTTTCGGAAATGGTCCCTGACGCAAGGGAGCCGAAGCCTCGGCCTCTGCCGGGCGTCAGGCTGCCGTTTTTAAGCCCGACCAAAAACCCGAAAATTGGTTAAAAATGGAAAGAAATTTCCACCCAAAAAGGGTTAAAAGTCGGTTGGACGGCAGCCCGGGTCGGTCTCTGCAGACCTGGAGGCCCTAGACAGTAATCTGGGAAACAGACCAAGTCTCGAGAAACCACCTCCTACCATTCTCCAGGTACCCCGCCAATCCCCCCTGCCAGGAATGACAAGTGTCAAATCAGCGGGACGGATTTGACTTTTGTGAACGACCACCGGCCCTTTTTTCGCCCATAGGCGGTCAAATCTTTCTCCTTCCGTACTTCCGGTACAACTTTGAAAGGCCATATCTCCGCACTCCCGCAGCGGATCGAAGCGGTTTTCACAGCGCTAGACTCGGCTTCCCTTGCCCATTCGAATGACACCTCGGCCGACGTCCAACCAATTTTTTTTTATTTCGGCCGCATGGCCATTTTTTTCCCGGCCGGGTGAGATCCGACCCCCGGCCCCACTTTGAAAGCTCATATCTCGGCACTCACGCAGCGGATTGAAGCGGTTTTCACAGCGTTAGACTCGGCTTCGCTTGCCCATTCGAATGACACCTCGGCCGACGTCCAAAAAAATGTTTTTTATTTCGGCCGCATCGGCCATTTTTTTCCCGGCCGGGTGAGATCCGACCCCCGGCCCCACTTTGAAAGCTCATATCTCCGCACTCACGCAGCGGATTGAAGCGCTTTTCACAGCACTAGACTCGGCTTCGCTTGCCCATTCGAATGACACCTCGGCCGACGTCCAAAAATCCTTTTTTTTAATTTCGTACGGCTTCCGCGATTTTCTTCCCGCTAGCTGAGATCCGACCCCCGGCCCCACTTTGAAAGCTCATATCTCGGCACTCACGCTGCGGAGCGAGGCGGTTTTGCCACCATTCGACTTGTCTTGGCTTGCCCGGTCGAACGCCACCCTTGTTTCCGAAAATGCACACAAGGCCATTTGACGACCCCAACGTTCCCCAAGCGGGAAAGGAGCACCCAAAGCCCCGGTAAGGCGGCTGAATACATTCCCATCCAGACTTCCGTCCCCAATGTGAATGCCAACTATTCAGTTAATGAGTTGCCTCATTGGTTAATCATTTGTCGCTCTGACTTTTGGTTACCCAGTTGTCGATGTTCAAATTTCAGTTAATGAGTTGCCCTTTTGGGTTATGATTTCCTACCTTGACAACTCATTAACCAGTGTTTCAGAAACTGCACAAGGCCATTTGACGACCCCAACTCGGTTCGCCAAGCGGGAAAGCAGCAACCGAAGCCCCGGTAAGCCGGCCGAATCCATTCCCATAGGACTTCCGTCCCCAATGTGAATGCCAAGTATTCAGTTAATGAGTTGCCCTTTTGGTTTATCATTTGTCGCTCTGACTTTTGGTTAACCAGTTGTCGATGTTCACTATTCAGTTAATGAGTTGCCTCTTTGGTCTATGATTTCCTACCTTGACAACTCATTAACCAGTGTTTCAGACAATGCACAGGGCCATTTGCCGACCCCAACTCGGTTCCCCAAGCGGGAAAGCAGCACCCGAAGCCCCGGTAAGGCGGCTGAATCCATTCCCATCGGACGACGGCCCCCAATTTGAATGCCCAATATTCAGTTACTGAGTTGCCTCCTTGAAACTTGAGTTATCGAGTTGTCCCTTTGGTTATCCAGTTGCCACATTGAAATTTCAGTTACTGAGTTGCCTCCTTGGTTACTCATTTGTCGCTCTGACTTTTGGTTAACCAGTTGTCGATGTTCAAATTTCAGTTAATGAGTTGCCCTTTTGGTTTATGATTTGCTACCTTGACAACTCATTAACCAGTGTTTCAGACAATGCACAAGGCCATTTGACGACCCCAACTCGGTTCCCCAAGCGGGAAAGGAGCACCCGAAGCCTCGGTAAGGTGGCTGAATCCATTCCCATCGGACTTCCGACCCCAATGTGAATGCCAAGTAATCAGTTAATGAGTTGGCACTTTGGTTACTCATTTGTCACTGTGACTTTTGGTTAGCCAGTTGTCGATGTTCAAAATTCAGTTACTGAGTTGCCTCCTTGAAATTTCAGTTTACGACTTGTATCTTTGGTTCACCAGTTGCCACTTTGCAATTTCAGTTAATGAGTTGCCTCCTTGGTTAATCATTTGTCGCTCTGACTTTTGGTTGTCGATGTTCAAGTTTCAGTTAATGAGTTGCCCTTTTGGTCTATGATTTCCCACCTTGACAACTCAGTAACCAGTGTTTCAGACAATGCACAAGGCCATTTGCCGACCCCAACTCAGTTCCCCAAGCGGGAAAGCAGCACCCTAAGCCCCAGTAAGGAGGCCGAATCCATTCCCATCCGACTTCCGTCCCCAATGTTCCAGGCAGCACGGTGGCATAGTGGTTAGCACTGTTGCCGCACAGAGCCAGGAACCCGGGTTCGAATCCGGCCTCAGCTGACTGTGACTGTCTGTGTGGAGTTTGCACATTCTCCCCATGTTTGCGTGGGTTTTCTCCGGGGGCTCCGGTTTCCTCCCACAGTCCAAAGATGGGCGGGTTAGGTTGATTGGCTGCCTCGTCACATCTTACTCCGATGTGTCGCCAGGGCCAATTTATCATAGCCAATCAACCTAACCTGCACATCCACGCAAACACGGTGAGAATGTGCAAACTCCACAGAGACAGTCACCCGAGGCCGGATTCGAATCTGGTCTCTAGCGCTGATGATACAACAGTGCTAACCACTATGCTGCCGTGCTGCCTGCAAATCAGAGGCGATCTTCATAACTTCATAACTTAATAGCTCTCTGGCTCGGGGTTCCCACAAGTGGGGAATCAATTGGGCTTTTAAATCAAAATTGCATCAATTTCCCACATCGTGCAGAATTCGTGTGGGAAACCCGCCCCCGTAGCAAAATCCCACAAATGACTTGGAAGCTCTAACTGATGCAATTTTGATTTAATTGCCCAATTGATTCCCCACGAATGGGAACCCCCAGCCTGAGAGCTTTTCAGGTGACATCATCACTGCTGCTTCATTTCAAGGGCTTCCACAAGCCTTCCTGACTTCAGCAGACTGCCAAGCTTCTCGCCCAAGCAGGTGCTTCGAACATCATCAGTCATGGCGATACGTCGGAGGAAGGCATCCCCCAGATTTGACGAGGCAGCCCTCCAGGCATTGGTGGAGGGAGCGAAAAAGAGCAGGGAGGTGCTCTTCCCCTCCTCGGGAAGGAAGAAGCCACCCCAGCAAACCAAGGCTGTGTGGCTGAGGGTGGCAGAGCAAGTGAACGACACCAGCAATACCATCAGAACATGGAGACAATGTCGCAAACGCTTCCATGACTTTCTGCGCACTGGAAAAGTGAGTATGATGTTCCCATCACTCTTAATCTGATCCTCATTGCCTTTCCTCGCCAGCTCTCAGCTTTACCAATCTCTTCCTCCACATCCCACTTGGCACTGACATCCATGCACCCTTTCCCACTCCCTCTCTCTCTATGATCACATTCACCTAACTAATGGACTATGCAGCCCTCACACTCACTATCACTGTCATGCTATGAAAACAACATACATCACATAGGGAGGGCCCTTGGTCTTGCCATCTCACTCCATCTTTCTCTCCTTCTAAGCATCTATGCCATCGATTCTCTACACTCACTCATTCATTCTCGCTCAAACTCCACCTGTCTCCCCCATTGCAGGAAAAGAGAGCTGACAACCGAGCAGAGCGAGCCAAGCCAGGGGGAGGGGCAGCCTCCTTAGCCCAGCTGACCCCATGGGAGGAGGCGGTCCTGGAGATCATCGGCGTCCAGGACGACACACAAGTGGGGGACGGAGAGACCGGTGCAGCAGAGCAAGCAGGTGACAGAAGAGTTTTCCAACTCTCTCAATTGCATTGCATGACTCGCTGATAATGACTTGGAAGCTCTAACAGATGGACCTCTGATCATCTGCAATAAGCACTGTGCAGGTAACCCTGGCCTCTCATCTCTGACACTTTCCTTTACTCCCCCACAGGTCCATCGCAAGCTCCCATCTCCAGGACGCAGGAGGAGGTTCAGCATCAGCTACGAGACTCCTCAGAGGAAGTTGCAACCTCTGAGGGCGCAGCGTCAGCAGAAGGCAACGCACCCAGCACCAGCGCGGAATCTGACACCTCGGTGGGACCTTCGGGACATAGAGTAGTGTCGTCACCTGGTGTATCACAGCTCACAAGTGAGCCTCAGCAGATGGAGGAGACAGGGACAGCAGTGGAGATGCCTAGTCGGAGGGCGCAGCACTCTCCCAGCTCGGCCCAGCTGCATGTCGACCCTCTGCCTCTGGGTCGATCCACAGTATCAGCGGTGATAGCACTCCAGGAAAATATGCAGGAGTCTCTGGCAGGTTTTGCCTCCAGGGCTGCTGCGAGTGCGGAGCGAATGGAGGAGTCCGCCGCTAACGTGAGCAGAGCCTTTGTGGAGTCATTGGCGCATCAAGGCATTACCACGGAAAGGATGGCAACCTCCGTGGAAAGGCTGGCTACGGCCATGGAGGAGATACGTCGCGCGAGTGATGAAAACATGGTGAGTGTTCAGACTAGACTGACATCTCTGGAGGAGCAATGTGCAGCTATTGAACGGAGAAACCAGACCTTCATGGCAGTCCCTCTGAGAAGGACTGCCAGTCCCGACACGGGTCCCCATGGCTCCCCTGATGTGCAGCAAGGTGCTCTCTCGCCACTTGCAAGTGCTGAGGGGGACCTGACCCATGAGAGGGATGATGGTGGCAGCGAACAAGGAGGTGGGGGCTCCTCTCCAAGCGCTCAAATTTCCATGCCACTGACAAGTCCTCGGTCAGAGCCCCACCTGAGTCAGCACCCAAGTGAGATCGGCGTCTCAACCCCTGCACAGCTGCAGGAGCAGCAGACGGCTGCGCAGCCCTTACAGGCTCGCAGACCCAGAGGACGCCCGCCAAAGGTGTCCAGACAGGAGCAGCAAGGAAGTGAGCAAGGGGCCTCCACATCTGCTGATGCCACTGGGGTACCACTACGTAGGAGCACGCGTAAGAGAAATAAACTGCACAAATAGTCACAAGGGTAGTCACTTGGGTGGAATTTAATGTGTTATGGTTGAAAGCCATCAGAATAATGTGATTAAAACATCTGTTGGCTACTGCTGTAGTTGTGGCGTGCGTTATTTCGCGAATGGGACTTTCATTTTGAGGTCAGTATGGTGGTCACATCGCTAGAACTCAGCTGCTCCCTGGCTATTGTCAGTGCTCAGGTAAAAGGATGCGAGGCACTAGTCCCTCATGGGCGAGGCTCAGCAAATCTGGCCACTATGAGCGCGTCCCTTGCATGCCGGCCACCAATGTTCTCACGCACTGCTGCCGCTGGTTGATGAGCCTCTGCAAGATGTTCATCTTCGCTCTCCTCCTCCCCCTCCTCCTCCTCCTCATCTGAGGAGGATATGTCAGGAGCCACTTGGCCCTCGGCCATCTGCAAGCCAGACGCTGTGCCATGTTGTGAAGCACACAGCAAACCACAACGATCCTGGAGACCCTGGCTGCTGAGTATTGCAGGGCTCCACCTGATCTGTCCAGGCATCTGAAGCGCATCTTCAGCAGACCAATGGTCTGCTCGATCATGGCTCTGGTGGAAAGGTGGCTGGAGTTGTAGTTCTCCTCAGCTGCGTTGGATGGGCTCCTCAGCGGCGTCAATAGCCACGTCCTCAAGGGATAGCCCTTGTCTCCAAGTAGCCATCCGTTCAGTTGGTCTGGCGGACTGAATAGCGGAGGCACAGTAGACTGGCGCAGTATGAGGGAGTCATGGCAACTGCCAGGGTACTTGGCACAAACATGCAAAATTTCCTTCTTGTGGTTACACACCAGCTGAACGTTCAGGGAGTGGAAGCCCTTGCGGTTGACAAATGTACCAGGATTGCGATGGGGAGCCTTAAGGGCCACATGTGTGCAATCAACGATGCCCTGCACCCTTGGAAAGCCTGCAAGATTCGCAAATCCAAGCGCTCTCGCCATGACACTTGCTAGATCCTTGGTGAAATGGATGTGATTGTGCACGATGGCAAAGAGGGCATCAGTTACCCGCTTGATGCTGGTGTGTGCGGCCGCCTGTGAGATGCCGCTGATGTCTGCTGCTGATCCCTGGAATGAGCCTGAGGCAAAAAAGTTGAGTGCGATGGTGACTTTGACGGCCACTGATAAGGGGTGTCCAGCTGCTCCTCTGGGCTCCAGGTCTTGCTGCAGCATTGCGCAGATGTCAGCCACTATCTCTCGCGAAAGTCGGAGCCGCCTTTGGCACTGCCGCTCAGACATGTCGAGGTAGCTGACCCTGCGTCTGTAGACCCTGTTTGGGGGGTATCTCCTGTGCCGACGGACTTCCATGCGCTGGCCCCTTCTGGCCTGTGCATCCTCAGGTGGGGCAGCAGCAGCTTGGCGCAACTGTTGTTGCTGCTGCTGTTGGGCGGCCTCATGTACTATCCAGAAGGGCAGGCCAAAAAAAGCTCCCATGCTTCTGGTAGATGCCTCAGTTGAGGAAGCGCTCAGTGAGGTCACACTGGAGATGGTTGTCAGGCTGCAAACTTCCAGAGCTTCGGAAAGCCTTCTGAAAGATCCCCCAGACCTGTGAGAGCAAAGTTATGCCACCTGCAATTAAAGCCTGTTGAAATCTGCCATTTAATGGTTGAGCTGCAGCTGCTGCTCCACAAGCCAGTTGTGCTCGCGCCAGGGTTCAGTTGTGTGTTTCCCACCAGGCGTGTTTCACGTGGGAAAACGATAAAACTTGCAACTGGATAGGAAAATGGGATTATAGAGCCAATTGAGGGCTTGTTAAGAGCCTTAAGGGCCTATCCCGCCTCCTGGAGGCGGGACGGAGTCGGGACCAGCAGACACGAATTTAGGAAAATTGCATGGAGGCGGGTTTGCGCCCGCACGCCAGTTTTGCGATTTTTACCCCCCACACGTCTCCAATCCCGCCTCCACGGCCCTAGCAAAATCCAGCCCGAAATGTGGGGAACACGATCCAAACCCGCCCCCCGTAGCAAAATCCAGTCCATAGAGTCCAAGGGACAAATTACAAAGGGATATTGCACAAACTCGGGTTTTTTGCCCTGGAATTTATAAGCTTAAGTGGTGATTTGATTGAAGTATTCACGACATTAAGTGGAACTGCTAGTGTCGATAGCGAGACGTTATTTCTGATGGTTGACCCACCTGGGAGTCGGGGCCATATCCTCAACATTAGATCCAAGCCTTTCAGGAGAGAAGTTTGTGTGACAGAAATTTGTAACACACTTCCACAAACAGCAATTAAATCTGGGTCAATTGTCAATTTTAAACTTGAGATTGAGAGATGTTTGTTAACCAAAGGTATTCAGGGATCTGGAGCAAAGGGATATCGATCGATGATTTAATTAAATGGCAGAAAGGCTGCAGGCGTTAAACAGCCTGCTCCTGTTGTTATTTTCTTTGTTAAAGGATCAAAGCGCGAATGTAGAGTTGAGTATCGCGATTTAAAAGCAGCGCCCGAACAGGGACTTGAACCCTGGAACCTCAGATAAAAAGTCTGATGCTCTACCGACTGAGCTAGCCAGGCTTTTGCAAGCCCCAGCTCACAAGTACTTTCATTGGCTGCAGTGCATCATTGTATCTCCTGCAAATTCAATTTACTTGTCCATAATCCAGCCTGTATAGCACATTTCTCCCACAAATCCAGAGTGACTGCCTCAGACCGCCATCACTTCAGAAATATTACCCCACCCACAAAAGACATGCTCTTTAGCAGCGGAGTCAGATGTGGCAAGTGCCGTCCCCCAGATATCTGTATTAGATCATCAACTTTTCACCGTATTTATGATTGACTCGGATGGAGCGATGGATCACTGTCGATCGTATTTTGAAGATCGCACTAAGTTAGACGGTCCGCTCGTCGTGCAGTTGGGAAATGGATGTAACCAAATCGTCAGAGATAGACACAGTAAGCCGGCAAAACAAAGTCAAATCGAGTTCACTGTACGCAAGTGTTACACCACCCAGTTTGGAACAACGTAAGATAGTTCTGAGTATTTTCTAAATAATGGGAAGCTCGTAACTGTTGAGGACCAAAGAGGTTTATGAGTCCCAGTTCACAATTTATTATTAGCTTGTAGACATGGAGCAAAAGACATTTGATAAAGTCCCGCATATGGGACATTGGGCTAAATTTGAAACGCATGTAATTGAAGGCAAATTATTGACCTGGTTAGCAAATTGGTGGCACGACAGGAGACAAAATTTACAGATGATGATCAGGTACATTAATTGGCAGATTATGACGAGTGGTGTCTCTGATTGATCACTTTTGGGGCCTCAACTAATCACCGATTTCATTAACGACTTACTTGATGGGATTGAGAGCCACACATCCAAGTTTGACGATGACAAAAAAGATAGGCGGCATTATAATCAGTTGAGATGGAAGCAAGAAATTTGACCAGATATTCATAGATTAAGTGAACGTGCAATTTTCTGGCAAATTGATTTAAATATTAGCAAGTGTGACGTGATCCACTTCCGATCTTTATAGGAGTATTTAGAATACACTCCTTATAATGTTAAGTTGGAAACAGCTGAGGTCCAAATAGACTTGAGTCCCTGTACATGGACATGGACAGGTACAGAAAAGATTCAAAAAGCTAATTGAAAAGTGATACTTATATCTGTAGGATTACAATATAAGAGGGTGAAATTATGCCACAGCTATACAAAGCACTGGTTAGACCACAGCTGCGGTACTGTGTTCAATTCTTGGCATCACAGCTTAGGAATGTAGTATCAGGCTTAAAAAGTGAAGCGTAGATTTACCAGAAGGAGACATTTGATAAAGTACCGCATAAGGGACTTTTAGTTAAAGTTGATGTTGTTAGGAAATTGTTTGCGCCGTAGGAGACAAAGTTGATGAATAATGATCAGGTACATTAATTGGCAGCATATGACGAGTGTTGTCTCTGAGAGATCACTTTTGGGGCCTCAACTATTTACCGATTTTATTAACGACTTACTTGATGGGATTGAGAGCCACCCATCCAAGTTTGACGATGGCAAAAAAAGATAGGCGGCATTATACGCAGTTTAGATGGAAGTAAGTAAATTGACCCCATATTCATAGATTAATTGTATGAACAAATCTTTGGCAAATTGATTTTAATATTAGCAAGTGTGCCATCATGCTCTATAGATCTAAATTGGCGCGTTTAGAATACACTAAATATAATGTTAAGCTGGAAACAGTTGAGTTCCAAATAGAGTGAAGGGCTCCTGTACAGATATCATTAAATGGTCATGGACAGGTATAGAAAATAATTTAGAATCTTAAGAGGTGATTTTGTTGAAATATTGACGATAGAAAATGGAACTGACAGTGTTGAAAGATTCAGCTTGTTCCCAATGAATACTGGGTTACTTGACTATGTTAACCCCTATTTACCCATAGTGCAGGTTTAGCTGACTGAAGCACATTTGTGGACTGGAAGACGCCACATTACTTATCAAACTTCGGAATGTTTGTGTTCACAGACTCAGTAGAGCCATTGTCTAAACACGGCCTGCCCTCCCAGTAGATGAGAGTACAATTAACAACCAACATTGTTACAGTCACAAGGTACATGAATTACTGCGGCCTTGTAGCCATCCTGCTTGTTCGACAGTTAAGGATAACACATGTTTTCTCAAACTATAAACTATGCCAACAACGGGGAAGAGATAACAGCAGGAATGTGGGGAGTAGGATGAAACAACTAGCATCTGTGACTGGCATGATCAGAGGGCACCCGAGTTCAATGGCTGGGCCCGACAGTTGAATGACTAACCACTTAAACCAATAAAGAATAACTGTTGTGACACTGTACGTGTGCCCCCCATTCTGTAGTAGGTGGGCGTTGCTTATAGAATTGTATAACTTGAATGAACAACTGCTTGTCCCCCGAGAGTGCATCCCTAGTTTAATGAAGCTGCGTGGCTCTCCCTTGTGCCCAAGTTCCTCTTAGTTGTTTTAATAAGTTCTGTACTTGTCCTCAAATCCATCTCCGTCTGCAGTTTCTCCATATTCGAATCTAACACCTTTGCAATTTGATATTGCACTTCAACTGACGATAATATTGCAGTGCAATTCCATTGCAAAGCTCTGTTTCATTGCAAATTCCTATTATATTGCAAAGTGAAATTCCATTGCAATGTTTTCTTCATTGCAAATGACGATCATATTGCAAGGCGATATTGCATTGTAATATGCTTTTGCATTGCAAATGCCGATAATATTGCAAAGCGATATTCAATTGTTATGTGCTATTGTATTGCAAACGACTATTATATTGCAAAGTGATATCTCATTGCAATGTTCTATTGAATTGCAAATGACATTCATATTGCAAACTGATATTCCATTTAAATGTTCCATTTCACTGCAATGACTATTCTGTTGTAAAGAAACATTCTATTGCAATGTTCTATTGCATTGCAAATGATGATTGTATTGCAGTGATATTCCATTGCAATGTTCTGTTGCAATGCAAATGACTACTATGTTGCAAACTGCAATACCATTGCAATGTGCTATTGCATTGCCAATGAATCTAGTATTTTAGTTAAAATTCGTTGCGAAATCTATTGCATTGCAAATGAATATTATATTGGAAAGTGATATTCCATTGCCATGTTCTATTGCATCGCAAATGACGATCATGTTACAAAGTGATATTCAATTGCATTGTTCCATTGCATTGCAAATTACTATTATATTGCAAAGCGATATTCCATTGCAATGTTCTACTGCATTGCAAATGGCGATCATATTGCAAACTGATATTCCATTGCATTATGCAATTGCATTGCAAATGACTATTATTTTGCAAAGTGATATTCCACTGCAACGTTCCCTTGCATTGCAAATGACTATTATATTGCAGTGAAATTCTATTGCAATGTTCTATTGCATTGCAAATTCGTATTATGTTGCAAAGTGATATTCCACTGCAATGTTTTTTTCATTGTAAATGGTGATCACATTGCAATGCGATATTCCATTTCAGTTTGCTATTGCACTCTAAATTACTATTATATTGCAAAGTATTATTCCATTGCAATGTGCAATTGCATTGCAAATTACATTCTGGTTGCAAACTGATATTCCATTGCAATGTTACATTGCACTGCAATAACTATTCTGTTGTAAAGAAATACTCTGTTCTAATGTTCTATTGCATTTCAGATGCCGATTTTTCTGCATTGATGTTCAATTGCAATGTTCTGTTCCAGTGCAAATAACTACCATGTTGCAAATTGCTATTCCAATACAATGTGCTATTGCATTGCAAATGATTATAATATTGCAACTTAAAATTCCATTGCAATGTTCTATTGTATTCCAAATGAATAATATATATCAAATTGCTATTCCATTGCAATATTCTATTGCATTGCAAATGACGATTATATTGCAAAGTGATATTCCACTTCAATGTTCTATTGCATTGCAAATGACAATCATATTACAAAGCGATATTCCATTGCAATGTTCTATTGCATTGCAAACCACGATTGTATTGCAATAATATTTCATTGCAATGCTCTACTTCATTGCAAGGAGTACTATATTGCAAAGCTATATTCAATTGCAATGATCTATTGCATTTCAAGTAAATATTATATTGAAAGCTAATAGTCCATTGCAATGTGCTATTATAGTGAAAATGAATATCATATTGCAAAGTGATAATCCATTGCAATGCACAATTGAATTGCAATGATTATTATATTGCAAAATAATATTCAATTGCAATATCGTATTGCATTGCAAATGACGATTATATTGGAGTGATATTCCATTGCAATTTTATATTGCATTGCAAATGAGTACTCTATTGCAAAGCGATATTCCATTGCAATTCACTATTGCAATTGAAATGACTATTATATTGCGAAGTGATATTCCATTGCAATATGCTACTGCACTGCAAATGACGATTGTACTACAAAGTGATATTCCATTGCAATGATCTATTGCATTGCCATGTTCTATTGCATTGCAATTGACTATTATATTGCAAAGTGATATTCCTTTGCAATGTCCTGTTGCATTAAAAATGACGACTCTTTTGCAAAGTAATATTCCATTGCAATGTCTTTTGCATTGCAAATGATCATATCCATTGCAATGTGCTATTTCACTACAAATGTCGAATATATGGCAGTGATAATCCATTGCAATGCTCTATTGCATTACAAATGATTATTATATTGCAAAGTGATAGTCCATTGCAATGTTCTATCGCATTGCAAATGACCATTATACTGCACTGATATTCCATTTCAATGTGCAATTAAATTGCAAATTGCTGTTAAAATGCAAAGTGATATTCCATTGCAATGTTCCATTGCAATGCAAATGATGATCAAATTGCAAGGCAATATTCCCTTGCAATGTGCTTTTGCATTGCAACTGACTATTATATTGCAAGATGATTTTCTATTGCAATGTTCCATTGCATTGCAAATGACGATCAAATTGCAAGGCAATATACCCTTGAAATGTGCTTTTGCATTGCAACAGACTATTATATTGCAAGGTGATATTCTATTGCAAAGTTCCATTGCATTGCAAATGACGATTATATTGCAGTGATATTCCAATGCAATGTGCAATTACACTGCAAATGACTACTTTATTGCAAAGTGATGTTACTTGCAAAGTCCTACTGCTTTGCAAATGATGATCATATTGCAATGCGATATTTCATTGCAATGTTTTGTTGCATTGCAAATCATTATTATTTTGCAAACTGATATCCCATTGCAATGTTCTATTGCATTGCAAATGACGATTATATTGCGAAGTGATATTCCATTGCAATTGTGCTATTGCATTGCAATTGACGGTTATATTGGAGTGATCTTCCATTGCAATGTACTGTTGCATTACAAATGCTTAGTATGTTGCAGAGTGATATTCCATTGCAATGGCTTATTGCATTCAAAATACTTTCATATTGCAAAGCGATATTCAATTGCAATGTTCTTTTGCATAGCAAATGATTATTATATTGCAAACTGATATTCCATTGCAATGACTATTATATTGCGAAGTGATATTGCACTGCAATGTTCATTGCAATGTTCTATTGCATTGCTAATGATGATCATATTACAAAGCGACGTGCCTTTGCAACGTGCTACTGTACTGCAAATTAATTTTGAATTGGGAGTTAATCGTACATTACAAAGTCATATTGCATTGCTATTGCATTGCAAATGTATATCGTACTACAAGTAAATAATCCATTGCAATGTTCTATTGCATTGCAAATGACTATTTCATTGCAAAGTGATATTCCATTAAGATATGCTATTGCATTGCAAATGACAATGATATTGCAAAGTGATATTCCATTGCAATGTTCCATTGCAATGCAATGACAATGATATTGCAACGTGATATTCCACTGCAATCTTCTATTGCATTGCAAATGACGATTTATTGCAAACTGATATTTATTTGCTTGTTCTGTTACATTGCAATGACTGCTTTTATTCCATTATAGTGTTTCATTGCAGGGTAATGACTATTATATTGCAAAGTGATGCTCCATTACAATGTCCTATTGCATTGCAAATGAAGATTATTTTGCAAACTGATATTCAAAAGCAATGTTTCATTGCATTGCAATGAATATTATATTGCAATGTTCTATTGCATTGCAAATGACAATCATATTGCAAAGCGATATTCCATTGCAATGTTCCTATACATTGCAATGACAATTATATTGCAAAGTGATATTCAATTCCAATGCTCTGTTGCATTGCAAATGACGATTATATTGCAGTGCTATTCCATTGCAATGTTCTGCAATGCCAATGAATACGATGTTGCAAAGTGATATTCCATTGCAATGTCTTGTTCCATTGCAATGTCCTGTTGCACTGTAAATGACTATTATATTGCAACCTGATATTCCAGTGCAATGTTCCATTGCATTGCAATGACTATTTTATTGCAAAGTGGTATTTCATTCCAAAGACATATTGCATTGCAAATGTAAATTATATTGCAATGGGATATTCCATTGCAATGTGCTATTGCATTGCATTTTAATTATATGGAAAAGTGATATTCCATTGCAATGTGCTATTGCATTGCAAATGATTATCATATTGCAAATTGTTATTCCATTGCAATGTGCTATTGCATTGCAAATTACTATTATATTGCAAAGTGATATTTCTACGCAATATTCTATTGCATTGCAAATGATGATTATATAGCAGTGATATTCAATTGCATTGCAAATGACTGCTTCAATGCAAGGTGAGGTTCAATAGCAAAGTCCTATTGCATTGCAAATGACGATCATAGTCAAAGCGATATTCCATTGTAATTTTCGATTACATTGCAAATGACTATTATATAGCAAAGTGATATTCCATTGAAATGTTCCATTGCATTGCAATGACTATTATATTGCAAAGTTATATTTCATTGTAATGTTTGTTTGCATTGCAAATGACTATTGTTTTGCGAAGTGCTTTTCCATTGCATTGCTCTATTGCATTGCAAATGACGATTATATTGCAGTGATAATCCATTTCAATGTTATGTTGCATTGCAAATGACTACTTTGTTGCAAAGTGATAGTCCATTGCAACGCCCTATTGCATTGCAAATTAATATAAAATTTCAAGTTAAAATTCCGTTGCAATCTTCTATTGCATTTCAAATGACAATTATATTGTAAAGTGATACTCCATTACAATGTGCTATGGAATTGCAGATTACTGATATTTTGTAACGTACTAATCCTTTGCAATGTTCTGCATGGCAAATGACGATCATGTTGCAAAGCGATATTATATTCCAATGTGATTTTGTTCTGCAAATGATTAATACATTGCAAGTTAATTGTCCATTGCAAAGTCATATTGGATTGCAAATAACTATTATATTGCAAAGTGATATTCCATTCCAAGGCTCTATTGCATTGCAAATGACAATTATATTGCACTGCTATTCCATTGCAATGTTCTATTACATTGCCAATGAACACTAAGTTGAAAAGTGATATATATGGCGAAGTTATATTCCATTGCAATGTTATACTGTATTGCAAATGACTATTATATTTCAAACTGATATTCTAATACAATGTTCCAATGCATTGCAATGACTATTATATTGCAAAGTAATATTCCATTGCAATGTTCAATTGCATTGCAATGAGTATTATATTGCAAAGTGATACTTCATTCCAAACTTCTATTGCATTGCAAATGAAGAGTATAGTGAAAAGTGATACTCAAGTGCAATGTTCTACTGCATTGCAAATTACGATTATATTGCAGTGATATTCCATTGCAATGTGCAATTGCATTGCAAATGACTGCTACAATGCAAAGTGAGGTTCAATTGCAAAGTCCTATTGCCTTGCAAACCAGGAACAGAAGTCAAAGCGCTATTAAATTGTAATTTTCTATTACATTGCAAATGACTATTATATTGCAAACTGCTATTCTATTACATTGCAAATGACTATTATATTGCAAACTGCTATTCTATTACATTGCAATGGCTATTATATTGCAAAGTTATGTTCCACTGCTATGACTGATTGCATTGCAAATGACGATTATATTGCAATGTGATATTCCATTGCAATGTTCTATTGCAGTGTAAAAGGACAAATATATTACAAAGTTATATTTCCACTGCAATATTCTGTTGCATTTCAAATGACAATTATATTGTAAAGTGATACTCCATTGCAAGGTGCTATTGCATTTCAAATTACTATTATTTTGCAATGCACTAATCAATTGCAATATTCTACTGCATTGCAAATGACGATCATATTATAAAAGCGATATTATATTGCAATGTGATATTTTTTAGCAAATGACTGTTACATTGCAAGTTAATAGCCCATTGCAATGTCATATTTCATTGCAAATGACTATTATATTGCAAAGTGATATTACATTGCAAAATGCTATTGCATTGCAAATGACGATCATAGCCCAAAGTGATATTCCATTGCAATGTTCTATTGCATTGCAAATCATGATCTTATGACAAAGCGATATTCCATTGCAATATTCTATTGCATTGCAAATGATGATGGTAATGCAAACTGACATTCGAGTGCAATGTTCCATTGCATTGCAATTACTATTATATTACAAAGTAATATTCCATTGCAATGTTCCATTGCATTGCCATGACTATTATATTGCAAAGTGATATTGCATTGAAAATTACGGTTATATTGCAAAGTGATACACCATTGAAATGTTCTATTGCATTGCAAATGTCAATTATATTGCAAAGTGATGTGCTGCCTTCCTTTAAGAATTTATGTTAGTTTTCAAGCTAATTCAGGGGTTTGAGTAATTTGGGTCAATTTCTATTGTGTACCGCCAACTAGTGGATATTTGGTACCTAGCAAGTGCGGTAAAGTGCAGTAAAATGCAGTAAAGTGCAGTAAAGTGAACTACTGAATAGCACAAGACCTGCAGCTCGACACATGGTCTGGCAGTTATTTTCTTGTTACTCTCCGTCCTTGGACACTATTTGTCTGTAAGTACTTGAGAATGTTATGGATGATTAGTGTACACAATATTTTGCAGAAAATGTTTAGTTTGTTACCTTTCTCTGTAAGCAACCCTGCACAGCCAGCCGTGAAGTGCTCGCTCTCTGTTTCTAGCTGGTTAACTTGTAGTGCATCAAAATACGGCTATGTACAGGGCTAATTTAAAATGAATGTAAGAAAATGCCTTTCAGTTTGCTAAATGTATATTCACAGTAAGTTGTGTTTCCACGTGTTTTGGTAAGTTGCATGCCAAATGTACTGTGTTGCTCACGCTTACCTAAATTTGTGTAAGCATATCAGTTTTGTGCTTGTATACTAATGTGTGCTTCCATTTCTGTATTGTATTTCAGTTTCACAATAAGAATATTTCAGTAAAGTTTACAAGAAAAGTCAAGCCTTGTGATTTTTATGGGAAGATATCAAGTTGTTAGCTACCTGTCTAGCTCTGCATAGGAACGTGCTGCAAGGGCAGAAAAGTGAAAGGACAACAACACAGCGGGCTCAAGCACAAGAAGATACCACTCCACTACCATGAGTCTATGCACAGGAAGACAATATGCCATAGAGGACGTCGACCAGCCAATCAAGAAGCATGAGCCTCTTCGAGCAAATGATGCCAAGTCACAGTCCTCTAAAGCATCCTCTAGATCATCTTGGTGGTCCAGCAGACCATCGTCATTGACAGCTTCTGCAGCCGCCAAAGCACATGCCAAGGCAAAAGCTGCCCAGGCTCAATTGTCCTTTGCTGAAAACGAAGCTAGTGTGATGAAGCAGAGAACCGACCTCGATGCTAGTGTGATGAAGCAGAGAGCTGACTTCGATGCCAGTCTCCACATTCTCCAAAGCCAGAGAGCTGCCGCTGCCGCTGAAGCTGAAGCTGCAGCTTATGAAGAAGGTGAGGAGAATGAAGGCGGGGAGCACAGCCATGAACCATATGTTACAGAACAGCCCCTCAGTCCAGTGCAACTTACAAGTGAGTATGTCCAACAACACTCCAAATTCTTCTTCAAGGAAACATCTCACCACAGTAACAAACAGCCTGTTTTCGGAGACACTGAGCTTAAAAGAGAAGAAACAAGTAAGACTTACCTGCAGAGACCTCCACACCACTCGGCCAATCCAGCCAAGCTGTCCTCACCCGAGCCACAAGGTGCACAAGACCTCGCTAGGTGCCTCATCTGCTGAGAATTGTTAAGTTCAGGTCTTCTAGAATTTGAAGACCGTACTGAAAATTATTGGTCATGGAAAGCATCCTTCCTGAGTACCACCAATGACTTGAATCTGTCAGCCAGATAAGAACTAGATTTGATGAGAAAGTGGTTCGGAGCTGAGTCATCAGAACAGGCAAGGAGAATTCGCTCAGCGCACGTCCGCAATCCCACAGCAGGCCTCAACCTGGATTGGCAACATCTCAAAGATTGAGGACATTCCGAAGCTAACCAACAAAGATAATGACGAGCTTTGAGAACTGGGTGACATTCTCTTCGAACTGGAGTGTGCTAATGGAGAAGTTTACCTGACAGGCCTCTCGTATTTGGACACAGCTCGTGGGGTAAACCCAATTATGGAAAAGCTCCCCTACAACCTTCAAGAAAAATGGATATCTAAGGGATCCAACTACAAGGAGGACTATGGAGTGGCATTTCCCCCCTTCTCTCTCTTCTCCAGGTTCGTCCAACAACAGGCAAAGGTGAGGAATGATCCAAGTTTCAATTTCTCCACCTCCAGCAGTTATGCTCATTCGAGAGCAGAGAAACCACAAAGTACAGCAACAAAGCCTCTGTGAGCGTGCACAAAACAGATGCTCCAGCCGAACCCTCAGTCAACCAATCCATTTCTGCTGGGAATAAAGTGGATGACCCAGATCATCAGTGTCCAATAAACAAGAAGCCATACCCACTCAAAGTGTCGAAGCTTTAGAGGCAAGCCTATTGATCACCGCAAATCATACCTGAAAGAGAATTGCATCTGCTTCAGGTGTTGTGGGTTGACTATGCACATGGCAAAAGACTGCAAGGTGACAATCAAGTGCTTCGAGTGCAACAGTGAAAAACACATCACAGCCCTGCATCTAGGTCCTCATCCTTCCACCAGCGAGAGTGCTGTGGTTGATTAAGAGGATAGCGGGGAACAAAGCGAAAGCGCATCTTCAGTCAGCTCCAAATGTACAGAGATTTGTGGAAATGCAAGCAGCCCACGCTCATGCTCCAAAATCTGCTTGCTTAAAGCATATCCTGTAGGGAGAAAGGAGAAGGCAATCAAGATGTATGCAGTGCTTGATGAGCAAAGTAACAAGTCTCTAGCGAAGACAGAATTCTTCAATCTCTTTGAAGTCAAGGCCAGCGCAGCTCCGTACACGCTTAAAACCTGTTAAGGGACAACAGATACTAGGGGTAGGAGAGTTGGCAACCTCATGATCGAGTCCATGGATGGGAAACTACAGCTTCCCCTCCCCACCTTAATTGAATGTGACATGATGCCAGATGATAGGATGGAAATTCCGTCCCCAGAGGTCGCACGCCATCAGCCCCACCTACAGCCGGTTGCCAACAAGATTCCAGCTGTGGACCCGGACGCTCCAATACTGCTCCTGGGAAGAGACATCTTAAAGGTGCACAAGGTCCGTCATTAAATCAACGGGCCCCACAATGCTCCATATGCACAGTGGCTTGACCTGGGATGGGTCTTCGTGGGTGGAGTTTGCCTGGGAATAGTCCACAAGCCAACAGATGTCAACATCTATAAAGCAAACGTGTGGCACAATGGTCGAACATCCTTTCTCAGCCCATGCCCAAGCAGGGTCCAGGTAAAGGAAGACTACGATGGCATGATGCAGCATCATATGTCAACCTCCTCTGCTTGTGAGGAAGAGGCAGGCCTCACTGTGAGCATAGATAGCTTAGGATGCTCAGTCTTTGAAAAGTTCAACGATGATGACAAACCAGCACTACCAATGGATGACAAAGCTTTCCTAACCATCATGGATGAGGGGGTTTTCCAGGGCAATGGAAACAGCTGGGTGGCACCCTTACCATTTTGCTCTCCTAGATGCCGTCTTCCGAGCAACAGGGATTTAGCTATGAAGCGCCTCTGCTCAATCAGGAGAACACTGGAGCAACGGAGTCTGGGGCTCTCCTGGAACCTGGAAACAGACAGCTTCACATTCCTGGTGTCCCGTGAAGAAAGGCCATTCACACGCAGAGGTGTCCTGACCACAGTCAACAGATTGTACGACCCGCAGGGGTTCGTAGCTCCCACAACAATGCAAGGAAAAGCATTAGTATGGGGGCTCTCATCTGATCAGTGTGAGTGGGATGCTCCACTCCTCCCAGAAAAAGAAGCAAAATGGAACCTATGGAAGGAGTCCTTGAGTGCTCTCGAAGACCTGCAAAAGAAAGGATGCACGTGGGTGTTTACCCCCCCACATTCATCCCACATGGGTGGTTCATGGGAGAGGCTCATCAGTGTTGCCAGGCATATTCTGGATGCAATGCTGCTTCGGACATGACCCAACCATCTCACACATGACGTCTTGAGCACTCTCATAGCTGAAGTCATGGCAATCATGAATGCAAGAATCCTGGTGCCGTTGCCCACCGACCCAGACATGCCTGCAGTCCTCACCCCAGCGATGCTCCTGACTCAAAAGGTGAGTGCTATTTCAGCCCCCTCTGGAAACTTCAACATGGCTGAGCTGCACGGGAAGCAGTGGAAGCAAGACCAGTGTCTTGCAGACACTTTTTGGAAGAGATGGAGATGAGAGTACTTGTCCACCCTACAGAGCCATAGGAGATGGACACAAGACAAGCCAAATTTCAAAGTGGGAGATGTTGTCCTGTTGAAAGACAGCCAAGCACAAAGAAATGAATGGCCAGTGGGACTGGTTGTCAAAACTCTGCTGAGCAGCGATAATAGGGTCCACAAGGTGGAGGTGAAGATTGTCAAGGAGGGTGCTGTAAAAGTGTTTCTGAGGCCAGTCTCCGAGATCATAGTTCTCCTTTCTGAAGAAACCTAGAGAAAGGATTCTGAGTATGTGTGCAGACAAAGGACGTTTTATTTAGATTTTATTTTCTATCTGTAGTGGTACAATGGAATAGTACCAAGCGGGGAGTGTGCTGCCTTCCATTAGGAATTTATGTTAGTTTTCAAGCTAATTCAGGGGATTGAGTAATTTGGGTCGATTTCCATTGTGTGCCGCCACCTAGTGGATATTTGGTACCTAGCAAGTGCAGTAAAGCGCAGTAAAGTGAACTACTGTATAGCACAGGACCTGCAACTCGACACATGGTCTGGCAGTTATTGTCTTGTTATGCTCCAGCCTTGGACACTATTTGTCTGTAAGGACTTGAGAATGTTATAGATGATTAGTGTATACTATATTTTGCAGAAAATGTTTAATTTGTTACCTTTCTCTGTAAGCAAACCTGCACAGCCAGTCGTGAAGTGCTCGCTCTCTGCGTCTAGCTGGTTAAACTGTAGCTGTATTTTGATGCACTACGTACAGGGCTAAATTAAAGTGAATGTAAGAGAATGCCTTTCAGTTTGCTAAATGCCTATTCACAGTAAGCTGTGTTTCCACGTGTTTTGCTAAGTTACATGCCAAATGTACTGTGTTGCTCACGCTTACCTAAATTTGTGTATGCATATCAGTTATGTGCATGTATACTAATGTGTGCTTCCATTTCTGTATTGTATTTCAGTTTCACGTTAAGAATCTTTCAGTAAAGTTTACAAGAAAAGTCAAGCCTTGTGATTTTTATGGGAAGATATCAAGTTGTTAGCTATCTGTCTAGCTCTGCATAGGAACGCGCTACGATGGCAGAAAACTGATATTCCGTTGCAATGTACTATTGCCTTGCAAATGAATTATCTTGCAGAGTGATATTCCATTGAAATGTGCTATTGCATTGCAAATTACTATTATACTGCAAAGTGGTGTTCCACTGCAATGTTATATTGCATTGCAAATGGCGATTATGTTGCAGTGATATTCAATTGCAATGTGCAATTGCATTGCAAATGACTGCTACAATGCCATGTGAGGTTCAAATGCAAAATCCTATTGCATTGCAAATGACAATCAGAAGTCAAAGAGATGTTACATTTTAATTTTCTGTTACATTGCAAATGACTATTATATTGCAAACTGATATTCCATTGCAATGTACCATTTCATTGCAATGAATATGATATTGCAAAGTTAAATTTCATTGCAATGTTTGATTGAATTTCAAATGATGATTATATTGCAAAGTGATATTCCATTGCAATGTTCTATTGCAGTGCAAATGACAAGTATATTGCAGTGATAATCAATTACAATATTTGGTTGCATTGCAAATGAATACAATGTTGCAAAAGGATATTCCAC
Organism: Somniosus microcephalus; assembly: GCF_052327205.1. Taxonomy (NCBI): domain Eukaryota; kingdom Metazoa; phylum Chordata; class Chondrichthyes; order Squaliformes; family Somniosidae; genus Somniosus; species Somniosus microcephalus. The sequence continues at coordinate 51,604,123 of NW_028225184.1, forward strand.
TGCAACTTCCTATTGCATTGCAAATTAATATAATATTGCAAGTTATATTTCCATTGCAATGTTCTGTTGCATTTCAAATGACAATTATATTGTAAAGTGATACTCCATTGCAATGTGCTATTGCATTGGAAATTACTATTATTTTACAACACGCTAATCAGTTGCAATGTTCTACTGCATTGAAAATGACAATCATATTGCAAAGTGATATTATATTGCCATGCGATATTGCTTTGCAAATGACTATTATATTGCAAGTTACTAGTCCATTGCAATGTCATATTGCTTTGCAAATGACTATTATATTGCAAAGTGATATTCCATTTCAATTTGCTATTGCAGTGCAAATGACGATTATATTGCAAAGTGATATTCCATTGCAATATTCTACTGCTTTGCAAACGACGATCAGAAGTCAAATCGATCTTGAATTGTAATTTTCCATTACATTGCAAGTTACTATTATATTGCAAACTGATATTCCATTGCAATGACCATTGCATTGCAATGACTATTCCATTTCAAAGTTATATTACATTGCTATATTTGATTCCATTGCAAATGATCATTATATTGCAAAGTGATATTCCATTGCAATGTCAAATGCAGTGCAAAGGACAATTATATTGCAGTGATAATCAATTACAAATTTCTGTTGCATTGCAAATGTCTACTATGTTGCAAAGTGATATTCCATTGCAATGTCATATTGCATTGCAAATTAATATAATATTGCAAGCTAAACTTACATTGCAATGTTCTATTGCATTTCAAATGACAATTATATTGTAAAGTGATACTCAATTGCAATGTGCTATTGCATTGCAAATTACTATTATTTTGCAACACGCTATTCCATTGCAATATTCTACGGCATTGCAAATGATCATATTGCAAAGTGATATTATATTGCAATGTGATATTGTTTAGCAAATGTCTGTTGCATTGCAAGTTAATAGTTCATTACAATGTCATGTTTCATTGCAAATCCCTATAATATTGCAAACTGTTATTACATTGCAAAGTGCTATTCCATTGCAAATGACGATTATATTGCAAAGTGATAATCCTTTGCAATGTTATACTGCATTGCAAATGACGATCATATCCCAAAGTGATATTCCATTGCAATATTCTATTGCATTGCAAATCATGATATTATTAAAAACGATATTCCATTTCAATATTCTAATGCATTGCAAATGATGATTAGAATGCAAACTGATATTCCAGTGCAATTTTCCATTGCATTGCAATTGCGATTATATTACAAAGTAATATTCCGTTGCAATGTTCCATTGCATTGCCATGACTATTTTATTGCAAAGTGATATTTCATTACAAATTTATATTGCATTGCAAATTACGGTTATATTGCAAAGTGATACACCATTGAAATATTATATTGCATTGCAGATGTCAGTTATATTGCAAAGTGATATTCCGTTGCAATGTGCTATTGCATTGCAAATGACGATCATATTGCAAAGTGATATTCCATTGCAATGAGCTATTGCATTGCAAATTAGTATTATATTGCAAAGTGATATTCCATTGTAATGTGCAATTGCATTGCAAATGACTGCTACAATGCAAAATGAGGTTCAATTGCAAAGTCCCATAACATTGCAATGACGATCAGAAGGCAAAGCCTAAGAACATAAGAACATAAGAAATAGCAGCAGGAGTAGGCCAATCGGCCCCTCGAGCCAACTCTGCCATTCAATAAGATCATGGCTGATCTGATTCTAAATGCCAATCTACTATCACAGAACCATCTCCTGAATCTAACAGAATTAGACACACGAAATAGGAGCAGGATGAGGCTACATGGCCCCTGGGCCCACTCCGCTACCCACAGGGCCATGACCGATCCGAACCTAGACTCATGTCCAAATTGCTGCTCGCTCCCATTAACCCTTAATTCCCTTTGCTTCTAGGAAACTGTCTATTTCTGTTTTAAATTTATGTAATGATGTAGCTTCTACAGCTTTTTGGGGCAGCATATTCCATGGACCTACCACCCTCTGAGTGAAGTAGTTCCTCCTCATCTCAGTTTTGAAAGAGCAGCCCCTTATTCTAAGACTATGCCCCCTAGTTCTATTTTCACCCATCATCAGGAACATCCTCCCCGCATCCATCCGATCCAACCACTTCAAAATCTTATATGTTTCAATAAGATCGCCTCTCATTCTTCTGAACTCCAATTAGTAGACTCTCAATCTACTCAACATCTCCTCATATGTCCATCCCCTCATCCCCGGGAATAACCGAGTGAAACTTCTTTGTACTGACTCGATAGCAGGTATGTCTTTTCTTAAGTATGGACACCAAAACTGTATGCAGTATTCCAGGTGCGGTCTCACCAATACCTTGTACAACTGAAGCAATACCTCCCTATTTTTATATTCTATCACCCTAGGAATGAAAGCCAACATTCCATTGACCTTCTTAATCATTTGCTGCACCTGAATACTAACCTTTTGAGTTTCGTGCACCAGGACCCCCAGATCTCTTTGTACTTCAGTACTTTCAAGTTTCTTGCCATTAAGGTAATAACTTGCTCTATGATTTTTCCTGCCAAAGTGCATAAGCTCACACTTTCCAGTATTTTATTCCATCTGCCAAATCTCTGCCCACTTACTTATCCTGTCTATGTCCCCTTGCAGGTTTTTTATGTCCTCCTCACTCACTACTTTTCCTCCCATCTTAGTATCATCTGCAAACTTTGATATGTTACACTCGGTCCCCTCCTCCAAATCGTTAATATAGATTGTAAAGAGTTGGGGACCCAGCACTGACCCCTGCAGAACACCACTAGTTACTGATTGCCAGTCTGAGAATGAACCATTTATCCCAACTCTCTGCCTTCTGTTAGATAGCCAATCCTCTATCCATGCCAGGATATTACTCCCAATCCTGTGATTTTTTATCTTAAGCAATAATGTTTTGTGTGGCACCTTGTCAAATGCCTTTTGGAAGTCTAAATACACTACATCCACTGGTTCCCCTTTATCCATCCTATATGTTACTTCCTCAAAGAACTGCAGCATTTTTGTCAAACATGACTTCCCCTTCATTAAAAACATGCTGACTTTGTCCTATTAAATTGTGATTATCCAAATGTCCTGTTACTGTCTCCTTAATAATGGACTCCAAAATGTTACCTACCACAGATGTTAGGCTAACCGGTCTATAGTTTCCAGCCTTCTGTCTACAGCCCTTTTTAAATAAGGGTGTTACATTAACAGTTTTCCAGTCTGCCGGGACCTTTGCTGAGTCCAGGAAGTTTTGGAAAATTATTATCAATGCATCAACAATCCGTACCGCCACTTCCCTCAAGACCCTAGGATGTAAGCCATCAGGTCCAGGTGATTTATCCGCCTTCAGTCCCATTATTTTACTGAGTATCACTTCCTTAGTAATTTTGATCGTGTTTAGCTCCTCCCCCTCTATAGCCCCCTGTTTGTCCAGTGTTGGGATATTCTTAGTGTCCTCTACTGTAAAGACTGATACAAAATGTTCATTCAGTATTTTTGCCATCTCCATGTTTCCCACCATTAATTTCCCGGTCTAATCCTCTAAGGGACCAACATTTACTTTAGCCACCCTTTTTCTTTTTATATAAATATAAATACTGTTAATATCTGTTTTTTGCTAATTTACTTTCATAATCTATCTTCTCTTTCTTAATCAATCTTTTTGTTGTCTTTTGCTGTCTTTTAAAGTTTTCACAATCCTCTATCCTCCCACTAGATTTGGCTACCTTATATGCCCTTGTTTTTAGTCGAATACTATCCTTAATTTCTTTACTTAGCCACGGATGGCTGTCTTTTCTTTTACACCCTTTTCTTCTCAGTGGAATATATATTTTTTGGAAGTTGTTAAATGAATCCTTAAATGTACACCACTGATCATGTATCATCTTACCCTTTATCCTATTTTCCCAATCCACTCTACTCAATTCCGCTCTCATACCTTCATAGTCTCCTTTATTCAAGCTTAGCACGCTTGTTTGAGATCCAACCTTCTCACCCTTTTATTGAATATGGAATTCAACCATGTTATGGTCAGTCATTCCAAGGGGATCCTTTACTAGGACATTTTTAATTAATCCTGTCTCGTTACATAGGACCAGATCTAAGGTTGCTTGCACCCTGGTCGGTTCAGTTACATACTGCTCAAGAAACCAATCCCTAATACACTCAATGAACTCATCCTCAAGGCAGCCCTGCCCAATTTGATTTTTCCAATTAATATGACAGTTAAAGTCCCCCATAATTATAGATGTTCCCTTATTACAAGCCTCAACTATTTCCTGATTGATACTCTGTCCAACTGAGTTGGAACTGTCCGGAGGCCTATAGACTACGCCCACTAGTGTTTTTTTTCCTCTTATTATTCCTTATCTCCACCAAAGCTGTTTCATTACCCTGATCTTTTGACCCAATATCATTTATCTGTATTACAGTGATTCCTTCCTTTATTAACATAGCCACCCCACCTCCCCTTCTTTCCTGCGTGTCCTTCCTGATCATTAAATAACCTGGTATGTTTAATTCCCAGGCATTGTCACCCTGCAGCCATGTTTCTGTAATGGCCACAAGATCATACACATGTGCAGTTATTTGTGCCATTAAGTCATCTATTTTGTTACGAATGATACGTGCATTCAGATAGAGAACTTTCAAATATGTTTTGTGACACTAAGTTCCTGCTTTTCCCCTATTTATTACTTTACCTTTCACTCCATACCTCCTGCCCCTTCCTGACACGCTCTGGTTTTTAATTTCCCCACTGCTACCTAAGTCTATGACCTTCTCTGTTGTCATTTTTATTATTTGCTCTCCAGGAACCTCCCCTCCCCAGTAGTTAGTTTAAAGCCCTCTCTACAGCGATATTCCAATGTAATTTTCTATTAGATTGCAAATTGCTATTACAATGCAAAGTTATATTCCATTGCAATGTTTCATTGCATTGCAAATGACTTTTATATTGCAAAGTGATATTCCATTGCAATGTTTATTGCATTGCAAATGCCAGTTATATTGCAGTGACAATCCATTACAATGTTCTATTGCATTGCAAATGACGATCATATTACAAAGCGATATTCCATTGCTAATTTCTATTGCATTGCAAATGTCGAATGTATTGCAGTGATACTCCATTGCAGTGTTCTATTGCATTGCACATGTCAATTATATTGCAAATTGATATTCCATTGCAATGTACTATTGCCTTGCAAATGAATTATATTGCAGAGTGATATTCCATTGAAATGTGCTATTGCATTGCAAATTACTAATATAAAGTGGTATTCCACTGCAATGTTATATTGCATTGCAAATGGCGATTATGTTGCAGTGATATTCAATTGCAATGTGCAATTGCATTGCAAATGACTGCTACAATGCAAAGTGAGGTGCAATTGCAATGACCTATTGCATATAAAATAACGATCAGAAGGCAAAACGATAAACATAGAAACATAGAAGCATAGAAGAAAGGAGCAGGGGTAGGCCATTCGGCCCCTCGAGCCTACTCTGCCATTCAATGAAATCATGGCTGATCATCCAAAATCAGTACCCTGTGACTTAATAAAGACTCACTACGCACTTGGTTGTACATAAAGCAAGTCTTTAATCGACTTGTAACAAAACATAGAGGTCTAGTTAGTAGCCACTAGCTTCCTGTTTCTAGACTGTCTCTGGCCAAGCTGGGCCCATGCCCTCGTATTTATACTCCTCAGGCGGCGCCCTCAGCTAGCCGTTCAGTAGTACTTCCTTGTGGAAGTTTCAATTTATGAAATTCTTCCTCCCTAAAAGGTTTGGAAGTCCAGTCTTCCTTTAATGGACTGGGCAGACCAAATATAGCCGTAGTCATTTAGCTTTCTGCTTGTGACCGGAGGGCACATCTCCGCAGACAGTGTCCTGGTCCCTGGGTCGCTTGGCCCGTACTGGTAAGTCGGTAGAGTCCACGTTGTCTTGATCATCCTGTGGAGGCCTGGGAATATCATGACTCTGGGTGCGGGTCCTCACAGGTGCGGAGCTGGCCTCATCCTGAGTCGTAGCTGGAGATTGTCTGGCGTCCTGATTTCGGGTGGCCATCCTATGGTGAGCGTTCGGCTCCCTGAGTTGATCCGGTAGTACTGCCGGCAGATCCCTCGAGGTCCCAGGTAGGGTGTCATCTTCATAGGGGTGTGGAGTGTTGACATCATCGTCATGGGACCTTACATCATACGGGCCTGTGTGACCGGTTGGGCAGGGGGCCAGATCTCTGAGCGAGACAATGGACTCCCGGCCATCGGGGTATTGCACGTGCACATACGTGGGGTTTACCTCCGTTAACTCCACCTCGTCAACGAGAGGGTCGTTCTTGGCTGACCGGACAAACTTCCAGAGTAGCATAGGTCCTGGAGCCACCAACCATGATGGTAGAGATGTCCCATGCATAGAGTGACGCCGGAAGTTGAAGAATCGCTCATGAGGGGTGACATTCGTGGATGTGGAGAGAAGAGACCTGATAGAGTGTAACACGTGGGGGAGCACAGTTTCCCACTGCTGGTCTGGTAGGTTGCATGAGCTCAGCGCCAGATGGACAGCGTTCCAGATCAAGGCATTGTATCATTCAACCTGTCCATTGTCAACTGGGTGATATGGTGTCGTCTTACTCGAGGTGATTCCCCATTGGGAGAGATAACTTTTAAGTTCACTCGACATAAAGGATGGACCACGATCGGTTTGGATAAAATTGGCCCTCCCACAAAGGGAAAAGACCTGATCGAGGTGTTTAATTACTGTAGAGGTAAGCAAATTAGGACAGGGAAGGCAAAGGGAAAGTGTGAATGCTCGTCTACCATCGTAAGTAGGTAGGTATTCCGCGTCGACGAAGGCAATGGCCCCTTAAAATCTATGCTGAGCCTTTGCATAGGCTGCATTGCATGTATGAGCAAATCATCTGATGGGCAGAAGAATTGTGGTTTCAATTCTGCACAAATCCTACAGGAGGAGCATGTATTCTTTACGTCTTCTGTTGACAATGGTAGATTTTTGGAGCACACAAAAGCCCGTGTGAAGTTATCTGGGGCAACATTCTGTTTGCCGGGTCAGTAACGGATAGTATATCCAAAGGCAGCCAGCTCCAACCTCCAGAGTTGAATTTTATTATTTTTGTTTTTATGTACTTCCCATTATCCAACATGAAGGCCACGGAGCGCTGGTCAGTTACGAGCGTGAAATGACGCCGAGCAAGAAAATGGCTCCATTGGCATACAGCCTCGATGATGGCTGTAGGCTCTTTCTCGACGGGGGGGCAGGGTAATAGAGCTCGCTACCCTGCAAGGTTCTGGATAGGAATGCCATGGGCCGACCACCTTGAATCAAGGTAGCCAAGATCGCCACCTCTGATGCATCGCATTCGACCACAAAAGGAAGGTTTTCGTCAATGGAGTGAGGCGTGGCTTTCTCCAGCTGTCGTTTGAGGAGGATGAAGGCAGAAATAGCCGTTGCTTCTAATGGAAAAGACTTTGCATGAAGCAGGGGCTGTATTTTATCAGAGAAGTGAGCTATCCACTTTGCATAATAAGCAAACATGCCAAGTGCCCGACGAAGAGTGCCGAGATTCGTAGGGGGAGGAAGCTCCTGAAGTGGATGAAGTCACTCTGGGTCCGGTTTAATAACACCGTTGCCCACCCAGTAGCCGAGAATGTTCACTGATGGCAACGATTTCACCGATTTCGATTCGTTTAACGTTAAGTGATGACGACGGAGAACGTCAACAAATCTCCGAAGATTGGCGTCATGCTCCTTTTGATCTTGGCCGGCAATAGTGATATTGTCTAAATACGGAAAGGTATCTGTCAAGTTCTCTTGCCGGACTTGGCCATCCATTGCCCGTTGGAAGATGGCCACCCCATTGGTGACCCCGAATGGAAGGTGACAAAACTGATAAAGCTGACCATTGGCCTCAAAGGCCGTATTCTTTTTGTCAGAGTCTTTCAGCGGTACCTGATGGTATGCGCTCTTTAAATCGAAGGTTGAAAATACGTTGTATTTGGCAAGGTTGTTGACCATATCATATATGCATGGTAACGTGTAGGCATCCAGATCAGTATATTGATTAATAATCTGTGAATAATCAATACAAAGACGTTTCTTATGTTGTTTTAAAGGGTTTTTCACAATGATGACTTGAGCCCGCCAAAGGATGAACATGGCTCGATAATACCGTCAGCTAAAAGGCGAGAGGTTTCTGCATCGATAAATGCTCGGTTGTCTTGGCTAAAGCGCCGCGATTTCTTGGCTTTGAGTTTACAGTGGGGAGAGAGATTGGCAAACAGGGAGGGCTCACTGAGTAAGGCCACCGAGAGTGCAAAAAACGGTACCTTAGAAATGGTAAGCTCCGGCTTTGACCCTCCAAACTCTAAAGTGTCTCTTTTGTGCTGCTTCTGGAAGTCCTGTCCCAGAAGCACATCGTGACATCAGTTTTTGAGTACTCCGAGCCAGGTGGATGGACAAGTGTGACCATTGAAGATGAGATTGACAAGACAGAAGCCAGAAGAATTGGTGGTCAGAGTCATCAGAGCCATTGCAAACTCCCTGTCCGCGGGATTAATGCGCAGTTTTAACCTCCTGAAAGCCCGCTTACTAATGACGCTGTCAGAGCTGCAGGAGTCGATTAGCGCACATGGACTGTGCCCATTTACTGAAACCTTCGTAGCTGCATGGGACAATCTTTGGGGAAAAGCAACTGTGATGGGAGGAGGGGTAATTTTTCCTTCAGCAGCTGTAGCCTTAGCAGTGGTTCTTGGGGGAGGAGCAGCTCCATAGCTAACAGCTGTGAAGCTAACAGGAGCTCTCGACCAGTATACTTTAGAGGAGCGGCCTTTCTTGTTAGCAGAGGACCTTGACTGGCATACCTTGGAAAAGTGTCCTTTTTGCTGCAATGATTGCAGGTCGCATTACGAGTTGGGGAAACTTTTCTGTAATGGAACGTACCTCCACAAAAGAAAAGCTTTCTCCTGATTGCCAGGATGCTGCGAAGGCGGGTTCATCATCAGCAAAGCCTCTAGGGTAGGGTCGTCGTCCACTGGAGTAGAGTCATCATCAGCGGGGGCATCCACCCGAGACCTATCAGAAGACGTATTAAGGGTGATAGCCGCTGCCCGTGCACGTGGTGGGAGATAAGTGTCTGCATTCATCTTGGCCAAGTCCAGGGAACATGCCAGGTCATAAGCAGCCCGTAAATTGAGGGTTTTATTTAACAGCAGGCGCTGACGTATAAAAGGGGATGCAATCCCATTGATAAAGGAATCACGGATTAGGTCAGCTGTAACCACTTTAAGGTTACAATCTTTGCTGAGCCTGCGAAATTTCTGGAGGAATTCATGGAGTGATTCCTCAGGCAGCTGCTGAGTTGTGGCCAGTAGGTGTCGAGCAAAGATTTAATTCGGGGACTTGACAAATAGCTGCTGTAAAATTTCGATAGAAGTTTCGTAGTCTATACAGTCCTCAACATAAACATTCACATGAGGGGTTACATAGTTAATTAGCCTTCATAACTTATTGGAGGCAGCCGCCCAACATTCTTCAGGAAAGTTGCTAAAGTTACGAAACCAATGCTTCCATACCTTCGCTGCCGCAGGTGCATTCATGTCCAGGTCAAGACGAGCGGGTCTAAGGAGTTTTTCCATGATGGATCAGTTTCTTCCCCAGGTTCCTTTCTGTGGTTCGAGTTGCATCTGGTTCTTTCAAATCACCCAAGGCGTGGAGACGATAACAAGTCGATTAAATTAACGTAATAACGACTCACTACGCACTTGGTACTACATAAAGGAAGGCTTAATCGACTTGTAACAAAACATGGAGGTCTAGTTAATAGCCACTAGCTTCCTGTTTCCAGAATGTCTCTGGCCAAACTGGGCCCACGCCCGAGTATTCATACACCACGGGCGGTGCCCTCAGCAGGCCGTTCAGTAGTACTTCCTTGTAGAAGTTTCGATTTATGGCAGTTTATATTTGATAACTTACTGCACAGTGCGCAGTATTGTAGTAATTTAAATGAATGAAAGAAAATCAGTGTTCCGATTGGAGGACCAGGCCCAGGTGATCCCAGGTACGCCTCCGCACAGGCTCTGTCCATGGGATCCGTGGGCCATTGTGCTACTCTCCTACTCGCATCGTCAGAGCACAACATTAAGCAGGAGGGCTGCCATCAGGTAGGTGCCTATTCTTTTCGGAGTTAAACTGGCAACCACAATTTTAGACCCATAATAACTTTGAGGGAGGGAGAGAGGTTTAGGGGTGGGGTCTGGTTCCACGAGGTCCAATTGGCTCCAGACCCCACCACCGTTCCCAGCCCCTTGTCAGAGTCATACAGTCATAACGGCACAGAAGGAGGCCATTCGGACCATAGAGTCCGTGCCGGCTCTCTGTAGAGCTATCCAGTCAGTTCCATTCCCCTGATCTATCCCCGTAGCCCTTCAACTTTATTTCTCTGAAGAGCCTATCCTGACTCCCGTTGAAAACATTGAGTGTCTCCGCTTCCACCACGTCCGTCGGCAACGAATTCCAGGTCAACATCACTCGCTACTAAAAAAATTATTCCTCCAACCCCCCCTGTATCTCTTGCCCAAAACCTTAAAACTTTGTCCCCTCATGCTTGTGACATTAACTAGTGGGAACAGACTTTCCCCGTCCGTTCTATCCTACCCCTCATAATCTTGTACACCGCTATCAAATCACCCCCCAACCTGCTTTGCTCTAATGAAAACTAATCCAGCTTCTCCAACCTTTCCTTGTAGCTAAGATCTCCCCTCCCCGAATCATTCTGGTAAATCTCCTCTGCACCCTCTCAAGGCCCTTCACATCCTTCCTCAAGTGTGGTGACCAGAACTGGATGCAATACTCCAGTCGTGGCCTAAGCAGCGCTTTATAAAGATTCAGCAGAACTTCACTACTTTTGTACGCAATACCTCTATGTATGAAGCTCAGGATCCCATATGCTTTGTTAACCAATTTCGCAATATGTCCTGCCACCTTGAGGGACCTATGCACATTAACTCCCAGGTCTCTCTATTCCTGCACACTCTTTAAAACTGTGCCATTATGTGTATATTGCCTCTCCATGTTACTTCTGCCCAAATTCATCCCCTCACACTTCTCTGTATTCATTTCCATTTGCTACTTGTCTGCCCATTCTGCTAGTCTTAATATGTCCTGTTACAGTCGATTCATACCATCATTGTTTGCCTGCATCCAAGTTTGGTGTCATCGGCAAATATAGAAATTGTACTCTGTATTCCAATATCCAGGTCATTTATATATATCAATTAAAGCAATGGCTCCAGCACTGATCGTTGAGGAACGCCAATGTCTACAATCCTCCAGTCTGAAAAACAGCCATTTACCATAAGTCGCTGATTTCTGTCCTTAAGCCAATTCCTTATCCAAGCTGCTACTGACCCACCTATTCCATGAGCCTCAATTTTGTTACACAACCTTCTATCTGGCACTTCGGCAAACGCCTTCCGAAAATCCATATAGAAACATCCATTGCATTTCCTTCATCCATCCTCTCTGTTTCTTCATCAAAATAATCAATTAGATTAGTCAAACACTATCTCCCTTTTACAAATCCCTGTTGGCTTTACTTAATTAGCTCAAATCTCACCAAGTGCCCGTTAATTTTTTCCTTGATTATTGTTTCTATAACTTTTCCCACCACTGATGTTAAAATGACAGGCTTGTAGTTAGTAGAATTTTCCTTACACCCCTTCTTGAATAATGGTGTCACATTTGCCACTTTCCAAACCTCAGGAACACCGCCCCCACCCCCTACCCTGTCATCTAGGGAAGAATGGAAAATTATGCCAAGCCCTTCCGCTATCTCCTCCCACCAATTCCCTTAGCAAGCGGGGATGCAAGCCAACTAGACCAGGCAACTTGTCCACTCTGAGCATAACCAGTCTTTTTAGTAAATCCTGGCTATCAATTTTCACCCTTTCCATTTAAGTTAGCGTTTCCACTTCTACCGATAATTTGTCAGCATCCACCTCCTTAGTAAACACCGATACAAAGTAGTCATTGAGAATTCTAGCCTTGCCCTGTGCATCTAAGCAAATACCACCTTCTTTGTCTCTATTAGGCCTATCGCCGCCTCTTACTACCTGCTTACTCTTTACATGCTGGAGAAGATTTTTGGGTTCCCTTTGTTGTTAACCGCCAATCTACTCTCATATTTTCCCTTTGTCAATCTTATTTTCATCTTCACATCCCCTTTCAACAGATTGTACTTGGTCTGGTTCTCCATTTAAGAATTCACCTGACATGCCTCATACACCCTCTTTTTTTGTTTCATCATCTTCTCTATCTCCCTCCTCATCCAAGGAGCCCTTGCTTTGGTTCCCTTACTCTCCCCTCTTGTTGGCATGCACCTAGCCTGTACTTGGAACATCTGCTCCTTTAAGATCACTCATTGTTCCGTAAAAGTTTTTCTATCAGCCTTTGGTTCCATTTTACCCTGGCTAGATCCTTTCGCATCCCATTGAAGTTAGCCCTATTCCAGTTTAAAAGTTCCACTCTAGATTTTTTCTTGCTCCTCTCCATTGCTCAGCTAAATCTTATGATACGAGCATCACACTTACTCAAGTGTTCTCCCACAGACACTTGGTCGACCTGGACCACCTCATTCGCCAGCACCAGATCCAGCAATGACTGCTTCTTAGTTGGGCCAAGAACATATTAGTCAAGTGAATTCTCCTGAACACATGTCAGAAATTCCTCCCAGTGCTTTCCCTTTACCGTAGCATTAACCCAATCGATATTTGTGTAATTAAAGTCCCCCAATATCACCACTCTATAGCTCTTGCATATTTCTTCAATTTACCTGTAGATTTGCTTCTCTACCTCCCTCTCACTATTTGGAGGCCTATAGAATACCCACAATAGCATGATCATAAAGCTTTTGCTCCTCAACTCCAACGAAATGGATTATGTCCTTGTCCCCTCAAGAACATCCGCCCTTTACAACACTACAATGTCTTCCTTAATCAGCACTGCCACCCCACCTCCCTTTTTTCCTTCCCTATCTTTTCTGAACATCTTGTACCCTTGAATAATAAGTGCCCAGTTCACACCGTTTTTAAGCCACGTTTCCGTTATTGCCAGAACATCACATTGCCACATGGCTAATTCTGCTTGTAGCTCACCAACTTTATTCAACACACTTTGTGCGTTCACGTACATGCATTCTAAACCCATTTTTGAATTTTTGGTATTCTTTCTTAGTCAGCTCCTATCTAATATGGTACTATTACCGCCCCTAATACAATCTTCTCTAGTACTATCTAACACACTCACTCTTGTATGCATCTTATTCCTCTTTTCTACTCCTTTTTGATGGTACCCAGTCCCATGCCAATTTAGTTTAAAACCTTTCCAAAGCAGCAGCAATCCTCCCCCGACAATATTGGCCCCAGCTCTGTTGAGGTGTAAACCGTTCAGCTTCTACAGGTCCCATCTTCCCCAGAAACGACCCCAATGCCTCAGCAATCTTCAGCCCTATCTCCTGCACCATCTCTCCAGCCACGCATTTATCTATTGTATCCTCCTATTCCTGTACTCTCTAGCCCGTAGCACCGGGAGTAATCCGGAGATTACTACCTTTGATGTCTTGCTTTTTAATTTCTTTCATAGCTCCCGAAATTCTGTCTGCAGGAACTCTTCCCTCTTTCTGCCTATGTCGTTGGTACCGATATCGACCACGGCCGCTGGCTGTTCACGCTCCCCACTCAGAGTTTCCTGCAGCAGCTCAGTGACATCCTTGACCAGGGAGGCAACGGACCATCCTGGAGTCACGTCTACGGTGATTGGAACAGGTTTAAAGCAGCATGGTCTGCATTGTTACACACACACGGTAAATGGCAGTTGACAACGGGGCCGAGAGGTCATTTAACTCCTTAAGGTGAGCTCATTTAAATCCTTCGCGATAGTTTCACAGTAATGCTTGTGTTTCCGGGCATTCTGATGGCTGGACGAGACAGTGCGGCCATTTTATATCAGAGGCTGGGTCGCCATTTTGTTTTACGTCACTTCGTGGAGCGCCGGTTTGATTAACATACGGGTCCATTATTTTGCTTATCTTACTGGGCCGTTATTTTGTTTAAGATACTGTGCCATTATTTTCCTTAATCTACTGTGACACCATTTTGTTTCGTGTAATATTGGGTTGCCATTTCGATTAAGTTGCTGGGCTGTCATTTAGTTTTGAGGCGGTTAGTGGGACGTCATTTTGTTACAGATATTGTCAAGCCATTTTTTTTCAGATACTGCGCCCCCATTCTGTTATGTGCCTTGTATTGGGACCCGATTTAGATTTGTTTCAGGTACTCGGCCATTATTTTGAAACCTGGTACAATAAACGCATCACCCAGGTCTAGGAGGCCGATCAGAGGAAAATTTGTTCAACATCTTAAAGCAGTAATATCAGCATTTAAACAAGAAAGAGGCCAAGCCCGAGATTAAACAAGCTGTCAGATTTTATTAACACAGCACAGGGCCACGTCTTTCAGAATCCCACTCCCCACTGGGACAGACATGTGCTGCACAGAGGGGCACATATTACAGTGTCCGACTCCACACTGCGAGAGACACACGCTGTACACAGGGACACATATTACAGTGTCCGACTCCACACTGGGGGAGGTACACCCTGTACACAGTGACACATATTACAGTGTCCGACTCCACACTGGGAGTGACACACGCTGCACACAGGGACACATATTACAGTGTCCGGCTCCTCACTGGGACAGACATGTGCTGCACAGAGGGACACATATTAGTGTCCGACTCCACACTGGGAGAGACACACGCTGCACAGAGGGACACATATTACAGTGTCCGACTCCACACTGGGGGAGACACACCCTGTACACAGGGACACATATTACAGAGTCCGACTCCTCACTGGGACACACGCTGTACACAGGGACATATATTACAGAGTCCAAATCCACATTGGGAGAGACAGACGCTGTAAAGAGGGACACATATTACAGAGTCCGACTCCACTCTGGGAGAGGCACACGCTGTACACAGGGACATATATTACAGTGTCTGACTCCACACTGGGAGAGACACACATTGTACACAGGGACACATATTACAGAGTCCGAATCCACTCTGGGAGAGACACAGGCTGTACACAGGGACAAATATTTAAGTGTCCGACTCCACACTGGGAGAGACAGACGCTGTGCACAGGGACACTTATTACAGATTCCGATTCCACACTGGAAGAGACACACACTGTACACAGGGACACTTGTTACAGAGTCCGACTCCACACTGGGAGAGACACACCCTGTACAGAGGGATCTTTGTTACAGATTCCGACTCCACACTAGGAGAGACACACTATACATAGGGAAACATGTTACAGAGTCCGACTCCACACTGGGAGAGACACACCCTGTACACAGGCAAAAATGTTACAGGGTCCGACTCCACACTAGGAGAGACACACACTATACACAGGGAAACATGTTACAGAGTCCGACTCCACACTGGGAGAGACACACCCTGTAGACAGGGCCACATATTACAGAGGTACGATAGCAAAATACTGCAGATGTTGGAAATCCGAAATAACAACAGAAAATGCTGGAAAAACTCAGCAAGTCAGGCAACATCCGTGGAGAGAAATTTGAGTTGACGTTTCGGGTTTGACCCTTCTTCAAAACAGAGACCGACTCCACACTGGGAGAGACACACACTGTGCACAGAGACACAAATTGTCATGTCCCTCTGCCTCTGTTTCCATCTATCTCTACCCCTTCATCCATCTTTCTGTACCTCATTTTCCATGTCCCTCTATATCTGTTTCCATCAATCTCTCCCTCACCCTCCATCTCACTCTGCACTCCCTATATCTCTCCCTACCTCTTCCTCCATTTCTCTCTACCTTTTCCTCCATCTCTCTCTACCTCATATTCTATCTCTCTCTACTTATCCCTGCAACTCTCTCTACCTCTTCTTCCATCTCTCTTTACCTCTTCCTCCATCTATCTCTACATGTCCCTCCATCTCTCTCTACCTCTCACCCGATCTATCTGAACGTCTCACTCCAACTTTCGCTTGCTGTCCCTCCATCTCTCTCTACCTAATCCTTCATGTCTCTCTATCTCTGTCTCCTTCTATCTCCAACTCTTCATCAATTTTTCTGTACCTTTTCCATATCCCCCTATCTCTGTCACCATCTCTCTCTCCCACTTCCTCCTTCTCTCTCTACTTGTTCCTCCATCTTTTTCTACCTCTGTGTCCATTTCTCTATAGCTCTTCCTTCATCTTTCTCTACCTCTTTCACCATCTCTCTCTACCTCTGCCTCCATCTCTCGCTACTTCTCCATCCGTCTCTCTCCACCTATTTCTCCATCTCTCCCTACATCTTCCTACATCGCTCTCTAGCTCTACCTCCATCTCTCTCTGCCTCTCCCTCCATCACATTCTACCTCTTCCCTGATCACCATCTACGTCTCCCTCCATTTCTCTCTACCTCTCTCTCCAACTCTCTCTAGATCTTCGTTCGTCACTCTCAACCTCGGTCTCGCCCTCTCCGTAACTCTGTCTCCATCTTTCTCCATACCTCTTTCTCCATCTCTCTCTACCTCTGCCTCCACCTCTCTCTAACCCTCTCTCCATCTCTCTCTAGCTCTTCCACCATCTCTCTCTACATATTTCTCCATCTCTCTCCACCTCTGTCACCATCTCTCTCTTCCTCTATCTCCATCTCTCTCTACTTCTGTCTCCATCTCTCTCTATATCTGTCTCCATCTCTCTACCTCTTTCTCTAGCTCTCTATACATCTTTCTCCAGCTCTCTCAACTCTTCCGCCACCTCTCTCTACCGCTTCCTCAATCTCCCTATACCTCCCCTTCCATCTCTCTCTACCTCTCTCTCCACCTCACTCTAGATCTCTCCCCATCTATCCAATATATACTAATGATCTACAAAAGGGAAATAGATGTAAATCTCCAAATTTGCAGACGACACAAAGCTGTGTGGGCGTGTTTCTTGTGAGGCGGATGCCGAGAAACTTCAGTATATTTCGGACAGGTTGGGTAATTGGGTAAAAGCATGGCAGATGCAATATAACGTGGATAAATGCGAGATTATCCACTTTGGTGGCAAAAACAGGAAGGCAGATTATTATCTGAATGGCAATAGATTGTGAGAAGGGGAAGTGCAACGAGACCTGGGTGTCCTTGTGCACCAGTCGCTGAAGGTAAGCATGCAGGTGCAGCAGGCGCTTAAGAAGGCAAATGGTATGTTGGCCTTCGTAGCGATAGGGTTTGAGTACAGCAACCAGGATGTCTTTCTGCAGTTGTACAGGGCCTTAGTGAGACCACATCTTCAGTATTTTGTGCAGTTTTGGTCGCCTTATGCGAGGAAGGATGTTCTTGCCATGGAAGGAGTTCAGCGAAGATTCACCAGGCTGATAGCTGGGATGGCAGGAATGACGAATGAGGAGAGGTTGGGTCGATTGGGCTTATACTCGCTGGAGTTTAGAAGAATGAGAGGGGATCACATTGAAACTTATAACATTCTGACATGTCTGGACAGACCAGATGCAGGAAGGATGTTCCCGATGGTCGGGGTGACCAGAACCAGGGCTCATAGTCTACGGATAAGGGGTAAGCCATTTATGACAGAAATGAAGAGGAATTTCTTCACCCAGAGAGTGCTAACCTGGGGAATTCTCTACCACAGAAGGCAGTAGAGTCGAATTCATTAAATATATTCAAGAAGTAGTTGCATATATTTCTAAAGGCTAAAGATATCAACGGGTATGGGGAGAAAGCAGGGACAGGATACTTAATTTGGATGACCAGCCACGATCTCATTGAATGGCAGAGCAGGCTCGAGGGGCCGAAAGGCCTACTCCTGCTCCTATCCTCTATGTTTCTATGTCTATGTATCTCTCTCTACCTCTGTCTCCATCTCTTTCTTCCTCTTTCTGAATTTCTCTCTACCTCTAACTCCATTTCTCTCTACCCCTGTCTCCAACTCTCTCTAGCTCTTCCTCCATCTCTCTACCTCTGTCTCCATCTCTCTCTACCTCTGTCTCCATCTCTCTCAAACCCTCGCTCCATCTCTCTCCAGCCCTTCCACCATCTCTCTCTACCTTTTTCTCCATCTCTCTCTACCTCTGTCTCCATCTCTATCTACCTCTATCTCCATCTCTCTCTACCTCTGTTTCCATCTCTCTCTAGCTCTTTCTCCATCTCTATCTACATCTGTCTCCATCTCTCTCTACCTCTGTCTCCAGCTCTCTCTACCTCGCTCTCCATCTCTCTACAACTCTTCATCCATCTCTCTCTACCTCTTTCTTCATCTCACACTACCTCTTCCTCCATCTTTCTCTACCTCTCGCCCCATCTCTCTCTACCTCTTTCTCCATCTCTCTCTACCTCTTTCTCCATCTCTCTCTACCTCTGCCTCCATCTCTATCTCCCTCTATCTCCATCTCTCTCTAACTCTGTTTCCATCTCTCTCTAGCTCTTTCTCCATCTCTATCTACATCTGTCTCCATCTCTCTCTACCTCTGTCTCCAGCTCTCTCTACCTCTTTTTCCATCTCTCTATACCTCTCCCTCCATTTATCTCTACCTTTTTCTCCATATCTGCCTAAATATCCCTCCATTTCTTTCTACCTCTCATCTCTCTCTCTCTCTACCTCTTTCTCCATCTCTCTCTACCTCTGTCTCCATCTATCTCTACCTCACCGTCCAACTCTCTCTGGTGGTCCCTCCATCTCTCTCATACCTCTTCCTCCATTGCTCTCAACCTCCACCTCCATCACTCTCGAACACTTCCCCCCTCTTTCCCTAAGTCTTCATCTATCACTCTCTGCCTCTCCCTCCATCTCATTCCAACTCTTCCCTCTTCCCTCTCTACCTGTCACTCCATCTCTCTCTACCTCTTGATCCATCACTCTCTAGGTCTTCCTCCAACCCCCTGTACCTCTTCCTCCTTCTCTCTCTACCTCGTTCTCCATCTCTCCACAACTCTTCATCCATCTCTCTCTACCTCTTTCTCCATCTCCCACTACCTCTTCCTCCATCTTTCTCTACCTCTCGCCCCATCTCTCTCTAGCTCTTCCTCCATCTCTCTCTACCTCGTTCTCCATCTCTCTACAACTCTTCATCCATCTCTCTCTACCTCTTTCTCCATCTCTCTCTACCTCTCTGTCCATCTCTCTCTACCAGTTTCTCCATATTTCGCTACCTCTGTCTCCATCTCCCTCTATCCCTCTCTCCATCTCTTTCAAATCTTCCTCCATCTCTCTGTACCTCTTTCTACATTTCAATCTACACGTCTCTCATCTCTCTCTTCCTCTGTCTCCATTCCTCTCTACCTCTTTCTCCATCTCCCTATACCTCATTTTCCATCTCTCTCCACCAATTCCTCCATCCCTCTACACCACTCCCTCCATCTCTCTCTTCCTCTTCCTCCATCTCTCTCTAACTCTATCTCCATCTCTTTATAGCTCGTTCTCCATCTCACTATACCTCTTTCTCCAGCTCTCTCTACCTCTTCCTCCATCTCTCAGTACCTCTTTCTGCGCCTTTCTATACTGCTCCCTCCATCTCTCTCTATCTCTATCTCCATCTCTCTCCTCCTCTACCTCCATGTCTCTCTACCTCTTTCTCCATATCACTCTACCTCAATCTCTCTATACCTCTCTCTCCATCTCATCTCTCTCTTCCTCTTCCTCCATCATTCTCTAATTTGCTCTCCACCTCTTTGTAAACTTTCTCCAGCTCTCTCTACATCTTCCTCCATCTCTCCTTACATCTTTCTCCATCTCTCTCTGCCACTATATCCAGCTCTCTCTACCTCTCGCTCCATCTCTCTCTTCCTCTACCTACATGTCTCGCTACCTCTCCCTCTATTTCTCACTAGCTCTTCCTCCATCTCTCTGTACCTCTGTCTCCATCTGTCTCTACCTATCCATCCAACTCTCTCTGGTTGTCCCCCCACCTCTCTTTTCCACTTCCTGAATTTGTCTCTACTAATTCCGCCATTTGTCTCTACCTTTGCCTCCTTCACTCTCTGACTCTCCCACCATCTCTTTCTACCTCTTCCCTCATCTCTCTCTACCTTTCCCTCTTTCTCTACCTACCTCTTTCTCCATTTCTCTCTAGCTCTTCCTCCAGCACTCTCTACCTCTTTCTCCATCTCTCTCTACTTCTGTCTCCATATCTCTTTACCTCTTTCTCCATCTCTCTCTAGCTCTTTCTCCATCTCTCTCTACAACTCTCTCCATCTCTCTCTAGCTCTTCCTCCATCTCTCTCTACCTCTCCCTCCATCTCTCTCTACATCTCCCTCCATCTCTCTCTACCTACTTCTCCTTCTCTCTCTATCTCTATCTCCATCTGCCTCTATCCCCCTCTCCATCTCGCTCTAACTCTTCCTCCATCACTCTCTACATCATCATCCATCCTTCCCTATCTCGTTCTCCTTCTCTCTCTGCCTCTGTATCCAACTCTCTCTTCCTCTACCACAATCTCTCTCTACCCCTTCCTGCATCTCTCCCTCCCTCGGTCTCCATGTCTCTCTTCCTCTTTCTCCTTCGCTCTCTTCCTCTGTCTCCATCACTCTCTACCTGTCCCTCCATCTCTCTATACCTCGTTCTCCATCTCTCTATAACTCTTTCTGCAGCTCAATCTACCTCTTTGTCAATCTCTCTATACCTCTCCCTCCATCTCTCTCTTCTTCTTCCTCCACCTCTCTCTACCTCTCCCTCTGTCTCTCACTATCTCGTCCTCCATCTCGCTGTACCTCTGCATCCATCTCTCTCTACCTCTCCATTCAACTCTCTTTGGCTGCCCCTCCATCTCTCGCTAGATCTTCCTCAATTTCTCTCTACCTCTTCCTCTATCTGTCTCTATCTCTTCCTCCATCTCTCTCTAGCTTTTCCTCTATCTCACTTTGCCTCTCCCTACATCTATTTCTACCTCTTCCCTCTTCTCTCTCTACCTCTACCTCCATCTCTACCTACCTCTCTCTCTATCTCTCTCTAGCTCTTCCTCCATCTCTCTCTACCTCTTTCTCCATCTCTCTCTACCTCTTTCTCCATCTCTCTCTACCTCTCTCTGCAGCTCTCTGTAGCTCTTCCTCCAGCTTTCTCTACCTCTTCCTCAATCTCTCTGTAACTCTTTTTCCATCTCTCTATACCTCGTTCTCCATCTCTCCCTACCTCTTCCTCCGTCTCTCTCTACCCCTCCCTCCATGTCTCTCTAGATCTCCCTCCATCTATCTCTACCTCTTTCTCCATTTCTCTATATCTCTATATCTATCTCTCTCTATCTCCCTCGCCATCTCGCTCTACCACATCATCCATCACTATCTACATCTTCATCCATTCTTCGCTATCTCTTTCTCCTCTCTCTGCCTCTGTCTCCATCGCTCCCTTCCTCTCCCACAATATCGCTCTACCTCCTCCTGCATCTTCTCTCCCTCTGTCTCCATTTCTCTCTTCCTCTTTCTCGTTCGCTCTCTTCTTCTGTCTCCATCTCTCTCTACCTCTCCCTCCATCTCGTTATCCCTCTTCCTCCATCGCTCTATACCTGTCTCTCCATCTCTCTCTTCCGCTTTCTCCATCGCTCTCAAACTCTTTCTCCATCTCTTTATACCTCAATCTCCATCTCTCTAAAAATCTTTCTGCAGCTCACTCTACCTCTTCCTTCATCTCCCTCTACCTCTTTCTCTATCTCCCTGAACCTCTCTCTCCATCTCCCTCATCCTCCATCTCTCTCTAGCTCTCCGTTTGTCTCTCACTGTCTCTTCCTCCATCTCTATGTTCCTCTGTCTCCATCTCTCTCTACCTCTCCATCCAACTCCCTCTGGCTGTCTCTCCATCTCTCTCTACCTCTTCCTCCATTTCTGTCTACCTATTCCTCCATCTCTCTCTACCTTTTCCTCCATCTCTCTCTGCCTCTCCCTCCATCTTTTTATACCTCTTCGCTCATCTCTCTCTACATCCACCTCCATCTCTACCTACCTCTCTCTCCATCTCTTTCTACATCTTCCTCCAACTCCCTCTACCTCATTCTCCATCTCTTGCTACCTCTCTCTCCATCTCTCTATACCTCGTTCTCCATCTCTCTCTAGCACTTCCCTCATCTCTCTTTATGTCACCCTCCAGTTTTCTCTAACTCTTTCTCCACCACTCTCTACCTCTATCTCCATCTCTCTCTGCCTCGCTCTCAATGTCGCCCTACCTCTTCCTCCATCTGTCTCTACCTCTTCATTCATCCCTCTCAATCGCGCTCTCCATCTCTCTCTGCCTCTGCCTCCTCCTCTCTCTTCCTCTCCCACAATCTCTCTCTACCTCTTCTCCAATTCTCGCTACCTCTTCCTCCATCTCTCACTAACATTGTCTCCATCTCTCTCTACCTCTTCCTCCATCCCTCTCTACCACTTTCTCCATCTATCTCTACCTTTTTCTCCATCACTATCTACCTCTTCCTCCATCTTTATCAACCTCTTCCTCCATCTCTCTCTACCTCTTCCTCCATCTCTCTCTAACACTTCCCTCATCTCTCTTTATGTCACCCTCCAGTTTTCTCTAACTTTTTCTCCACCACTCTCTACCTCTATCTCCATCTCTCTCTGCCTCGCTCTCAATGTCGCCCCAACTCTTCCTCCATCTGTCTCTACCTCCTCATTCATCCCTCTCAATCGCGTTCTCCATCTCTCTCTGCCTCTGCATCCCACTCTCTCTTCCTCTCCCACAATCTCTCTCTACCTCTTCTCCAATTCTCTAAACCTCTTCCGCCATCTCTCACTAACATTGTCTCCATCTCTCTCTACCTCTTCCTCCATTCCTCTCTACCACTTTCTCCATCTATCGCTACCTTTTTCTCCATCACTATCTACCTCTTCCTCCATATTTATCAACCTCTTCCTCCATCTCTCTCTACCTCTTCCTCCATCTCTCTCTACCTCTTCCTCCATCTCTCCCCACCTTTTTCTCCATCACTATCTACCTCTATGTCCATCCCTCTCTCACTCCTTCTCCCCGAGAGTGAAAGATGGTTTAGCTAAGGTAAAGCACTCACGCTGCGAGGGGCCATGTGGTTCAATTTTCTGCTGTGGTTTTCCGATTTGCCAACATAAATCCAGTCTCTACCTTTCTAAATGTCCAGCTCTTTCTGCCCCTCTCCCTCAATCTCTCTGTTACACAAGATATGCACTGTTATAAAATAAAGATGGAAGGATAAAAAGAGATAGTCATGGTGCGGGAGAGGAGAAAAACATGCAACGAAAAAGAGAGATGTATTAATGAAGAATTTGAAACAGAGAGAGAGGGGCAGAGACTCAGAGAGAGAGTAGAAGAACAGGAACAATCATGGACAGAGATACAGCAGATAAGGAGAGGGGAGACATGGGACCAGATATGGTGTGAGGTCTGAATTTTCCATGGTGGTAGAGGGTGCGATTGGTTAACTTGATGTTTTACACCCATATGGCTGCACATGATGTGCCAGTTTGGCACCAGCACACAACAACACCATAATGCTTATCTTCAGTGACCAAGCAATTCCCTTCACACACATCACCATTGTGAGGTGGGGCGGCGGTACCATGCACTGCAACTTACAACGACACTTGCAAAGCTGCACACATATCTATCCAAGACCAGAATGTATTGAAAATAAAGAGGCCGATAAATTCCCAGGGCCTGATAATCTACATCCTCGGGTACTTAAGGAAGTGGCCCTAGAAATAGTAGATGCATTGCTGATCATCTTCCAACATTCGATGGAATCTGGAACAGTACCCATGGATTGCAGGGTAGCTAATGCTACCCCACTATTCAAAAAAGCTGGTAGAGATAAAACGGGGAATTACAGACTGGTAAGACTAATATCGGTATTGGGGAAAATGATAGAGTCCATTATAAAAGATGCAATAGCAGAGCAATTGGAAAACAGGACAGGATAGGACAAAGTCAACATGGGTTTACAAAATGTAAATCGTGCTTGATTAATCTACTGGAATCAGTTGAGTATGTAACTGGTAAAATAGATAAGGGAGAACCAGTGGAAGTGGTCTATTTGGACTTTCAGAAAATAAGAGATTAGTTTGTAATGTTAAGGCACATGGGATTGGGGGCAAGTTATTGACTTGGATAAAGAACTGTTTGGCAGACAGAAAGCAAAGAGTTGGAATAAACGGGTCTTTTTCTGAGTGGCAGGCAGTGACTAGTGGGGTACCGCAGGGATCGGTCCTTGGACCCCAGCTATTCACAATATACATTTATGATCTAGACAAGGGAACTAAATGTAATATCTCCAAACTTGCAGATGGCTCAAAGCTGGGTGGGCGTGTGTGCTCTGAAGAGGATGCCGAGAAAATCCAGGATGATTTGGACAGTTTGGGTGATTGGGCAGAAGCATGGCAGAAACAATATAACATCGAAAAAGGTGAGGTTATCCACTTTATTGTCAAAAACAGGAAGGCTGATCATTATCTGAATTGTATTAGATTGGGAGAAGGGGAAGTGCATCGAGACTTGGGTGTCCTTGTGCACTAGCCGATGAAGGAAAGCATGCAGGTGCAGCAGGCGGTTAAGAAGGCAAATGGTATGTTGACCTTCGTTGAGAGGGTTTGAGTACAGGAACAAGGATGTCTTGCTCTGTTTGTACAGGGCTTTGGTGAGACCACATCATGAGTATTGTGTGCAGTTTTGGTCACCTTATCTGAGGAAGGATGTACTTGCCATGGAAGGGGTTCAGCGAAGTTTCACCAGGCTGATACCTGGGGTGGCAGGAGTGACGTATGAAGAGAGGTTGGGTCGATTGGGCTTGTACTCGCTGGAGTTTGGAAGAATGAGAGGGGATCTCATTGAAACTTATAAAATTCTGACAGGACTGGACAGACTAGATTGCAGGAAGGATGTTCCCGATGGCTGGGGAGACCAGAACCATGGGTCAGAGTCTAAGGATAAGTGGTAGGCCATTTAGGACAGATATTTGGAGGAATTTATTCGCCCAGAGAGTGGTGAACCTCTGGAAATATCTAACACAGGAGGCAGTAGAGGCCAATTACTTAAATATATTCAAGAAGTAGTTGGATGTTTTTCTTAAGGCTAAAGGGATCAAGGGGTATGGGGAGAAAGCAGGGACCGGGTACTGCATTTGGATGATCAGCCATGATCGCATTGAATGGCTGAGCAGACTCGAGGGGCCGAATGGCCTTCTCCTGCTCCTATTTTCTATGTTTCTATGTTTCTATCGGCTGTGTTATTTTGAGGGGCTGTGTTAGTTTGAGGGGATGTATTAGTGTGAGGGGCTGTATTTGTTTGAGACGCTGTATTATTTTGAGGGGCTGTATTAGATTGAGGGACTGTATTAGTTTGAGGGGCTGTATCATTTTGAGGGGCTGTGTTAATTTGAGGGACTGTATCGTTTTGAGGGGCTGTGTTAATTTGAGGGACAGTTTTAGTTTGAGGGCCTGTATTATTTTGAGGGACTGTATTAGATTGAGAGGCTGTATTAGTTTGAGGGGCTGTATTAGTTTGAGTGTTTGTATTAGTTTGAGGGGCTGTATTAGTTTGAGAGGCAGTATTATTTTAAAGGGCTGTATTATTTTGATGGGCTCTTAATTTGAGGGGTTGTATTTAATTGAGCGGCTGTATTAGTTTGAGTGGCGTATTAGTTTGAGGTGCTGCGTTAGTTTGAGGGTCTGTATTAGTTTGAGAGGCTGTATTAGTTTGAGATGCTGTATTATTTTGAGGGGGTGTATTCGTTTGAGGGGCTGTATTAGTTTGAGAGACAGTATTATTTTGAAAGGGCTGTATTAGTTTGAAGGGTTGTATTTAATTGAGGGCCTTAATAGTTTGAGGGACTGCATTAGTTTGAGCTCCTGTATTAGATTGAGGGGCTGTATTAGATTGAGGGGGTGTTTTATATTGAGGGGGTGTATATGTTTGAGGGGCTGTATTTGTTTGCGAGGCTGTGTTCGTTTGAGAGGTTGTATTAGTTTGAGGTGCTGTCATAGTTTGAGAGGCAGTATTATTTTATAGGGCTGTAATATTTTGAAGGTTTGTATTAGTTTGAGGGTCTGTATTAGTTTGAGGGCCAGCTTTATTTTGAGGGGCTATATTTGTTTGTGTTGCGGCTTTATTTTGAGGGGCTGTATTAGTTTGAGTAACTGTATTAATTTGAGTTGCTCTATTTGTTTGAGGGGCTGCATTAGTTTGAGGTGCTGGGTTAGTTTGAGAATGCATTGAATCAAATTCCCCACTTTAACTACTTAACGGTATGGCCACAGTTAAATAGGGCAACCACATCTCAAAATGCAAAAGAGCAACCTTGTGAGGGACACTACAACATTTGAAATTTAATTTCTAAATGTCTACAGCAGAGTGAAGCGCATTGCTGGATCAAGATGAGATCTGATGATGATTGAAACAACAACCCCATTGCTGGGAGAATACAGCTGGCAATTTCCATTCGCTAACAAACCCGATCAGAATTCTCCAGTCTTTGGCGTTTTCAATTACAATCTCAGCACTAAATAGATTCCATCAATCAGGGAATTATCTCGGCTGGCGTCATCTGTTTGTTGAAATTTTTTAAATAACTCTTTTGAATGATGTTGCAACCTCAGCGTCCCCGTGGAGATCCCTCACGGTATAAATTAAAGTCTCTGGGAATGTATCTCTCAGAGGATAATTCAGAGAGATTGCCTGCGGCACGAATGAACACATCGCTTCTCACAGAAAATGCATCGGCCAATTCAACATGTCCGTAAAATATACTACATGATCATTGCCGTCATTGGTGTTCCTGGTAAGTGATTATAGCTGTTAGATCCGTGATTCTGAGAGTCTGGTGTTCTTCAATAGCCACACGGATGCTGTAACTTAACAATCAAGAGGTATTTACTGGAGAAGGGTAGTCTCAAGACTGGGGGTACAGGGGTACAGAGGCATGCGCAAGGCTTATATACAGGTTTGGTCACTGCCAGTACGACAGTATACAGGAGCTGTAAAAGTAGTTCTGTCTTAAAAGTACATACACTACAATAGCCATTGAATTTGTGTAAATCTGTGTGTGAGCAGGTCTCTGGTTTTGCTATGTGAATGATAATGTTACATGCTAATATAATGGTATCCTTTATTCAGGCACCTCATCAATGATGTCATTCTGCTAAGTCAAATATCTTGACTTTCCTGGGCGGGTTTATTCTATTGTCTTAACTTAAAATAAACCTCTGTTTGTAGCTCCCAGGCTCGCTGAATTATTACGTTATTACCTTTAATGGAATAAGGTGTATTGTTGAATCATACAATAAGCTTGGGCAACTGTCTCACAGACGCTATTACTGGGAGTGTCTGTCACTGTATAACTGTACTGAGCGAGGGTCACTAACTAGAGTGGAACGCCTGACACCAGTGGCCATGAATTACTGGGAGTGTCTGTCACTGTATAACTGTACTGAGTGTGGGTCACTAACTGGAGTGGAACACCTGACCCCAGTGGCCATGTATTACTGGGAGTATATGTCACTGTAGAACAGTACTGAGTGTGGGGTTACTAACCAGAGTGGAACACCGGACCTCAGTGGTCATGTATTACTGGGAGTGTCTCTCACTGTAGAACTATACTGAGAATGGTTCACCAATCAGAGTGGAACACCTGACCCAAGCTCCCATGTATTACTGGGAGTGTCTGTCACTGTAGAACTGTACTGAGAGTGGGTCACTAACTGGAGTGGAACACCGGACCCCAGTGGCCATGTATTACTGGGAGTGTCTGTCACTGTGGAACTGTGCTGAGTGTGGGTTACTAACTGGAGTGGAACACCTGACCCCAGTGGCCATGTATTACTGGGAGTATCTGTCACTGTAGAATTGTACTGAGTGTTGGTAACTGACTGGAGTGGCCATGTATTTCTGGGAGTGTCTTTCACTGTAGAATTGTACTGAGTGTGTGTCACTAACCGGAGTGGATCACCTAACCACAGTGGCCATGTATTACTGGGAGTGTCTCTCACTGTAGAATTGTACTGAGTGTGGTTCACTAACCGGAGTGGAACACCTGACCCCTATGGCCATGTATTACTGGGAGTATGTGTCACTGTAGTATTGTACTGAGTGTGGGTCACTAACTGGAGTGGAACATCTGACACCAGTGGCCATGTATTGCTGGGAGTTTCCTTCACTGTACAACTGTACTGAGTGTGGTTTACTAACCAGAGTGGAGGCAACCGGTTCTATATTGAATTCATTGTTTCAGGTGACTGATCTCTTCCGTCAATGCATCTGCCCTCATCTTTTATGAATCGATGACAGAGGGAAAGATATTTTGTTGCTAAAATCCTGTCTGGGCTCAGACACGGGGAATGCTTGCCTAGTAATTTCCAGTCTCTTTTCCCTTCTGTGTTTTACAGTGAATTTGCTGGCGATTGTGATCCTGTCCCGGGGAAAGTGCGGGCTCTCCACCTGCACCACTCGCTACCTGATGGCCATGGCAGCGGCGGATCTACTGGTCATTGTCACTGATGTCATCCTAAGGCAGATCAGATGGCATTATTTTCCAGATTCTTTTCTGGACATCACCCCTGTGTGTAGTGTTATCAGTGTCCTGTCTCGTGCAGCCACAGACTGTTCTGTCTGGTTCACCGTCATTTTCACTTTTGATCGATTTGTGGCCATTTGTTGCCAGAAGCTGAAAACAACATATTGCACTGAGAAAACTGCGGCTGTGGTTCTGGGAGCAACCTGCATTCTGCTCTGTTTAAAAAACGTTCCCCACTACTTTGTAATGGAACCTGGAAGGATAATCAACAATGTGCCGTGGTTCTGTTACCCAATCCCAAGCTATTTTACTGATCCCGGGTGGGTGGGATTTGACTGGTTTGATACGGTTTTAACTCCATTGCTCCCATTCGCTTTAATTTTGCTGCTCAACGCTTTGACAGTCACACACATTTTAGTGGCCAGTCGTGTCCGTAAGGGACTGAGGGGGGAGAGCAAGGGAGAGAATCGGAGTGACCCAGAGATGGAGAGCAGGAGGAAATCTATGATTTTACTCTTTACCATATCTGGCAGCTTCATACTTCTCTGGTTGGTCTCTGTTATATTTTTCTTTTATTATGTCATTGCAGGAATAGATATGAACAATGTTCCTTTATACAACTTTCGAAGAGTCGGATATATGCTGCGGAGTTTAAGTTGCTGTACAAACGCATTTATTTATGGGGTGACCCAGTCCAAGTTCAGAGAGCAGGTGAAGAGTGTGGTGAAATATCCGGTTTCCTCAATTATTCTATTCATTAAGAATCAGAACAACTGAACGCTGCCCAGGGGCGGCTCCCAGTGTTTTCAGTTCATGAATGTGATATCTAGCCCCAGAATGCCAGCAACTGAATTACAACATAAAGCGTTCGTGAGCTGAAAATACAACCAGCGGCGGGGCAAGCACTATGTTTATGATACGGTATTATATCTGATTGACAGTTCCAAAATTGTCTGTCTAGACAGGACCATTAGTTTGTTTTATTCAGTCTGAGATCTTTTGTAAAGGGTCACTTCTGCTATTTAGTGAAGCAATTAATTTGCAGCTTCCAGAGTAAGAGCCTCGTCAATAATTGGGCTGACAGAACTGAGCCACAGTTCAGAGGATTGCATTACATCGATTATACAGCTAAAATAAAGCCGTTCAGGCCAACTAGTCTGTGCTGGTGTTTATGTTCCACATGAGACTCCTCCCATTGCAACTACCTCATTTCATCCTTTCAGCATATCTTTCTATTCCCTTTTCTCTCGTGCATTCGTCTAATTTCCCTTTGATAGCCTCTAAGCTATTTCCCTCAACCACTTCCTGTGGTAGTGAGTTCCACATTCTAAACACTCTCTCAGAAATGAAGTTGCTCGTTATTTCCCTGTTGGATAAACTACTTTGTATGTTTGGCCCACTAATTTTAGAAACTCCCACAAGTGGAAACGTTCTCTCCACATCCATTCATGGTTTTCAAGACCTCTATCAGGCCTTCTAAATGTCCCCCCTCTTCCAAAGCAAAGTGTCCAACCTATTAAATCTGCAGATAGCTGTTAACGCTCAGCCCTGGTGCCAAACAACAAAGTATTTGTAAGACCGTAGCCATTGTCCCACACCACAAACTCCATTGCCCAGCCACCGACTCCATTCCTCTCTCTGACACCTGCCTAAGGCTGAATCAGACCATTCACAATCTTGGGGTGGTATTTGACCGCGGGATGATTTTCCGACCACATATCCACTCCATCACCAGGACGGCCTAATTGCACACCATAACCTCGTTTAACTCCGCCCCTGCCTCAGCTCATCTTCAGGCCGGTCCCATCTCCCACCCTCCATCAACTTCAGCTCATCCAAAATTCTAGCTCGCACCAGATCCCAATAACTCATCAACCCTGTGCTCGCTGACTTACGTTGGCTCCCTGCATGGCAACGCCTCATTTTTTAAATTACCGTCCTTGTTTTCAAATCTCTACTTGGCCTCCCTATCTCTGTAAACTACACCAGCTCAACAAACGCCAGAGATCTGTGCACTCCTACCAATCTGGCATCTTCCAAACCCCCGATTGTAACCTCTCCAACATTAGCGGCAGTACTTTCTGTTGTATCCGTGTGTTAATGGTACCACGGAATGCAGGAGTTGGTTTAACAGGTGTTTGCTGAACAAAGCCTGGAGGTTAACTAAAAGATACAAGACACAATACAGGCTTATTTAACCCGAGTGGCCACTACCGGCATTAGAGTACACAGGGGCTCTTAAAGACACATACACCACAATTCCTCCCCTTCTAGAGAACCAGTACATAACATTTTTAAGTGATCATTAATTAACATGTTTACAAGAACAATAATCTACACATTTGCTGCAGTTAATCAATTATAAGTTAGTCTCTGTGGAGGTTTCCTGACTCGGTCCTGATAAAGCCTCGGTGGTGTAGTGGTTTTCGATAGTGTAGTAGGTTCTTTTGGCAAGGTCGATTCGGCTTCAATGCCAGTATCGGGTTCATCTGGTTCCAGTATCACCGGATCGGAGGTAGAGTCTATGGGTATCTCTGCTTCATCATTACGCATATAGAGTTGTGGTGTAGGTTGTCCCTTTTCGGATGGCTCTATGATCTGGTCAGCATGGCACCTTATTATGCTTTCTCCAATGTCCACGGTATACATCAGCGGTCCTAGTAGTGTGCAAATAGTTCCAAGCTGTCATTTCTCGGTATGGTAGTCCTTGGCCAAAACTTGTTGACCTATCTGGAAGGTTCTAGTTGGCCTTTCATTCATAAGAACATAAGAACATAAGAAATAGGAGCAGGAGAAGGCCAATCGGCCCCTCGAGCCTGCTCCGCCATTCAATAAGATCATGGCTGATCTGATCCTAATTGCCAATCCACTATCACAGAACCATCTCCTGCATCAACAGAATTTGACACACGAAATAGGAGCAGGATCAGGCTACACGGCCCCTGGGCCCGCTCCGCTACCAACAGGGCCATGACCGATCCGAACCTAGACTCATGTCCAAATTCCTGCCCGCTCCCCGTAACCCTTAATTCCCTTTACTTCTAGGAAACTGTCTATTTCTGTTTTAAATTTATGTAATGATGTAGCTTCTACAGCTTTTTGGGGCAGCATATTCCATGGACCTACCACCCTCTGAGTGAAGTAGTTCCTCCTCATCTCAGTTTTGAAAGAGCAGCCCCTTATTCTAAGACTATGCCCCCTAGTTCTAGTTTCACCCATCTTCGGGAACATCTTCCTTGCATCCACCCGATCCAACCCCTTCACAATCTTATATGTTTCAATAAGATCGCCTCCCATTCTTCTGAACTCCAATGAGTAGATTCCCAATCTACTCAACCTCTCCTCATATGTCCATCCCCTCATCCCCGGGATTAACCAAGTAAACCTTCTTTGTACTGACTCGAGAGCAAGTATGTCCTTTCTTAAGTATGGACACTAAAACTGTACGCAGTATTCCAGGTGCGGTCTCACCAATACCTTGTACAACTGAAGCAATACTTCCCTATTTTTATATTCTATCCCCCTAGCAATGAAGGCCAACATTCCATTGGCCTTCTTAATCACTTGCTGCACCTGCATACTAACCTTTTGAGTTTCGTGCACAAGGACCCCCAGATCCTTTTGTACTTCAGTACTTTCAAGTTTCTTGCCATTAAGATAATAAGTTGCTCTACGATTTTTCCTGCCAAAGAGCATAACCTCACACTTTCCAGCATTGTATTCCATCTGCCAAATCTCTGCCCACTTACTTAACCTGTCTATGTCCCCTTGAAGGTTTTGTATGTCCTCCTCACTCACTACTTTCCCCCCCATCTTAGTATCATCTGCAAACTTTGATATGCTACACTCGGTCCCCTCCTCCAAATCGTTAATATAGATTGTAAAGAGTTGGGGACACAGCACTGACCCCTGTGGAACACCACTAGTTACTGATTGCCACCCTGAGAATGAACCATTTATCCCAACTCTCTGCCTTCTGTTAGATAGCCAATCCTCTCTCCATGCCAGAATATTACCCCCAATCCCATGATTTGTTATCTTAAGCAATAATCTTTTGTGTGGCACCTTGTCAAATGCCTTTTGGAAGTCTAAATACACTACGTCTACTGGTTCCCCTTTATCCACCCTATATGTTACTTCTTCAAAGAACTCCAGCAAATTTGTCAAACATGACTTCCCCTTCATAAAACCATGCTGACTTTGTGCTGTTAAGTTATGATTATCCAAATGTCCTGTTACTGTCTCCTTAATAATGGACTCCAAAAATTTACCTACCACAGGTGTTAGGCTAACCGGTCTATAGTTTCCAGCCTTCTGTCTACTGCCCTTTTTAAATAAGAGTGTTACATTAGCAGTTTTCCAGTCTGCCGGGACCATTGCCGAGTCCAGGGAGTTTTGGAAAATTATTACCAATGCATCCACAATCCCTACCGCCACTTCCCTCAAGACCCTAGGATGTAAGCCATCAGGTCCAGGTGATTTATCCGCTTTGAGTCCCATGATTTTACCGAGTACCACTTCCTTAGTGATTTTGATCGTGTTTATCTCCTCCCCCCCTTTAGCCCCCTGTTTGTCCAATGTTGGAATACTCTTAGTGTCTTCTACTGTAAAGTCTGATATAAAATATTCATTCAGTGTTTTTACCATCTCCATATCTCCACCATTAATTTCCCTGTCCCAACCTCTAAGGGACCAACATTTACTTTAGCCACCCTTTTTCTTTTTATATAACTATAAAAACTCTTACGATCTGTTTTTATATTTTTTGCTAATTAACTTTCATAATCTATCTTCCCTTTCTTAATCAATCTTTTTGTTATTTTTTGCTGTCTTTTAAAGTTTTCCCAATCCTTTATACTCCCACTAGATTTGGCTACCTTATATGCCCTTGTTTTTATTCGAATACTATCCTTAATTTCTTTATTACCCACGGATAGCTGTCTTTTCTTTTACACCCTTTTCTTCTCAGTGGAATATATATTTTTTGGAAGTTGTAAAATAACTCCTTAAATGTACACCACTGATCATGTATCGTCATACCCTTTAATCTATTTTCCCAATCCACTCTACACAATTCCGCTCTCATACCTTCATAGTCTCCTTTATTCAAGCTTAGCATGCTTGTTTGAGATCCAACCTTCTCGCCCTCTAATTGAATATGGAATTCAACCATGTTATGGTCACTCATTCCAAGGGGATCCTTTACTAGGACATTTTTAATTAATCCTGTCTCGTTACACAGGACCAGATCTAATGTTGCTTGCCCCCTGGTCAGTTCAGTTGCATACTGCTCAAGAAACCCATCCCTAATACACTCAATGAACTCATCCTCAAGGCAGCCCTGCCCAATTTGATTTGTCCAATTAATATGATCGTTGAAATCCCCCATAATGATAGATGTTCCCTTACTACAAGCCTCAACTATTTACTGATTGATACTCCGTCCAACAGAGTTGCCACAGTTCGGAGGCATATGGACTACGCCCACTAGTGTTTTTTCCCTTATTATTCCTTACCTCCACCCAAACTGATTCATTGTCCTGATCTTTTGACCCAATATCCTTTCTCTATACTACAGTGATTCCTTCCTTTATTAACATAGCCACCCCACCTCCCCTTCCTTCCTGCCTCTCCTTCCTGATCGTTAAATAACCTGGTATATTTAATTCCCAGGCATTGTCACCCTGCAGCCATGTATCTGTAAATGCCTTGAAATTGCCGGTTCTCTACGTCCCTTCTGATGATTGGCTTGATCAAATCCAGCAGGCAGCTTAGTCTTCTACTGAAAAACATCATGGCGGGAGTTTGGTTTGTTACCACATGTGTTGCATTCCTGTATGCAAACAAGAACTTATCTACCTTATGCTGTATTTTTATGTCTTCATTACCCATGGCCTTTATGGCCTTCTTGAAGGTCTGGACAAACCTTTCAGCCAATCCATTGGTGGCGGGATGGTATGTGGCGGACGTGTAGTGCTTAATCCCATTGTTTTTTAAGAACTTCCTGAATTCTTCGGACACAAATTGCGGTCCATTATCAGAACAGATCTGTTCAGGCAGCCTATTCCTTGCAAATATGGTCCTCAATACTGTGATGGTTTTTTCCATGGTGGTGGAGGACATCTTTATTACCTCTGGCCACTTGGAGTGTGCATCAACCGCGATTAAGAACATTGAGTCCATAAATGGACCAGCAAAGTCGATGTGTACCCTTTGCCATGGAGATGAGGATCACTCCCATGGATGTAGAGGGGCTTGTGGTGGGGCGTTTTGGAGCTTCTGGCATCCTAGACAGCCCTTGGTCATTTCTTCGATGTCTCCATCGATACCTGGCCACCACAAAAACGCTCTGGCTAGGTTCTTCATTTTCACTCCACCCAGATGCCTCTCGTAAAGCTCATTTAGCACTTTATCCAGGAGTTTGGGTGGAATCACCACTCTGGATCCACACATTAAGGTTCCTCGGCACACTGACAGCTGTTCTCTTCTTTGCGAGAATGCTGGCAACAGTGGTTCGCTATGTGCTGGCCATCCGTTCACCGTTAAATCGTAGACTCGTGAGAGAGTCGGGACATTTCCCGTTTCCGTTTCAATGGTAGAATTTGTTACTGGTAGACATTCCACTATGGTTGAGTGGAACATTTCCACTGGGTCCACTGTAGGTGCCTCTTCTACCGTTGGCAATGGTAGACGCGATAAACCGTTAGCATTTCCATGCTGTTTTGATCCTTTGTATTCTATGTCATTTTGGTGTGCCCCTAGGAAAAGAGACCACCTCTGTAGCCTTTGCACTGTCATAATGGGAATGCACTTTTTAAGGTTTAATATGGAGACGAGGGGTTGATGGTCAGTCAACAATGTAAATTTTTGTCCGTGTAGGTAATGGTTGAATTTCTTCACTCCCCATATCAGGCTGAGTGCTTCCCTATCGATCTGGGCATAGTTACGCTCAGCTGTGTTCAATGAGCATGACGCAAAAGCTATCGGCCGCTCCGAGCCATCAGGGAATCTATGCGATAATACCGCTCCTACGCCATAAGGGGATGCATCGCACGCCAGTCTGATTGGCAGTGATGGGTTGTAATGATCCAAAACTTCCTTGGACGTAATCAAGCCTTTGCATTTATGGAAGGCACGTTTACAGTTTTCGCTCCATTTCCAAATTACTCCCGTTTGTAGCAGTGCATTAACAGGGTGCAGAACAATTGACAAGTTCGGTAAAAATTTATGACCGTAATTTATTAATCCCAGGAACGACCTTAATTGTGAGACATTTTCAGGCGCTGGGGCTTTTACGCCCGCTTCAATTTTTTCAGGAGACTTATGCAACCCTTCTTCGTTAATGACATGGCCACAATATGATGTTTGTTTCTGGAAAAATTCGCACTTGGGGCGATTTGCTCATAGGTCCCAGGGCGTTCCCTCTGCCTCGTCAGCACCTGCTCCAAATTGGCAAGGTGCTCGTTGTCGATTTCTCCTGTTACAAGGATGTCGTCTAGGTAGCATTGAGTCCCCGGAATCCCTTGCAGGACTTGCTCCATAGCTTATTGCCAGATAGCTGGAGCTGATGCTACTCCGAAAACAAGTCGATTGTACTGGTACAGGCCTTTGTGTGTGTTTATCGTGAGATACTTTTTAGAGGGCTCCTCAACCTCCATCTGTAGATATGCCTGTGCCAAGTCAACTTTGGTGAAACGTTTCCCTCCGGATAGTGAGGGGAAAATATCTTCTATCCTCGGAAGAGGATACTGTACGGTGTGAAGAAACGTGTTTACAGTCTCCTTGAAGTCCCCACAGATGCGAATTTTTCTCTGTTCTTCAGATTTATCATTATTCAACATTTTTTCATGACCGGGACGATGGGTGTTGCCCACTCGCTCCAATCTACCTTGGATAACACGCGTGCTTTTTCCAAATTCTCCAGCTCTGCCTTGACTGCTGGACGAATTGCGTATGGCACCGGTCTTGCCTCAAAAAACTTGGGAATTGCCGCATCTTCCACTTTTATTGAGGCGGTGGTGCCTTTCACGGTTCCTAGTTCCTGCTGAAACACTTCTTTGGCGTTAGCCAAGATTTATTTTAATCGTCCAGGTATGACGTCATCATCATTTTTTTTTCTTACTTTTCACCATCAGTGCCTGAATGGAGTGCCAGTCTAAACGTATCTTTCTGAACGATTCACGTCCCAACAACGGTGGACCACCATCTTGCAGAATGTATAAATACAACTTCTGTATTTCCTTGCCGTTGTATACAACAGGCACCCTTATATTCCCTCTGTGGTATACATTCTGCCCCGTATATGTCTTCAAGATAATGGATGTCTCTTTCAAAGGTATATGCGGAAATAGCGGCTCGTAATCCCGTCGACTTATGACGGTCAGAGCTGATCCTGTATCTAGTTCCATTTTAACTGGGGACCCCGCTATCGTGAGGGTAACTCAAATGGTCTGGTAATCTTCTTTGGCAATTACATTATGTAATTTGAGACAGCTTAGTCTCTTGTTTCCGGAGTCACTATCGCTCTTCTGGTCTTTGGAGCTACTGTCTGTCATCATTTGTACCTTACTGTACTTTTCCTTTTTGATTTTTATTCTGTCAGTTGATTTTTTTGTTTCCAGATCGGCATACACGTGCAATGTGTCCCATCTGTCCACATTGCCTGCATGCTTTTTCCTTGAACCAGCAGTCCCTCTGGTCATGGGTGGATCTGCCGCAGCAATAACATATCTCGAAACCCTGTGACATTTCATGGGTGCCGAAGTCCTGTGGCTTTTGCTGTATCTCTGCAGCTCCTCTTGCTGCTGCTTCGTATGATACAGCCACACTGAAAGCCTTGTCCAGTGTTAAATCTTTCTCAAAAGGTAGTCTTTTCTGTGTTCCTTCACTTAGGAGACCGCAGACGAATTTGTCTCGAAGAGAATCTGCAAATCCTGCCCCGAATTGGCAGCGCTTTGACAGCTTTCTTAATTCGGTGAGGTAATCAGCTTTACATTCATTCTTGTGCTGATTCCTCCTGAAGAATTTGAATCGTTCCGATATCAGCAACGGTGTTGGGATTAAGTGCTCCTGTAAAATCTCTTTAATATTCTTGTCCATCGGTTTGGCTGGAGTGATTAAGTTTCATAACAGCCCGTCTGTCCTTGTGCCCATTAGATTTAAAAGTACCAATGCCTTTTTATCATCCTCTATTTCATTCACTGTGCAATACACCTCCACTCTTTCCACATATGTGGTCCAATCCTCTACATCACTATCGAAATCAGTACTATTGCCAGTCTTAGGCATCCTG
This sequence comes from Somniosus microcephalus, assembly GCF_052327205.1. Classification (NCBI taxonomy): domain Eukaryota; kingdom Metazoa; phylum Chordata; class Chondrichthyes; order Squaliformes; family Somniosidae; genus Somniosus; species Somniosus microcephalus. The sequence goes on from NW_028225184.1 coordinate 51,642,012, forward strand.
GAAAAAAATGGCGACTCCCGTGCTTTCCTTTCTTCCCTGCCGAGAAAAAATGGCGCCTCCCGCGCTTTCCCACCGCTGCCGCTGCTGACAACGCTGTTCTCCGCGGTTTTTATTTATACAGATATTTTTAATAGTTGGAGACTCGTTCCCGCCGGACTCTCTGGGACTTTTCCCTCGTTCTGCTTGGTCCGAACGCCAACCTGATTTGCAGCACTGGCCGTCTCCCGAGTGCTCCACCCTCCGTCTCTGTTTGCCTCTGCCTTCGCTGCTCGGCCCCGCGGCAGAGCCAGGCAATCGAGCCCCAGCCCGCCACCCAGGAAGGGTTATTGCAGTACCTTCCACTAGCCCGGCTAGCTGGTAAAACCAGAATTTTTCTTTTTTTTTTCGTGGACCTTCGTCTGAGGAATCGATCTCCTTGAGGTGCTGTCGAATTGCAGGTAAGTCCGTTTCCAATTCGTCGCCAATGTTGTATCCGTGTGTTAATGGAGACACAGAATGCAGGAGCTGGTTTAACAGGTGTTTACTGAACAAAGTCTGGAGGTGAACTAAAAGATACAAGGCACTATACAGGCTTATATAGCCCGAGTGGCCACTACCGGCATTACAGTACACAAGGGCTCTTAATAGCACATACACCACAATTGGTAAAATAGATAAGGGAGAACCAGTGGATGTGGTGTATTTGGACTTTCAGAAGGCTTTCGATAAGGTCCCGCATAAGAGATTAGCGTGCAAAATTAAGGCACATGGGATTGGGGGCAAGGTATTGACTTGGATAGAGAACTGGTTGGCGGACAGAAAGCAGAGAGTTGGAGTAAACGGGTCATTTTCCGAGTGGCAGGCAGTGACTAGTGGGGTACCGCAAGGATCAGTCCAGGACCCCAGCTGTTCACAATATATATTAATGATCTGGACGAGGGAATTGGATGTAATATCTCCAAATTTGCAGACGACACAAAGCTGGATTGGAAGGTATGCTGCGGGGAGGGTGTCGTGGAACTCCAGTACGATTTGGACAGGTTGGTTGATTGGGCAGAATCATGGCAAATGCACTATAATGTGGATAAATGTGATGTTATCCACTTTGGTGGCAAAAACAGGAAGGCAGGTTATTATTTGAATGGCAATAGATTGGGAGAAGGGGAAGTGTAAAGTGACCTGGGTGTTCTTGTGTACCAGTCGCTGAACGTAAGCATGCAGGTGCAGCAGGCGGTTAATAAGGCAAATGGTATGTTGGCTTTCGTAGCAAGAGGGTTCGAGTACAAAAACAAGGGTGTCTTGCTGCAGTTATACAGGGCTTTGGTGAGACCACACCTTGAGTATTGTGTGCAGTTTTGGTCGCCTTACCTGAGGAAGGACGTGCTTGCTATGGAAGGAGTGCAGCGAAGATTCACCAGTCTGATACCTGGGATGGCAGGAATGACGTATGAGGAGAGATTGGGTCGATTGGGCTTGCACTCAGTGGAGTTTAGAAGATTGAGAGGGGATCTCATCGAAACCTATAAAGTTCTGTCAGTCCTGGACAGACTAGATGCAGGAAGGATGTTTCTGATGGCTGGGGAGTCCAGAACCAGGTGTCATAGTCTAAGGATAAGGGGTAAACCATTTTGGACTGAAATAACGAGGAATTTCTTCACCCAGAGAGTGGTGAACCTGTGGAATTCTCTGCCACAGAGGGCGGTGGAGGCCAGTTCATTAAGTATGGTCAAGAAAGAGTTGAATATATTTCTTAAGGCTAAAGGGATCAAGGGATATGGGGAGAAGGGTACTGAATTTGGATGATCAGCCATGATCTCATCGAATGGCGGAGCAGGCTCGAAGGGCCGAATGACCTACTCCTGCTCCTATCGTCTATGTTTCTATGTTTCTATGTAATGCATTAGAACATTGCAATGGAATAACATTTGCAATAAGAAGTAGCCAAATTACTTTTATACCTTAGTTTTTTTGTTAGAATATGTATAATGTACCACCAATGTACTTGGTGGAGAGAATGGGCTAATCCCTACCCTGAGTTAAACGATACAGAGGTCTGTAAATTGCATTTACACAGCTAATTTTTAAAACATGATTAAGTGACTTCAAATGCTGTGGGAATAAACTGCAGAACAACTCATGGGAAGATTGGGGAGTATGTCTGTTCGGCCAGGCAAGGCAACACATATGCGAGATAATGCACCTAAGAATTTGTTTGTTGAAAATCACAACAGGGTTCCATTCTTCTAAGTATGGTGGGACTAATCTGACTGTGCTTACTTTGCAGAGGTAACCCGAGACGAGGCCAAAAGTGTGTGCTTTGCACGCCTTAACGAGGACTGCTATCTTAAGAAAGCATGTGAAAAGCAAAACCACATGGCTACGGGCAAATGGATGGTGGTAAGGCAATTAAGATGAGGCCCACAGTCACAGGAGGTGACGGAACCAACTGATAACAGAAATGTGGGTTTCGTGGGTGGCAGGGAGATGAAATGTCACGCTTTATAATTGCCATTTAGCTATAATTCTGTATATGCTAATAAGATTTACCCCTGCCCCTAGGGCAGGGGTTTGATTTTGTATAACTGTGATTGTTGCTAGGGAATCGGTGGAGTCGCATCTAAGAAGCATCTCAGAACGGTCTCCCCAGGCCTGTGAATAAAGTCCATTTTGAACCATCCTTCACTCGAAGTCTGTCAGCGACTGGTGCACAAGGACAGGCAGTTTCGGCTGTCTTTCTGTGTTCACGCCTTAAATGAACTACATCCTGCAAGCAGCGCTTGTTTTGTCTCCAGGTAAAGGCCCACTCGCCTGTCATAGAAACGTAGAAGATAGGTACATGAATAGGCCATTCGGCCCTTCGCGCCTGTTCTGCCATTTAATGAGATCATGGCTGATCATCCAAATTCCATACCCTGTCCCTGCATTCTCCACAGATCCCTTGATCCATTTAGCCTTAAGAAATATATCTAACTCCTTCTTGAATATATTTAATGAATTGGTCTCAACTGCCTTCTTTGGTAGAGAATTCCACAGGTTCCCCACTCTCTGGGTGAAGAAATTCCTTCTCATCTCTGTCTTAAATGGCTTACCATTTATCCTTAGACTGTGACCCCTGGTTCTTATTCCTCCGCCATTGGGAACATCCTTCCTGCATTTTGTCTGTATAGTGCTTTTAGAATTTTATCAATTTCAATAAGATCCGCTCTGAAAACTCTAAACTCGAGCGAATATAAGCTTAATCGACCCAAACACTCTTCATCCGTCATTCTTGCCATCCCAGGTATCAGTGTGTTGAATCTTCGCTGCAATCCCTCCATAGCAAGAATATCCTCCCTCAGATAAGGCGACCAAAACTGCAGACAATACTCTAGATGTGCTCTCAACAAGGCCCTGTGCAACTACAGCAAGGCACCCGTGCTCCTTTACTGGAATCCTCTCCCTATGAAGGCCAACATACCATTTGGCTTCTTAACCACCTGCTGCACCTGCATGCTTACCTTCAGCGACTGGTGCACAAGGACACCCAGTTCTCGTTGCACTTCCCCTTATCCCAATCAATTGCCATTCAGATAATAATCTGCCTTCCTGTTTTTGCTACCGAAGTGGATAACCTCGCATTTCTCCTCATTATACTGCATCTACCAGGCATTTGCCCAATCATCCAACCTGTCCAAATCATACTGGAGTTTCTCTGCATCCTCCTCACAGCACTTCCGCCCACCCAGCTTGTTGTCATCTGCAAACTTGGAGATATTACATCTAGTTCCATTTTCTAGATCATTAATATATAATGTGAATATAATGTGGTATCCCTCTTGTCATGGCCTGGAACTCGGAAAAAGAACCATTTATTCCAACTCTTTGCTTCTTCTCTGCCAACCAGTTCTCTATACAAATCAGTAACTTTCCCCCAATCCAATGTGCGTTGATTTACACGCTAATCGCTTATGCGGGACCTTATCGAAAGACGTCTGAAAGTCCAAATACTGGTTCTCCATTATCTATTCTAACAATTACATCCTCAATTTATTCCACTAGATTAGTCAAGCGTGATTTACCTTTTGTAAATCCATGTCGACTTTGTCCGATCCTGCCACTGCTTTCCAAGTGCTCTGCTATTACAACTTTTATAATGGACACCAGCAATTTCCCAGCTACTGATGTCAGGCTTACCGGTTTATAATTCCCCATTTTCTCTCTACCACCTTTTTAAATATTGGTGTTACATTATCTACACTCCAATCCAGGAGGACTGTCCCAGAGTGTATAGAATTTTGGATGATGACCAGCAATGCATCTACTATTTCTAGGGCCACTTCATAAAATACCCTAGGATGCAGATTATCAGGCCCATGGGATTTATCAGTCTTCAATCCCGTCAGTTTCCCTAACACTTTTTCCCTACAAATACTGACTTCATTCTGTTCCTTCCTCCCTTTTGACCATATGTTCCCCGGCATCTCTGGGATGTTATTTGTGTCCTATTTTTGATGCCAGAAGCAAGCTATGTATTTAATTGTTCAACTATTTCTTTGTTCCCCATTATAAATCCCCTGATTCTGACTGCAATGGAGCTACGCTTGACATCAGCAATCTTTTTTCTCTTCTCATATCTACAGAAGCTTTTACAGTCAGTTTTTATGTTACCTGCAAGCTTACTCTCGTAATCTATTCTCTCCCTCATAACTAATCCCTTTGCCCTCCTTTGCTCAATCCTAAACTGCTCCCAATCCTCAGGTTTGCTGCTTTTTCTGGCCAAATTATATGTCCTATCCTTTAATATTATGCTATCGCTACTTTCCCCTGTTAGACACAGTTGAGTCACATTTTATGATTTATTTTTATGCCAAACAGGGATAAACAATTTCAAGAATTCATCCAGTCGATCCTTAAATGTTTGCCATTGCCTATCCACCATCCACCCTTTAAGTAACGTTCCCCAATTCAACCTTGCCAACCAGCGCCTCATTCCATCGTACATTCCTTTATTTAAATAGTGTGTGAGCTCCTCTAATGAACTACAAACTATGAGCAGACTCTATTTGGTCTCCAGTTAAAGGCAGTCTCGCCTGACATTGAGAGTGCGCTCCTCCAATGAATTACATCCTGTGAAGAGCGTCTGCATTGTCTCCTGGTAAAGGCAGTCACGCTTGTCCTTGTGTGTGCGCTCCCCCAATGAATTATCTACTGTAGGCAGCGTCTGTTTTGTCCCCAGTTAAAGGCAGTCTCGCCTGTCCTTTTCTGAACGCTCCTCCATTGAACTACATTCTGTGAGGAGCGTCTGCTTTGTCTCCAGGTAAAGGCAGTCTCACCTGTCCTGGTGTGTGCGCTCCTCCAATGAACTATATCCTGTGAGGAGCGTCTGTTTTGTCTCCAGTTAAAGGCAGACTCGCCTATCCATGTGTGTGCGCTCCTCCAATGAAATACATCCTGTGAGGAACGTCGGATTTGTGTCCAGGTAAAGGCAGTCTCTCCTATCCTTCTGTGTGCGCTCCTCCAATGAACTACATCCTGTGTGGAGCACCTGTATTGTCTCCAGTAATTGCAGTCTAGCTTGTCCTTCTGTGTGCGCTCCTCCAATCAAATGCATCCTTTGAGTAGCGCCTGCTTAAATGTCAGGTAAAGGCAGTCTCGCCTCTCTTTGTGGGTGCGCTTCTCCAATGAAATTCATCCTGTGGGCAGCGTTTGTTTTGTCTCCAGTTAAAGGCAGTCTCACCTGTCCTTGTGTGTACGCTCCTCCAATGAACTACATCCGGTAAGCAGCATCTGTTTTGTCTCAGGTTAATGGCAGTCTCGCCTGTCATTCTATGTGTGATCCTCCAATGAACTAAATCATGTTAGCAGCGTCTGTTTTGTCTCATTTTTAAGGCAGTCTCACCTTTCCTTGTGTGGGCGCTCCTCCAATCAAATACATACTGTGAGGTGCATCTCTATTGTGTCCAGCTTAAGGCAGTCTCACCTGTCCTTGTGTGTGCGTTTTCCCAATGAACTACATCCTGTGAGGAGCGTCTGTTTTCTCTCAAGTTAAAGGCAGTCTCGCCTGCCATTGTGTGTGCCCTCTTCCACTGTACTACATCATCCTATGAGCAGCGTCTGTTTTGTCTCCAGGTTAATGCAGTCTCGCCTGTCCTTCTGTGTGTGCTCCTCCAATGAACTACATCCTATGAGCAGCGTCTGTTTTGTGTCCGGGTTAAGTCTGTCTTAACTGTCCTTGTGTGCGCTACTACAGTGAATGAAATCCTGAGAGTAGCGATTGTTTTGTCTCCAATAAAAGGCAGTTTAAGCTGTCCTTCTCTGTTAACTCCTTACATGAACTACATTCTGTGAGCAGCGTTTGTTTTGCCTCCAGGTAAAGGCAATCTCGCCTGTCACAGAAACATAGACTTATAAAAGATAGGAAGAGGAATAGGCCCTTCGGCCCTTCGAGCCTGTTCCACCATTTAATGAGATCATGGCTGATCATCCAAATTCAGTGTCCTGTTCCTGCATTCTCCACATACACCTTCATACATTTAGCCTTAAGAAATATATCTAACTCCTTCTTGAATATATTTAATGAATTGGCCTCAACTGCCTTCTGTGGTAGAGAATTCCACTGATTCCCCACTCTCTGGGTGAAGAAATTCCTCCTCATCTCTGTCCTAAATTGCTTAACCTTTATCCTTGGACTGTGACCCCTGGTTCTCATTCCCCTGCCATCGGGAACATCCTTCCATCATTTAGTCTGTGTAGCCCTTTTAGAATTTTATAAATTTCAGTAAGTTCCCCTCTCAAATTTCTAAACTCTAGAGAATATAAGCCTAATCGACCCAGCTCTCTTCATACGTCATTCCTGCCATCCCAGGTATCAGTGTGGTTAATCATCGCCGCACCCCCTCCATGGCAAAAACATCCTCCCTCAGATAAGGCGACCAAAACTGCACACAATACTCAAGATGTGGTCTCACCAAGGCCCTTTACAACTACAGCAACGAATTCGTGCTCCTGTGCTCGAATCCTCTCGCTATGAAGGCCAACATACCATTTGGCTTCTTAACCACCTGCTGCACCTGCATGCTTCCCTTCAGCGACTGGTGCACAAGGACACCCAGTTCTCGTTGCACTTCCCCTTGTCCCAATTAATTGCAGTTCAGATAATAATCTGCCTTCCTTTTTTTGCCACCGAAGTGGTAACCTCACATTTATCGTCATTATACTGCATCTCCCATGCATTTGCCCAATCACCAACCTGTCTAAATCATACTGGAGTTTCTCTGCATCCTCCTCTCAGAACTTCCGCCCACCCAGCTTGGTGTCATCTGCAAAACTGGACATATTACATCTAGTTCCCTTGTATAGATCATTAATATTTATTGTGAATAGCTGGGGGCCTAGCACCGATCCCTGTGGTACCCCTCTAGTCATGGTTGGTGCTCGGAAAAATAACCATTTATTCCAACTCTTTGCTTCCTGTCTGCCAACCAGTTCTCTATCCATTTCAGTATCTTTCCCACAATCCATTTTGCTTTAACTTTGCACGCTAATCTCTTATGCGGGACCTTATCGAAAGCCCTCTGAAAGTCCAAATACTGGTTCTCCATTATCTACTCTAAGAGTTACATCCTCAATTTATTCCACTAGATTAGTCAAGCGTGATTTACCTTTTGTAAATCCATGTTGACTTTGTCCGATCCTGCCACGCTTTTCCAAGTGCTCTACTGTCACAACTTTTATAATGGACTCCAGCATTTTCCCCACTAACATTAGCTACCCTCCAATCCATGGGTACTGTTCCAGAGTCTACCGAGTTCTGGAAGATGATCAGCAATGCATCTACTATTTCTTGGGCCACTTCCTTAAGTACCCTAGGATGTAGATTATCAGGCCCTGGGGATTTATCGGCCTTCAATCCCGTCAGTTTCCCTGACACTTGTTCCCTACAAATACTGATTTCATTCAGTTCCTTCCTCTCATTAGACCATATGTTCCCCGACAGTTCTGGGAGGTTATTTGTGTCCTCTTTTTGAATATAGATGCATGTATTTAATTGTTACCCATTTCTTTGTTCCCCATTATAAATCCCCTGATTCTGACTGCAATGGACCTATGCTTGACTTCACCAATCTTTTTCTCTTCACATATCGATAGAAGCTTTTACAGTCAGTTTTTATGTTCCCTGAAATCTTACACTCATAATCTATTCCCCCCTCATAATTAATCCCTTTTTCTTCATTTGCTGAATCCTAAACTGCTCCCATTCCTCAGGTTTGCTGCTTGTTCTGGCAAATTTATATGTACTCTCCTTGGACCTTATGCTATCACTACTATCCCCTGGTAGACACTGTTGAGTCACATTTTATGATTTAATTTTATGCCAAACAGTGATGTAAAATTTCATTAGTTCATCCATGCGATCTTTAAATATTTGCCATTGCCAATCCACCATCCACCCTTTAAGTAATGTTCCCCAATCCATCGTAGCCAACCGGCGCCTCATTCCATCGCACTTTCCTTTATTGAAATTGTGTGTGAGCTTCTCCAATGAACTACAACCTATGAGCAGCGTCTGTTTTGTGTCCAAGTAAAGGCAATCACGCCTGTCCTTGAGTATGCGCTCCTCCAATGAATTGCATCCTGTGAGGAGCGTCTGTATTGTCTCCAGTTAAAGGCAGTCTCGCCAGTCTTAGTGTTTGCACTCCTCCAATGAATTACATCCCGTGAGGAGCATCTGTATTGTCTCCTGGTAAAGGCAGTCACGCCTGTCGTTGTGTGTGTGCTCCTGCAATGAATTTTCTACTGTAGGCAGCGTCTGTTTCGTCCCCAGTTAAAAGGTACTCTCGCCTCTCCGTGTTTGTGAGCTCCTCCAATGAAATACTTCATGTGAGCAGCGTCTGCTTTCTCTCTAGGTAAAGGCAGTCTCACCTGTCCTCGTGCGTGCGCCCCTCCAATGATCTACATCCTGTTAGAAGCGTATGTTCTGTCTCTGGGTAAAGGCAGTCACGCCTGTCCTTAGGTGTGCGCTCCTCCAATGAACTACATCCTGTGAGCGCGTCCGTTTTGACTCCATTAAAGGTTGTCTCGCCTGCCCTTGTATGTGCGATCCTCCAATGAACTATATCCTGTGAGCAGTATTTAATTTGTGTCTAGTTAAAGGTGGTCTCGCCTGTCATTGTGTGCGCGCCCCTCCAATGACCTACATCCTATGAGCAGCGTCTATTTTATCTCCATGTAAATGCTGTCTTGCCTGTCCTTGAGTGTGAGGGTGAGGCGATTCCCACAGGATCTTTTCATTGTTGGAAACATAAAGTGGTTGGAGATATCCGGGTTTGAACCCGGGACCTCAAACATCGTGCTCCATCCGGTCTTCCAAGATAAAGTGCTTTAGAGTCAAGAAAGTTTGCATTCTGTATTGTCGCTCCCAGACAACTCCCAGCGACTTTAATGGCGCTATATAAATGCAGGCTGCTGCTGGTTTCCCTTCTCAAACATCATGCTGTCCAGTGATGCCGAGGCTCACTCTCTTGAACCTCAGTTTTACATTGAAATAACAAGTACACGGCATAAATGGAGTGGGTAAGATTTAGTGATTACTTTGAAATCAGATCTCACAATCATAAAGTGTGATGGCAGAACGGTCTAAAAACAGGAAGAAAAGCGGTGACTGCTCGCTCTGCAGAGCACAGTCACACAATCCGATCAGTCCGTGGCTGTTGTGAGCTGAGCATCTGTGGGAACCTTGTGATGAAGACCAGCTTCGGGACAATTGTGTGTCTGTGTAGCCTCAGGGTTGGAAATTGCTGTTCTATTAAAGCAGCTTTCTTTGGACACCTCTGGTGAAAAATATTGCTTGGGGATGTTGGGGATTGAAGGCAGGACCTCACACATGCGCTCTTCCTCTTAGCTACATCCCCTGATGAAGACATCGTCTAACCATGGAAAGAACGATTGAGTGGACAACTCTTGAGTAAAAAATGCTTGGAGATTGAAGCCAGGACCCCATAGAGCATGCGCTCAACCACTGAGCTGCAACGCCACTCATAAGCTACAATGCTTTAGAGGCAAGCAAGTGTTTATTCTGTATTGATTCTCCTAGACAACCATTTATGGTAAAGGTGCTATTTAAATCCAGCTTGCTTTTGATGTAAATAGACTCTTTGCTGTAGGTCCTGCCGTTAGATCCGCTCCACCTCCAGATCATGGGTCTGACACAGAGATATCAATAGATATTTCGGTTATTTAATCAGTCGCCTTTTGCTGAGTCGACTTTCTTATGTAAAATCAGAACTGACGATTCCTCCCAGAAGTGTGTTACCACAGTCGGTGGAGGCGAAATGGCGAACCACAAACCCACAAGCAAACATGTTTCAGCAGCTCCCTCTTTAACGGGGCAGAATCCAATTTCTCCTGTTTAAGCTCCAGGGGTGATCGCAGTGACCCGTCTGCTTTCAGAGGGCTCATAGTCTTCATCGCCACTTTCCGCCGTTCCCCGAGGTTTCCTGACAATTGCGATGGTTACAATTTCCAATGAATGCTCACGTCATTCCTGCTCACCACAAGTTTTGTGGAGATCATGGGTGAGTTATGACTTTTAAAGTTATGACTTTTAAAGCTGCTGGCTTCATTACAGAGCAGTGTTTAAGGTATTTCTGCAGTTTAATTCTTAATAATCGGATTGAAATATCATGAAAGCATCAAGTTTAAATACCTCCAGTTCATGGTGCATCAGCCACTCTGACATATATCGGAGAATCATAGAATCTTGCAGCAAAGAAGGAGGTCATTAGGGATAGCTTGCCTCTGCAGTCTCTCTGACAGAGCGAACAATCAGCCCCTGCTCCCCGCTTCCGACCCACCACCGGCTCTTTCCCCATCGACCTGCAATATAATTTCCATTGCAAGTCTTCATCCAATTCTCTTTTGAAAGTTATTATTGAATGTGCTTTCACCGGCCTTTCAGGCAGTGCATTAAACATCATAACAATCCACTGTGACAAAATAAATTATCCTCATCTCCCCTCTGGTTTATTGCCAATTATGATCAGGCTGAGATGATCTGGTTGCCGAACCTCTTGCCTGTGGCAAAAAGTTTCTCTCGATCCAATTTTGAAGGCCTTTATTAAATATCCCCTTAACCTGCATTGTTATAACTGGACATTCAATTCAGTCCTGGGTTGGGAGCCGTTGAAATAGTGCGTGCGCTCCCACAATGAATTATATCCTGTGCGGAGTGTTAGCTTTCTCTCAGGGTAAAGAGAGTCTTGTCTGTCCGTGTGTGCAAATGTGAGGCGAGTCCAAGAGCATTTTTTCACAGTTGGCAACATAAAGTGGTTGGAGATGCTGGGAATAGAACCCGGGCCTTCATACCACTGAATTATATCCCCACTGACGAATTGCTATATTTTACAGATAAGCAAGTGTGCATTCTAAATTGTCTCTTCATTGCAAGCAGCGTCCCCATCGAAGTCGAGGGCTCAATCTTTAGAACCCCGGCTTCAGTTCACAGAGTTTCTGCTTCTATTTACTTTGCACATTCTAAGAACAAGTCTGTGGCCTAAATGCAATGGCTAAGCATTAGTGACCAGTTTGAAATCTGGTGATGAATCTGAAAGCACGACAGGGCCCCAAACAGGAACCAAAGCTGTGACTGCTCGCTCTACATTTCGACGTCACTCAATCCAGGCAGTCGGCAGTTGGCGGAGCTGAGCGTCTCCTGGGATGAAGACCAGCTCCGGCAAATTGCATATTTGTGGATTAATCATATGTTAGATCTCATTTTATTAATTAACTTTCAGTGGACAACTCATTTGAAAAAAAACTTCGACTTTGATATACTGAGGATTAAACCACAAACTCCTACAAATGAAGCTTGTGCTCTATCACCGAGATACATCCCCAGATAACAGCGCTATCAATGCAAGGAGTGAAGGATTGAGTGCCTTGTCTTACTAATGCCACCCAATGATTTAACAGGGTATAAAATCATCACTTTGCAAGACAACTATACCTGAATTATATTGACCTTGTAACAACTGTGGGTAAGCAGAACAAACCGGCCTCGACCCTCAGATTAATGAGTATAGGGGCATTGAGAAGTAAGCCTGGGAGAGGGGTAGAAATTCCTTGGGCTTTTCTTTAACTCGCCTACCAGTTTCTGTTCACTGTCTCAAAACGCGCCCATTATCAGTCGTGTTGATTACAGATGTTTACGTCCGTAGTAAACATGATCCACGGAGGCAAATCCCAGCCGTGCCTTCCTGTTATATTGAGCACGGCAGGGTGATTGGCGTTCCGTAAATATCATTTCTGCTATTTATTTTGCTACAGATAATTTCCCTACCTATCCAATTTCATGAGGTCGAATCCTACATTTGATGTCTCAATGTAAACGAAGCTGTCCCATTCATATGAAAAATTGCTGCTGCATTAGAAATAGTCACCGCTGCTCCTTGGTGCTATGCTTCAATAGCAGAATTCAAGCCTCCCACGCGTGTGACCAGAGTTTGATCCCGACAAATGCAATCTGCATCGTTCTAATGCCAAATTTGTATCCATAACTAGCATGAAGTACTCAGCCCTGCTTGTAACGAAAATGTGCAGTTTATTTATGCATGTTTATAGTGACACCACTATTGCCGACCAGAATCTAGATGATGGGGTGCTGACACCATCAATCACACGTATGAAGGGATGTGGGCCAAAAGCGGGTAGAAATACTGTGGCACCAAGAGCAGGTCAGAGGCTGGGTATTCTTCAGCGAGTGTCTCACCTCCTGACTCCCCAAAGTATTTCCACCATCTACAAAGCACAAGTAAGGATTTTGATGGAATACTGTCCACTTGCCTGGATGAGTGCAGCTCCAAAAACACTCAAGAAGCTCGAAAGCAAACAGGACAAAGCAGCCGATTGAAAGGCATCCCATCCATCGCCTTAAATATTCAATCCCTCCACCAATGGTCCGAAGTGGCAACAGTGTGTTCCATCAACAAGATGCAATGTAGCAACTCGCCAAGGCATAAGAACATAAGAAATAGAGGCAGGAGTAGGCCATTCGGCCCTTCGAGCCTGCTCCGCCATTCAATTAGACAATGGCTGATCTTCTGCATCAACTCCATTCACCGGCCCTATCGCCATATCCCTTGGTGCCCTTACTAGTCAGAAATCTATCGACGACTGTTTTGAATATACCCAATGAGTAAGCCTCAAACGCCCTTTGGGGTGGAGAATTCCAAAGATTTCCCACAGTCTGTGTGAAGAAAATTCTTCTGATCTCAATCCTGAATGGCCTACACTTTATTTTGAGGTTGTGGCCCCTTGTTCTAGACAGCCCAGCTAAGGGAAACAATCTCCCAGCATCCATCCTGTCAAGCCCTGGAATAATTGTGTGTGCTTCAAGAAGATCCTCTCTCATTCTTCTGAACTCCAGTGAATACAGGCCTAGTTTAATCAATCTCTTCTCATACGACAGTCCTGCCATCCCAGAAATCAATCCCGTGAAACTCCGTTGCACTCCCTCTATGGCAAGTATATCCTTCCTTAGGTAAGGAGACCAAAATTGTACACAGTGCTCCAGGTGTGGTCTCACCAAGGCCCTCTCCCACTCACTGAGCCTGTCGAGATCCCCTCGAAGCCTTTTCACATCCTTTTCCCGACTGACACTCACTGCCACCTAACTTTGTATCATCAGCAAATTTGGAAATGTTACGTTTAGTCTCCTCATCCAAAACATTGATATAGACTGTGAATAGCTGGGGCCCAAGCACCGATCCTTGCGATTCCGCACGAGTCACCGCCTACCATCCTGAAAAAGACCCGTTTATCCCTACATTTTTTTCTGTCTGTTAACCAATTCTCAATCCATGCTAGTATATTACCCCCAATTCCATGTGCCCTAATTTTGTTCACCAACCACTTGTGTGGGACCTTATCGAGGGCTTCTTCTGCAGCACCTCCCAAACACACGATATATTCCACCTAGAAGGACGAGGGCAGCAGGCGCATCGAAACAACACCACCTCCAAGTTCCCCTCCAAGTCACCCATCATCCTGACTTAGAAGTATATCGCCCATCCTTCATCGTCACTGAGTCAAACTTCTGGAACTGCCTCCCTGACAGCACTGTGGGAGTAGCTTCACCACGGACTGCAGCGCTTCAAGAAGGCAGCTCACCAACCCCTTCTCAACTGCAATTAGTGATGGGCAATAAATGCTAGCCTTGCAGGCGACGCCCACATCCCATAAACGAATAAAAATATATTGAATTTGGTCACAGTTCAGCTAAGGTTTTATTGAATGGTGGAGCAGGGACGAGCGGCTGAGTGGCCGACTGCTGTTCCTATTATCTTAGTGAGACCGCACTGCTGTATGTGACTGTGATGGGTTTTACGTTCATAATTCGTTCTTTGTAACTATCCCCAGCTAACTGCATGTTGGTGGAGAAAAATCATTTTGAATTATGTAACTAAACTCCACATATTGAATTTTACCTGGACCAAACAACCTTCATTTATTGGGTGACTTTACGGTATTTCCGACATGAGTTCTGTTTGGTTTATGATTAGAGACTCTGCTTAAATGGACTCTGTTTTTGGATTGCTGAATAAATGCACTGCTGTTGAACAGACTCTTTGCTGTAAAGCATAGGAACTTTTTAAATAGCCTGTGATTCCTGAGTAAACATTTAAAATTCTCATCCTTGTTTACAAATCCCATTTTGGCCTCGCTCCTCCTTATCTCTATAACCTCCTCCAGCCCTACGATCCCCCGAGACTTCTGCACTCCTCTGATTCTTCAATATTGCGCATCCCCGATTTTAAACGCTTCACAACTGGCGGCCATGACTTCAGCTTCCGAGACCCTGAGCTCTGGAATTCCCTCCCTAAACATCTCTACCTCTCCTACCTCCTTTAAGAGTAACCTTCAGACCTATCTCCTTGATTGGTCACCTGTCCTAATATCTCCTAATGTGGTTCCAGGTAAAAAAAAATTCTGATAACGCTCCTGTGAAGCGCCTTGGGATGTCTTACTTCGTTAAAGGCAGTATTATAAATGCAGGTAATCGTTGTTATAAATGGACTCTTTGCTGTTGTACACTTCTTATACAGGCTCTCTTTGCTGTTTACTGCAGAAATAGACAGGTTGCCATAAAATGGAATGTTTGCTGTAAGCCCTGCCAATATTCCCACCCTGGCTGCAAATCATTGCCTGACACTATAGTTTCAATAGACTTTGCGGTTACTTACTCAGTTGCCTTCTGCTCATTCAACTTGTCTTGTCAGCAAAACCGGAAATGACGAATCCGCTTTTAATTTTCAAAAGCTAAATCTCGTGCCTAACTTTAAACGATCCTTATCCATGTTGCTCAAACATTTTAGAAATTGTCACCACATCCTGTTTAGTGTTTATTGTTCATCATTCTCGCGGTGTGGGCGGCCCTGGCGAGACCAGCATTTATTACCCATCACTAATTGCCCTTGAGAAGGTGGTGGTGCGCTGTCGTCTTGAACTGCTGCAGTCCGTGTGGTGAAGGCACTCCCACATTGCTGTTAGGAGGGGAGCTCCAGTATTTTGAACCAGCGAGAATGATGGAACGGTGATATATGTCCAATTAGGCATGCTGTCTAATTGGAGGGGAACACAGAGGGGTTGTTCGCATGCACCACCTGCCCTTGTCCTTCTAGGTGGTAGAGGTCGTTGGTTTGGGAGGTGCTGTAAAAGAAAACATTGCGAGTTGCTGCAGTTCATCTTGTAGATTGTACATGCTGCAGACACAGTGCACCAGTGGTGGAGGGAGCGAAGTTTTCTCCTAGCAGAGGGGAAGCTGATCAAGCGAATTGCTTTATGGATTGAAAGGCACGCTCTGCCAAGCTGAGATAATGGGACACACAACAATCTATATGATTGTGCAGGTTTGAGATTGAGTTATTACAAGATGTTTAGACATTTATTTGGAGTCATGATGCAGTATTTGTGCTTCGTGATGAAATTGAAGGTAGCAGAGCTTGGATCGTCCAGGTCTCACCTGACCAACGTAAATGTGCAGTAAACAGGATCCTTGAGGCCAATCCCAGCCCTGCCTGTCTGTTTTAATGACCATCCAGGGTGAATGCCCTTCCTGAAATACCCTCTTTGCTATTTCTTCTGATACCGATAATGTACCTGCCGATCAAATTTCTCGAGCTCCACTGCAATATTTGGAGGCTCTCCATAAACGAATCTTTTCCATTCATAAGAAACAACGATGCTCTAATTTAAATTTCAACGCTGCCCCTTGGAGAAATGGGAATCTCCCTCGAGCAATCGCAGAGCATTGATGGATCGGTGTTAGATGTGTGCGTTCTCTATTCTCTCCCCCAGGCAACACCAGCTGCTCAGCGATGCTGAGGTCTCATTGTTTTCAACCTGGGCTTCAGTTCAAGGGGATTCTACTCCTCCTGACGCCAAACAACAACAACACCTTGTATTTATACAGCACATTTAAGGCAGTGAAACGTACCAAGGCGCTTCACAGGAGAGATTTTCAAACACAACCTGACACTGCGCCACTTCAGGAGAAATTGGGGCAAGTGACCAAAAGCATCATCACAGAAGGATGTTCAAGGAGACTTTTAAAGGAGGAAAGAGAGGAAGAGAGGTGGAGAGAGTCATGGAGGGAATTCAAGAGCTTAGGGCCCAGGCAGTCGAAGGCACGGCCGCTAATGGTGGACCGATTACAATCGGGCATGTACAAGAGGCCAGCATTAGAGGAGCGCAGAGGACTTGGAGCTGCGGGAGTTTACAGAGAGAGGGAGGGGCGAGGCCATGGAGGAACTTGAAAACAAGGAGGAGAATTTAAAATCGAAGCAATGCAATGGGCAAGGTTTATAGACCAGAGTGAAATCCGATCTCTGAACCAGAACGTGAGATGGAAGAACGACAAGTAGTCAAACAGGAGCAAGAGCTGTGACTGCTCGCGCTGCATTGTGACATCACACAATCCGGTCAGTCTAAGGATGCTGTTAGCTGAGTGGCTGTCGGGCCCTTGGGATGAAGACCAGCTCCGGGCCAATTCAATGTTTGTGGAGCCTCAATGTTGGAACTCTCTTCTCTCATAAAGCATCATTCCTCGTTCTGTGGGCAAATCTGGTGATATGATGCTTGTTAGAAATGTTGTGGATTTAACCCACTGAGCTACATCCACAGACAAAAGCTTTCTGTATTCAAGGAGTGAAGGACTGAGTGACTTAGCTTCGTAACGCCAGCCGATGATTTACTGGAATTAAAATAATCGCTTTTATTGTTCCAAGTTTGTACAGAACTATGTGCACCTGATGCAACTGTGTGTAAGAAATCGTGAATTGGAAGAAATAACATGAGACAAAAAGTCTCTTCAGACTGGTTTTAGAATAACTGGAAAGATGCTTATAATGTGCTGATGTTCTAGGTTCCCTGCGGATGTTAGAACATTCTGCACCATGGGGCTGACCTAGTTTCCAGACTGGCTCTTTTCTGTTCGTGTGCTAGAAAGTTTGCTACTGTGTCTTTGGTATTCTACCCGAGGCCCACCCCTAAAAAGAGAGTAAAAGAGACATCTACGGGGCTTTTAGCACATGGTGAATGGAAGGAAAGAGCTGTTCACACTGGCCAGACCTCTGCCCGATTGGGACCGTTACCAACTGCTTGTCACGGTCATATGTCGCCTATGTCTACCTTGATTGAGTGTTGCACCTAACTTAAACTGCTGCTCCTTAATAAAATGCCACACAACTCCTAAGAATCAGTGTGTGACCTGTGATCCAAATCATACATGTGTGTGAAGAGGGGAAATCAGGCCTCGTCACTCAATGAATGAAGAAAGGGGCGTTGAGAAGGAGGACGTAGGGTTGTCATTTGCCTCTTCCGTCTGGGAAAAAGTATAATAATAGGAGACCTCATGTAAGCCTTTAACATTATGAAGGAGTTAGACTCATAGAATCTTACAGCACTACAGGGGCCATTCGGCCAGTCGTACCTGTGCCAGCTCTTTGAAAGTGATGTCCAATTTCATCCCAGACCCAAGCATTGTTCAGAACACTGCAAGTGTGTTCTCTTAAAATACATGTCCAAATGCCCCTTGAAGATGCTGTCACATCTGATTCCACTACCTTTATAGGTAGTGCGTTCCTGAAATTAGCAACCCTCTGTTTGCTAATTTATGTTAAATCTATGACCTCTGGTTACCCACCCAATGCCAGTGGAAATAGTTCTCCCTACTTGTTCTACCAAAACCCCTCATGATTCTGAATAACTCTATTCAGTCTCTGCTGAACCTTCTCTGCTCTAAGGAAAACAGGCCAAGCTGCATCTAGTCTCCCCACAGAACTGAAGCCCCTCATCCTTGTCACCATTCTGGTAAATCTCCCTTTAACATTCTCTGCTCCAAGGAAAAGAATTCCAGCTTCCCCAGTCTTCCAGAAAACTGAAGTCCCTCATCCCTGGCGACATTCTGTTAAATCTCCACTGCACCCTCTACAAGGCCTTGACATCCTTCCTAAATTCTGGTGCCCAGAATTGAACTCAGCACTGCAGTTGAGATCTAACCAGCGTTTTATGAATGTTTAGCATAACTGCTTTGTTTCTTTGCTCTTTTCTCCTATTTCTAAAGCAAATACCTCATATGCTTGGCTTTATTAATAGCACTCTGATCCTGTCCTGCCACTTTCAAAGATTTGTACACATACACACCCAGGTCCCTCTGTTCATGCACCATATTTTAACTTGTGCCACTTAGTTCGTATTTTGTCTCTTCATTCGTCCTATCGAAATATATTACTTCACACTTCTGTGCGTTAAATTTCAGCTGCCATTTCACCATCCTGTCGTCTTTAAGGTGCGATCTCTGCCGCAGTCAGTAATCGGTCTAGCTCCCTCTTGAAGGCGATCAGAGAGGCAGCATCAATCAAACCATCTACCAAAGCATTCCAGAGTTTCACTGCTGTCTCTGATATGTAGAACCACCTAAATTCCGATATATTCCTATCACAGCGGAGTCCAAACTGAAGTTTCGTGGTCCTCCCAAACTTTCGAAATGGAACAATCTACAACTCTGCATGCAACCCAGTGCTGATTGGTAGCCAATGAAATGGTGTGTGGGGTTCTTAAATGAATTATATTCTATGACGATCGTCCAAGCTGTCTTTAACAATCCTTGCGTGCAAAGGTGAGGCGACTCCAAGAGGCTCTTTTCAAACTATAAATTATTGGAGGTGCCGGGGATTGATCCGGATGGTTATCATTCATCATACGAAGCATGCGCTCTACCAATGAGCTACAGCCACGCTGAGAAGTTGAATAGTTTCGAGGCAAGTGAGTGTGTATTCTATATTATCTCTCCCAGGCAACCAGCTGCCCAGCGATGCCGAGGGCTCAAAGAGGATACAGATGCTGTCGGACGGGAAGACAGAGAGAGAAATGAGGCTGTTGGATGGGCTTCAGTTCATAAAGTTTTGGCTCCACTTTACTTTGAAAATTTCAAAAAAATTCAGCTGAATAAATGCAATAGCTAAGATTTAGTGACCAGGCAGAAATATGATTTCTGAATCTAACCGACAGGCTTCATACAGGACCAAGAGCTGTGACTGCTCGCTCGGCATTGCAACATGTGACTGCTCACTTGGTATTGCAAGCTGTGACTGCTCGCTCGGCATTGCACCCTCACACACAATCCGATCAATCAGCTGAGCTACTGAGGGGAACTTGGGATGAAGCCAAACTCCGGGCAAGTTTAATGTTTCTGGAATCTCAGAGTTTGGAACTCGTTGCCCTCATAAATTATATTTCTGTTGAAAAATTACTGCTTGGTAGATGGCACGAATTGAACTTAGGACCTCATATATGCGAAGCAAGTGATCTACCACTGAGCGACATCCCCAGCTCCTCATAGAATTTAATCAATTTTAGAAAGACTGAGTGCCTTACTGCGGTAGAGATCGTGACACAGGGTGGACAGACTGGTGATTGCGCAAACACAAGGATGATCAAACTTAACACAGAGAAGTGGAGAGTGAGATATTTTGGTAGAAGGAATGTTGAGAGTCAATATGAACTTAATGGTAGTAAAGCATATGAATGCCTGAATTTCTTTACCTGGAGACAACCCGGATGATCCTCACATGAAATAATTCATTGAAAAAGCCCCTGCCCCAATTCATGGGCTCACAAGCCCGGTCAGGGTTGCCTGCCGAGTTATAGATTATTCCAGTTCAATAGATTTGGAGGACTACGGATCAAGCATTTAGATTCTGCAGTGTAGGAGTAGACACGATGGTGGGAGGTTCAACTTTTACCGAGAGTAGATTGAATAGAGTTATACAGCAAAGAAAAAGGCCCTTCGGCCCATCGTGTCTGCGCCGGACATCATGCCCTGTCTATTCTAATCCCATTTCCCAGCACTTGGTCCATAGCCTTGTATGCTATGGCGTTTCAATTCCTCATGTAAATGCAGATGGGATGCGTGGTCAGCTTGTGAGGTGGGGAAATTTAATCAATGCTAGAAATGTCATGGATTGAATCCACGCCTTCATCCATGGAAAACTACATCCCCAGTAGCAGCTGCTACGTTTTAGAGGCAAATACGTGTTAATTCTGTACAGTCTCAGCCAGAAAACCAGCTGTCTCACGATGCCACAAGCCCACGGTTTTTAACCTTGACTTCTTTTCACGGGGTTTCTGCTCCTCTACTTTGAACATTTCATAATTAAGCCTGCGGCATGAATGCAATGGCCAATGTTTAGTGACCAGTCTGACATCAGATCTCTGAAGCAAAAGGTGAGCTGGAAGAACGACAGGGCCTCAAACAGGAACATAAGACATGACTGTTCACTGTGCAGTCACACAATCCAGTCAGCCTGCGGCTCGTGTGAGCTGAGTGAACATGTGGAGCTATCAGATGGTCCAACTCGCTGCCGTCATAAAGGCACTTTCTTTGGAGATGCCGGTTATCAAACCCAAGACTTCAGACCTATAACTAAAATGCATCCACCATGGACAAACTGCAATCCTTTGGATGGCATGTTGCCTCCCTGGTGCCAGGGTCAAGGGTGTCACTGAACGGCTGCAGGACAATCTGAGAGAGGAGGGTGATCAGCCAGATGTCGTTGTTCATATCACTAACAACGACATAGGTAGAAAGAGGCATGAGGTGCTGCAGGCAGATTGTAGAGAGCTAGGAGAGAGCCTAAAAAGCAGGAAAACGAATGTACTAATCTCCTGATTATTCCGGTGTCAGGTGTTGGTGTGTACAGAAATAATAGGGTAGAGCAGATGATTGCGTGGCTGGAGAGACGGGGCAGGAGGGATTGCATTAGATTCCTGAGGCATTGAGACCGTTTTTGGTTGGTGGTGGACCCTGTACAAGCCAGACAGTTTGCACATCAACAGAGCCGGGACCTAAATCCTCGCGGGGGTGTATGCTAGTATTGTTGGGGAGGATTTTAAACTAGCTTGGCAGGGGGACGGGAACCTGTAATTATTTTCAGATGGGAGAGAAGCACAGCTGGAAGCGGAGGTCAGAATATTAGTAAGTGCGTTTGCAAGGCTGAGGAAACAACGGCTAGGAAATAGACAACAAGGCAGCTTGGAATTGCTAAGTGGCATATACTTCAATGTAAGGAGTCTAGGAAGTAAGTGAGATGAGCTAAGGCCACAGTTAGACACGTGGGAGTATGATATTAAAGCCATTACTGGGACATGGCTGAAAGAAGGGCAGGAATGGCAGCTTAACATTCCTGGTTACAGGGTTTTCAGGCGAGATAGAGCGCGAGCTAAAGAAGGAGCGGCTGTCGCAATATTGATTAAAGAGACAATTACAGCTGTGAGGAGGAATGATATGTTAGAAGGATCATGAAATAATGCCATATGGGTTAAACTAAAGAACAAAAAAGGGGCACTCACACTGCTGGGAGTGACTATAGACCCCCAAACAGTCTGAAGGAGATAGAAGCGTAAATTGCTAAGCAAATGGCTGACAAGTTCAGAAGCAGGAAGCAGTAATAATGGTGAATTTCAATTACCACAATAATTAACTGGGATACTACCAGGTTAATAGGTGAAGAGGGGGAAGTTCTCTATTCAGTTTTACTGAATGAAGCTGGGCAGCTGGAAGGTGTATCAGTGGGTGTGCACATTGGTGCTAATGATCATCATTCAGTTAGGTTTAGCACAATTGTGGAAAGGACAAAGAAGAAAACAGGAGAAAGTGTTTTAAATTGGGTGAAGACCAATTCTCTATGTTGAGAAGTGCTTTAGCAAAAGTGGCCTGGAAACAGTCACTTGAAGCTAAATCAGTGTCAGAGCAGTGAAGGCATTCAAGAGGGAGATACAGGGATTTCAGGGTGAACAAAGAAAAAGGGAACAACCGCCAGATTTAGAGCCCCCTGGATGACAAGGTGCAAACAGGGTAAGGTGAGACAAAAACAGGAAGCCTATATCAGATATCATCAGCTCAATACTATAGAAAGTCAAGAAGAATATACACAATGTAGGGATGACATTAAGAAGGAAATTACGAAAGCAAAAAGAAGGCATTAAAAAAACTGGCAAGTAGAAATAAAGGAAACCCAACGATTTTGTATAATTACATAAAGAGCAGAGGGTAACTAAGGAGCGAGTAGGGTCTATCAGGGACCAAAATGGTGATCCTTGTGTGGAGGCGCAAGATATGGGTATGGTACTTAATGAAAACTTTGCAGCTGTCCTCGCAAAGGAGGGGGACGATGCCGACGTTGAATTTAAGGAGTAAAATAGTGAAATATTGGAGATGATAAACAGAGTAAGAGAGGAAATATTAATGGGTTTCGCATCCCTAAAACAGATAATTCGCCAGAGCTGGATGAAATATATCCGAGCCTATTAAAGGAAGCAAGGGAGGAAAATGCGGAGGCTCTGACGATTCTCCCAGGCTACAAGAGTGGTGCCAGAGGATCAGAGGACTGCTAATGTTGTATCTGTATTTAAAAAGGGGGGAAGGGTTAAACCGAGCAATTAAGGGCCAGTTAGCTTAACCTCGGTGTTGGGCAAATTACTGGAATCAATTCTCGAGGCAGTATCAACCTTCAATTAGAAAGACAGAGAGCAATCAACGACAGTCAGCATGGGTTTATTAAGTAAAGCCGTATCTGACTAACTTCATATAATTCTTTGAGAAGGTAACAAGGAGGGTCGAAGAGGGCAGTGAATTTGACGTTGTCTACATAGATTTTAGCAGGCTTTTGACAAGGTCCCACATGGCAGGCTCATTAAAAATGTAATAGCCCATGGGATCCAAGGGAGAGAGGCAAACTAGGTTCAAAATTGACGCAGTGGCAGGAAGCAAGGGGTAATGGGTGAGGGGTGTTTTTGCGACTGGTAAGCTGTTTCCAGTGGGGATCCACAGGGCTCGGTTCTCGATCACTTACTTTTTGTGGTATAAATTAATGAGTTAGACTTAAATGAAGGGGGCATGATAAATAGATTTGTCGATGATACAAGAATTGACCGTTTGGTTAGCAATGAGTAGGAAAGCTTTAGACTGGAGGAAGATATGATGAAATGGTCAGATCAGCAGAAATGTGGCAAATGGAATTCAACTGGAAAATTGTGAGTCAATGCATTTGGGGACTGCCATAAAGGCACAATTAATGGGAGGATACAGAGAGGAGTGCAGGAACAGAGGGACTTTGGAGTGTATGTCAACAGATCCTTAAAGGTAGCAGGACAGGTCAATAATGTAGTTACAAATGGCGTAGATAATGCATTCCTTTATAAGCCGAGGCCATGAATATAAGAGTAGGAAAGTTATCCTATAACTGAATACAACACTGGTTCTGCCATAGCTTGCGAGCTGTGGGCAGTTCTGGTCACCACATTGCACGAAGGATGTAATTGCACTGGAGAGGTTGCAGAGGAGATTTACGAGGATATTTCCAGTATTGGAAAACTTTAGCTATGAGGAAAGTTTGGATAGGCTGGGGTAGTTTTCCTTGGAACAGAGGAGGCTGATGGGAGATTTAATTGAAATGTATAAAATTATAAGGGGCCTAGCAAGAGTGGCTAGGAAGGAACTAATTCAATTAGAGGAGGGTTCAAGAACCAGGGGGGGGAACTTAAAGTACTTGATTGAATGATTAGAGTCGAGATGCGGATTTCTTATTTACCCAGAGGGTGCGGGGGAGTCTGGAACTCACAGACTGAAAGGGTGGTAGAGGCAGAAATCCTCATCCCATTTAAAAAGTACTTGTATGTGCACTTGAAGAGAGGTAACCTTCAGGGCTACGGACCGAGTGCTGCTAGGTGGGATTAGGCTGGCTAGCACGGATACGATGGGACGAATGGCCTCCTTCTGTGTCGTAATTTTTCTATGTTTCTATTTCAGAGGTAAACATGTCGTTATTCTGTATTGTCAATCCCAGACGACCAGCTGCCCAGAGGTGATGAATTCATAATCCCACTGTAACAGGTTAGGAAACTGAATCTTAAACTGGGGCAGTTGATGGGCTAGCGGCAGGAATGTGATCAGGAAACAAGCGGGAGGTCGAAAAAGTCAACTGGATAAGTAACGTCTTTCAGGGAAGAGCATTTTAGTAAATTGTATGCGGTGAATTGTCACACTGCCGGGTGGAAATGGGCCGTAGAGATTTGGTAGCCTGTTTTACAACCATCCTGATTTGTGTTTGCGGTGATTAGTGTCTAATATTCAAATGTTGTCACGTTGGACCCTGCAAGGTTCCAATCCATCTTGCAATCCAGCAAGTACAAAAACTCAGTGCAGTTGCTTTAATTGTGGCGACCACCTCACTTCCTCCCAGCATCTCTTGCCGCTCTCATTGTCTTCAAGCTTCTGGGTATCATTTTCTGCGAGGTGGAGCAAGAGACTCAGTCGCTGTTCCTTACAGCTCTTATGTCTCAAATTAACTGACACTGTAACATGGACTGAGCCTCCTTTTTAATGCTGTTTGCTGAGTCGTGAAGAATTTTATACCTAAATTACTGCATTTCGGGACTGTGAGGTAACTGAGTGGGCAAATTTAAGCGGGAGAGTGGGACTGAGTCTGGCGGTGACCGATCTCCGGTAACTCAGTGGAGTAAAGCAGCTCCTAGTGTTGTGTGGACCACTTTAGTTTGGAAAGCTGTCGGAGCCGTTACATGCTTGTGCAGAATTCTCCGTAGGTAAAATTGAGAGAGTGCAAGTGGTATCAGTTTTTGGGAAAGGTGGGGGATTTAGTGCGTAGAGAGAAGTAGAGAGAGTTCCCGCTGCTGATCGTTACCTCGTGACCCCTGTTTACAGTGCTGATTATTGGATATCCACTGAGGACACTGTGAGTTAGAGAGAAGTAAAGTTCCCGCTGCTGATCATTACCTCTTGGCCCCGGTGTACAGTGTTGATTAGTGGATGTCCACTGAGGACACTGTCAGGTTCCATGATTACACATTCTGTAATCAGACTGTTCACGGACACACAGAGTCTGAGCTTAGATATGAAAAGTGTCCACTCTACGCAAGGGCAAAACAGAAATGCGTCGGCCTTACAAAGGTGTTCCAGGTTGAGCCGCTGCCTTCACAAAGGGGAGGGGGAATATTATATTAATTGAACGAAAAAGGTTAGTTTAGTGTCTGATAATGCACAATATCAGCTGATGAGGTTTGAGGGTTCACAAAGATATCAGTTGAACTAAAAGTTCTTCAGTCGGTTCTGTAACGCTGGCTTATTTGTGGAGCAGAACAGGAACGTGTCCAGTATACAAAGGAAAATTATTTCCGGCCAGCACAGACACGATGGGCCGAATAGCTTCCAGTGCCTTCCGCTTCAATGATTCTATAATTCAGGATGTATGGAGAGAGAAGGAGCAGAAAAACATTAACAGTCAGTGGATATTACTCTCAATGTATTTTAGATCTGACTTTGGATCTGAGACACTGTTCTTTCTGTGAGCAGCTCAGTTCCTCTTTCTTTCAACTGTAGCTCCTTCGAGTTGAAACCGCAGCCTTCCGTCTTCACAACTAACTGCTGTTACTGTTTGCCGCAGTACTGAACATTTGGGGTAACATTAGCTACCCTCCAATCCATGGGAACTGTTCCAGAATCTATAGAAATGTGTAAGATGACCAGCAATGCATCTATTATTTCTAGGAGCACTTCCTTAAGTACCCTAGGATATAGATTATCAGGCCTTGGGGATTTATCGGCCTTCAATCCCATCAATTTCCCTAACACCATTTCCCGAAAAATACTGTTTCATTCAGTTCCTCCCTCTCATTAGATACTATTTTCCCCGCCATCTCTGGGTGGTTATTTGTGTCGTCCTTTGTGAAGAGAGAATTTCCATTCTGTCTGCATGTTCCCCTAAATATATAGTTTACGAGATAAATGTGGAATATTATCTCTCCATGTATTTTAAGAGCATTAGAACATACGAAATAGGAGCAGGATTAGGACATGCTGCCATTCCAGCCTGATCCGCATTTAACAAGATCATGGCTGATCTCCGACCTCAACCCCACCTTCCTGCATTATCCCCATACCCCTTGATTTGCTTAATATTCCAAAAATTAGCGATATTTGCTTGGATATACTGGACAGACTGAGCATCCACAGCCCTCTGGGGTAGGGCATTCCAAATATTCACCACCCTCTGAGTGAAGAATTTTCTCCTCATCTCAGTCCTAAATAGCCGAGCACTTATTCTGGGACTGTGACCCTTGGTTCTAGACGGCACAGCCAGGAGAAACATCCTTCCTGCAACAACCCTGACAAGCACTGTAAGAATTTTGTATGTTTCATTGAGATTACCTCTCATTCTTCTAAACTCTAGAGAACGAACGCCTTGTCTACGCAATCTCTTCTCCTAGGACAATCACCCCCGCCCAGTTCATTAAATATATTCAAGAAGGTGTTGCATATTTTTCTTAAGGCTAAAGGTATCAAGGGATATGGGGAGAAGGCAGGGACAGGGTACTGAATTTGGATGACCAGCCATGATCTCATTGAATGGCGGAGCAGGCTCGAGGGGCCGAATGGCCTACTCCTGCTCCTATCTTCTATGTTGCTATGTTTCTATGAATCAATCTTTTGCACTCCCTCTATTGCAAGTATATCCTTCCTTAGGAAATGAGACCAAGACTGTACACAATACTCCAGGTTTGGTCTCAGCAACGCCTTACATAACTGCATTAATTGTCTTGAATTCAATGTTATTATTAATTGAATGTCTGAGAATCAGTCTGTTGTTGCAACTCTAATTGTAACTGTCAAAAGGGAATTGTCTAAATGTTTCAAAGGGAAAAGCTTGCAGGGCTATGAGGAACCAAATATCAGAGGGACTAATGTGAGTGGTCTGCCAAAGTGCCAGCACAGTCAGGATGGGCCGATTGGCCTTCAGCTCTGCTGTCAGTTTCGGTGATTTCCCGATTCTATCTGTAGATGTATACAAATAATTAACTGATTATTCGGTTAAACCATCTCAGCGAGATTGCTACGTTGCATTATCATTCAATATGTTAATCCTCAGTATTGGGTCTGATGCCCTGCTCTTACTGTCAGGGGTTAAATTCCTCATTTTCCGAGGTGAAGCACTTCTGAGCTGAAACCACAGGTTACGGTTGTAAGCATTTCCAGTCACTGTTAACATCAGTCTGAAATATTTTCATAATCTATTTATATCGGTTTTTAAATCCACTATTTAGATCCACGCAGATTACACCTGAACAACCCCAGCTTCTCTCATCTCTCCTCATAACCGAAGTGAATTTCCACAGGTACCATGCTGGTAAACCTTCACCTAGCCTTCTCTGCTCTAAGGAGAAAAAGTTAATGTTCTCTAGACTCTCCTCATAGCTGAAGTCCTTCATTCCAGGTATTTTTATGTTGAATCTCCCATTAATATTCACTGCTCTAATGACACAAATCCAAGTGTCTCTCATCTCTCCGCATAGCTGAATTTGCACAGCCCTGGTGCCATTCTGGTGAATTTCTGCTTAAACCTCTGTGCCCTAAGGAGAACAATCCCAGCGTCCCTAGTCCCTCTGCATAACCGAAGTCTCTATGATTAAGGCCATCAGCTCAGATGCTACATCACACAGTTCCCCAGGTTACAACGTGCAAACACCTCTGAGTCTCCAACCTCTCTGTGCTCTGATTCTGAGTCTTTCTTCAAACTCTCTCCTATCCCCACACTTGCTCTTCTCCTGTTTAATTTGCCTGTGAAACCCACCACCTTGGCCTTGAACTTGTTTTAGTGAACAGCTGACCATCTAACTTCCTTTCAGGCCTGAGACAGGCTGAAAAATTGATTTAGTTTCTCTTCAGTTATGGTAATTCCCTTGCAAAACTGCATTGTGCCTCATAGTATCCTCCGATTCATCCCATTCTGTTTCTGTGATGTCCCTCATCACATCCCCTTTCATATAGTTTAGAAGATTCCAGTGGAATATGAAAAATATTTTTATTATTTTAATAACTGGACTTGGATTGAATTGTATTAATAACTGACAGTCTGGAGTTTCAGTCTGCTACTGCACCCCACATGGTGGTGGTTTATCCAATAATTAATTTATTATTCGGTTGAAAGTGTATAAGAAAGATTTGCACAATGTATTTTGTTCAATGTGTTTATACACATTCTTGGTTCTGATGCACTGCTCTTACTGTCAGTGGTTAAATTGCTCTCTGCACGAGGTGAAGCGATTCTTAGCTGAAACCACAGGCTTCCGTCTGCAGCATTTGCTGTCACTGTGAACTTCAGCCTGAAATTAAATAGAGTTACATGGAAATAACAGCACAGAGACAAGGCAATTCGGCCACAACAGGTCTATGCCATTGATTATACACCACACCAGCCACCTCCCAATCTAATTCAGATGGCGCTATCAGCATATCCTCCTATTCCTTTCCCCATCATGTTGCCAACTAATTTCACCTTAAATGGATCAATGCTATTCGCCACAGCTACACCGTGTTGTTTCATTTTCCACACTGTGTCTACTCTCTGGGTGAAGAAGTGTTTCATGAACTCCTTATTGAATAGGTTGAAATAAATGATCATCCCTCGGTTTGAAAAGGCACTTTTGAATTTTTTACTGGACTGGATTTCGAGAATAGGGCATTTTATCAGGAGAATAGTGGAGCATATTGGTCTCCCCATAGCTCAGTTATTGCCTGAAGTGCAGAGCTTAGAAATACATCAAAGTAAGACCCAATGATCAACTTCCGCTCCTTGCTGGGTTCCCTGATCTCCATCAAGGGGAGGTACTGGCGCTACCATTCAGCTCAGTGCTCCCAGGCAACTGAAGGAAGCCTCGGCCAAATGCCGTGATGTAGCTCTTTATTATCTGTTGCCTGCTGGAGAGCGAGCATGCGCAGTAGGAGGGCAAAGATCTGCCAGGCTCACCACTGCTGACCTCAGGTCAAGCAACCCACTCAGTGTCTGCACTCAAACATGAATAGATAATGCGCGGGGTCGGTGTATTGAAGATTTCGAGAGAGAAACTGGATGAGAAAGTTTTAAAATAGAGAAACTGTATATTATAGTAAATATATTTGTGTCTATGCCGTTGGTTCTCATACACTGTTCTTTCTGTGAACAGCTTAGCTGCAATTTCTTTGAACTGAATATCCTTCGAGTTGAAACCGCAGCCTTCCGTTTTCACACCTAACTGCTGCAACTTTTCACTGCAGTACTGGCCATTTTCACTTTGTTTGCGTTTTTTCATTATCTTTTCGATCTTGCATCTCAATTTCAGGCACTTTTTGATATTTTTGGATGTGTGTGTACTGTCTGTACATCTAAAGCTTTTTGGTGAATATATCATGCAGCTTTCAGATCAAGGAACATAATTTAATTCCACGTCCTCATTCAGTCTGCTGGAGCTGACCATATCACTGAATTACAGATCTGCACAGTGGGTGGAGACTAATGTCCTCCAACTTACACACTGCTGCAGCTTCCTTTGGTGCTCAGAATTTAATTCTTAAACTCCAATCCTTTCAGTCGCAATTCCCACCGATAATGTCTCAATCCATTCCATAATGGACTTTCCACGATAGCCTTGCAATTCTGTTTCTTGGTATGGTCGCATGCGGAGATGTGTAAAGATGCTCATTGTTTGAACACAGACTCCACCCAGCTGCTATCCTTTGTCTTTCAGTGATGGTTGCACTCAGTCACAAAATTGATCATTTGTGTAAAATAACAACAGAGAATGCTGGAAAAACTTAGCAGGTCAGGCATCATCCGTTGAGAGAAATTTGAGTTGACGTTTCGGGTTTAAACCCTACTTCAAAATTTGTGTATCTGTGTAACTACTTCATCATTTGTGTATCTGGGCATCATTTAAATGTGTTTTGCTTCTTTAAGGCACAGGCACATCTTGATCCTAGACATGGAGCATTGGAATTGTTTACACATGTTTATCTCAATAGATCTTATTTAGTTAGAGTCATTGAATCTTACAGTGCAGAAGGAAGACATTTAGTCCCAGGTTCGAGCTTTTAACCCATAAAGATGCAAATTTGTGCTCTTCAAGTAAATGTCCAATGGTCTTATGAAAGTTCCTATGGAAACTGATTCCACCACACTTTCAGGTGGTGCATTCCAGATCTTAACCAGACTCTGTCAAATAATGTCACCTCATTTCCCTCTGGGCCCTTTGCCAAAATCCACGAACTTTGCTTGCCGACAATATATCTCGCTACATACTCTATCAAAGCTCCATATTATTGCCACTATCTCTGTTGGTTCTCCCATTAGCATGTTCTGTTGTACGCAATGCAATTCCAGCTGCTCCAAAGGACGGCCCACATGCTTCATATTATCGTGCAAGCACTCTCTGAACTCTCCGGAAGCACTTGATATCGTTCCTAAAGTGTGGTGCTTAGAAATGTACACAAAACTCAAGTTGAGGCCTAACCAGGGATTTGTAAGTAATTAGAATGACTTCATTGTTCTTTATTCAGAACCTATTTTTTTCAAAGCCAGTTAACCCATACACGGCCTTATCTGATCTATCTACTTGACCTGTCACCTTCAATGTTTGTGAGTATGTTTCCCCAGTTACGTTTTGCCCTTTTACCCCTTGAAGACAGTTTCCTTTACAATGTACTTCCTCTCCATGTTGTTTCCCCCAAAGTGCTTCACTGCACAGTTAGCCGCCGTCAATTGCATCTGGCATCTGTCTGGCCATTTTACCACTCTCTCTATATCCTCCTGAAGTCTGCTGCTATCCAACTCACTATTTACAAGGTAGCCAAATTTTGCTGCAAATGCAAGATTCGTAATGTTACCCCTTACAAACAATTCCAATTTATTTACATATAACAAGATAATCAATGTCCTTAACAGCGACCTCCGGGGGATACCACTGCGGATTTTCACACTGTCAGTGAAACATCCGTTCATCACTGTTCTCTGCCTCTTATCCCTTCTCCAATTAAGTACTCAATTTACCATCATGCCTATAATATCATGACTTCTACTTTTCGAGTGAGTGCGTTATGTGATACATAATTGAAATTCCAGATATACGAAATAGATTGCACGGCCTATTTGTTATTTCATTAAAAACACAGTCAGGGTAGTCAAACACGATTTCAGTTGAACAATTCCAAGCTGACTGTCCGTTATTAAAGCATGCTTCTGTAAGGGAGAAATAATATTGTCCTTGACAATGGTCTCTGGTAATTTTCCCACCACCGAAGGCAGACTGTTTAGCCTGCTGTTACCAGTTATATCGCTCTCCACTTTTTTGAACAATCATGTGACATTTGCAATACTTCAGTCCTCTGGCATCAGTCTCATTTCCAAGGAAGTTTGTAATATTGTGGTCAGAAATTCTGCTATCTCCTCCATCACTTCCCTCAGCAATGTTGGATACATCCCATATGGATCGGGTGAATTGTTAATGTAAATAACGTCGACTTATTTTCCACGTCCTACCTATCTATTTTATCCTGTCCAGTAGATCTACGGCAACATGAACATAATCCTTTTCCTATGTGAAGACAGATGCAGCTAATCATTCAGTACCTCAGTCATGCTCTCTGCCTCCACAAGAATATTTCCTCTTTTGATATTAATCGGCCCCACCATTCCTTTAATGTTTATAAAAGATTTATGTTACCCACCAGTCTGTTTTCATGCGCCCCCTCTTCGCTGCTCATATCGTTTTCCAATTTCTGCCTCCACTGTCCACATTCTGGTGTTCTGCTGTATTCTGCATTTCACATTTGTCATAAGCCTCCTTTTCTCTGTTTAGTTTAATCTCTATTCTGTTTCTCTTCCAGGCGCTCTAACTTTGGAAGCCCCTTCTATCCTCCTTATGGGCACATGCTTGGTTTGTACCAAGCGGAGCAATCCCAGCTTCTCAAGACTCTCCACAAAACTGAATTCTGTCAACCCTCCTCCCACTCTGGTAAATTTCCTCTGCACCATTTACTAGGTCATGAGATCCTTCCTAATATTTGCAGGCCAGAATTGGAGACAAAGCTCCAGCTGAGGCTTAACCAGTAATTTACAAAGATTTAGCATAACTCCTTCATTTTGTACATTATGGCCCATAAATTCGGGTCGGGGGCTTCCCGCGGGTGTAAGCCCCCGACCTGCTCTTACCTTGCGTGCCGGCCGTTGAGCTGTGGGCCCCCATGGAATTGCGATCCTGGGCCTCCTCCAACTGCCAGCGCACATTGCTTGCTTATCCCAGGGGCACAGTTAGTTCGATGCGTCCCCTGGGATCACGTGGGCCTTGTAGCGCCAATGGTAGCAGAGAATGCATCATTCCTAAGTTTGACAGGAAGGGCTGTCAAACTTATAAAAGCTATAAGCCCCAAAACATCGCTAAATCTTCAAAGTTTTTTCTTACAAAATCACATTTTTAAAATACATGAAATAACTATATTAAACTAATTTAAATTTTTGAATAAAATTAATTTTATATTCTAACGGGGCTAAAAATGAATTTACCTTTCTTTAAAGTATTTAAAAATAATAAATCCGTGGAAAAAATGTTTTAATTTTGATGAATTAATCACTTACCTTGTAAAGAGCAGGCCTTGCGTCTGCTTTGTATATGTGCAACTCCTGGAGACTTACCTTCCCAGGAAAACCTGCAAAATAAATGTAAGTTCGATGCACATGCACAGCCTCTCCTGTGCACTTGTTTGAACTCTGAACCCCTTCCTTCAGGGTAACGGAAGTGCCGGTTTCCTGCGCATGCGCAGTGCAAGCAGGAAACCCGCACTTCCATTGGGCTTACGGGTGAGTAATCCATGTTTACACACCCGTGGAGACCCGAATTTCTGGGCCTATATCTCTACTATTAAAGCAAAAGGTCTTCAAAGATTTTTTTTAAAGATTGATCATATGGTCCTTCCACCTTTAAAGACTTGTGTATGTGCACTCTGTTCCTGAATGCCCTGGAATATTTTCCAATTTCCTGTACATTGCGTCTCCTCATTCGTCTGCCCAAAATTCATCACTTCACACTTCTCTGCCTTAAATGTCAGCGGCAAAGTATCTGGCCTTTCTCCAGTCTCCCTCTGTCCTGCTGAAGTCTGCTGCTATCCTCCTCACTGCTTACTACAATTACAAGTTTACTACATATCCAACCATGCTCCAAGCTGACTTGCTTTTCAGATGAAAAGAATGCGGAATGCA
Organism: Somniosus microcephalus; assembly: GCF_052327205.1. Lineage (NCBI taxonomy): Eukaryota > Metazoa > Chordata > Chondrichthyes > Squaliformes > Somniosidae > Somniosus > Somniosus microcephalus. Next base: position 51,675,605 of record NW_028225184.1, read on the forward strand.
GACAACATCATTTTAATTTTCGTCGAAACAGAATTTAGTCCTTGTTGTTCCAATGTCGTTAAACCACTTTAAATTAATTGGGCTCAGAAGCAATCTACATTGATTTCAATGCACAGCTACATTTGCAGCACAATACAGCGAAAATAGGCGGCTTGTAACCTTAAATTCTTCCACTGTGTTGTATTTAAACCCCCTAAATTTATAGTTTAGGAAATGTTAAGTGTAATATTATCTCTTCATGTATTTTAAGAACATAAGCAATAGGAGCAGATTTAGGCCCTTTTCCCTTTGCCCCTCCTCCATCATTCAATAAGATCATGCCTGATCCTCTACATCAAATCCAACTTCACGCACTACAGTCATAGAGTCATAACGGCACAGAAGGAGGCCAATTGTTACATCGAGTCCTTATCGGATCTCTGCTGAGTGAACCAGTTAGTCCCACTCCCTCGCCTTATCCCCGTAGCCCTGCTAAAAAAATCCAGCTTCTCTAACCTGTCCTTGTAGATAAGATCCCCCGTCCTGGGAACCAATCTGGTAAATCTCGGCTGCACCTTTTGAAGGGCCTTCACATCCTTCCTAAAGTGGGCCGACCAGAACTGTATTCAATACCCTAGTTGTGGCCTAACCAGTGCTTTATAATGATTTAGCACAACTTATTTACTTTTGTACTCAATACCTCTATTATGAAGCCCAAGATCCCATATGCTTTCTTAAAAATTCTCTCAATGTGCCCTGCTGCCTTCAGGGAACTATGTCTATTAACTCCAGGGCTCCACATTCCTTGCACACTAATTAAAACTATGCCATTAAGTGTGTAATGCCTCTCCCTGTCCCTTCTGCCAAAATGCATCACCTCACACTTCTCTGTATTAAATGCCATCTGCCACTTGTCTGCCCATTCTGCTAGTCTTTCTATGTCCTGATGCTTTCGATTGGTATTAACATCATTGTTTGCCATATCCCCAAATTTGGTGTCATCAGCAAATTTAGCAATTTTGCTCTGCATTCCAATATCCATGTCATTGATATATCTCAAAACAAGCTGTGACCCCAGCACTGACACTTGAGGAACACAACTGTCTGGTATCAGACACTCTGAAAAAGAGCCATTTAACACAACTCGCTGTTTTCTGTCCTTAAGCCAATTCCTTATCCAAGCTGCCACTGCCCCACCTATTCCATGCACCTCAATTTTGATAACCAGCCTTCTATAGGGTACTTTATCAACGCATTCAGAAAATCCATGTAGACAACATCCATTGCATTCCCTTCACCAATACTCTTTGTTAATTCAGCAAAAAATTCAATTAAATTAGTCAAACACGTTCTGCCTTTCACAAATCCCTGTTGGTTCCCCTTAATTAGCTTGAACGTCTCTAAGTGCCCGGTAATTTATTTCTTGGTCATTGTTTCTACAACTTTACCCACCACTTATGTTAACTGACAAGGAGTAGCTACTAGGATTTTCCTTACACCCTTCTTCTACAATGGTGTCACATTTGCCACTTTCCAACCCTCAGGCACCACCCCCACATCTAGGAAAGATTGGGAAATTATGGCAAACCCTTCCGCTATCTCCTCCCCCAATTACCTTAGCAACCTGCGATTTAAGACATCTAGACCAGGCGACTTGTCCGCTCTAAGCATACCCAATCTTTCTAGTACATCCTGTCTATCAATTTTCAACCCTTCTGTTGCTTCTCGCTTTTGCTCTTCTATCGTTATTTTGACAGCATTCACCTCTTTATTATACACTGATAACATGTGCTCATTGAATATTCTAGCCTTGCCCTGCGCCTCTAAGCATAATAGCACTTTCTTTGTCTCTAATAGGCCCCACACCGTCTCTTACTATCCGCTTACACTTTACAGGCTGGTAGAAGATTTTAGTGAACTGCCATTCTACTATCATATTATCTCTTTGTCAATCTTCCTTTCATCATCACTTCCCCTCTCAACTTATTGCATTTCGTCTGGTTCTCCTTTGAAGAATTCACTTGACATGCATCATGCAACCCCTTTTTTGTTTCATTATCTTCTCTATCTCCCTCGTCATCCAAGGAGCCCTTGTTGGAATGGATCATCTCCTCCTTAAAGATCACTCATTGTTCCGTTGCAGTTTTCCCTGTCAGTCTTTGTTTTTCAATTTTACCAGGGCTAGATCCTTTCACATCCCATTGAAGTTAGCCCTATTCCAGTATAGAAACTCCACTCTTGATTTCAGAAATTCCTGCCCCTGCTTTCCCTTTACCGGAGCAATATCCCAATCGATATTTGGGTAACTCAAGTGCCCCAATATCACCACTCTAAAGCTCTTGCATGTCTCTGCAATTTCCCTGCAGATTAGCTTGTGGGAGACTACGATCTCCCGCATAAAGAAATAGGCAACACAGCGAGCTACAAGATATTGGTCTTTACTCCAACTCTCACAATACAGTACTGAATTTGTGAAGCCCGCGAACCTGTGATGACTCACGGATTGGTCACCTGCTGGAACCTGATTGGTTTTCCTTCTATCAGCAGCAGGCAAGTCTGAACGTGCCTTATTCCTCTCAGCTTGCAACTGTCTTGCGGGGGGAGGGGAATACAGCAGTTAAAAGGGGATTATACAGGTTTATCTACATAAACACAGTGTTTCCCCAATGTGGCAACGGCACATACGCCCGCCCAGAATCCTCGTTAACTGTAAAAGTCAGTCTCTGCGGAGGTTTGACCAAGCGGCCGTAGCGGCTGTAGTAGCGATCTGGCGTGTGAGGAGGGCTGTCTGGGAGGTCGGCCGGTTGGTTCGTCGGCTGGTCAGGCGGATGGTCTGCTGGTGGGCTGGCTGAACAGGCTGCCGGCGAAGGTGGGGCGGCGGCTGGAAAGTAAGGTTCTGGCATGTCTTGGTCCTCTGCTGGGGCCGCCGCCAACACAGGAGGTCTGCCCTGCCATGGGGGAAGAGCCGACCGAAACGGGAAGCTAAGGTCCAGGTGCGCCGGTTTGAGGCGGTCTACTGAAATAAGGTCCGGCTTCCCGCCGACATCGATAAGAAAATCTTTTTCCTCTGTCTCCAATACTGGCAAGGGGCCGGTGTATGGTGCCTGCAGTGGGCCTCTGTGCATGTCCCGGTGCACGAAGACGAACTCCGCATGTCGGAAGTCTCGAGGCACGTAGGACAGCTGCGGGCCGTGTTGCGAAGTGGGCACTAGACAGAGTTGCTGGGCCGCGTCCTGGTGCAGGGAAAGCTGTTTGGCGGCCGACCACGGCTCCGTTGTCAGGGGGAGGAAGTCGCCTGGTACTCTGAGTGGTCAGCCATAGGCCATCTAGGCCGCAGAGGCGCGGAGGTCCTCTTTGGGCGTGGTACGCAATCCGAGGAGAACCCAGGGTAGCTTGTCGATCTGTCTGGTATCGACCAGGCTGGCGCAGAGAGAGGCTTTCAAAGAACGATTAAAGCGCTCGCAGAGCCCGTTGGCCTGCGGGTGGTAGGCTGTTGTCCTGTGCAACTTGGTGCCGAGGCCGGCAATGATGGCATTCCACAACTGTGAGGTGAACTGGAGGTTATATGTCGGTCGGCACACTGAACCGGGCCACCCATGTCGAGACGAATGCTCGCGCGACGTCAGTCGTGGTGGTGGAGGCGAGGGGAACCACCTCGGGCCTTCTGGTGGTGCGGTCGACGATCGTGAGCAGGTGTGTAAAACCATGCGATGGCGGCAAGGGTCTACCAGATCGACGTGGACGTGGTCGAAACGCCTCTCGCGAACCGGGAAACACTCCAATGGTGCCTTGGTGTGCTGCTGGACCTTAGCACGCTGACACGGCATGCATGTTTTGGTCCAGTCTCTCACATCCTTGTGGAGTCCAGGCCAGGTGAACTTCGCGGACATAAGTTTCTGAGACGCACGCATTACTGGATGTGAGAGGCCGTGGATGATGTCGAAAACTCGCTTGCGCCAGGCGGATGGAACGACCGGCCTAGGCGAAGGGACTGAGACATCACACAGGAGGGTTGTGCCAGCTGCGTGGAAGTGGATGTCGGCCAGGGTGAGACTGGTAGTTGACGTCCTGAGGGCCTGGATCTCCGCATCGGCAGCCTGGTCTCTCGCCATGCCGGTGTAGTCGATGCCCAGGTGCACTGCGTGGAACGAGGGTCTTGAGAGGCAGTCGGCCACCAAATTATCCTTGCCGACGACGTGGCGGATGTCCGTGGTGAACTCCGAGATGAAGTTGAGTTGGCGCTGATGGCGCGCGGACCAGGGTTTGGTTACTTTGGCCATGGCGAAAGTGAACGGCTTGTGGTCCACGAATGCGGTGAACGGCCGGCCTTCCAGAAGGAAATGGAAGTGCCGGATTGCCAGGAACAGGGCCAGCAGCTCTCTGTCGAATGTGCTGTAAGCCTTCTCGTTCTTGCGCAGCTGTCAGCTGAATAATGCCAGTGGCTGCCACGCCTTCAACCCACTGTTGCTGGACGGCGCCGACGGCGTAATCCGAGCGTCCGTGGTGAGGGTGGTCTTGGCGCCCGGGATGGGGTGGGCCAGTACTGTGGCGTTGGCAAAGGCGCTTTTGGTCTGGTGGAAGGCTGTCGCCATCTCGCTGGACCAGGTGAGTTGCTCTTTGCCCGTTTTGCCCCTGGTGGCTTTGTAGAGGGGGCGCATGAGTGCGGCGGCACTGGGCACAAACCGATGATGGAAATTGACCATCCCCAAAAATTCCTGCAGCGCCTTAACCGAGGTGGGCTGGGGAAAGTCCGCCACCGCCTGCACCTTGGAAGGTAGGGGAATGGCTCCCCTTGGCGAGATTCTGTGGCTGAGAAAGTCAATTTGGGCTGCTCCAAACTGGCATTTGGCCGGGTTGACGATTAGACCGTGTTGGCTGAGGTGCTGGAAAAGGGAGCGCAAATGCGCAATGTGCTCGACCTTGCTGGTACTGGCCACGAGGATATCATCCAGATAGACGAACAGGAAGTTCAGGTCGCGTAGGACGGAGTCCATGAGCCGTTGGAAGGCCTGTGCGGCGTTCTTAAGCCTGAAGGGCATGCGCAGGAACTCAAACAGTCGGAAGGGGGGTGATGACCGCCGTCTTCTGGATGTCTGCGTGGTAGACGGGGACCTGATGGTAGCCGCGAATCAGGTCGACCTTGGAAAAGATGGACTTTCCTGCTAGGTGTGCCGAGAAGTCTTGGATGTGCGGAATGGGGTATCTATCGGGCGTGGTGGCGTCGTTGAGCCATCTGTAGTTGCCACAGGGGCGAGAGCCACCGCCCGTCTTGGGTACAATATGGAGGGAGGATGACCAAGGGCTGTTCGAGCGGCGGATGATGCCCAGTTTTTCCATCGTGGTGAATTCTTTCTTGGCCACCGCCATCTTGGATGGGTCCAGGCGTCTGGCTCGAGCGAACACTGGTGGTCCCGTAGTGGCGATGTGATCTTCGACCCCATGCTTGGCTGCCGTGGCTGAGAGGGTCGGTTGTGTGAGCCTAGTGAAATCTGCGAGTAGGCGGGCGTAGTTGTCATGCGCCGGGGCGGAGCAGGACCCGACGAGGGCTGGGCTGTTGCTCTGCTGGCAGGCCAGTGAAGCGAAAGTTGCTGCATCGATCAGGCGCCTGTCGCGGACGTCGACCAGGAGTCCGTGGGCGCAAAGAAAATAGGCGCGCAGCAAAGGATGTGCCACCGAGGCCATCACGAAATCCCACATAAATCGCTGGCCATTGAAACAAACCTCGGCCCGTCGCTTTCCGAAAGTAGCAATGGCTGCGCCATTTGCCGCCACGAGGGGTGGGCTGCTGCGGCCTGCCTAAATGTCGAGCTGTGAGGCAGGAATTATGCTGCATTAGGCTCCGGTTTCGCAAAGGAATCTGCGCCCAGAAAGAGAGTCGGTTATGTACAGCAGTTTAACTGTGGTGCCAATGGCCATCGTGGCGGCGGGGGTGCGGTCAAGCAGGCCTAGGCGGTGGCCCGGGGCTGGTGCATTGGGCTGGGCGGCCACCTTGGTTTGATCAAAAGAGCAGGGTGCTCTGCAGCGTTGGGCTTTGTGGCCAAAACGCGCGTGGTAGTAGCATAGTTCTGCGGCCTGGCGTGGCGGCGCGCGCTCGGTGGTGTCGGGGAGCCTCGCGGCTGCACAGCCGAGTTGGGCGATGGTGAAAACTTTGTCCGTGGCGGCTGCCAGTTGTACGCAGTCCGTGATCGGGGACCCCGCGAGGGCAGTCTGTACCTGCTGAGGAAGATGGCTGAAGAAAAGGGCCCGAAACAAAAGGCACTGCGGTACAGAGCCCAGGAGCGCAAGCATCCGGCTCATCAAGTGGGTTGGGGTAGATTCGCCGAGGCCTGGTAGTCAGAGAAGCCTGCGGGCCCTCTCCTCCTTGGACAGGCCATAAGCCTGCAGCAAGCGGCCCTTAATGATTGAGTACTTGCCGGTCTGTGGTTGGTTCCCCAGCAGGTCGAGAACTTCGGTGGTGGTAGAGCTTGCTAGTGCTGAGACTACGTGGAGGTACCTTTCTTCATCATCTTGAATCCTGCGAAGGGTGAATTGGGCCTCCGAGTGCGCGAACCAAGCTGGTGCTTGGTGTTCCCAGAAGGTGAGGTGCTTCAAGGACGCGGCGCCGGCCGACATCAAGCTGCTGCTGGTTGCCATCGGGTCGTTACTGGCCTCTGTTGGGCTGCGTGAGTCGGGGGCTTCGACCGTCGGCATCCAGGGTCACCAATGTGGGGGACTACAGTCTCCCGCGTAAAGAAATAGGCAACACAGCGAGCTACAATAAATAAGTTTTTACTCCAACTCTCACAACACAGTACTGAATTCGTGAAGCCCGCAAACCTGTGATGACTCACGGATTGGTCACCTGCTGGAACCTGATTGGTTTTCCTTCTATCAGCAGCAGACAAGTCTGAACGTGCCTTATTCCTCTCAGCTTGCAACTGTCTTGCGGGGGGAGGGGAATACAGCAGTTAAAAGGGGATTTTACAGGTTTATCTACATACACACAGTGTTTCCCCAATGTGGCAACGCCACAAGCTCCTGTATATCACTCTAACTCTTTGGAGGCCTATAGAATACGCGAATACCGTCATCATACGCTTTTTGCTGCTGAACTCTAACCAAATGGATTATGTCATTGTCCCCTCAAGAACATCCACACTTTCCAACAGTACAATGTTTTTCTTAATCGGCACTGCCATCCCACCTCCCTTTTTTCATTTGCTCTCTTTTCTGAATTCCTTGTACCCTTGAATAATAAGTGTCCCGTCCTCACAGTTTTAATGGCACGTTTCCGTTCTTGCCACAACATCATATTGCCACACAGCTATTTGTGATTTTAGCTCAAAAACGCTACTCACCACACGTTGAGAGTTTACGTACATGCATTCTAAACCCATCTCTGAATTTGTCATTGTCTTTTTTAGTCTGCTCCTACATAAAATTGTATTATTACCGCCTCAAGTACTGTCTTCTCTAGTACTAGCTAACACAAGCACTCTTTTATGCACCTTATTCCTCTTTTCTACTTGAATATGCTGGTGCTCTTTTCCCTGCCAAGTTAGTGTAAATCCTCCCCAACAGCAATAACAAACCTCACCCCGAGATTAATGGACCAGAGTCTGTTGAGGTGCTCACAGGTGATGAGTTCATAATCCCACTTTAGGAAACTTAAATCTTAAATTGGGGTAATTGATTAGTTGACGGCAGGAAAATAAACAGGAAACAACGGGAGGTCGTACATAGTCAACTAGATAATTAAGGTCCTTCAGGGAAGAGAATGATAGTAAACTGTTTGGGGTGAATTGTCACACCGCAGGGTGGAAAGAGGTGGTAGCGATTTTGCAGCCCGTTTTCAACCCTAATGATTGTTGTTGCCGGTTATTATTGTCTAATATTCAAATTTTGTAAAGCTGGAGCTTGCAACGTTCCAATCCGTACTGCATTCCAGCTTGTAAACAAACTCAGTGCTGTTGCTTTAATTGTGGGGATGACCTCACTTCCTGCCGGCCTCTCTTTCTGCTCTCAGTGCCTCAACGCTTCCTGGTATGAACTTCTGCGAGGCGGAGCATAACAATCAGTCGCCGTTACTTACAGCTCTCATCTCTCAATTTAGCTCACACTAGAACATGGAGAGAGCCGCCATGTTAATGCTGTTTGGTGAGTCGTGATCAATTTATTACCTGCTTTGCTGGATTCTGGGTCTGCGAGGTAACTGAGTGGGCAAATGTAAGCAGGAGAGTGGGACTGAATCCGGTGGTGACCGATCTCCGGTAGTTCAGTGGATTAAAGCAACTCCTGGCAAACTAAGTGGACCACTTTAGATCGGCAATCTGTCAGAGTGGATATTTGTTTGTGCTGAATTCTCCATGAGTAACATTGAGACAGTGCAAGTGGTATTAGTTTTCGGGAGAGGTGAGAGATTTGCAGCGTCGGAGATCAGATATGCAATGTATCCACTCTCCCCAAGGGCAAAACAGAAAACCGCCGCCCTTACAGCCATGTTCCAGGGTGAGTCTCCTTCTTCACAAAGGAGAGGGGAAAGATAAGAGTAATTGAAATAAAACGGTTAAGAGTATGTCTGATAAATCACAATATCACCTGATGAGGTGTGCGGTTTCACAATGTTGTTCGGTTGACTTAAAGGTTCTTCTGTCGGTTCAGTAATGCCGGCTAATCTGTGGAAAAGAACAGGAATGTACCCGGTGGGCAAAGGAAGATGCTTTCTGGCCGGCACAGTCACAATGGATCGAATGGCTTCCTGTGCCGTACGTTTCCATGTTTCTACAATTTAGGAGGTTTGGAAAGAGGAGAAGAACAATATTATCTGACAGTGGATATTACAGTAAATATATTTTTAGCACTGCCTTTGTTTCTGGGACACTTTTCTTTCCGTGAACATTCGAGTTGAAACCGCAGCCTTCCGTTTTCACACCTAACTGTTGCTACTTTTCTCTGCATGACTGAACATTGTCCATTTGTTTGCTTATTTTTCATTCTCTTTTCACACTTTCATCTCAATGTAAGGCGTTTTGTGATATTTGTGAGCCTGCGTGTACTGTCTGTGCAATTAAATGTTTCTGGTGAATATTTCGGGCAGCTTGCAGACCTAGAAATTTATTTTAACCCCTTTTCCTCATTCAGTCTGCAAGAGCTGAGCATCTGACTGTGATATTGATCTGCCCAGAGTGCGGACACTAATGTCCGCTAACAAATGCTGGGCTGCATCTGCCCTGCTGTGCTGATAATTTATCTCTTAGACTCCATTTTTTCAATCTCAATTTCCACCGTCAGTACCTCCATTCATTCCATAAGGGAGATTCCACGGTGGCCTTGCTATTCTTTTCCGTGCTATGGTCGATTGTGGAGATCAGTAAAAATGCTCAGTTTTTTCACACACACACCGCCCAGCTGCTTTCCTTTGTCTTTCAGTAATGGTTTCACTCAGTCACAAAATGGACCATGTGTGTATCTGTGCATCATTTACCATGGCTTTGTTTCTTCAAGGCAAAGGCACATCCTGATACCAGCCATGGATTTTTGAAATTGTTTACACATGGTCGTCTCGATAGGCCTTATTTATTTAGCCATTCAATCTTACAGTGCAGAAGAAAGACATTTAGTCCCAGGATCGAGGTTTTAACACATAACCATGCAAAATATGAAAGATTATATGGAATCTGATTCAATCACACTTTCAGGTAGTGTGTTCCAGATCTTAAAAAACCTCTGTGTCAAATCATTTCACCTCATCTCCGCTCTGGAACTTTAGCTGTTTATCTGAAATCTTTGAACTTTGCTTGCCGACAGTTTATCACTCCTTGCTCTATCAAAGCCCCATATATTGCTAATAACTCTGTTGTAAGGAGAGCAATTTCAGCTCCTCCAATGGATGGCACTCATACCTAGTATTATCCTGGAAACTTTCTCTGATCCCTCGCGAAGCACTTGAAATCATTTCTAAAATGCGGTGTTTAGAATTTTACACAATACTCCAGTTGAGGCCTAACCAGTAATTTGTGAATGTTTAGCTGGACTTCCTTGTTCATCTATTAAGTGCATCTTTTTCCAAAGCCAAATATCTCGTACACGCTCTTAACTGCCTCTTTAATTTGCCCTGCCACATTCAATGATCGGTCAGCATGTGCTCCCAGTTACCTTTGCTCTTTGACAACTTGAAGATATTGTCATTTGTATTATAATGCCTCGCCATGAAGTTTCTACCAAAGTGCTTCACTGCACTGTTAGCCACAGTAAATTCCAGCTGTCATAGTCTGCCCATTTCACCACTCTGTCTATTTCCTCCTGAATCTGCTGCTATCCAGCTCTCTATATATAACCTTGTCAAATTTTCCATCAGTGCAAAATTCGAAATGTTACCCCTTATACACAAGTCCAATTCATGTAGGTAGAACACGATTATCAATGGTCTTAATACCGCCCCTTGGAGGAATACCACTGCATATTTCCACACATTCAGTAAAACTTCCATTCACCACTGCTCACTCCCTCGTATCAATATATTATCGCCCCTATAATACCATGAGCCTCTGCAGTTCGGGTGATTCTGTTATGTGATACTTAATTGCAATTCCAGATATACAAAATCTACGGCACAACTTTCATCAGCCCTCAGGGATATTTCATCAAAAAACTCAATCAGGTTAGTCAAACACAATTGTTCTTGAAAAAAGCTTGCTTCTGTAAGTGAGAACTTAATGTTGTCCTTGACAATGGTCTCCAGTAGTTTTCCCAGCACTGAAGGTGGACTGATTAGCCTGGCATTAACAGGTGTATCGCTCTCCCCGTTTTGAAGAGTCACATGATATTTGCAATCCTTCATTCCTCTGGCGCTACTCCCATTTCCAAGGGGTTTTGTAAGATTGCGGTCAGAACTTCTGCTATCTCCTCAACCACTTCCCTCAGGAATGTAGGATACCTCCCATATGGATTGGCTGACATGTTAATGTAATTAACGCAATCTTATTTTTCATATTCTTTTTATGTATTTTATCCAATCCAGTAGATCTACTGCAAAAATGGACTCCATCCTCTTCCTATGTGAAGACGGATGCAAACTACTCATTCAGTACCTCAGTCATGCTCTCTGCGTGCACAAGAATATTTCCTCTTTTGACATTAATCGGCCCCACCATTCCTTTAAAATTTATTAAAGGTGTATATTACCCACTAATCTGTTTTCATGGGCTTCCTTTGCACTTCTTATATCGTTTTTACATTTCTGCCTGCACTCGCCCTATTCAACCTGGTGTTATGCTGCGTTCTGCAATTCTCATTTGTCATAAGCCTCCTGAACTCCGCTTAGTGCAATCTCTATTCTGTTTCTCATCCAGGCACTCTAACTTTGGAAGCCCCATTTTTCCTTCTTATGGGCACATGCTTGCTTTGTACAGAGGAGAACAAATCCAGCTTCTCCAGCTTCTCCACATAACTGAAGTCCCTCATCCCTGGTACCATTCTGGTAAATGTTCTCTTACCGTTCTCTGCCATAAGGTGAACATTCCCAGCTTCACAGGTCTCTGCACATAACTGAGGTCCATCATCCCTTGTACCATTCTGTTTAATATTCCCTTAACCTTCTCTGCCATAAGGTGAACAATCCCAGCTTCACTAGTCTCTCCACATAACTGAAGTCCATCATCCCTGGTACCATTCTTTTTAATATTCCCTTAACCTTCTCTGCCATAAGGTGAACATTCCCAGCTCACTAGTCTCTACACATAACTGAAGTCCATCATCCCTCGTAGCATTCTGTTCAATATTCTCTTAACATTCTCTGCCATAAGATGAACAATCACAGCTTCGCTGGTCTCTCCACATAACTGTAGTTCATCATCCCTGCTACCACTCTGGTTAATCTTCCATTAACCTTCTCTGCCTTAAGGTGAACAATCCCAGCTTCACTCGTCTCTCCACATAACCAAAGTTCATCATCCCTGCTACCATTCTGGTTAATCTTCCATTCACCTTCTCTGCCTTAAGGTGAACAATCCCAGCTTCATTAGTCTCTCCACAGAACTGAAGTTCATCACCCCTGCTACCATTCTGGTTAATCTTCCATTCACCTTCTCTGCCTTAAGGTGAACAATCCCAGCTTCACAACTCTCTCCACATAACTGAAGTTCATCATCCCTGCTACCATTCTGGTTATTCTTCCATTAACCTTATCTGCCTTAAGGTGAACAATCCCAGCTTCACTAGTCTCTCCACATAACTGAAGTTCATCATCCCTGGTACCATTCTGGTAAATATTCACTTAACCTTCTCTGTCATAAGGTGAATAATCCCAGCATCTCAAGTTTTTCCACATAACTGAAGTTCATCATCCCTGCTACCATTCTAGTTAATCTTCCATTAAACTTCCATGCCATAATGTGAATCATTCCAGCTTCACTCGTCTCTCCACATAACTGAAGCTCATCATCACTGCTACCATTCTGGTTAATCTTCGCTTAACCTTCTCTGCCATGAGGTCAACAAACCCAGCTTCACTAATCCCGCCACATAACTGACGTCCATGATCCCTGCTACCATTCTGGTAAATTTTCCGTTTACCTTCTATGCCATAAGGTGGAAAATCCAAAATGCACTAGACTCTCCACATAACTGAATTCTGATTATCCTCCTGCAATTCTGGCAAATTTACTCTGCACCGTTTACAAGGTTATCAGGTCCTTCCTAATGTGTGGTGGCCAGAATTGGACACAGTACTCCAGCTGAGGACTAACATGTGATTTACAAAGGTTTAGCATAACCCTTTTTCCTTTTATATATTATGTCGCTAATATTAAACAAAAGATATTAAAGATTTTTTTGACACATTGATCAACGAGTCCTGCCACATTTAAATACTTTTCTATGTGCGCTCTGTTTCTGAACGCCCTGTAATATTTTATAATTTCCTATACACTGCCTCTCCTCTTTCGTCTGCCCAAATTCCAAAACTTTATATTTCTCTGTATTAAATGTCAGCTGCAATGTACCTGCCCATTTCACCAGTTTCTCTCTGTCCTCCGGAAGTCTGCTACTATACAGTGCATTGCTTACTACATATTTCAAGTTTACTACTTTTCCAACCAAGCTGCAAGCTGACTTGCTTTTCAGATGAAAGAAATGGAGAATATAAAGCACTTGGCTTTCATGCACTTCCAAATGCAATTTAAAGTTTTTTATTTCAATGTCGTTTAATTACTTTAAATTATTTGGACTCAGAAACAAACTACATTGATTGCAATGTTCAGTTGTATTTGCAGCACAATAGTTGTGTAGTAGTCGTTTGTACAGTTCTATTTCTTCCATTGTGTTTCTATATAATTCCCCTAATTTATAGTTTACGAGAGGTAAAGTGGAACATTTTCTCTTCATATATTTTACGAACATAAGAACATAAGAATAGGAGCAGAAATAGGGCATCCTGCCGTTCTCGCCTGATCCGTCATTGAACAAGATCTTGGCTGATCTTTGAACCCCACTGCACCTTCACGCATTATCCCCATACCCATTGATTCGCTTAATAACCAAAAAATGATCGATCATGGACTTGAATATATTAACGACTGAGCCTCCAAAGCCCTCTGGGGTAAAGATTTCCAAAAATTCACCACCTTCTGATTGAAGAAATTACTCCTCATCTCAGTCCTAAATGGCTGAGTATGTATTTATAGACTGTGAACCCTGGTTCTGGACGCCTCAGCCAGGGGAAACATCCTTCCTGCATTTACCCTGTCTAGCCCTGTAAGAATGGTATATATTTCAATGAGATTAGCTCTCATTCTTCTAAACTCTAGAGAATATAGGCCTAGTCTGCTCAATCTCTCCTCATAGGTCAATCCACCCATCCCAGGAATCAGTCTGTTGATACAACGTTGCAGTCCCTCTATGGAAAGTATATCCTGCCTTAGGTAAGGAGATCAAAACTGTACACAATTTGAAGGTTTGGTCTCACTGGGGCCCTATATAATTGCAATAAGTGTCTTGAATTCAATTTCATTAATAATTGAATGTCTGAGAATCATTCTGTTAGTGCACTTCTAATTGTAAATGTCAAAGCAGAATAGTGTAAATGTGTCAAATGGAAAATCTTGCAGGCCTATGAGGAAAAACATATGAGGGGGTCTAATGTTTTGGGTCTGAGAAAGAGCCAGGACAGGCACGAGGGGCCGAATGTCCTCTTGCTCCGCTGTCAGGCTCTGTGATTCGCTGATTCTATCTGTGGTGGTAAGCAAGGTATTAACTAATTATACGGTTAAACTATATCAGAGAGATTGTCACAGTGCATTTTCATTCAATATGTTTATCCTCATTCTTGGGTCTGATGCCGTTCCCTTGCTGTCAGGGTTGAATTCCTCATTGTACGAGGTGACGCGCTTCTGAGCTGTAACCAGGGGTTCTGTTGTCAGCATTTTCTTTCACTGTTAACCTCAGGCTGAAATATTTTCATCATCTATTTTTATCGGTAATTAAATCCACTTTTTAGTTCCACACAGATTGCACCTGAACAACCCCAGCTTCTCTCATCCCTCCTCATAAATTAAGTGCATTTCCCTGGTACCATACTGACAAATCTGCACCTAGCCTTCTCTGCTCAAAGGAGAAAAAATTAATCTTCTCTAGTCTCTCTTAATAACTGAAGTACTTCTTTCCCGGTATGTTTATGATAAATCTCCCCTTAACATTCTCTGCTCTAAGGAGACAAATCCAAGTGTCTCTAATCTCTCCGCATAACTGAAGTTGCTCAGGCCTGGTGCCATTCTGGTGAATCTCCAATTACACCTCTGCGCTCCAACGTGGACAATCCCAGCTGCTCTCCTCTGACTACATAACTGAAGTCTGTAAGATCAAGACCATCAGTTCAGCTGCTACATCACACAGTTCCCCTGATAACAACGCTCAAACAGTTCTGAGGCTTCGCCCTCTCTGAGCACTGACTCTGAGTCTTTCCCGAATCTCTCTCCTATCCCCACGCATGCTCTTCCCCTGTTTAGTTTGCCTGTGAAACCCATCACCTTGGCCTTGAACTTATTTTTAGTGAACAGCTGACCATCTGACTTATTTTCAGACCTTAAACAAGCTGATGTATTGAATTATTGTCACTTCAGTTACTGTAATTCACTTGCAAAACAGCATTCTGTCTGATAGTATCCTCCGATTTATCCCATTCTGTTTGTGTGATGTCCCTAAGCACATCCCCTTTTCAAGTTTGGAAGTTGCTGGTGGAATATGAAATAACTATTTTTATTTTAATAATTGAATCAATTTGTACTAATAAACGACAGTATGGATTTCCAGTCGGCTAAAGCAACGCACACGGTGGTGGATTATACAAGAATTAATTAATTTTTCAGTTGAAATTGTATAAGAAAGATTGCCACAATGTACTTCTTTAAATGTGTTTAAACACATTCTCGGTTCTGAACCACTGTTCTTACTGTCAGGGGTTAAATTACTCTCTGTCCGAGGTGAAGCGATTCAGAGCTGAAACCATAGGCTTCTGTTTACAGCATTTACTGTTACTGTGAAATTCAGCCTGAGAATTAAATAGAATACATTGCAATAACAGCACAGAGACAAGGCCATTCGGCACCAAAAGGTCTATGCCATTGATTATACTCCACATCAGACACCTCCCAATCTATTCAGATGACACTATCAGCATATTCTCCTATTCTTAACTCCCTCATGTTACCAAATAGTTTCAAATTAAATGCATCTATGTTATTCACCGCAACTGCACCATGTGATCCCATTTTCCTTATTGTGTCCAATCACTGCGTGAACAATTGTCTCCTAAAGGCCTTATTGGATAAATTGAACTAAGTCATCATCTCTCGGTTTGAAAAAGCACGGTTTAAATTGTTACTCGACTTAATTTGGAGAATAATGTTTATTGTCAGGAGAATAGTGGAGCATACTGATCCCCCGATAGCTCAGTTAGTGCCTGCAGTGCAGACCTAAGAAGTACATAAATGTAAGGCCGAATGGTCAACATCGGCTCCTTGCTGAGTTCCCTGATCTCCAACAAGCGGATACTGGCGCTACCATTCAGCTCAGTGCTCTGAGGACAGTGAAGGAAGCCTCTGCCAAAAGTCGTGATGCAGCACTTTGATATCTGTTGCCTGCTGCAGAGCGAGCATGCGCGGTAGGAGGGTAAAGTTCTGCCGGGCTCACCACTGCTGACCTCAGGTCAAGCAACCCACTCAGTGTCTGCACTCAAACATGAACAGATAATGCCGGGGGTATTGGACACTTCGCGAGAGAAACTGAATTTTTAATACAGTCACTGTATATTATACTAAATATATTGTAGTTGTCTCGCTTGTTTTGAGACACTGTTCTTTCTGCGAGCAGCTTTGTTCCTCTTTCTTTGAACTGAAGTTCCTTCGAGTTGAAACCGCTGACTTCCGATTTCACAACTAACTGCTGCTGCTGTTCTCTGCAGTATTTAGCATTTCCCTTTGTTTGCTTATTTTTCATTCTCTTTAGCATCTTGCCTCTCAACTTCAGGCACGTTTTGCTATCATTGAGCGTGTGTATACTGCTTGTATATCTAAATCTTTCTGGTGAATAATTCAGGCAGCTTTCAGATATAAGAATTTATTTCAATTCCATTTCCTCATTCAGACTGCTGGAACTGAGCATATCACTGAGAAACAGATCTGAACAGTGGGCTGAGACGAATGTCCTTCAAGCAATACAATGCTGCAGCTGCCTTTGGTGCTCAGAATTTAGACTTTATCTCTTCAACTCAATTTTTTCCCAATCTGAATTCCTACCGTTACTGCCTCCATCTAATCCATAATGGAGATTCCACGATAGCCTTGTGTTTTGTGGTATGGTCGCATGTGGAAATCTGTAAAGATGCTCATTATTTGTACACAGACTCCACCCAGGTGCTTGCTTTGTCTTTAAATGATGGTTTCACTCCATTAAAATTGACCATTTTTGTATCTGTGCATCCCTTAATGGTGTTTTGTTTCTTTAAGGCAAATACACTACTCTCTGCCTCTTATCCCTTAGCCAATTACGTACTCAATTTACCATCCTGCCTATACTGTCATGTGCTTCTACATTTCGCATCTGTTATGTGATATTAATTGAAATTCCAGATATACAAAATCGGCTGCATGGCCTGTTTGTTATTTCTTCAAAAAACTCAGTCAAGTTAGTCAAACATGATATTTCTTGAACAGCTCCAAGTTGACTGTTCCTTTTTACACCATGCTTCTGTAAGTCAGACTTAATATTGTCCTTAACAATGGTCTCCAGTAGTTTTCCCACCACTGAAAGTAGACTGATTAGCCTGGCATTAACCGGTATATCTCTCTCCACTTTTTTGAACAGTCACATGATATTTGCAATGATTCAGTCCTTGGGCACCACTCTGATTTCCAAGGAGCTTTGCAAAATCGTGGTCAGACCTTCAGCTATCTCCTCCACTACTTCCCTCAGCAATGTAGCATACATTCCATATGGATCGTGCGAATTGTTAACGTAAATATCGGCAACTTATTTTCTACATCCTTGCTATCTATTTTATCCTATCCAGTACATCTACTGCAACATTAACTTCATCATCTTCCTAAGTGAAGACAGCTGCAAACTATTCATTCAGTACCCCAGTCATGCTCTCTGCCTCCACAAGAATCTTTCCTCTTTTGACATTAATCGGCCCCAACATTACTTTAATGCTTATAAATGATACATTTTACCCGCTAATTTGTTTCCATTTGCTCCCCTTTCCCTTCTTATGTAATTTTTCAATTTCCGCCTGCACTCTCCCTATTCTACCTGGTGTTCTGCTGTATTCTGCAATTGACATTTGTCATAATTTAATTTAACCTCCATTGTCTTTCTCATCCAAGCGCTGTAGCTTTGGAAGCCCCATATTTCCTCCTTATGGGTACATGCTTGCTTTGTACCGAGGAGAACAACCCCAGCTTCACCAGTCTCTCCACATAACTAACTTCTGTCAATCTTTCTACCATTCTGCTAAATTTCCTCTGCATCATTTATAAGGTCATGAGATCCTTCCTAATGTGTGGTGGCCAGAATTGGACACAATGCTCCAGCTGAGGCCTAACCTGTGATTTACAAAGGTTTAGCAAACCTCCTTCCTTTTGTATTTATGTCTCTACTATTAAAGCAATAGATCTTAAAGGTTGTTTTAACATATTGATCAATAGGTCCTGCCACCTTTAAAGATTTGTGAATGTGCGCTCTGATTCGGAACGCCCTGTAATATATTTTAATTTCCTATACATTGTCTCTCCTCATTCGTCTACCTAAATTCCATCACTTCAGATTTCACTACATTAAATGTACCTGCCCACTTCACAAGACTGTCTCTATTCCGAAGTCTGCTGCTATCCCCCTCACTGTTTACTACAATTTAAAGTTTACTGCATTTCCAACCAAGCTCCAAGCTGACTTGATTTTCAGTTGAATGAAATGGTGAATATAAAACACATGGATTTCATTCACGTCAAAATTGAGTTTTATTCTTATTGTTTCAAAGTCGGCTAATTTCTTTAAATTAATTGGACTCAGAAACAAACTACATTGATTTCAATGCACAGTTACATTTGCCGCACAATACAGGGTTATTAGGCGGATTGTATCATTCTATTTCATCCATTGTGTTTGTATATAATACCACTAAATTTACAGTTTACGAGATGTAAAGTGGAATATTATCTCTAAATGTATATTAAGAACATAAAAACATACGAAATAGGAGCAGGAGTAGGACATCTAACATTCCAGCACTATCCCTAAACACCATGATTCAATTAATATCCAAAGATTAATCGATATTCTGCTTGGATATAATTAACGACTGAGCCGCCACAGCCCACTGGCATACAGAAATCCAAAGATTCACCACCCTTTGAGTGAAGAAATGTCTCCTCATCTCTGTCTTAAATGGCCGACCCATTATTCTGAGACTGTGGCCCCTGGGTCTAGACGGCCCAGCCAGGGGAAACATCCTTCCTGCATCTACCCTGTCAAGCCCTTTAAGAATTTTATATATTTCCATGAGATCACCTCTCATTCTTCTAAATTCTAGAGAAAATAGGCCTAGACTACTCAGTCTCTCCTCATAGGACAATCCCCCCATCCCAGGAATCAATCTGTTGAACCATCGTTGCACTCCCTCTATGGAACTCTAATTGTAACTGTCAAAATGGAATGGGCTAAATGATCCAAAGTGAAAAACTTGCAGGACTTTGAAGAAAAAACATATGAGTGGGACTAATGTGATTGGTCTGGCAAAGAGTCAGCACAGACACGATGGTGCTGTGGTTCCAGCGCTGCTGGAAAGTTCTGTGATTTGCTGATTCTATCTGTGGTGGTAAACACAGAATTAATTAATTATATGGCCAGAAACATAAAAGAAATATTGTCAAAATGTATTTTCCTCCTTAAATTAAATTCCTCATTGTCCGAGGTAAAGTGCTTCTGAGCTGACACAATAGGTTTCTGTTTTCAACATTTTCTTTCAGTGTTAGCTTTAGCCTGAAATATTTTCAAAAACTATTATTAACTGTATTTAAATCCACTTCTTAGTTCCTCGCAGACTGCACCAGAACAACTTCAGCTTCTCTCATCTCTCCTCATAACTGAAGTCCCTTTCCCCAGGAATCATACAACTAAATCTCCACCTAGCCTTCTCTGCTCTAAGGAGATCAACGTATATCTCAAGTCTCTCCTCATAACTGAAGTCCTTCATTCCCGGTACTTTTATGTTAAATTTCCACTTAACATTCACTGCTCTAATGACACAAATCCAAGTCATTCTGGTGAATTTCCGCTTAAACCTCTGTGCTCTAAGGAGAACAATCCCAGCTTCTCTAATCTCTCTACAAAGATGAAGTCTCTAAGATCAAGTCCATCAGTTCAGATGCTACATCACACAGTTCCCCTGGTCACGACGTTCAAACACCTGAGGGTCCGCCCTCTCTGAGCTCTGATTCTGCATCTTTCCTTAATGTCTCTCCTATCCCCACACATGCACTTCTCCTGTTTAATGTGCCTGTGAAACCCACCACCTTGGCCTTGAACTTATGTTAGTGAACAGCTGACCATCTAACTTCCTTTCAGGCCTTAAACAAGCTGAAGTATCGAATTATCGCAAAACTGCATTGTGCCTGATAGTATCCTCCGATTTATCCCATTCTGTTTCTGTGATGTCCCACAACACATCTGCTTTTATACAGGTTACAAGATGCTAGTGGAATATGAAACAGCTTTTTTATTTTATTAAATTGACTTGAATTGAATTGCATAAATAAATGACAGTATGGCGTTTCAGTCTGCTACTCCATCACACATGGTGGTGGTTATAGAGTCATAGAGTCATAGAGTTTTGCAGCACAGAAAGAGGCCCTTCGGCCCATCGTGTCTGCGCCGCCCATCCATCCCTGTCCAGTCTAATCCCATTTTCCAGCATTTGGTCCATAGCCTTGTATGCAATGGCATTTCAAGTGCTCATCCAAATGCTTCTTGAATGTTGTGAGGGTTCCTGCCTCTACCACCCTTTCAGGCATTGAGTTCCATATTCCAACCACCCTCTGGGTGTAAAAGTTCCTCCTCAAATCCCCTCTAAATCTCCTGCCCCTTACCCTGAATCTATGCCCCGTTGTTATTGACCCCCCCACTAAGGGGAAAAGTTCCTATTTATCTACCCTATCTATGCCCCTCATCATTTTGTACACCTCAATCAGGTCCCCCCTCAGCCTTCTCTGCTCCAAGGAAAACAACCCCAGCCTGTCCAGCCTCTCTTCACAGCTGAGGCGCTCCATCCCAGGTAACATCCTGGTGAATCTTCTCTGCACCCTCTCCAAAGCAATCACATCCATCCTATAGTGAGGCGACCAGAACTGCACACAGTACTCCAGCTGTGGCCTCACCAGCGTTTTGTACAGCTCCATCATAACCTCCCTGCTCTTATATTCTATGCCTGGGCTAATAAAGGCAAGTATCCCATATGCCTTTTTAACCACCTTATCTAACTGCTCCGCTGCCTTCAGGGATCTATGTACATGTACACCAAGGTCCCTCTGACCCTCTGTACTTCCTAGGGTCCTACCACTCATTGTGTATTCCCTTGCCTTATTTGTCCGTCCAAAATGCATCACCTCGCACTTTTCAGGGTTAAATTCCATTTGCCACTTTTCCGCCCATCTGACCAACCCGTTTATATCGTCCTGTAGCCGGAGGCTTTCCTCCTCGCAATTTACCACCCCACCAATTTTCGTGTCATCTGCGAACTTACTGATCATACCTTTTACATTCTCATCCAAATCATTTATGTAGATCACGAACAACAAGGGACCCAGCACCGATCCCTGAGGTACCCCACTGGACACAGGCTTCCAATCACAAAAGCAACCATCAACCATCACCCTCTGCCTCCTGCCACTCAGCCAGTTTAGGATCCAACGCGCCAAGGCACCCTGGATCCCATGGGCTCTTACCTTCTTAACCAGTCTCCTATGCGGGACTTTGTCAAAAGCTTTACTGAAGTCCATGTAAACCACATCCACAGCATTTCCCTCATCCACCCCACTAGTCACCCCCTCGAAAAATTCGATCAGATTTGTCAGACATGATTTACCCTTGACAAAGCCATGCTGACTATCCCCGATTAATCCTTGCCTCTCCAAGTGGAGATTAATTTTGTCCCTCAGAATTTTTTACAATAATTTCCCCACCACAGATGTTAGACTCACTGGCCTGTAATTCCCTGGTTTATCCCTGCTACCCTTCTTGAATAATGGTACAACGTTAGCTGTTCTCCAGTCCTCTGGTACATCCCCTGTGGCCAGAGAGGTTCTGAAAATTAGTGTCAGAGCCCCTGCAATCTCCTCCCTTGCCTCCCACAGCAGCCTGGGATGCATCTCGTCCGGGCCTGGGGATTTATCCACGTTTTGGCCTGCTTAAACCGCTAGCCTCTGCTCCCTCTCGATGCTAATATGTTCAAATATGTCACAGTCCCCTTGCCCGATTTCTATGTCTGCATCGTCTTTCTCCATAGTGAACACAGATGCAAAAAAATCATTTAAAACCCCGCCTACATCCTCTGGCTCTACACACAGATTGCCACTTTGGTCCCTAATGGTCCCTACCCTTTCCCTGGTTATCCTCTTGCCCTTAATATACTTATAAAACATCTTAGGATGTTCCTTTATTTTGCTCGCCAGTGTTATTTCATGGCCCCTCCTCGCCCTCCTAATTTCTTTTATAAGTATGCCCCTGCACTTTTTATACTCCTCTAGGGCTTCCTCCGTCTTTAGTCTTTTGTAACTGCCAAAAGCCCCCCTTTTATTTCTAATGCATTTTTGTATATCCCTTGTCATCCAAGGTTCCCTTTGCTTGTTGGTCCCACCCTTGACCTTTACAGGAACATGTTGACGTTGTACTCTCTCAACTTCCCTTCTGAAAGTCTCCCATTGTTTTGATGTGGATTTTCCTATAAGTAGCTGCTCCCAGTCCACTTTGGCCAGATCCTGCCTTATCATATTAAACTCGGCCTTCCCCCAATTTAGAACCCTTATTTCCGGGCCGTCTTTGTCTTTTTCCATGACCACCTTAAATCTCACTGAATTATGGTCACTGTCGCCAAAATGCTCCCCTATTTACACTTCCACCACTTGCCCGGCTACATTCCCCAGAATTAGGTCCAGTACCGCCCCCTCTCTTGTAGGACTTTCTACATGTTGGCTCAAAAAGCTCTCCTGGTTGCACTTTAAGAATTCTGCACCCTCTAAGCCTTTCACACTCTGACTGTCCCAATTTATATTGGGGAAGTTGAAATCCCCCACTTTTATTACCCTATTATTTTCGCACTTTTCTGAGATTTGCCTACATATCTATTCCTCTAACTCCCCCTGACTGTTTGGGGGCCTATAGTACACTCCCAGCAAAGTGCTTGCCCCCTTTTTGTTTTTAAGTTCCACCCATATGGCCTCATTGGAGGAACCCGCTAATATATCATCCCTCCTTACAGCAGTAATTGACTCCTTAATTATTATCCAATAATTAAGAACATAAGAACATAAGTACATAAGAAATAGGAGCAGGAGTAGGCCAATCGGCCCCTCCAGCCTGCTCCGCCATTCAATAAGATCATGGCTGATCTGATCCTAACCGCCAATCCACTATCACAGAACCATCTCCTGAATCTAACAAAATTTGACACACGAAATAGGAGCAGGATCAGGCTACACGGCCCCTGGGCCCGCTCCGCTACCCACAGGGCCATGACCGATCCGAACCTAGACTCATGTCCAAATTCCTGCCCGCTCCCCGTAACCCTTAATTCCCTTTACTTCTAGGAAACTGTCTATTTCTGTTTTAAATTTATGTAATGATGTAGCTTCTACAGCTTTTTGGGGCAGCAAATTCCATGGACCTACCACCCTCTGAGTGAAGTAGTTCCTCCTCATCTCAGTTTTGAAAGAGCAGCCCCTTATTCTAAGACTATGCCCCCTAGTTCTAGTTTCACCCATCATCGGGAACATCTTCCCTGCATCCACCCGATCCAACCCCTTCACAATCTTATATGCTTCAATAAGATCGCCTCTCATTCTTCTGAACTCCAATGAGTAGAGTCCCAATCTACTGAACCTCTCCTCATATGTACATCCCCACATCCCCGGGATTAACCGAGTGAACCTTCTTTGTACTGACTCGAGAGCAAGTATGTCCTTTCACAATTATGGACACCAATTAATGAATTATACGGTTGAAAGTGTATAAGAAAGATTGCCACAAAATACTTTTTCGAAGTGTATATATACATTCTTGATTCTGATGTATTGTACTTACTGTCAGGGGTTAACATACTACCTGCCAATGGAGAAATGCTTCAGAGCAGAAACCACAGGCTTCCGTTTACAGCATTTGCTGTCATTGTTAATTTCAGCCTGAAATTAAATAGATTTACATGGAAATAAAAGCACAGAGACAAGGCCATTCGGCCCCAACAGGTCTACACAACACCAGCCACCTCGCAATCGAATTCAGATGACACTATCAACATATCCTCCTATTCCTTTTTCCCTCATTTTAGCAACTAGTTTCATCTTAAATGCATCTATGCTATTCACCGGAACTACACCATGTGGTCCCATTTTCCACATTGTGTCCACTCTCTGGGTGTTGATGGGTCTCCTAATCTCCTTTTTGGAAAAGTTGAAGTAAATGATCATCTCTCGGTTTTATACGGCACTTTTTAATTTGTTACTGGAATGGATTTGGAGAATTGTGTATATTGTCATGAGAATAGTGGAGCATATTGGTCTCCTGATAGCTCAGTAAGTGCCTGCAGTGCAGAGCTAAGAAATAAATCATAGTAAGACCGAATGATTAACATCCGCTCCTTGCTGTGTTCCCTGATCTCCAACAAGCGGAGGTACTGGCGCTACCATTCAGCTTAATGCTCCGAGGCCACTGAAGGAAGCCTCGGCCAAATGTCGTGATGTAGCTCTTTGATATCTGTTGCCTGCTGCAGAGCGAGCATGTGCGGTAGGAGGTTAAAGTTCTGCCGGGCTCACCACTGCTGAACTCGCGTCAAGCAACCCACTCAGTGTCTGCACTCAAACATGAACAGATAATGCCGGGGGCATTAAAGATTTCGAGAGAGAAACTGGATGAGAATGATTTTAACACAGTCACTGTATATTGTAGTAAATATATTTTAGTATTTTCTTTGGTTCTGAGACTTTGTTCTTTCTGTGAGCAGCTAAGTGCCGCTTTTTATGAATTAAAGCTCCTTCGGCTTGAAACCGCAGGCTTCCGTTTTCACACCTAACTGCTGCTACTGTTGTCTGCAGTACTGACCATTTTCCTTTATTTGATTATACTTCTTTCTCTTTTCCGTCTTGCATCACAATTTTAGGTGCTCTTTGATATAGTTGAGCGTCTGTGTACTGTCTGTACAACTAATGCTTTCTGGTGAATAATTCAGGCAGCTTTCAGATCCAGGAATGTATTTTAATTCCATTTCCTCATTCAATCTGCTGGAGCTGAGCATATCACTGAGACAGAGATCTGCACAGTGCGCGGAGACTAATACACTACTAAGACACAGAGCTGCATTAACCTCTTAATCAACAACGTCTCCAAACAAAATTGCCCCTGGTAATGCCTGAATCCATTCAATAATGGAGCTCCGGCCCTGCCATTGCCATTCTGTATCGTGGTGTAGCCGCATGTGGAGATCTGTAAAGATGCTCAGTGTTTGCACCCACATTCCATGCAGTTGCATTCATTTGTCTTTCAGTGCCGTTGTCACAAAGCCACAAAATGGATCTGTTATCATTTCACGTGTTTTGTGTCATTAGGCCCAAGGGCACATTTTGTTAATTGCCGTGCATTATTGGAATTAGATGCAAATGAACATCTCGGTAGAATTTCTTCAGTCACGGTGGGTGAATCTAAAACAAGGAGCAGGATATCTAAACTGATGCCAAATAATTTGGAGTGAAAACTGGAAATACTTTCTCACACAAAGTGTAGTGTAAATCTGGAACTCTCTGTAATTAGTGTCTGCCTACATTATGTGTTCATGTACTGGAGCGGGAGTTGAAGTAAAAGGAGCCAGAATGTCACCAACTCAGTCACACTGTGAAATGTCCATAAAACAATACACGGCAGTCAGTCAGTATATTCAGCCGCTAAAGGTTTTGGTGTTTGAGTAACTGATTCATGTTCTCTCTTTTTAGTGGTTTTTGGGGCTCGGAGAATCGTTTCTCAAGGTTAGTGTCGACGCTTTTCTCTAATATAATGAAATTGAGCAATTAAATTTCAAACTGCTCAATAAATGAATTTGTTATTATGTAATTGAAATTCATTGCTGTAATGCATCATGTTGTGAAGTTTGTAGCAGTAATGCATGTCTGCATCTCAGTAGCTTTCATTGCCCAGGTACTATGAGAGATGTCTTTGTTTTCTAACATTTTGGTCAGCGATTCAAGGAAAAGTACAATAAATATAGGAAGACATATCTAGGTTCAATATACGTAAAAAAATGGTGATGGAGAAGATAATGACATCAAAGATAGAAAAAAATTCCAGGACCCGAGTGTTTCTACCCGATGGGCGTGTGGCGGGAGGGGTGGGGGCGGTTAATATAACTAGGTGAGGAAATTGCTGATGCGTTAGTCATGAACTTCCAAATGTCTCTCGATTGATGAATTGGCCAATTCGATTGGAAACTAACAGGCACTGTTTATTTACGACGGGAGGAGAGATCAACTTGAAAATTTTTGGCCCATCAGTCAACATCCGTTTTGGGAAAGCACTACAATCTATTATTAGGAACAGCGTGACTGAGCATTTGGAGAGATATGAACTGACCAGAGAGATCCAGCATGGATTTGTAAAGTGCAAATCACGTCTATCGAACCAATT
This sequence comes from Somniosus microcephalus, assembly GCF_052327205.1. Lineage (NCBI taxonomy): Eukaryota > Metazoa > Chordata > Chondrichthyes > Squaliformes > Somniosidae > Somniosus > Somniosus microcephalus. The sequence continues at coordinate 51,701,996 of NW_028225184.1, forward strand.
GTTATTTTGAGAAGGTACCTAATTGGAGTTAAACAACTGTCTATGAATGCTATTTATAGGGACATCCAGAAGGCATTCGAGTAGCCATGCGTGCAATTGCAGGCAACATATTGAATAGGAAATGAAATGGTTATTTTGTTGGAGAGAGTTAGTAGGGATAATGGCTCTAAACTCACATTGGCAGGATGTGAATAATGGTGTCCCCGGGGATCTGTACTGGGAACTCAGCTTTTCACCATATTTATAACTGACTTGGATGAAGGAATAGAGAGCCATATATCAAATTTCGCTGGCGAAAATAGTTAGGTTGCACAGTACATAATGCACACGTGAGTAAAAGGTTGTAAAGGGACATTGTTTGATTGGGTGAGCGGGAAGACAGTAGCAGATGGAATTTAAAGAGAGAAAGTGTGAGTTCTTTCCCTTTGGACGTACAAAAAAGATTTTTCGATTTTCTAATTGCTATAAAGCTCGGGAAATTGGAAACATGGAGTGAATTAAAGGTCGAAGTACAGGGATAGCTAAAATTTAGTGGAAAGGTACAGATAATTACAAAGTTTAATGGAATAATGTGCTTCACCTCAAGAGAGCTGGAATACGTGGCGGTGGAAGTTAAGTTGGAGCTGTACAGAGTCTGGCTAGACCCCATCTGGAGTAACTGGAGCTGTACAGAGCTATGGCTAGACCCCGTCTGGAGTAACTGCATTATGATCAATGAAGCGGGCCTCAGGAAGGATATAATGGCCCAACAATTGCATCGGGCGCATAGATACAGAGTATAGAGATGCAGAGAATGGATAGTTGCTCCTCGGCGATGCAGAGTTGTGTGCCACGTATGAGATCACTAAGGCCAGGAGTGCAGCGTACATCCTCTGCGTAATGGAAGAAACACCCATAAATTCTGTTAAAAATAAACCACGCCCAGAAAAGGCTCTTTCAGTCTCTTCCATTGATATAATTTTTTCAAAACTTATCAAAACTTCTAAAAAAAGATAGTTTATCTGGTCTTATTTCATATATCAATCCTTTGTTTTATGCTTTCATACAGACCCACAAGCTATTAGTCCCTTTGGATACAACTTCCTTTTTTGATCCTCAGTAAAGGGCTAAAATTGTCCTTTATCTCTTACAGGTAATGTTGTTGAACTTCAGAAAGAGATTCCCAACCATATATTCAAAGTTAATTTTCAGTATTAAATATATTATTCAGACCTCATTTAGGCTGGTAATCAACAAATCTATTCTCCATGATAAAGAGAGATTATTATATAAGTTATCTTGTTCATTTATTATTTGGAATAATTTTTTCACTGAAATTTGTTAGAATTTCATTTTATTTTACTTTCTTTTTCAACTTCCCAAATAAGTAAAATTAAACTCAAACAACAAAAAAGTCTCCTCCACCAAAACGTCCACAATTTACAGTCACAGATCTTTTAAAATGTGACACAGCCTCTTGTGCCCATTTTCAGTAACCATAAGATATGCGGATGTAATTGCTAGGCAGTTTGTAATTCGGCCAAATCTGCACCTTTCATTAGTACTTCCCCATCGGTGCGGATCATGTGTTAAGGCGAACCTGGAACAATCACAATTTCGGGAGTTAGTGCCTGTGCAAGCACTTGTGGAAATCCCGAACTTGCAGTAAATGTGACGGAGCACTCTCAGAGTACGCCGCCATACACACCGCAAAATCTGCCCCATTGGCTTTGGAGGGGGTGCAGCGGAGATTGACCAGAATGATAACAGGTCAATAAGGGTTAATTATGGGGAGAGGTTCCATAGTCTAGGCTTGCATTCGCTCGAGTACAGAAGCTTAACGGGTGATCTAATTCAGCTGTTTAAGTTCATTAACGGATTTGATCTGTTAGAAAGAGAGAAACGATTTCAGCTGGTGGGAGAGTACAGAACAAGAGGATGAGACCGGGAAATTAATGGTGGGAAACATGGAGATGGCAAAAACACTGAACAATTACTTTGTATCAGTCTTTACAGTAGAGGACACTAAGAATATCCCAACACTGGACAAACAGGGGGCTCTAGGGGGGGAGGAACTAAATACAATTAAAATCACTAAGGAAGTGGTACTTGGTAAAATAATGGGACTCAAGGCGGATAAATCCCCTGGACCTGATGGCTTGCATCCCAGGGTCTTGAGGGAAGTAGCGGTAGGGATTGTGGATGCATTGGTAATAATTTTCCAAAACTCACTGGACTCAGCAAAGGTCCCGGCAGATTGGAAAACTGCTAATGTAACACCATTATTTAAAAAGGGTAGTAGGCAGAAGGCTGGAAACTATAGACCTGTTAGCCTAACATCTGTGGTTGGTAAAATGTTAGAGTCCATTATTAAGGAGACAGTAACGGGACATTTGGATAAACACAATTTAATAGGGCAAACTCAGCATGGTTTCATGAAGGGGAAGTCATGTTTAACAAATTTGCTTGAGTTTTTTGAGGAAGTAACATACAGGGTGGATAAAGGGGAACCAGTGGACGTAGTGTATTTAGACTTCCAAAAGGCATTTGATAAGGTGCCACACAAAAGATTATTGCTCAAGATAAAAAATCACGGGATTGGGGGTAATATTCTGGCATGGGTGGAGGATTGGCTCTCTAACAGAAAGCAGAGAGTTGGGATAAATGGTTCGTTCTCAGATTGGCAACCAGTAACTAGTGGTGTTCCGCAGGGGTCAGTGCTGGGTCCCCAACTCTTTACAATCTATATTAACGATTTGGAGGAAGGGACCGAGTGTAACATATCAAAGTTTGCAGATGATACAAAGATGGGACGGAAAGTAGTGAGTGAGGAGGACATAAAAAACCTGCAAAGGGACATAGACAGGCTAAGTAAGTGGGCAGAGATTTGGCAGATGGAATACAATACTGGAAAGTGTGAAGTTATGCACTTTGGCAGGAAAAATCAGAGAGCAAGTTATTATCTTAATGGCAAGAAACTGGAAAGTACTGTAGTACAAAGGGATCTGGGGGTCCTGGTGCACGAAACTCAAAAAGTTAGTATGCAGGTGCAGCAAGTGATCAAGAAGGCCAATGGAATGTTGGCTTTTATTGCTAGGGGGTTGGAATATAAAAACAGGGAGGTATTGCTGCAGTTGTACAAGGTATTGGTGAGGCCGCACCTGGAATACTGCATACAGTTTTGGTGTCCATACTTAAGAAAAGACATACTTGCTCTCGAGTCAGTACAAAGAAGGTTCACTCGGTTAATCCCGGGGATGAGGGGGTGGTCATATGAGGAGAGGTTGAGTAGATTGGGACTCTACTCATTGGAGTTCAGAAGAATGAGAGGCGATCTTATTGAAACATATAAGATTGTGAAGGGGCTTGATCGGGTGGATGCGGTGAGGATGTTCCCAATGATGGGTGAAACTAGAACTAGGGGGCATAATCTTAAAATAAGGGGCTGCTCATTCAAAACTGAGATGAGGAGAAACTTCTTCACTCAGAGGGTGGTAGGTTTGTGGAATTTGCTGCCCCAGAAAGCTGTGGAAGCTACATCATTAAATAAATTTAAAACAGAAATAGATAGTTTCCTAGAAGTAAAGGGAATAAAGGGTTACGGGGAGCGGGCAGGAAATTGGACATGAGTCTGGGTTCGGAATGGTCATGGCCCTGTGGGTAGTGGAGCGGGCCCAGGGGCCGTGTAGCCTTGTTCTGCTCCTACCGTGTTCTAATTCTGTTAGATTTCAGGAGATGGTTTTATTCCTGTTCCTGGCTGGGGTGGAGATCGCCTTTACAGAAGGTAAGTACTGTAGAAAATATAGGGACAGAGTGATCTCCTGGAAGAATTTCGATCACCTAGATGGGTCGGAGAGGAATTTCCCAGATTTTTTTCTCCCAAATTGGCCATTGGGTCTTTATCTGGTTTTTCGCCTCTCCCGGGAGATCACATGGGTTCGGGTGGATGCAGAGTGACAGTAGATTTGAGGTTAGGATCAGATCAGCCATGATCTTATTGAATGGTGGAGCAGGCTCGAGGGGCCGATTGGCCTACTCCTGCTCCTATTTCTTATGTTCTTATGTTCTTATAACCTTACAGTTATAGCTAGGTCCTTCAGGGGTGATGTGATGAAGCACTTCTATACACAAAGTAAGCTGAAAACATTGAACTCTCACTCAAAATTACGGTTGTGACTAGATCAATAGGAAATGTCAAAACTGAGATTAGTAGATTTGTATTAAGAAAGGGTAATACGTTTTATAAAACCAAGCCAGGTAGATGGAGTTAGGATACAGATCAGCAATGATAGTATTGATTTGTGAAACAGACTAGAGGGGCTCATGACCTAGTTCTGTTCATATGTTCTTACATCCTTAATCTGGTGCACTCAGCATTCCAAGTGGAATGTATATCTTGCTTCGGTCTAAAGTGGGTGAGCTCACACTCCAACCACACTGAAGTGAATCAACTTGAGTTTTGCACACTCACTTAATCTAGCAAAGTCCCCTTGCAACATTCTGCTGCCAGCTCCTGAATTTGCAATGCCACCTAACGTAGTTTCGACATTAATTTGGATGTAATGAACTATATTCATTCCTGTAACTCATAGAGCAATGCAGTGAAAACATGAGGCCACATTACAGAATCCTGGGGACACCACTTATCACATCCTGCCAATGAGATTACATACCCGTCATCCCTGCTCTCTGTCTCCTAACTCCTTATCAATTCGCTACCAACGTCAATAGGTTGAATTCAGTTCCACGTGATTTACCGGACAAATGCTCTACTTAATGTCACGATTACTGATTTTGATCACACAAGTGGATCATTTTGTTAGCACCCCATATACTGACATTTGGCTTGAGCCAGAGATGAGCTGCAGGAGTTCAAGTGTCAATCTGCCATGAGTCCCATATCCCTTTTATTAATTCGCTCTTTTCTGTAATTCTCTATTCTGCCCTTAATTAATGGCCAATATCCCAACACTTCACTACTCCACTAGGTTTCCAATCCCCTGCATTTCTAGAATTGAATTATTCGTGAACAGGTCCACAGTGACCCTCTGTGCCTCTCCTGGCATTCTTTGAAAGGCCCATCGAGAGTTTTATCAATCGTTTCATGCGAGCAGCAAAACCAGTTCCCGCTCCTTCACTGTTGCTGCTCCTCACACACATCACCTTTACTGAGGCCAAATCTCACCAACTACTAATCCATCCCAGTCAATGAATCCTCCACTGATCCTCACACACATCGCCTTTACTGAGGCATAATCTCAACAACTACTGATCCGTCCCAGTCAATGAATCCTCCACTATCCCCTTGGACTCTTCAATGGATCAACGAACGCCCCTGCCAATTTCCATCCAGAATGATGGTTTACTATTATATATGTATTTATATAAAAAGTCTGATGTGGAAGGGTATACGTGGAATAACCAATATACTTGTGATATGGATGGCAATTACTCCTTGGAAAAAAAGTATCTAAATGGTGTAGAGGAGAAGAGGAAACTGGGGGTACAGGCACACAAATCACTTATAGTTGAGGCGCAGGTTAATAAGGCCATAACTAAGGTGGGTTTGCTCGCGTTGTTTTCTATGGAACAGAGAAGTCTGAGGAGAGACTTGAATAAGATGTTTAAAATGATGAGGGGCCTAGATTGAGTGGACAGGAAGCACCTGCATCGCCTCGCATAGAGGACAATAAAGAGGAGGCAAAGATTTAAAGTAAATTGTAAAAGGATTAGAATGGAGTTGAGGAGAGCTTTTTTACACCCAGAGGGTAGTGGGGTTCTGGAACTCACTGGCTGAAAGGGTGGTAGAGGGAGAATCCCTCATCACATTTAAAACGTGCTTGGATATGCATTTAAGTTCCATAACCTACAAGGCTATGGACCAAGAGCTGGGAAATGGGATAAGGCTGGATGGCACTTTATCGGTAGACTCAGACACGATGGCTCGAATGGCCTCATTTTGTGCCAGAAATTTCGGTGATGCTATGATTCTAGGAAAGCAAAGAATACCCTGGCATTCATTTCAAGAGGCCGAGAATTGGAAAGCAGGGAAGATAAAATAGAGAGCTTCATTAAAAGACATGAAGGTGGATAGGAAAAGACAAAAACTTAAGGAACGAATGCATGAATTTCAACAGTTATACATTACTTTCTGGCGCAAAAACAGAAAAGGAAAAGCAGCCAAAACATGGCTAACAAGATATATTACGGATAATATAAGATCCAAGGAGGAGTCACAAAAATTTGCCAGTAAAAGTAGCAAGCCAGAGGATTGGGAGCAGCTGAGAGTTCAGCAAAAAATGACCAAGAGATTGATTAAGAGGGAAAAATACAGTACAAGAGTAAACTTGCAAGAACCATAAAAGCGTATTGTAAAAGCATCTACAAGTATATAAAAAGAAAACGATTAATGAAAACAAATGTATGTCCCTTACAGTCAGAAGCGGGAGAATTTATAATGGGGAACAAGGAAATGGCATGGCAATTAAACAAATCCTTTGGTTCTGTCTTCACAGAAGAGGACAGCAATAACTTCCCGAAAATTCAAGGGACCCAAGGATCTAGTGAGAAGGAGGAATTAAAGTAAATTAGTATTATTAAAAAAATAGTGGTGGAGAATTTAATGGGACTGAAAGTTAAGTGAGGTTTAAACAGATGCTGCGAGTTGGGAATTGGCTCTTACTTTGCACCAAGGAAAGTGTCCGAGAGTGGGAGCAGTCAAACAACAACCTGCGAAAGCGAAAAAGCAACGTGACAGTCAGTGAAGGAGCTGATTGTTAATAGGACCTGGTGACTATTTCTACAGTCCAGTCGTTAAAGTAAAAGTAAAGTCTCTAGTTCAGAGTAAGTAATGTTTAAAGGGAAGTAAGGTCCCTAGTGTATTTAATATTCTTTAATTTAAAGGAAGAAAAGGGAGTATATTAAGGGTAGGACATGGCATGGCAGCTCGGCAATGTGGAGTGCTCCTCCTGTGCTATATGGGAAGTCAGGGACATTTTCGGTGTGCAGTGCGAACACATGTGCAGGAAGTGTCTATTACTACAGCTACTCGAATTCCACACTTCGGAGCTGGAGCTGCGGCTGGAGTCACTGTGGAGCATCTGTGAAGCTGAGATCTTCGTGCATAGCACGTTTAACGAGGTCGTCACACCGCAGTTAAACAGTGCACAGGGAAACAGGAAATGGGTGACCGCCAGACAGAGTAAAAGAGCAAGGATGGTAGTGCAGAAGTCCCCTGGGTCCATCTCCCTCTCCAACAGATTTTCAGTTTAGGATACTGATCGGGGAGATGGTTTCTCAGGGGAATGCAGCAAGATCCAAGTCCGTAGCACTACGAGTTGCACAGCTGCACAGGAGGGGAGGAAAAAGAGTGAGAGAGCAATAGTGATAGGGGATTCTATCGTAAGGGGAACAGATAGACGTTTCTGTGGCCGCAGACGTGACTCCAGGTTGCTATGTTGGCTCACTGGCGCTAGGATCAAGGATGTCACTGAACGGCTGCAGGGCATTCTGAAGGGGGAGAGCGAACATTCAGAGGTCGTGGTTCAAATTGGTACCAACGACATGGGTAGAAAGAGGGATGAGGTCCTGCAACAACAATGTAGTGAGCTAGGTAGCAGATTAAAAAGCAGGACCTCAAAGGTTGTAATCTCTGTATAACTCCCAGTGCCACATGCTAGTGAATATACAAATAGCACGATAGAGCAGATGAATGCGTGGTTGAAGAGTTGGTGCAGGAGGGAGGACTTCAGTTTCCTGGATCACTAGTTCTGCTCCTGGGGAAGATGGGGCCTGTACGAATCAGACGAGTTGCACCTGAACCGGAACGGGACCAAAATATTTGTGGTGAAGTTTGCTAGTACTGTTGGGGGGCGGGGGTTCAAACTAACTTGGCAGGGGGATGGGATAAGGAGTGGAGCTATAGTAGCGGGTGATGCACACCTACATATATCAGAAAAAACAAGTCAGCCTGGAAGACAGAGCAAATATGTAACAGCACATGGGAGTATGGCAACGCTGGATGGCATTTTTTTAATGCAAGGGGTCTTGCGAGTAAGGCAGATGAATTGATGTTGGTGATAAAAACATGGGAGTCAGATATTGTTGCAATAACAGAGATATGTTTGCGGACTGGCAGGTCAATATTCCGAGGTATAGAATTTTTAGGCGAGAAGGGGGAAGTGTAAAAGAGGAGGGGTTGTCGCATTATTAATCAAGGAGTCAATTACTGCTGTAAGGAGGGAGGTTATCTTAGAAGGTTCCTCTAACGAGGTCATATGGGTAGAACTTAAAAACAAAAAGGGGCCAAGCACTTTGCTGGGAGTGTACAACAGGCCGCCAAACAGTCAGGGGGAGATAGAGGAACTGATATGTTGGCAAATCTCAGAGAAGTGTAGAAACAATAGCGTAATAATAGTAGAGGATTTCAACTTCACCAATATCACCTGAGATAGTCAGAGTGTGAAAGGCATAGAGGGGGCAGAATACTTACAGTGCATCCAGGATAACTTTTTGAGCCATCATGTAGAAAGTTCTGAAAGAGAGGGGGCGGTACTTGAGCTAATTCTAGGGAATGTATCCGGGCAAGTGTTAGTAGTGTCAGTAGGAGAGCATTCATTGCGGTGACAGCGACCATAATTCGGTGATATTTAAGGAAGACATGGAAAATGACAAAGATGGACCGGAAATAAAGTGTCCAATTTGGGGGAAGGCCAATTATAATATGATAAGACAGGATCTGACCAAAGTGGACTGGGACCAGCTAATTGTAGGGAAATGCACATCAGAGTAGTGTGAGTCTTTCAGAAAGGAAATAGAGAAAGTACAACGGCATCATGTTCTCGTACAGGTCAACGGTGGGACCAACAAACCCATCGCACACTGGATGTCAAGGGACATACAAGAATGGATTAGGAAAAAAAGGCAGGCTTCTGGCAGATACATAGGAATGAAAACATTGGGAGTCCAAGATGAATAGAGAAAGTGCAGGTGGGCACTTATATATGCGATTAGGAGAGCGATGAGGGGCATGAAAAAACACTGGCGGGCAAAATAAAGCAAAATCTCAAGTTGTATAATAGAAAAATAGAAACATAGAAGATAGGAGCAGGAGTAGGCAATTCGGCCTCTCGAGCCTGCTCCGCCATTTAATGAGATCATGGCTGATCATCCAAATTCAGTATCCTGTCACTGCTTTCTCCCCATATCCCTTGATCCCTTTAGCCTTAAGAAATATATCTAACTCCTTCTTGAATATATTTAATGAATTGGCCTCAACAGCCTTCTATGGTAGAGAACTCCAGAGGTTCACCACTCTCTGGGTGAAGAAAATCCTCCTCATCTCTGTCCTAAATGGCTTACCCCTTATCTTTAGACTGTGGCCCCTGGTTCTGGACTCCCCCGCCATCGGGAACATCCATCCTGCATCTAGTCTATCCAGTCCTGTTAGAATGTTATAAGTTTCAATGAGATCCCCTTTCATTCTTCTAAACTCCAGCGAGTATAAGCCCAATCGACCCAATCTCTCCTCATACGTCATTCCTGCCATCCCAGGTATCAGTCTGGTGAGGCTTCGCTGCACGCCCTCCATGGCAAGAACCTCCTTCCTCAGATAAGGCGACCAAAACTGCACACAATACTCAAGGTGTGGTCTCACCAAGGCCCTGTACAACTGTGGAAAGACATCCTTGTTCCTATACTCGAATCCTCTCGCTATGAAGGCCAAAATACCATTTGCCTTCTTATCCACCTGTTGCACCTGCATGCTTATCTTCAGCGACCGGTGAACAAGGACACCCATGTCGCGTTGCACTTCCCTTGCTCCCAATCTATTGCCGTTCAGATAATAATCTGCCTTCCTTCCTGTTTTTGCCACGATAGTGAATAATCTCGCATTTATCCACATTATACTGCATCTGCCATGCAACTTCCGAATAATCCGACCTCTCCAAATCATACTGGACTGTCTCTGCATCCTCTTCACAGCACACACGCCCAACCAGCTTTATGACGTCTGCAAACTTGGAGATATTGGCCCAGTAGTTCCGTTCCAAACGCGTGCCTACGGTCGGGGTACTCACGCGTCTGGCCGGCGGAAATGCCGGTTTTCAGCATGCACAGCGCATGCGGAGAAAACTGGCGTTTCCTGTCCTCTGAACGAAGGGGTTCAGAGGCACAGCGCATGCAACTGCACAGGCAGCGCGTGCGCAGTGAACTTCATCGATTTCATTCATGGATTCAGTGAGGTTCAGTCCTTACAACTTACACATGAAAAAAGCATGTGTAAAGTTGCTCCAGAGGCTCCGGAGGAAGATATATTTTATCGTGGAGCTTCTGAAAGGCAATATTTTTGTTTGGGAAAGGGAGGAAAGTTATTTTAAGAAATTATGAGATAAGTTTTAATGTTTAATTCCTTTTTTTAATCGGGTTTTCAGTACTCTAGGTAGAAGGAGCAATTGTGGCTGTGTGAATTGAATTTGCTGTGTTTATTAAATGTGAAAATGACTGTTCTAAAATGAGTAATGTAACATTTCCAACATTTTTAAGAAAGAAACGGTTCATCAGTAATATATTCTTTTAAGTAATTATGTATGTATGTCCGTATATTCCTTTACGTATATGTATATATTCCTTTACTAATGTGTATGAAGGTATGTATTTAATTATGATATTCCAATAAGTTACTTTCTCTGAAAGTCATAATTAAAAACATACATTCATACACAAGTAAAGGAATATATACATACATATACACAAAGGAATATATACAGACATACATACATAATTACTTAAAAGAATATATTACTGATGAAAAGTTTCTTTCTTAAAAATGTTGGCGTCATTTTCACATTTAATAAACACAGCAAATTCAATTCACATAGCCACAATTGCTCCTTCTACCTAAAGTACTGAAAAACCGTTTAAAAATAAAAATAAACTTTAAAACTTAGCTCAGCATTTCTTAAAATAACTTTCCTCCCTTTCCCAAACAAAAATATTGCCTTTCAGAAGCTCCACGATAAAATATATCTTCCTCCGCAGCCTCTGGAGCAACTGTACTCATGCTTTTTTCATGTGTAAGTTGTAAGGACTTAACCTCAATGAAAGCATGAATGAAACCGGCGAATTTTACTGCGCACGCGCTGCCTGTGCAGTTGCATGCGTTCTGCCTCTGAACCCCTTCTTTCAGAGGACAGGAAATGCCGGTTTTCCCCGCATGCGCTGTGCATGCTGAAAACCGGCATTTCCTCCTGCCAGATGCGTGAGCACCCAGATCGTACTCATGCATTTGGAACGGAATTACTGGGCCAGCATTTTACAAGTCAATAAAATGAAAAAGTTAACAATTGCACGATTTGCCCCCTCGCATCTGCGACTGTGGGTCCAAGGAGGTGCATTGCGCAAGAGGTTATCGTCGTACGTATCCTCACACTGTTCCCTTTCGTGATCTGTATGAAGTGGTGGAAGAATTTCTGGCCATGTTAACACTCTTTCCGTGACCATAACCATCTTCATACCAGCCATTAGGGTGGTTAGTCCTATGGCGTGAGGGTTTTACGGGCTCCCACAACCCATCTGAGGGGGGGGGCACCCACACCCGCGGACGCAAGTATCCCACTGGATGTCCACCCAGAATTTATAGTTGGAGCTCCGACTCCACTTGCCGGGACTGTCTGGGGCGGGGCTCGCAACCCTATTCCTTCTGGCCCAGAAGCGGGGATGCTTACCGCTACGCAAAAGGCCCACTCCGTGCAAAAGGTGACACCCATACGTTTCCTGCGCCTTATCCCTCCCCGTGACTGGAGCCCTATGCTGCCACTTGAAAGACCAAGCTATCATCTGTACTTTTTGCGGCGCCTTGGACTTCTCATTACCAATGATGAGCAGGCGCTGCACATCCACCACGTTGAGGAGATTGCTGAGGTCATCATCAGTTCAATTGTGAGTTATTTTAATGCCGTGAATTGTGCTCATTCCAGCCATTTCACGTTGCTAATGTGAGTGGGCCTTTGGCATAGTGGTAGCATCCCCGCCGCTGGGCCACACGGCGTAGGGTTTCTAACCCCGCTCCAGACAATCCCGGCAAGTGGAGTCGGAGCTCCGGCACTAAATTCTGGGTAGACATCAATTGGGATATTTGCGTCCGTAGGTGTGGGTGGCCCCCCCCCTTCATATAGGTTGTGGGAGCCCGTAAAACCCTCCCGCCATAGGTCTAACCACCCTAATGGCTGGTACAAAGATGGTTACGATCACAGAAGGAGCGTTAAGCACGGCTAGAAATCCTTCCACCACTTCATACATTTCCCCAAAGGGAACAGTGTGAAGACACGTACGACGACGACGTTGCTAATTAAATAAATGGAATGAAAAAATGCTTTCAGGGCTTTTAAAAGGCTTTAATTCTGTTTAAAACTACTTCAGATTCTTCAAAAAAAGTAAACGTTTATAAAAGTTATCAAAAACTTCTTAAAAATACCAAAAACCTATTTAAAATGCTGCTCTACATGTAAAAATGCTTTGCAGCTTGTGAGAAACATTGGGGGCGTGTCCTTTTAAAATGAGACCTCAAGGGGCGTGTCTCACTCGCACTGCGTGCTCCAGGCTTCGCGCTGGCTGCACTCCTGGGCGGCGTGACGTCAGACGCTGCCCGGGAGTCAACATTTTAAAACAGGAATTCCAGGCGTCGCTGATGCTCAACGGCCAGCGCGTCGGGTAAGTGTAGATCGGGGGCATGCACGCGCGGCAAGCCCCCGACCCGAATTTCTGCCCCATTACAACTAGTTCCATCGTCTAGATCATTCATATATATTGTGATTAGCTGGGGTCCTAGCACCGATCCCCACTAGTCACTGCCTACCACTCGGAAAAATAACTGTTTATTCCAACTCTTTGCATCCTATCTGCCAACCAGTTCTCTATCCAATTCAGTAACTTGCCCCCAATCCCATGTTCTTTAAAGTTACACGCTAAACTCTTGTGCGGGATCTTATCGAAAGCCTTCTGAAAGTCCAAATACACCACATGCACTCGTTCTCCCTTATCTATTCTACCAGTTAAATCCTCAAAAATTCCAGTAGTTTAGTCCATCATGATTTAACTTTTGCAAATCCATGCTGAATTTGTCCGATCCTGTCACTATTTTCCAAGTGCTATATATAAGTATATTAAATGCAAGAGGATAACCAGGGAAAGAGTAGGGCCCATTAGGGACCACAGTGGCAATTTGTGTGTAGAGCCAGAAGATGTAGGTGAGGTTTAAAATGAATATTTTGCGTCTGTGTTTACTATGGAGAAGGACAATGTAGACATAGACATCAGGCAGGGGAATTGTGATATAAATGAGCAAAATAATCAGAGATTCATACAGTTATACAGCACAGAAGGAGGCCCATCGACCCATCGTGTCCACGCCGGCCATCAAGCCCTATCTGTTCTAATCCCACTTCCCAGCACTTGATCCGTAGCCTTGTATGCTATGGCGTTTCAAGTGCTCATCTAAATGCTTCTTGAATGTTGTGAGGGTTCCTGCCTCTTCCACACTTTCAGGCGTGAGGTCCAGATTCCAACCACCCTCTGGGTAAAAAAGTTTTTCCTCAAATCCCCTCTAAACCTCCAGCCTCTTACCTTGAAACTATCACCCTGGATATTGACCCCTCTACTAAGGGGAAAAGTTCCTTTCTATCTACCATATCTGTGCCCCATATAATTTTGTACACCTTAATCAGGTCCCCACTCAGTCTTCTCTGCTATAAAGAAAACAACCCTAGCCTGTCCAGTCTCTCTTCATAGCTGAAACGCTCCAGCCCAGGTAACATCCTGGTGAATCTCCTCTGCGCCCTCTCCAATGCAATCAAATCCTTCCTATAGTGTGGCTTAACTAGCGTTTTGTACAGCTCCATCATAACCTCCCTGCTTTTATATTCTATGCCTCGGCGAAGGAAGGCAAGTGTCCCATATGCGTTTGAACCACGTTATCTACCTGCCCTGCTGCCTTCAGGGATCTATGTACATGCACACCAAGGTCCTTCTGATCTTCTGTCCTCCCTACGATCCTGCCATTCATTGTATATTCCCTTGCCTTGTTAGTCCTCACAAAATGCATCACCTCAGAATTATCAGGGTTAAATTCAATTTTCCACTGTTCTGCATATCAAATCAACCCGTCTATATCGTTCAGTAGCATGAGGCTTCCCTCTTGCTGTCTTCCACTCCACTAATTTCCGTGTCATCTGCAAACTTCCTGATCATACCTCCTACATCCATATCTAAATTATTGATATTGTGGAGATGCCAGTGTTGGACTTGTGTGGACAAATGTGAGAAATCAGAAAACATCATGTTATAGTCCAACAGCTTTATTTGAAATCACAAGCTTTCGGAGCGCTTCTCCTTCATCGGGTGAAGTGGAGAGATGCATACAAGCACAGAATATAGAGTCAGAGTGCACTGCCAGATGGTTACAGGTAAACCTTCTAACTGCCCTTTATCACACCTCGGCAGAGAGATAATCACAGCAATCGAAGGTGTGAATGGTGTCCAAACAGATCAGTCAGGAAAACATTACATCAAAGAACAAAGAGGTGGTGTCATAAGGGGTCAAATGCTGCAGATGCTGGGGTCTGTATGAAAAACAAAAAACAAGCAAAAAACAATTTTTTGCAGGAAATCACAGCAGGCCCGGCCGCACATGTGTAGAGCATTGTCGTGTGTCTTGAAGGCCGCTTTGGAGAATGCTTACCCGAAGTTCGGAGCTGAGTGTTCCCCGACTGGGAGGGAACACTCCTGCCTGGCCATTGTTGTGCGGTATCCGCTCATCCGTTGTCGCAGTTTCTGCATGGCCTCGCTGATGTACCATGATCTGGGGCATCCTTTCCTGAAACGGAAAATCTCATGATGCTCCACTTCTCCAGCTTCCACCCTAACCACGTTAGAGATGCCATCCCCTATAGACAAGCCTTGTGAATACAGAGGATCTGCTCAGAGGAGGAGGAACGCGATGGACACCTACAGACGCTGAAAGACGCCCTCGTAAGAACGGGATATGACGCTCGACTCTTCGATCGACAGTTCCGACGGGCCACAGCAGAAATCGCATAGACCTCCTCAGAATACAAACACGGGACACAACGAACAGAGTACCCTTCGTCGTCCAGTACTTCCCCGGAGCAGAGAAACTACGCCATGTTCTTCGCAGCCTTCAACATGTCATCGATGACGACGAACACCTCACTAAGGGCATCCCCACGCCTCCAGTACTCACCTTGAAACAGCCGCCTAACCTCAAACAGACCATCGTTCGCAGCAAATTACCCAGCTTACAGGGGAACAGCGACCACGACATCACACAACCCTGCCACGGCAAACTCTGCAAGACATGCCAGATCATCAACACAGCTACCATCATCACTCGTGAGGACACCACCCACCAGGTACATGGTACATGCTCATGTGACTCGGCCAAAGTTGTCTACCTCATACGTTGCAGGAAAGGATTCCCCGGAGCATGGTATATCAGCGAGAACATGCAGACACTGCGACAACGGATGAACGGACAACACACAACAATCGCCAGGCAGGAGTGTTCCCTCCCAGTCGGGGAATACATCAGCAGTCAAGGACACTCAGCCTCTGATCTTCGGGTAAGCATTCTCCAAGGTGGCCTTCGAGACACACGACAACGCAAAATCGTCGAAAGAAACTGATAGCCAAGTTCCGCACTCATTAGGATGGCCTCAACCGGGATCTTGGGTTCATGTCACGCTACATCTAACCCCACCTGGCGTATAGTCATCCAGACTCGAGTAGTCATTGGCTTGTTCTCTCTACACAGCTGCGGCCAGACCTGCTGTGATTTCAGGCAAAAAATTGTTTTTTGCTTGTTTATTGTTTTTCATACAGACCCCAGCATCTGCAACATTTGACCCCTTATGACCCCACCTCATTGTTCTTTGATGTAATGTTTTCCTCACTGACCTGTTGGGACTCGATTCACACCTTTGATTGCTGTGATTATCTCTCTGCCGAGGTGTGATAAAGGGCACTTAGAAGGATTACCTGCAATCATCTGGCAGTGCTCTCTGACTATATATGCTGTGCCTATATGCATCTCTCCACTTCAGCTGACGAAGGAGCAGCGCTCTGAAAGCTTGTGATTTCAAATAAAGCTATTGGACTATAACCTGGTGTTGTGTGACTTCTCACATAAATTATTGATGTATACTACAAGGAGCAACGGAACATGCACTGACCCCTGCAGTACACCACTGTACACAGGCTTCCAGTCATAAAAGGAACCTGCGATCATCACCCTCTGCCTCCTGCCACTAAGACAATTTTGATCCAATGTGCCAAATTGGCCTGGATCCCATGGGCTCTAACCTTCTTGACCAGTCTCCCATGCGAGTCTTTGTCAAAAGCCTTACTTTGAAAAGAAAACCGTGTTTGACCAACCTACTGGAATGTTTGAGGATGTAACTGGCAGATATATAAGGGAGAAACTGTTAACATGGAGTATTTGGATTTTCAGAATGCCTTTGATAAAGTTCCACACAAGAGTTCAGTGTGCAAAAATAAAACACATGGGATTGGGAGTAATATACCGGCAGGGAGAGAAAATTGTTTAACAGACAGGAGACTGAGGGTAGGAAGAAATTGATCTTTTCAGGGTGCCATAGGGATCAGTGCCTGGGCGCCAGCTATTCACAATATATATCAATGATTTGGATGAGGGAAATATGTAATATTTCCATGTTTGCTGACGACACGAATTTGGTGGGATTTGTGAGTTATGAGGAGAAGGCAAAGAGGATTCAAGGCGATTTAGACAAGTTGAGTGAGTGGGCAAATACATGGTAGTATAACGTGCATAAATGTGAAATTATCCACTTCGGTTCGAAAAACAGAAATGTAGAGTATTACATAAATGTTGAAAATTTGGGAAATACTGATGTACAAAAGGAACTGGCTGTCCTTGTACACCAGTCACTGAAAGCAAACATGCAGGTGCTGCAATCAGTTAGGAAGGCAAATGGTATGTTGGCCTTCATTGCAAGATGATTTGGGAGGGAAAGCAGTGAGTGAGGGGGACATAAAAAACCTTGCAAATGGACATAGACAGGCTAAGTGAGTGGGCAGAAATTTGGCAGATGGAATATAATGTTGGAAAGTGTGAGGTTATGCACTTTGGCAGAAAAATCAAAGAGCAAGTTATATCTAAGTGGAAAGAAACTGCAAAGTGCTACAGTACAAAGGGATCTGGGGTCCTGGTGCATGAAACACAGAAGGTTGTTATGCAGGTACAGCAGGTGATCAGGAAGGCCAATGGAATCTTGGGTTTTATTGCAAGGGGAATGGAGTATAAAAGCAGGGAAGTCTTGCTTCAGTTATACAGGGTACTGCTGAGGCCACACCTGGAATACTGCGTACAGTTTTGGTTTCCATAATTAAGAAAAGATATATTTGCTCTCGAGTCAGTTCAGAGAAGGTTCACTCGGTTGATTCCGGAGATGAGGGGGTTCACTTATGAGCACAGGTTGAGTAGGTTGGGCCTCTACTCATTGGGACTCAGAAGAATGAGTGTCGATCTTATCTAAGCATATAAGATTGTGAGGGGGCTTGATCGGGTGAATGCCGGGAGGATGTTTCCACTGATGGGTGAGACCAGAACTAGGGGTCATAATCTTAGAAGAAGGGGCTGCCGTTTCAAAACTGAGATGAGGCGAAACTTCTTCACTCAGAGGGTAGCAAATCTGTGGAAGCTGCAACATTAAATACATTTAAAACGGACATAGACAGTTTCCTAGCTTATAAGGGAAGTAAGGGTTATGGGAGCGGGCAGGGAAGTGGACCTGAGTCCAGGTTCGGATCAGCCATGATACTAATGAATGGCGGAGCAGGCCCGAGGGGCCATATGGCCTACTCCTTGTCCTACTTCTTATGTTCTCATGTTCTTATTTGAATACAGGAAAAAAGCTGTCTTACTACACCTGTACAGGGCCTTGGTGAGACAACACCAGGAGTACTGTATGCAGTTCAGGTATCCTTACCTCAGAAAGGATATACTTGCCATAGAGGGAGTGCAGCGAAGGTTCACCAGACTGATTCATGGGATGGCAGGGCTGTCGTATGAGGAGCGATTGGGTCGACTAGGCCTCTATTCTCTAGAGTTTAGAAGAATGAGAGGGGATCTCATTCAAACGTATAAAATTGTGACAGGACTAGACCGACTCGATACAAAGAGGATATTTCCCTTGGCTGGGGGTATATAACGAGGGTTCACAGTCTCAGGATACGGGGTAGTACATGTAGGACTGTGATGAGGAGAAATTTCGTCACTCACAGGGTAGTGAACCTGTGTAATTCTCTACCTCAGAAGGCTGTGGCGGCCAAGTAACTGATTGTTTTGAAGAAGGAGATAGATAGATTTCTAGACGCAAAAGGCATCAAGGGGTATGGGGAGAGAGCGGGAATATGGTATTGAGTTAGAGGATCAGCCATGATCATATTGAATGGCGGTGCAGGCTCGAAGTGCCGAACGGCCTACTCCTGCTCCTATTTTTCTCTGTTCTTTGTTTATAAGTTAACCTTGTATAGACCAGGGTATTACTACACTTGGAGCATTCTGCAGAGTCCTGGTCTCCATTTTATAAAATGGATATCGAAGCACTGGAGAAGGTGCAATGTATAGACCAGGGTTTAACTACACTTGGACATTGTGCAGAGTCCTGGTCTCCATATTATCACATGGATATCGAAGCACTGGAGAAGGTGCAATGTATAGACCTGAGTTACACTAAACTTGGAGCACGGTGCAGAGTCCTGGTCCCCATTGTATAAAATAGATATCGAAGCACTGGAAAAGGTGCAATGCATAGACCAGGGTTTTACTACACTTGGAGCACTTTGCCGAGTTCTGGTCTCCATATTATCAAGTGGATATCGAAGCACTGGAGAAGGTGCAATTTATAGTCGAGGGTTTTACTGCACTTGGAGCACTGTGCAGAGTCCTGTCCTCCATTTTATATAATTGATATCGAAGCACTGAATAAGGTGCAATGCATATTGACAAGGAGGATACCAGAACTGAAAGGCTATATCTATCAGGAAAGATGGAACAGGTTTGCGTTCCTTTCTCTAGGAAAGGGAGGACTGGAGACGGGGATCTGATGTAGGTCTTTAAGTTTATGAAAAGTTTTGTCAGGGCAGACGCAGAAAAGATGAGTCCACATGTGGGGGAGACCAGAAATAAGTTCCATAAATAGAAGCTCGTCACTAATGATGATAATAGGGAATTAAAGAGAAACTCTTTACCCAGAGAGACACCAATGCAAATGTAGATCAGTAATTTAAATCCCTTTTATATTTCGGTTGATCATACAATCATGGAATCATGAAGATTTACAGCACAGACGGAGGCAATTTGGCCCGGCCTGCCTGTCGCGGCTTTTGGAAAGAGTGGCCCATTTTAGTCCCATTCCTCAGCTTTTCGCTTAATCCTGCAAATTAGTCATCTTCAAGTACATGTCCAATTGCCTTTCGAGATTTCCTCTGGAATCTGTTACCACGACCCTGTCAGATAGTACGGTCCGGAGCTTAGACTTGTACGGCCTTCAGCCCTCGATCTCCCTTTATCTCCCTTATCCAGTCTCGCTGATTCCCCATCGTTCCATTGCTCAATGATTCTCGCAGTCCTTCTCTCTCTGTTTCTCTCCCAATCCTGTTATTCATCTTTCTGTCGTCTTCTCTTTCTATCGTGTGCTCTTTTCCACTTCTTTTGCGAATCCATTTAACCTGTTAATTGTTCTTTCCTCTCTCTGGATGCTATCTTTGATTTGTCGTGATCTCTCTCTCTTCCTCTCCCACGCTGTTCCTGTCTATCTCTGTCTCAATCTCTCTCCCTCTCTTTGTATTTCTCTCCCTGCTAGCCATCACGTAGCTCTGTGCCTTATAACCCCGGGTAGTTTGATGTGGACAGACTAGATAAGGTGGGGTTATACGCTTGGAGCAGAAAATAATAAGTGGAGTATCAATAGAGTTGTTCCAAATTATGACGCGTATCGATAGAATGAATAAAAATAAACTGCAACCAAAGGACAAAGATTTAAATTAATTGGCAAAAGAACCAGGATGGATAAAAAGGGGATTGTTTTCCAAAGCGAGTTTTTATGATCTGGAATGAACTGCCTGAATTGGTGGTGGAAACAGATTGAATATTACCCCCCAAATAGAATTGAATGAATACCTAAAAACGGAATAGTTGTATGGCTCCGGGAAAAGGGCAGCGGTTGAGACTAATTGGAAATCTCTTTGAAAGCTTTTGGTGGGCCCACAGTTTCAAATGTGAATCCAAGGAGTTTAGCAGGTTGTTCACTCCTTTTTTTCGAATTAAGGGCAGCAGGCACATGGGAACACCATCACCTCAAAGTTCCCTCCAAGTTCCACACCATCCTGAATGGGTTCAATTAGAAGGCCACCGACCTTCTGAAGGGAAAACTAATGATGGTCAGTAGTTGCTGGCCATGCCAGTGACTGTCACAGCGGTAATGATAACAATATTGCGGGCCCACCAAAACTTGTCAATTATTTGAAATGTGTGACCGTCACAGCCTCGCTGAGATTGGTTTCTAATGCCCTTCTCTTGGTGGAGGATTCATAATTGCATTGCTTCCAGTCACGGTGCGGGTACAATGGTGACTTTCACTCTCTCAGATCGCATCATCACCTGGGCTAAATTAGCAGCACTGGGCTTTTCAAAGCAAACTTCTTTGTTCTGCTCGTATCCCAGAGTAAAATGTTCAGCCTTAAACCAGACTTTTGACAGCAAACTCGAGCTGATTTAGGTTCTTTGGCACCGCCGTTTGATTTCCTACATTACAACAGCGAATACACTGCAAAAGTAATAAATTGTCTGCAAAGTGATTTTGGACGTCCCGCGTTCATGAAAGGTGCTACAGAAATGCAAGTCTTTCTTTGTTCCCTTGTAATCAAATGCCGAACTCACCTTTTGTGGAATCTCTGTAAGCAATGTGAAACTGCACTTTAACACTGCACAATCAACATTGAGTTCCCAACCTGGCACTGCACATGAAAGTCCACAGACCCAATTCTAAAGGCTATTTCTATGTATTTTACCACAGATCCGCTAACAGCGCCAGTGATATCTGTTGACCAACCGACAGGGCTTTATGTAGTAGGAGCGACAGTCACCATTACCTGCACTGTGACCGGAGATTATCGCTATAAAACCATTTACTTTTACAAATATAATCAACGGCTGTACTCCGATCAAATTGTCACAAAGGACAATATTGGAACATTCCCGGTTACCAGTAAAGACCAAGGAGGGCGGTACCAGTGCCGATATGATATCTTCGTTCATGGAAGGTGGTTAGAATCTCACCTCAGCGAGTCTGTGACGGTCACTGTAACAGGTGAGTGACAGGGAGCAGAGGATTTTAGTATGTTTTTTTCAAGCTCCTGAAATTCTTTATACAATCATGCTTTAATCATTGGAACAATATGAATGGTTTACTATTAGGAGAGAAGAAGATAACCTAATGGGATTTGATCTTATTGCACAACTGTAGACAGGATTTGTCCACCCGTTTTATGCCTCGCCTGATAATGTTTTCCATTTATTTATTTGTGTAAAATCGAATCGTGACCACTTGTTTCAAGGAACCACCTAAGAAAAATTATCCTCTACATGTTCGAACTATCAAAGTTTAATGGCACAATGACAGCACGGCGCCAGGAATTTACATCCACTGAATGTAACGTCACCTCAGAAACCTCTCCAGACTGACTGGCGTTGAAACATTACAGGTTACGCTGTCAGGGAACAGAATCTGCATGCCGAGTCTTGCAAAATGGTCCTGTATTTTAATCTAATTACATTGTGAGGTTCCAGATCCGTCTCTGCATTGCATTTCGGCAGCAACTCACAAACAGGTGACCTTCTCCACCCAGGAGGACCAGGGCAGCATGCACATGGGGAAACCATCACCAACAAATTCACAAACAAAAACATCAATTGCAAATTTCCCTCCATATAAACACTATGGCTGCTAGAGCAGATCTGAGGTGAGAAATTCTGTGGTGAATAACTCACCTCCTGACTCCGAAAAGGCATTCCACCATCTGCATGCACAAGTCAGGAATGTGATGGAATACTCTCCACTTGCCTGGATGAGTGTAGCTCGAACTCAGGAACCTTGACACCAACCAGGACAAAGCAGCCTGCTGGATTGGCACGCCAGCCACCACCTTAAACATTTACTCCAACCACCACCAGCACAATGTGGCTGCAATGCATACCATCGACAAGATGCACTGCAGCAACTCATGAAGACTTCTTGAGCAGCACCTCCCACACCCACGACCTCTCCCTCCTAGAACGACAGGGGTAGCAGGCGCATGGGTGCACCAACACCTCAAAATCAACTCCACATCACACACGATCCTGCTGTTCCTTCATCGTCGCTAGATCCAAATCTTAGTACTCACTATTTTATTTTACACTTTGACCTCACCGGACTTGCTGTGATTCAATTAGAAGGCCACCCGTCACATTCTGAATGGGAAGCTAGGGATGGACAGTAGTTGCCGGATATGCCAGCGACTATTCCAGCAGTAACGATAACAATAATATCGGGCCCACCAAAACAATTCAGTTATTTGAAATGTGTGACAGTCTCAGCCTCACTGAGGTTGGCGGAGGTTTCATACTTGAACTGGTAGCGCTCGCAGTGTGAGTATAATGGAGCCTTTAAATCTTTCTGATCGCATCTTCATCTGGGCTAAATTAGATGCACTGGGCATTTGAAAGCAACCTTTTACGTGTTCCGCTCGTATCCCAGAGTAAAATCTCTGGCTTAAAACCGGGCTTTGTACAGAGAACTGGAGCTTATTTAGGTTATTTTGCTCCACCATTCAATATCCTACGTTACAACAGCGGCTACAGTTCAAAAGTACTAAATTGGCTGTAACTTGCTTTGGGACGTCACAAGGTCATGAAAGGCACTATAGAAATGCAAGTCTTTCCTTCTGTGTAATCAAATTCCGAACTCCCCTTTTTGTGGAATCTCTGTATCTGATATGAAACTGCGCTTCAACACCACACATTCATCAGTGAGTTCCCAACCTTGCACTGCACATGAAAATCCGCAGATCCATTTCACATTGTACTTTCTATTTATTTTACCACAGGTCCACTAACAATACCACTGATATCGCTTGATCAACCGACTGGGGCATATGTAGTAGGAGAGACGGTCACCATTACCTGCAACGTGACTGGACATAGTCGTGATAATAACTTCTACTTTTACAAAGATGATCAATATCTGCAATCCGAACAATTTGTCACAAAGAACAACATTGGAACAATCCCGGTTACCAGTACAGACCAAGCAGGGCGGTACCAGTGCCAATATAGGACCTCCGTCAATGGAAGGCAGTTAGAGTCCCTACGAAGCGCGTACGTGATGGTTATTGTAGCAGGTGAGTGACAGGGAGCAGAGATTTTTGATATGTTTTATCATCACTCGTGATATGTTTATTAATTTCTGCTTTAATCACTGTAACAGAATTAATGGTTTAATATTAGGAGAGAGGAATATAACAGAATTGGTTTTACGAATATAAGAACTTAAGAAATAGGAGCAGGAGTAGGCCATTTGGACCTTCAAGTCTGCTCCGCCATTCAATAAGACCATTGCTAATGTTCTACATCATCTGTACTTTCCTGCACTATCCCCATATCCCTTGATTCATTAAATATTCAAAAACATATCTACCTGTCTTGAATATACTAAACGACTGAGCCTTCACAACCCTCTGGGGTAGTGATTTACAAAGATTCTGGACCCTCACAGAGGAGAAATTTCTCCTCATCTCATTCCTAAATGGCCGACCCCTTAATCTGAGACTGCGCACCTTGGAGGTAGCCTCACATTTCTCCACATTATGTTCAAATTGCCGTGTTCTTGCCCAATTACATAGCCTGTCTGTATCCCCTTGAAGCCTCATTGCATCCTGCTCACAAATTATGTTACAACCCAGCTATGTATCATCAGAAAACATAGATATAATAAATTCGGTCCCCTCATCCAAATCATTGCTATAGATTGTGAATAGCTGAGGCCCAAGCACTGATCTTGCGGTATCCCACCAGTTACAGCCTGCCAACCCGCAAATGACCCGTTTATTCCTACTCTCTGCTTTTTGTCCGTTAACTGATCCTCTATAAATGCTAGTATATTACCACCAATCGAATGAGCATTAATTTTGTTTAATAACCTATTGTGTGGCAACTTATACAATGCCTTCTGCAAATCCAAAAACACCATATCCACTGGTTCCCCCTTATCTATTCTGCTAGTTACAACCTCAAAAACCTCCAACAAATTTGGCAAACACGTTTACCATTTCATAAATCCATGTTGACTCTGCCAATCCTATTATTATTTTCGAAGTGCCCTTTTACTAAGTCCTTAATAATAGATTCTAACTTTTTCTCGAATACTGATGTCAGGTCAACTGGTCTGTAGTTCACCATTTTCTCTCGCCCTCCTTTCTTAAATAGTAGGGTTACGTTTTGTTTTTATTGCTCAAATCTTGACAGGATCCCTGTAACACTGACCCTGCATTCAGACCCTATGAATCTATTAGCGGCAAGGGGCGTTACAGGAGATAATGGGATGAAAATCGTCACGGGCGGAAGCGCAAAACGAGCGAAAGCAAATCAGCCTCCCGTTTCACACCCCATGAATTCAGATTCCATTGTAGGCAATGGGAACGAAAGTCCGGTGATGTGTAAAACGGGCTGATGATGGGCTATCGCTTGTTTTAGGCTACTGTACAGGACTAATGATTACCTCATTGTGTCAGAATTTTGTTAATTCAACCCGGCCAAAGAATCATGACAGCGCAGCCCGTGGCCAAACTTGGAGAGTAACTGTAACCACATTCTCCAGGCGGGAAAGAGGCGGAGAGTGATCGGCCTCCCGTTTTATTCTCCGCCCAATTATAACCTGTATTGACTTGAATGGATTGTAATATCGTGCTAGTTTACAATTGCCCCTGTGACTGAGTACTGAGGGAATGCTGTGTGATGGAGCTGAGAGACCCGATAATTAGCGATGTGAAGACAAGCCATTCTGACAGGGGAACTGCAGGCTGGCTATTATAATTACACAATCAAAGTCCCTGATTTCAAATTTTACTCCCTAAATCTCTGGGCCTACCACAGCGAAATGTTTAATGCCAAATGTCATCATCCTGATATTTTTTTATTCCACTGAATGTATGGTCAATTCACGAGACACCGCCAGATTGGCTGGCCATGTCAGATTACAGATTCTCAGTCAGAAAACCGGAACTGCAGAATGAGATTTTCAAAATCATCCTGATATGTGAAATATTTAACTTAAGCACATTGTAGCATTCCATATCACTCAATGGGTTGCATTTTGACGGCGCTCCGCACACCCACGACCTCCGTCATCAGAAAGGACGATGGCAGCAGCTGCATGGGAATAGCATCATCTCCCAGTTCCACATCCAAGTCAGACACCATCCTGACTGGGAACTGTATCTGGCGTTCCTTCTGTGTCGCTCGCTCAAAGGCCTGAAAGTCCGTACCAAACAGCATTGTGGGAACACAAGTGGATTCAAGAAGTGGGCTGGCAATCATCTCAAGGGCAACTGGGGTTGGGCAGTAAATGTCGGCCTTGCCAACGACGCCCACGTCCTAAATTCCAGCAAAAATGAATTCCTTCATATGAAATGCACATCCCCACGTTTCATGGGAGTTGTTCACTCTGGTTAATCAGGTTATGGCTCCACAAAGTTAGTAGAAATGTGAATTTCAATCCAACCCTTCTCTTGATATCAAAGAGGGACATTGCATCGATGAGCCCACGTTAATGAACTGGATCCCCAGCTGGTTTATTTTATGTCCCACTTCTGTTTGAAACCATCAGTTCCCCTTTTATAGAATCTCAACCACTGATACGGACCTTTCAATTTTTCACGTCACAATGGTAATTGAGTTACCAACATTTGACGGCACAAGAAGATGCAGCAATCCATTTCTGTTGTTCTTTTCATTTACTTTACCACAGATTCGCTAACAGCAGGAAATATATTAATGCAGAAGAGTGCGAGGTGATACATTTTGGCAAGAAGAATGAGGAGAGGCAATAAATGGTAAAATTCAAAATGAGTGCATGAACATAGACATCTGGGGTTATATGTCGACAGATCGTTGAAGGTGTCAGGGTAGGTAGAGAAAGCGGTTAAAAAATCATACAGGATCCTGAACTTCATAAATAGAAGCATAGAGTACAAAAGCAAGGAAGTTATGATGAATCTTTACAAAACACTGGTTCCGCCTCAAAGCGATTATGTCTAATTCTTGGCACCACAGTATAGAAACGATGTGAAGGCAGTAGAGAGGGTGCATAAAAGATTTACGAGAATGATTCAAAGGGTGAATGACATCAGTTACGTGGATTCAGCAGAGAAGTTGGAGTTGTTCAGCTGAGAGCAGTGATGGTTGAGAGGAGATTTACTTTACATAGGATTACATAGGACTAAGTCGGATATACGACACAGAAACAGGCCATTCAGCCCAACCAGTCCATGCCAACGTTAATGCTCCACTCGAGATTCCTCCCGGTTTACCTCATCAAAATCTATCAGCATAAACCTCTCTTCCCTTTTCCCTCATATGCTAAACTCGCCTCCCCTTAAATTCATCGATACTTTTCCCTTCAACCAATCCCTGTGATAACGAGTTCCACATCCTCACCATTCTCTGGGTAAAGACGTTTCTTATGAATTCGCTATTGCATTTCTTGGTGACTATCTTATATTAATTGCCTCTATTTATGAACTTCCCCACAATTATAAACATTCTCTCTTTATCGAATCTATCAAAACCTTTCATAATTTTAAAGACCTCTTTCAGGTCACCCCTCCACCTCCTCTTTTCAAGAGAAAAGAGACCCAGCCTGTTCATCCTTTCCTGATATGTATACCCTCGCATTTCTGGCATCAGCCTTGGAAATAATCTCTGCACCATCTCCAGTTCCTCTATATTATTTTAAAATATGGCGACCAGAACTGAGCGCAGTTAGTGTGGTCTATCCACGTTTCGATTCAGGTTTAGCAAAACTTCCCTACTTTTCAACTCTAAACCTCTAGAAATAAACCCTAATTCTTGGTTTGCTTGTTGATGGCTTTGCTAACCTGTGTCGCAACTTTTAGTGAATTGTGTAGTTGTACTACGAGATCACTTTGCTCTTCTACCCAAACTAGACTCGCACCATCCAATTAATATTTGACTTCCCTGTTCTTCCTACCAAAACGTAATACATCACATTTATATGTGTTTATGTTCATTTGCCAATTATATGCCCATTCTGCAAGTTTATTCATGTCAGCCTGTAATTTGTTGTAGTCCTCCTCAGGATTGACTATACCCCAACCAATTTGGTGTCATCCACAAATTTAAAAATTGTGTTTTTGATTTCAAATCTAATTCGAAAATATAAATTGTGAACAACAGTTGTCCCAGCACTGATCCTTGTGGAAAACCACTACACACTTCTGCCACTGTGATAAGCTACCCTTTACTCCCACTCAATGCTTTCTGTCTTGAAGCCAGCTAACTATCCATTCTGCTACTTGTTCCCTGACTGCACATTATCTGATATTGTATATCAGTCTATTATGGGTTACCTTATGGATGGCCTTTTGAAAATCCAGGAAAATTAAACCTACTGCATTATCATTGTCGACACTTTCTGCTAACTCTTCAAAAAATTCAATGATAATGGTCAAGCAAGACTTTCCCTTTTGAAATCCATGCTGACTAATCATTTCTATGTCTTTTGTTTCGGGATGTTCTTCTATTTTATCCTTTAGTAAGTGCTCCATTTTTTTCTACTATCGATGTTAAGCTGACTGGTCTATAATTCCCTGGACATGTTCTATGCCCCTTCTTAACTATAGGTATTACATTCACTATCCGCCAAATCTCTGGCACAACACTTTTTTAAACGAATTATTAAATGTTTGTTGTAATACCTCTGCTATCGCTTCGCTAGATTCTACTAAAATGTTTGGACGCAATCCATCCAGATCAGGGTTTTTATTCTCTTTGAGTTTGATTAGTTTAGTTAATAAATCCTTTTTATTTTAAATGCACTTATCTCGTTACTAATCTCATCATCAAATGAGATGCCCACCTGTTCTATCTCCCTGGTAAATACTGAAGCAAAATAATTATTTAATGTTTCTGGCATCTCTCTATCGTTACCTGTGGTATTATCCTATCTACCCGTTAATGGCACTATTCCCATCCCAATTCTCTTACTTATTGAGGTGCCTGTAAAATATTTTACTGTTGTGTTTTAAAGATGGTTCTAGATGAAATGTAAAAGCCAATTGCTGAATTAAAGACAGCTGCCATGTGAGGGAAAGAAACCAATTGATACAGGCAGAGGTTATGATCTGAAATTGGTGAAGTCGATGTTGAGTCCAGACGGTTGTAATGTGATTAATCGAAGAGGAGGCAATGTTCCTCGAGCTTACGTTAAGCTTCACTGCAACAGTGTAAGAGGCCGAGGATGGAGATTTCAGAGTGGGAGTGAAGTGGAGAATTATAGTGACAGGTGACCGGGAGCTCAGGTCACCCTCACGGACTGAATGGGGGAGTTCCACAAAGCAGTCACACAATCTGCGTTTTGTATCCCCAATGTGGAGAAGACCACATCGTGAATACGAATACAATATACTAATTTGCAAGGCATACAAGTAAATCGTTGTTTCAGCTGGAAGTAGTGTTTGGGGCTCTCGACAGTGGGAAGGGAGGAGGTAAAAGGGCAGTTGTTGCATCTCTTGCCCTTGCACGGGAAGGTGCTGGGCGAAGGGGGAGGGGTGTTGTCGGGGGGGGGAGCTGTGGACCAGGGTGTCGACGAGGGAGCAGTGCCTTTGGAATGCACAAAGCAGAGGTGAGAGGAAGATGTGTTTGGTGGATGAGATCACGCTGGTGATTTCGTAAATCCTGGAGGATGATCCATCGAAGGTGCAGGCTGGTGGGATGAAAGTTGAGGACAAGGTGAAACCTACTGTCGTTCTGGGAGGGTTGGGATGGAATGAAAGCAGAAGTGCGGGAACTGGAATGAACACAGCAGTGGGCCATGTCAACCATGGCAGAGGGGAATCCTCGGCTGCGGTAAACGAATTACAAATCAGAAGCACTAGTAGGGAAGGTGGCATCGTCAGAGCAAGTTTGAAGGAGACACCGGGAGAATGGAATAGTGGATGCATTGGTTGTCATCTTCCAAAATTCTATAGGTTATGCAATAGTTCCTGTAGATTGTAGGGTGACAAATGTAATACCACTACTTAAAAAAGGAGGGAGAGTGGAAACCGGAAACTACAGGCTGGTTAGCCTAACATCAGTAGTATGGAAAATGCTAGAGTCAATTATAAAGGATGTGATATCAAGACACTTTATTTTTCCTGCCAAAGTGGATCCCCTCGCACTTTCCCACATTATACTCCAACTGTCATATGTTTGCGCATTCATTTAGACTCTCTGTATCCCTTTGCAGCTTCGTTTAGACCTCTGCACAACTTGCTTTCTCACCTATTGTTGCATCTTCCGCAAACTTGGCTAAATGACACACGGTCCCTTCGTTCAAGTCATTAATGTAGATTGTAAGTAGTTGAGGCCCCAGAATCGAGTTTTGTGGCACCCCACTAGTTACCGTTTGCCAACTGGAAAATGACCCATTTATCCCGACTTTCTGCTTTTAGTTAGTTAGACAATTATCTTCCATGCTAATTTATTACCCGCTACTCTGTGTGCTCTTATCATATGCTGTAACCTTTTATGTAGCACCTAATCGAATTCCTTCTGGAAATCCAAATACACCACATCCACTGGCTCACCCTTATCCACCCAACTCGGTACATCCTGAAAGAACTCCAGCAAATTTGGTAAACATGATTTCCCTTTCATATAAACATGCTGCCTCTGCTTGACTGCATTATGATTTTCCAAATGCTCTACCATTGCTTCCTTAATAAAGGACACCAGCATTTTCCCAGCGACAGATGTAAGGCTAACTGGTTTATAGTTTCTTGCTTTCTGACTCCCCCCTTTCATAAATAGGTGTGTTATATTTGATGTTTTCCAATCTGCTGCGACCTCTCCAGAGTACAGTGCATTTTGGTAGATTGCAACCAATACATCCACTATCACTGCAGCCACTTATTTAAAGACACCGGAATGCAGCCAATTTGGTCCAGGGGACTTTTCATCGTTTAGTCCATTATTGTACCAAATACATTTTCCTTAGTGATAGTAATAGTCTTTAGTTCCCCCCTCCCTGTTGTCCCTTGATTATACATTAGTGGGTTAATGTTAATGTTTTCTACCGTGAAAACACATTCTAAATATTTGTTCAGAGTCTCTGCCATTTCCCCGTTCCCCATTATTAATTCCCTATTCTCATCCTCTAAGGGAGCAATATTTACTTTAGCTACTATTTTCCTGATTATGTAGCTGTAGAGGCTCTTACAATCTGACTTAATATTTCTTCCTGGCTTACTCTGGTAATTCATATTCTCTCACTTTATTATTTTTTGAGTAATCCAATGCTGGTTTAAAGATAATCGGAATCCTCTTGCCTCCCACCAATCTTGTTTGCATTTGTTTTCAATTTGATACCATCCTTTACTTCCTTAGTTAGCCACGAATAGTGCTGCTTTCTCTTAAAGTATTTCTTTCTCACTGGAGAATATTTTTGTTGAGAGTTATAAAATATTTCCTTAAATATCTGCCACTACATTTCAACTGCCTTTCCTTTTAATTTGTTTTTTTCCAATCCACTGTAGCCAGCTATGCCCTCATGCCATTGACATCACCTTTGTTTAAGAGCAGGACACTGGTTTGAGATACAACTTTCTCACCCTCCAACTGAATTTGAAACTCAATCATGTTATGATCACTCTTTCGTAGAGGATCCTTTTGTATGAGGTCATTAATTAATGCTATCATATTACACAGTACCAGATACTAGGTAGCCTGCTTGGTTCCATTACTGAAGTCCTAGGGGGAGATTTTGCTAGTGCTGTTGGGGAGGGTTTAACTAAAATGGCAGGGGTTGGGAGCCTGTGCAGGGAGACAGAGGAAAGGGAAGCAATGATAGAAGCAAAAGACAGAAAGGAGAAAAGCAAAAGTGCAAGGCAGAGAAATCAAGGCTATAAATCAAACCGGGCCATAGTAAATAAGAATTCTAAAAGTACTAAGAGTGATGAAAAATCAAGCCTGAAGGCTTTGTCTCTTAATGTGAGGAGCTTTCATAATAAGGTGGATGAATTAGCTGTGCAAATAGATGTAAAGGAATAAGATATAATTGGGATTACGGAGACATGGCTCCAGTGTGACGATGACTGGGAATTCGACATCCAGGGTTATTCAATATTCAGGAAGGACAGGAAAAAATGAAAACGAGGTGGGGTAGCAGTGCTGGTTAAAGATCAGACTAACACAATAGTAAGGACGTTTATTAGCTCTGATGATGTTGAATCTGTAGGTGCAGAGCTGAGAAATGCCAAGGGCAGGAAACGATAGTGGGAGTTGACTACAAACCCCCAAAGAGTAATGCGGAGGTTGGCGATGGAATTACACCGGGAATTAGAGATGCGTTCAATAAGGGCACAGCAGTTATTATGGGTGACTTTATTCTAAATGTAGATTGGGCTAACCAAATTAGTAACAATACCGTGGAGGAGGAACTCCTAGAGTTTATACGGGATGGTTTCCTGGAACAATATTCGAGGAACCAACTAGAGATCAGATCATCTTAGACTGGGTATTATTGAATGAGAAAGGATTAATTAGTAATCTTGTTGTGTGACGCCCCTTGTGGAGGAGCGATCATAATATGATAAAATTCTTCGGTAAAATGGAGAGTGAAGTAGTTGACTCAGAGACAAGGTTACTGAATTAAAAAACAGGAAACTACGAAGGTATGAGGCAAGAGTTTGCTAGGATGGATTGGGGAACGTTACTTAAAGGGTTGACGGTGAATAGGCAATGGCAAATATTTAAAGATCGCATGTATGAACTATAGAATTTTTTCAGCCCTGCTTGCATAAAAATAAAACAAAATGTGACTCAACCGTAGCTAACAAGGGAAATTAGGGATTACATAAGATCCAAGGAGAGGACATACAATTTGGCCAGAAAAAGCAGCAACCCTGAGGATTCGGAGCCCTTAATATTCAGCAAAGGAAGAGAAAGGGATTAATTAAGCATAGGAAAATAGTTCATAAGTGTAAGCTTGTAGAGAACATAAAAACAGACTGTAAAAGCTTCGATAGATTAGTTAAGAGAAAGAGATTGGTGAAGTCAAGCGTCGGGTAACATAGGTCTAATGAGAGGGAGGAATTGAATGAAATCAGTATTTGTTGGGAAATGGTGTCAGGGAAATTGATGGGATTGAAGGCCGATAAATCCCCAGGGCCTGATAATCTACATCCAAGAGTACCGAAGGAAGTGGCCCTAGAAATAGTAGATACATTGCTGGTCATCTTCCAAAATTCTAAATATTCTGGAACAGTTCCCATGGATTGGAGGATAGCTAATGTAACCGCAAAATTTAAAAAGAGCGGTAGAGAGTAAACGGGGAATTAAGAAACGGTAAGCCTGACAACAGTAGTGAGGAAAATTCTAGAGTCCATTATAAAAGTTGTAATTGCAGAGTACTTGGAAAACAGTGACAGGATCGGAAAGTCAACATGGATTTACAAAAGGTAAATCATGTTCAGTAACCTACTGTAATTTTTTGAGGATGTAACTCGTAAAATAGATAAGGTATAACCAGTGGATGTGGTGTATTTGGACTTTCAGAAGGCTTTCAATAAGGTCCCACGTAAGAGATTAGTGTGTAAAGTTAATGCACATTGGATTGGGGTAAGGTACTGTCTTGGGTAGTGAAGTGGTTGGCAGACAGGAAGCAAAGAGTTGGCATAAATGTGTCTTTTTCCGAGTGGCAGGCAGTGACTAGTGGGGTACAGCAGGGATCGGTGCTAGGACCCCAGCTATTGACAATATATATAAATGATCCAGAGGAGGGAACTAGATATAATATCTCTAAGTTTGCAGATGACACAAAGCTGGGTGGGCGTGTGTGCTGTGAGGAGGATGTAGAACAACATCAGTACGATTTGTATAGGATGGGTGATTGGGCAGATGCATGGCAAATGCAGCATAATGTGAATACATGCGAGATTATCTACGTCCCTGGCAAAAACAGGAAGGCAGATTATTACCTGAAAGGCAATAGATTGGGAAAAGGGGAAGTGCAAAGAGACCTGGGTGTCCATGTGCACCAGTCGCTGAAGGTAAGCATGCAGGTGCAGCAGGCTTTTAAGAAGGCAAATGGTATGTTGGACTTCTTAGCGAGAGGATTCGAGTACAGGAACAACGATGTCTTGCTGCAGTTGTACATTCCTTGATGAGACCACACCTTGAGTGTTGTGTGCAGTTTTGGTCGCCTTATCTGAGGAAGGATGTTCTTGCCATGTAGATAGTGCAGCGAAGATTCATCAGACTGATACCTGGGATTGCAGGAATGACGTATGAGGAGAGATTCGGTCGATTTGGCTTACATTCGCTAGAGTTTAGAAGAATGAGTGGGGATCTCATTGAAACTTGTACTATTCTAACAGGACTAGACAGACTAGATGCAGGAAGGATGTTCCCCATGGCGGGGAGTTCAGAAGCAGGGTTCACAGTCTAAGGATAAGGGGTAAACCATTTAGGACTGAGATGAAGAGGAATTTCTTCACCCAGAGAGTGGTGAAACTGGAATTCTCTGCCACATAGGGCAGCTGAGGCCAAAATCATTAAATATATTCAAGTAGTAGTTAGATATATTTCTTGAGGCTAAAGGGATCAAGTGATATGGGGAGAAAGCAGGACAGGTACTGCATTTGGATGATCAGCCATGATCTCATTAAATGGCGGAGTAGGCTGGAGGGGCCGAATGACCTGCACCTGCCCCCTCTTCTATGTTTCTATGTTTCTATACTGTTCTAGGAAACCATCCCAGATACACACTATGAACTCCTCCTCAAGGCTACCTTGGCGAATTTGATTTGTCCAATCAATAGACTACCGAATAAGGTCAGAGTATGCGGAGTCAGGAGATAAGTAGCAGAATAGGTTGCTAGCTGGCTTCAAGACAGAAAGCAGAGAGTGGGAGTAAAGGTTAGCTATTCACAGTGGCAGAAGGTGCGTTGTGGTGCTCCACAACGATCAGTGCTGAGATCACTGCTGTTCACAATTTACATTAACGATTTAAACTATTCAATCAAAACACAATTTCTGAATTTGCAGATGATAACAAATTGGGGCAATAGTCAATAATCTGGAGGAGTCCAATCCATTATAGGGGGATGTTAATAAACTCGAAGAATGAGCAAATAATTGGCAAATTAAGTTCAACATAGATACATACGAGGTAATACCTTTAGGTAGGAAGAATAGGGAGGTCACTTATCACTTGGTAGGTTCGAATCTAGGTGGGGTAGAGGAACAACATTTCCACTGATTTCAAATACATACATTCACTTAAATTTGCGACATAGGTTATCAAGGCCACTTAGAAACAAAACAAGCACTAGGGTTTATTCTAGAAGGACACAACAGAAAAGTAGGGAAGTTATGCTGAGCCTGCATCGAACCTTTGTTGGACTGCATTTAGAGTACTGCTTGCAGTTCTGGTCGCCATATGTTAAAAAGGATTTAGATTCAAGGGAGAAAGGGCAGATGAGATTTACAAGAATGATACAAAAATGTGATGGTATACATATAGGAAAAGATTAAATTGCTGTGTCTCATTCCTCTTGAAAAAGGAAGGATGAGGAGTGAGCTTAGAGGGGTCTTTAATATTATGAAAGGTTTTAATAGATTGGATAAGGAGAGAATGTTTCCACTTGTGGGGAGGAGCATAACTGGAGGCCATCACTAGAAGAGTGACACCAAGAAATCCAATAGATAATTGAGAAGAAACTTATTTTCCCAAACAGTTGTGAGAATTTGGAACTCGCTTCCAAAGTGAGTGGTTGAACCGAATAGTATAGATGCATTTCAGGGAGGCAGGACATGAAGATGAGGGAGAAGGGAACAGAGTGTTACGCTGACAGATTTAGATTTAGACAGGAGGAGGCTCGAGTGTAGCATAAACGCCGGTATGGACTGATTGGGCCGAATGGCCTGTTTCTGTGCCGTATATCTGATGAAATCCTATGTAATCCTATCGAGTCATCATCTTCCAAAAGTCTCTCGATTGAAGAATTGAACGATTGGATTGGAAAATAGCAAGACGCAGAGCATTATTTAAGAGGGAACGAGAGATCAACTAGGAAATTATGGGCTCATTAGACTGCTCTCAGTTGTGGGGAATGTACAACAATCTATTATTAGGACAGAGTGACAGAGCATTCGGAAATAAATGAGCTGATCAGAGAGATCCAGCATGAATTTGTAAAGGTTAAGTCACCTCTGTCGAAGCTAGTTCATCGTTTTGAGGAGATACCTAAAGTGGTAGGTAAAGGACTGTCTATGGATGTTATTCAAATGGAATCTCAGAAGGCATTCGACTAGCTTGTGCATGGAATTGGAGGAAACTTATAGACTTCAAGGACAGGAAATTTACTATATTGCTGGAGACAGATAGTAGGAATAATGGCTCTGTAATGACACTGCAGGATGTGATTAGTGGTGTCCACCTGGGATCTGAACTGAATCTCAGATTTTCAGTAAATTTAACAATGACTTGAAAGAAGGAATAGGGAGTCGTATATTTAAGTGTGCTGGTGAAATTAATTTAACTGACGCAGTAAATAATGCACTCTTGAGCAGAAAGTTGTAAAGGGACATTGATGGATTGGGTGAGTGGGAAAAATGTAGCAGATGGAATGTAAAGTAAAAAAGTGTGAGAACTTCCATTTTGGACGTAAAACAAGATTCCTGTATTTCCTATTTGGTGAAAAACTGGGGAAAATGGAGGATCAGATAGATTTAGGAATCAAAGTACAGAAATTAGTAAAATCTAGTGGAAAGGTAGGAACATCATTACAAAGACTATTGGAATGTTAGCCTTTATCTCAAGATGTGGAGATGCCGGAGTTGGACTGGGGTGGACAAATGTAAGAAGTCACACATCAACAGGTTATAGTCCAACAGTTTTATTTGAAATCACAAGCTTTCGGAGCGCTGCTCCTTCGTCAGGTGAAGTGGAGAAATGCATAAAGACACAGCTTATATCTCAATATATAGTTTTATCTCAAGATATAGTTTTATCTCAAGATAGCTGGAATTCGAAGTGGAGGAAGAAAGTTGTAGCTGTACAGAGCACTTGATTACGGAGACATGGTTGCAGCGTGACCAAGACTGGGTGCTGAATATCCAGGGGTATTTGATATTCAGGAAGGAAAGTCAAGAAGGAAAAGGAGGTGGGGTGGCACTGTTAGTAAAGGATGACATCAGAGCAATAGTGAGCAAGGATATTTGCTCAGAAAATCAAGATGTAGAATCAGTTTGGGTGGAGCTAAGAAGCACCAAGGGGCAGACAACATTGGTGGGAGTTGTCTGTAGGCCTCCAAACAATAGTGGATCTGTAGGGGATGGCATCAAACCGAAAAATAGAGATGAGTGCAACAAGGTTTGTACAGTAATCATGGGTGGTTTTAATCTACAAATAGGCTGGCCAAACCAAATTAGCATTATTAGAGTGGAGGATGAATTACTGGAGCGTGCACGAGATTGTAATTTAGGCCAGTACGTTAAGGAGCCAACCAGGGAACATGCTATCCTAGGTTGGGTATTGTGCAATGAGAAGGGGTTAATTCATAAATTAGTTGTTATGGATACTTTAGGAAGAGTTACCATAATATGATGCAATTCTTCATTATGATGGAAAGTGAACAATTCCAATCAACCAAATTATTAACATTACTGTGGAGTAGGAATTCCTGGAGTGTTTACAGGATGGTTTCCTGGACCAATATGTCGAGGAACCAAACAGAGATCAGGCCATATTAGAATGGGTATTTTGTAACGAGAAAGGATTAATTAGCAATCTTGTTGTACGAGGCCCCTTGAGTCAGACGATCATAATATGATCGAATTCATCATTCAGATGGAGAATGACGTTGTCGACTCACAGGCTTGGTACCTAAATTTAAATAAAGGAAACTACGACGGTCTGAGGCGCAAGTTGGGTAGGATTGCTTGGGGAATGTCACTCAAAGGGTTGATGGTGGATATGCAATGGCAAACATTCAAAGATCGCATGGATCAACTACAGTATTTGTTCATCCCAGTTTGGCATAAATATAAAACGAAAAACGTGACTCAATCGTGGCTACCAAGGGAAATTAGGGATAGCATAAGATCCAAGGAGAGGACATATAAATTGGCCAGAAAAAGCAGTAAACGTGAGGATTGAGAACAGTTTAGGATTCAACAAACCAGCACAAAGGGATTAATTAAGAAAGGGAATATAGAAATAAGAGTAAGCTTGTAGGGAACATAAAAACCGACTGTGAAAGCTGTTATAGATATGCGAAGAGAAAAACATAGGTGAAGTCAATCGGAGGTCCCTTGCAGTCAGAATCAGGGGAATTTATAATGGGGAAAAAAATAATGGCCGACCAATTAAATACATATTTTGGTTCTGTCTTCACAAAGGAGGACACAAATTACCTCCCAGAGATGTCGGGGAACATAGGGTCTGATGAAAGGGAGGAACTGGAAGAAATCAGTATTTGTACGGAAGTGGTGTTAGGGAAATTGATGGGATTGAAGGCGGATAAATCCCCAGGGCCTGATAATCTACATCCTAGTGCACTTAAGGAAGTGGCCCTAGAAAAAGTAGATGCATTGCTGAACATCTTCCAAAATTCGATGGAATCTGGAACAGTAACCATGGTTTCGAGTGTAGCTAATATTACCCCACTATTGAAAAAAGGTGGTAGAGAGAAAATGTGGAATTACAGACGGGTAAGCCTGACATCGGTAATGGGGGAAATGCTAGAGTCCTTTATAAATGATGTAATAGCAGAGCACTTGGGAAACAGTGACAGGATCGGACAAAATCAACATGGATTTACAAAATGTAAATCGTGCTTGACTAACCTACTGGAATTTTTTGAGGATGTTACTGGTAAAATAGATAAGGGAGAACCAGTGGTTTTGTTGTATTAGGACTTTCAGAAGGCTTTTGATAAGGTCCCGCTTAAGAGACTAGCGTGTTAATTTAAGCAACATGGGATTGTGGGCAAGGTATTGAATTGGATAGAGAACTGATTGGCAGAGAGAAAGCAAAGAGTTGGAATAAGTGGGTCTTTTTCCGAGTGGCAGGCAGTGACTAGTGAGGTACCGCAGGGATCGGTCCTTGGACCCCAGCTATTCACAATATATAATAATGATCTAGACAAGGCAACTAGATGTCATATCTCCAAATTTGCAGATGACACAAAGCTGGGTGGTCGTGTGTGCTGTGAGGAGGATGCTGAGAAACTCCAGGATGATTTGGACAGGTTGGCTCATTGGGCAAATGCATAGCAGATGCAATATAATGTGGATATATGTGAGGTTATCCATTTTGGTGGTAAAAACAGGAAGGCAGATTATTATCTGAATGGCAATAGATTGGGAGAAGGGGAAGTGCAACCAGACCTGGGTGCCCTTGTGCACCAGTCGCTGACGGTAAGCCTGCAGATGCAGCAGGCATTTAAGAAGGCAAATGGTATGTTGGCCTTCTAAGTGAGAGGGTTTGTGTTCAGGAAGAGTGATGTCTTGCTGCAGTTATACAGGGCCTTGGTGAGACCACATCTTTAGTAGTGTGTGCAGTTTTGGTCGCCTTATCTGAGGAAGGATGTTCTTGCCATGGAAGGAGTTCAGCGAAGATTCACCAGGCTGATACTTGGGATGGCAGGAATGACGGATGAGGAAAGATTGGGTCGATTGTGCTTGTACTCACTGGAGTTTAGAAGAATGAAAGGGTATCTAATTGAAAGTTATAAAATTCTGACAGGTCTGGACAGACTAGATGCAGGGAGGATGTTCCCGATGGTCTGGGAGTCCATAACCAGGGGTCATAGTCTAAGGATAAGGGGTAGGCCATTTACGACAGAAATTAGGAGGAATTTCTTCACCCACAGAGTGGTGAACCTGTGGAATTTTCTATCACAGAAGGCAGTAGAGGACAATACATTAAATATATTCAAGAAGGAGTTGGATATATTTCTTAAGGCTAAAGGGATCAAGGGGTATGGGGAGAAAGCAGGGGCCGGGTTCTGAATTTGGATGATCAGCCATGATCGCATTGGATGGCAGAGCAGGCTCGAGGGGCCGAATGGCCTCCTTCTGCTCCTATCTACTATGTTTCTATGTTTCTATGTTTCTAATCCGAAAGTAGGGTTCTTAATCTAAACAAAGCAAAGTACGAAATATGAGGAGGGAGTTGGATATAATAGATTTGGGAGCTTAATTTAATTGCATGACAGTGGATTGCAATGATTAACGTTTAAGGAACGAAAGCAAGAATTGCAAAAGTTATAAATTCCTTTCTGGTGCAAAAACCGAAAAGAAAAAGCGGCCCAACAATGGATAAGCAAATAAATTTAGCATAGAATTAGCTCCAAAGAGAATACATATAGAGTTGCCAGAAGTAGCAAGCCTGAGGATTGGGAGCAGCTTAGAGTTCAGTAGAAAAGGACCAAGAGTTTGATAAAGAGGGGAAAATAGAGTATGAGAGTAAACTTGGAAGGAACATAAAAGCGGATTGCAAAAGCTTCCACAAGTATCTAAAAAGAAAACGATTAGTGTAGAAAAATGTAGGTCCCTTACAGCCAGAAACGGGCGAGTTTATAATGGGGAACAAAGAAATGGCTGGGCAATCAAACAATACTTTTTTCTGTCTTCACATAAGAGCACATTAATAACATCCCAGAAATTGTAGGGTACCTGAGGTCTAGGCAGAACGAGGAATTAAATAATTTAGTATTAGTAAAAAAATAGTGCTGGAGAAATTAAAGGGACTGAAAGCCGATAAATCCCTAGCATCTGATAATCTGCATCCCAGAGTACCATAATAGGTAGCCATGGAAATTGTGGATGCATCGGTTGTCATCTTCCATAATTCTATAGATTATAGAACAATTTCTGCAGATTGAAGGGTGGCAAATGTAACCCCACTATTTAAAAATAGAGGGAGAGAGAAAACCAGGAACGACAGACCGGTTAGCCTAACATCAGCAGTAGGTAAAATGCTGGAGTCTATTCTAAAGGATGTGGTAATCGGACACTTAGAAAATATGAATGGGATTACAAAATGTCAACATGGATTTATGAAAGGGAAATTGTGTTTGACAAACCTACTGGAGTTTTTTAAGGATGTAATTGGTAGAATAGATAAGGGAAACCTAGTGGATGTGTCGCATTTGGCTTTTCTGGTGGCCTTTGATAAAGTCTCATATAACAGTTTTGTGTTCAAAAGTAAGTATATGTGATTGGGGGAAATATACTGGCATGGATTGTTAATTGGTTATAGACAGGAAACAGAGAGTAGGAATAAATGGGTCTTTTTCGGGGTGGCAGGCAGAGACTATTGGGGTACCGCAGAGATCAGTGCTGCGGCCCCAACAATTCATAAAATATACCAATGATTTGGATGAGGGACAAAATGTATTATTGTGAAGTTTTCTGATGACACAAAGCCAGGTTGGATTGTGATTTGTCAGGAGAATGCAAAGAGGCTTCAAGGCGATTTAGAAAAGTTGAGTGAGTGGGCAAATATATGGCAGATGCAGTATAACGTGGATAAATGTGAAGTTAACCACTTAGGTATGAAAAACAGAACGGCAGAGTACTACTTTAAAGGTAATAGATTGGAAAATGTTGATGTACAAAGGGACCTGGGTGTCCTTGTACACCAGTCGCTGAAAGTAAACATGCAGGTCCAGCAACGGTTAGGAAGGAAAATGGCATGTTGGCCTTCATTGCAAGAGGTTTGAGCACAGGATCAAGGATGTCTTACTACAGTTATACAGGGCCGTGGTGCGACCTCACCTTGAGTACTGTGTGCAGTTTTTGTCTCCTTACCGAAGAAAGGATTTATTTGCCCGAGCGGGAGTGCAGCGAAAGTTCACCAGACAGGTTACTGTGATGGTAGAACTGCCGTATGAGGAGAGATTGGGTCGACTAGGCCTGTAGTCGCTAGAGTTTAGAAGAATGAGAGGGAATCTCACTGAAACGTATAAAATTCTGACAGGGTTTGACTGGGTGCAGGGAGGATGTTTCCCCTGACTGTGGGGACTTGAACGAGGGGTCGCAGTCTGAGTATACGGGGTAGGACATTTAGAACTGAGATGAGGAAAAACTTCTTCATCAGAGGGTGTTGAACCTCTGGAAATCTCCACCAGAGAAGGCTGTGGAGGCCATAGCACAGAATATATATAAGAAGGAGAGAGATAGATTTCTAGACACAAAAGGCACCAAGGGATATGACAAGAGAGTGGGAATATGGTATTGAGATAGAGGAACAGCCATGATCATATTGAATGGTGGAGCAGGCTCGATGGAACGAATGGCCTACTCCTGCTTATATTCTCTATGATAGACCCCGTCTGGTGGAACTGCATTCAGTTCTGGGCAGTGGACCATATGAATGATATGAAGGCCCAAAAATTGCGGTCAGTCTCGATGGAGCTGCAGAGAACTGAGACTTGCTCTTCGGCACTGCTTAGTTGTGGGCAGCATATGACATCACTAAGGCCAGGAGTGCAGCTCACAGCCAATGAGTAAGTGAAGACACGCCCACAAAAGCAGTGAAAACTAAGCCACGCCCACATTAACCTCTTTCAGTCTCTTCCATTTTAATTACATTTTAAAAAACTTTCCAAACTTCTAAGAACTTCTAAAAATATTTAACTAACTGGTGCTTGTACTTTTTTTATATATCCGCCGTTTGTTTTATTTGCTTTCATCAAAACCACAATCTATTGGACCCTCGCTATACAACCTCTTGTTTTGACACCCAGAAAAAGTCTAACAATGTTTTATATCTCCTACAGGTAATGCTGTTGAACTTCAGAAATACATTCCCAGCCATATTTTCAATGTTAATTTCCAGTATCAAAATATATTTTTCAGACATCATTTAGACTGTTAATAAATAATTCTGCTCTCCACGTTATAGAGGGATTATGTTGTTTGTTATAGAAACATAGAAGATAGGAGCAGGCCATTCGGCCCTGCTCCGCCATTCAACGAGATCATGGCTGATCATCCAAACCCTAGCACCCGGTCCCTACAGCGACAGCCATCCCACACAAGCTCTATCCCCGTAACCCCGCGTATTTAATCCCCCCTAACACTAAGGGCCACTTTTTTATCATGGTCAATCAACCTCACCCGCACATCTTTGGACTGTGGGAGGAAACCAGAGCACCCGGAGTAAAACCCACGCAAACACAGGGAGAAAGTGCAAACTCCACACAGGCAGTCACCCAAGGCCGGATTTGAACCTGGGTCCCTGGCACTGTGAGGAAACAGTGCTGAACCACTATGCCACCGTGCTTCCTTTATGTTGAAAGTACAGAATTGTTCACTGAAATCTGCTAGAAGTTAGAAGGAGTAAGGATACCGATCAGCAATGATCGAATTGAATGGCAGAAACAGGCTCGAGGGACTGAATGGCCTAGTTCGATTCCTATGTTCCTATATGCTAATTATGGTGTGGTTTGCT
Organism: Somniosus microcephalus; assembly: GCF_052327205.1. Classification (NCBI taxonomy): domain Eukaryota; kingdom Metazoa; phylum Chordata; class Chondrichthyes; order Squaliformes; family Somniosidae; genus Somniosus; species Somniosus microcephalus. The sequence goes on from NW_028225184.1 coordinate 51,744,817, forward strand.
GAAGTGGTCACAGTATTCCAGGTGTAATATATATCTTGCTTAGGTCGAAATTGGTTGACCAAACAGCCCCCGACACTGAACTAAATTGCCCAGAGTTTTGCCCACTCATTAAGGTAGCAATGTCCCATTACAACGGTCTGCTGCTATCGCCAGAATATACAGCTTAGTGCCGTCAGTGGAGTTGGATATCTGGAACTTTATTCGTTCCTGTAACTCATAGATCAATGCAGTTAAAACATGAGGCCGCATTACAGAATCCTGGGGACACCACTTGTCACTTTTTGCCAGTTAGATTACAGACACATTATCGCTGCTCTATGATTCGTAACTGCTAATCAATTCAGTACCAATGTCACTAATTTGTCTTCAATTCCATGTGCTTTACCGGACAAATGCTCGACTTAATATTACGATAACTTATTTTGATCTAACCTGTGTATAATTTTGTTAACAACTCAATTCCCTTTTTATCCAGCTTCCCTGGCATTCCACTCTCCTTAATTTGCATGAATGATTTATTGGTGAACAATCCACAGCGGCATTCTGTGCCTCTCCTGGCATTCTCTGAAAGGTCCATCGAGATTTCTGTCAATCTTTTCATACGAGCAGCAACGCCCACTCCCGCTCCTGCTCTGTTGCTGATCACGACACACATCACTCTTGCTGAAGCCTAATCACACAATCTATTTATCCATCCCAGTCAAGTAATTCACCACTAACCCCTTGGGTTGTTCAATGTGTCAACCAGCACCGCTACCAATTTCCATCCGGATTAATTGTTCACTATTATTATAATATGTACAAAGTGTGAAGTGGAAGGATATACGTGGATCAACATATGTAAGTGAAATCAGGATAACACTTACTACGTAGAAACTAATTTCCGAAATGGGGTTGAAGAGCAGAGGAATCTGGGGGAACAGGGCACAAATCACTAAAATTTGAGACACAATTTAATTAACACATAACAAAACAAAGAACGCCCTGGGATTCATTTCTTAAGGCAGACCACATTGGAGCACTCTCAACAGTTCTGGTCTTAATATTATAAACTGGATATAGAGGCACTGGAGAAGGTGCAATGTATATTTACTACGATGATACCAGACCTGAAATAATGTAACTATCAGAAGAGATTGAAAAGGCTCGGGCACTTTTCTCTAGGTATATAAAGACGAAGGGGTGATGTGAAAAAGCTCTTTAGGATTATGAACGGGTTTGATAGGGCAGTTGTAGAGAACATTTTTCCACTTCCGTGGGAGACCAGATCTAAGGTCCATCAACATAAGATCGTCATTGATGAATCTAATAGGGAATCCAGGAAAAACCTCTTTATCCAGAGAGTAGTTAGAATATGGAACTCGCTAGTTGAGGAGAAGGATATGTTGATGGGGTCAGAAGGAGAGGGTGGGAGGAGGGTCGTGTAGAGCATAACAGCAGACATGGAATTAATGGGTCGAATGACCTGTTTCTGTGCTGCCATATAATGTAATGCAAACAAACAAGGCAGTTGCAATCCATGTGGGTGATTGCTGAATTGCTTTGATCTATTGGCTTTGCCTGAGACATGACTCACAATGGCAACATCATGAACCTCGCTGAAGCCTCCCGACGTGCTTCCGCATTCTAGCACGTTTGGTAGCACTGTGGCCCTAATCACCAACTCTCAACGCAGACTCTACTCTTGCTCATCTGTTACCTACACTTACATTCACCCCCTCAACATGATCCACGCTCCTGGTCTCTCCACAAGACATAGTTGCCTTAAAAACTCCAGTCCCATCCGAGTCTCTTACTAAGATATGCTTTCTCCCTTTCATCCCAGGACCTGTTCATTGAGCGACTCCTTGTCCTCAGTGTTTTCAGTTCCCATGTCAGTTTCTCTCCCCACCCCGTGTGTTCGGAGCTCGGCTGTGTTCCTAAACCTTTCCCTCCTCTAATACCCAAACCCACCATCACCTCCCCTAGAAATTTTCATCTCAGTACACTCCTCTATTGCTAAGGTCATCCACCCAGCTGCCTCTGATCCTTCAACTCCTTCCCTTGCCCTGCAAAAGAAACCATCCCCTTATCCCGCTCACCCTGCCCTGAACTTGAATTGCATTTTATTTCCTATTATCTCCCATCTCCCCATATGCCCTATCTGAACTCGTTCTGAGCACGAACACCACCTCCTACTCCCTTGACACAAGAGAGCACAAGTACGTCCCTGCTCTGCAGAAAGTGCCAGGGAATATTTACCATTCACCTGTGAGGAAGGTAAGGACCTCGGGTTAAAGTTTCATCCAAGGTTTGGTATCTCCACAGTGCATCACTCCCTCAGTACTGCAGTGGGCGTGTCGGCCCAGATTATGAGCTCCAGTGTTTGGAATGGGGCTCGAACCCACAATCATCTGACTCAGAGACGAGAGAGTGATAAACACTGACTGCACTGAACTTCGCACATCACAAAGACGGAGAATTCTAAGATGTTTCTCCACTCGCTTTGATGGGTTATCCCACCATTTGCTTGCAACTTTAGATGCCCTGAAAAGTGCATTAGCGCCTTCTGTCGGCGAACAACGCCATCACAAAAGCAGGTCACTAACATCAATCCCTTTCTATTTCGGTAGAGCATAAATTCATAGCATGATACCGTCTCTCAGGAACAGAAGTAGTCCACTGCACCCATCATGTCTGTGAAAGCTGTGTGAAAGAGCTGTACAATTGTGTCCCACACCCCAGGTTTTAAATTAAAGCTGGACATTAGCGCCCTTCAATACATGTCCAATTGAATCATGAGTGTTCCAGTGGAATCTGTATCCAGCACCTTTTCACTTATTGCTTTGCCAATCTTAAAATCATCTGAGTGAAGAAATTCTCCGCCGGTCCCTTCTTGTTCCTTTCTCAATTATTTTAAGTCACTGAGCTCTATTTATGGACCCAGTTTCCAGAGGATACAGATTCTCCCTATTTGCTCAAACTTACCCCTCTTAATTTAAAATACACCAATAAGGTTCTCCCTTCACCTTCTCTGCACAATCGCAGATTCTGCAATCTCTCCACGTAACTGAAGTCCCTCACCCCCGGATCATCCTGGTAAACCTTCACTTTACCCTACACAAGTCCTTGACATCGTTCTTAAAGTTTGGTGCCCAGAACACTACACTATACTCCAGCTGCCAGCAAGTCAATGCTTTATAAATGTTTAGCATGATTTTTACCGTAGAACTTCAGCTGAAACCTGAAATTACCCTGAATGAAAAATCTGGCGTGTATTTACCCGGAGAGAACATCACAATTACCTGCAATGGCGACATAAATTCCCCGGGTAGCGATTATACCTTTTATAAAGATGGGGGCAAACTTCCATTTCCCACTACCAGCAGAGTGTCTTACATTGCGTCAACCAGCAGATATCAGCAAGGAGATTACCAGTGCAAGTATGGATACCTTGTCAACGAGCAATGGACCTGGTCCTCACTTAGTGCCTCGGTGTGAGTAACAGTAACAGGTGAGTGAGACGGGCAGCGTTTTTGCAATATCACAACTGGTAAGTTTTTTATTTATCTGGAGAGACTAGATGAGATGGTTTTGTACCTTAAAGCTGAAAAGAATAAGGGGCGGCTCAATAGAGATGTTCAAAATTATAAGGGTTATCGACAGAGTAAATAAAATAGAAACTGAACCAAAGGCACAGATTTAAGATCATTGGCAAAAGATCCAGAGAGGAACTAAAGAGCACTGTGTTACACGGCGAGATGTTGTGATCTGGAATGCCAAGCCTGGAAGGGTGCTGGAGACATATTCAATAGCAACATTCAAGAGGGAATACATTTTTGATGCATAGTAATGACCTGGACTTGGTTATACAGATCATAAGTCTCAAAGTTGGCAGACGAGAGGAAACTCGGAAATATAGTGAGCAATGAGGAGGACAGTAATAGACCTCCGGAGGACAATTACACAATCCCAAACCAGCGACCTCCACCAACCAGAAGACAAGAGCTTCAGGTGTATGGGAACACCATCACCACCAGGCACCCCTCCCACTCTCAGACCCTCCTGACTTGGAAATATATTGTAATTCCTTCATTTTTCATTGCATTAAACCGTGGAACTCCCTGCGGGCGCACTGTGTGAGCACCTTCCCCACACAGATTGCGTCGGATCAAGAAGAATACCCACCCCCATCTTCTCAAGGCCAACTTGATATAGGGAACAAATGATGGCCTTACCATTAGCGGCCTCATCTGGAATGATTCAAAAATATTTTGGGACCACCGAAATAACTCCATTATTTGAAATGCGAATCCGCAGAGTTAACGTGGAGGTTCAGTAATCTTACCACATGTTCATCTTCGCTAAATTAGCAGAAATAGCGATGCCCAATTAAGCATTTTCCTTGTTCCGCCTGTATTCCAGAGTAAATTTTCTGGCCTAATATTTGACTTTGGAAAGAGAATCGAAGCTGATTTATTTTCTTTGACTTTGCCATTTGATTTCCTACATTTCAGCTGTGACTTGAGCTCCAAAGTATTACATTGTCTGTGAAGCGATTTAGGAGTTGCTGAGTTCCTGAAAGGTGCTATATAAATGCAAGTTTTCTCTTGCTTTTAATCAGGTCCCGAACTCCACTTTTGTGGAATCTCAGTCCCCAATGAAAGGACTTCCCTCCAACGTAGCACAATTACTTTTGAGTGAACAAATGACATGAACAACCGCAGATCTATTTCTAATTGTGCTTTCCGTCAATTTTACCTCAGATCCGCTAACAAAGCCAGTGATGTCTCTTGAACAACCGAGTGGGGTGTATGTAGTAGGAGAGAGGGTCACCATTACCTGCACTGTGACCGGAGATTATCGCAATAAAGCCTTCTACTTTGACAGAGATGGCCCAATGCTGTCCTCTAGCCCAATCGTAACAAAGGGCAACATTGCAACATTCCTGATTACACAGCGTAACCAAAGAGGGCGGTACCAATGCCAATATGGAATCTCCTTCAATGGAAGGCAATTATTTTCCCCGCTGAGTGAGGCTATTACGCTGACAATAGTAGGTGAGTAACAGGGGGCAGAGTTTATTAATATGTCTATGCAACATGCTTGGTATTTTCAAAAATCCATGTGTTATTCACAATACCAAAATGAAATGTTTAACGTTAGGAGAAAGGAATAAAAGCGAATGGCCTTTGATCTCATTGCTCAAAGCTTGACAGGATCCGTGTAACAATGGCCCTGAATACACCGCTGTGCATCTACGGTTATTAACAGCAATACTGAGATATTGCACCTGTAATTTGTCTCGGGTGGAGGAGCAAAAAAGACGAAAGTGAATCGGCTGCACGTTTTTACGCTATCCGATTCCATTGTGTGTGATATTAAACCTACTCGCTCAGCAGAAAACTGGCCGGTGGTCATTTACATTGTCCTGGCTATATCCAGCTCACAGCTTACAGCTCATGGTGGGCAATTGTGAGCAAATCCACCAAGCGGGAAAGAGCTTATTTCGGGCCGGTTTCACGATTTACACTCCGCCCGATTTTACCATTAATTTACTTCAGTACAACGTAAAATCGGGTCGGCTGATTGGGTCACAACCTTTCGGAAATTACTTTCATTTGACTTCAAGGAGAGTATAATAGTCTGGGGTGAAAAGCGGATTGCAGAACTGTTCACGCACGGCGGGATATTGATTTTACATTAATGTGTTTCCTTGTTATCCTCACAGCTCATCCTCACAAACCATTAATATCACTTAACCTTCTGGATAAAATATTTGTGAGAGGGGAGATGGTCAGAGTTACCTGTAGAGCCCGATCTCCATATTCAGGGAGCATGTTCTATTTGTACAGAGGAGGGCAAAATAATCCAATCAAAATGGTCAAAGCCAATTCATGGGAATCCGCGGTCATCTTTGACATCACGGACAGCATGGGGACTGGGTCAGAAGATTACTCCTGTGTGTATAAGGGAACAATGTCAGAGCGGCAGATAACCTCAGACCGAAGTGATACCGTGGAGGTAACGGTAATGGGTAAGAATCAATTGTTTCACTGTAATACAATCGGATATCACTGCTTGTCTCTCACATAATGACAATATAGGAGAATGAAACATATGGCCTGCGGTAGCATTACATGGGCGATAGCGATTTGCCGCTCATTTTATGACCCGCCTGATTATGTTTTCCATTTAATTATGTGTACAAAATCAAATTGCGGCCGCCTGATTCAAGGATCCGCCTAAGAAAATGTTTATCACTAGAGGTTCGAACAATCAACGATTAGTGCCACAATGACAGCACGGCGCCAGGGATTTAACCCCACTGAGTGTACTGTCATCTCAAGAAGCTCTGCAAGCTTACAGGAGAATCTGCGTGCTGAGATTTTCAATAAGATCTTGATATGCACGATATTTTAATCTAATTATCTCGTGGGTTTCCATCTCTCTCCCTGCATTCCATTTCGATAGTATTTCAATTCCACGGGACCTTCACCAGCCAGAACGACAAGGGCAGCAGACTCATGGGAGCAACATCCGCTCCAAATTCACCTCCACATAAACACTGTGACTACTAGAGCTGGTCGGAGGCAGGGAATTCTGTGGCGAGTGTCTCACCTCCTGACTCCACAAAGCCTTTCCACCATCTCTTTGCACAAGGCAAGAGTGGGTTTGAATACTCTCCACATCTCTGGATGAGAGCAGCTGCAACTCAGGAAGCGTGACACAATCCAAGACAAAGCAGGTCACTTGATTGGCAAATTATGCAGCACTTTAAACAGTCACTCTATCCACCACCGGCACAAAGTGGCTGCAGTGTTTACCATCTACAAGTTGCACTGCAGCAAGTCACCAAGACTTCTTCGGCAGCACCTCCCAAACCTGCAACCTCTCCCACCTAGAAGGATAAGTGCAGGAGGCGCATGGGAACACCACCACCTCCAAGTTCACCTCCAAGTCACAAATCAGCCTGACTTGGATATATATCATCATTGAGATCCCAACCTTGCGCTTTACATGAAAATCCCCAGATGCATTTCTAATTGTACTTTCTGTTTATTTTACCACAGCTCCGCTAACAACGCCAGTGATAACTCTTGATCAACCGAGTGGGGTGTATGTAATAGGAGAGACGGTCACCATTTCCTGCACCTTGACTGAAGATTATCGAGATAAATTGTTCTACTTTTACAAAGATAATCAATATCTGCAATCCGATCAAAATATCAGAAAGGACAACATTGGAAAAATCCCAGTTACCAGTAAAGGCCAGGGAGGGCGGTACCAGTGCCACTATAAAACCTCTGTCAAGGGAAGACGGTTAGAATCTCATCGTAGCGAGTCTGTGACGGTCACTGTAGCAGGTGAGTGACAGGGATCAATGGATTTTGTATGATTTTATCAAGCTCTTGGAATTTTTATAAAATCATGCTTTAATCATTGGAACAACATGAATGTTTTAATATTAGGATAGAGGAAGAAACCGAATGGGTTTTGAACCTATTGATCAATTCTCGAAAGGATTCATGTAATTCTGGACCTGTGTTCAATTGATGTGAATCCATTACCGACAAAGGGCATTACTGGAGATAAGGCGATGAAATTCGTCACGGGCGGTAGCTCAAAACGGGCGCTAGCGATTCGGCCGCCCGTTTTCAGCCCTGCCTGATAAAGCTTTCCATTTAATTATGTGTATAAAATCGAATCATAAACACTATGTTCAAGGATCCGCCTCCAAAAAAATGTCCCACTTCATGTTTAAACTTTAAATTTTATTGCCACAATGAAAGCACAGCGTGTGGGATTTAACTCCACTGAGTGTAGTGTCAGCTCAAGAAGCTTTCCAGATGGGCTGGCCATAACAGATTACAGGTTTCTCTGTCCGAGAACAGAATCTGCGTGCCAAGACTTTCAAAATGATCCTATTATGTGTGATATTTTAATCGAATTACTTTGTGGGTTTCCATATCTCTCTCTTCATTTCATTTCGTCAGCATTTCACTTACACGGGACCTCCACCAGCCAGAAGGACAAGGGCAGCAGGTGCATGGGAACAACATCCACTCCAAATTCACCTTCAAATAAACACAGTGGCTACTAGAGCAGGTCTGAGGCAGGGAATTCTGCGGCGAGTGTCTCACCTCCTGACTCCACAAAGCCTTTCCACCATCTCCTTGCACAACTCCAGAGTGTGATTGAATACTCTCCACATCTCTGGGTGAGAGCAGCTGCAAATCAGGAAGCGTGACATAATCCAAGACAACGCAGCTCACTTGATTGGCAAACCATGCAGCACATTAAACATTCACTCTGTCCACCACCGGCGCAAAGTCGCTGCAGTGTTTCCCATCTACAATATGCACTGCAGCAAGTCACCAAGGCTTCTGCGGCTGCTCCTCCCAAACCAGCGTTCTATTCCTCCTAGAAGGACAAGGGCAGCAGGCACATGGGAACATCACCGCCTCAAAGTTCCCCTCCAAGTCACACACCATCCTGACTTGGACATATATTGCTGTTCCTTCATCGTTGGTACGACCAACCCTTACAATTCATTACATTGTTGTGCACTATGACCACACTGGCCTCGCTAAGGTTCAATTAGAAGGCCACCCACACCTTCTGGAGGGGAAACTAAGGATTGACAGTAGTTGCTGGACATGCCAGCGACAACCACAATGGTATATATAAAAATAATTGTGTGCTCGCAAAAACGGCTAAATTATTTCAAAAGTGTGACACTCAAAGCCTCGCTTAGATTGGTTGCTCACTGCCTTCTGTTGGCGGGGGTATCATACTTGCAGTGGTACCAGTCGCTGCTATGGGAATAATGAAGACTTTCACTCTCTCTGATCTCATCTTCACCTTGCTAAAGTAACAGCACTGGGCATTTCAAAGCAACCATTTCCTTGTTCCGCTCGCATCCCCGAGTAAAATCTCTGGCCTGAAACCGGACTTTGGACCGAGAACTTGAGCGGATTTTGGTTCTTTGGCATCACCATTTGATTTCCCACATAACAACAGCGAATACACTTCAAGATTACTAAATTGGCTGTAAACTGCTTTGGGACGTCCCATGGTTATGCATGGCGCTAGAGAAATGCAAGTCAATCTTTTTTTATAATCAATTCCCGAACTCCCCTATTGCGGAATCTCTGTATCCGATGGGAAACTGTGCTTCAACACCGCACAATCATCAATGAGTTCCCAACCTTGCACTGCACGTGGAAATCTGCAGATCCATTTCTAATTGTACTTTATATTTATTTTACCACAGATCCGCTAACTACACCAATGATATCACTTGATCAACCGAGTGGGGTGTATGTAGTAGGAGAGGCGATCACCATTACCTGCAATGTGACCGGAGATTATCGAGGCAAATCGTTCTACTTATACAAAGATAATCAATACCTGCAATCTGATGAAATGGTCAGAAAGGACAACATTTTAACAATCCCGGTTAACAGTACTGACCAAGGAGGGCGGTACCAGTGCAAATATGGGACCTTCGTCAATGGAAGGTGGTTAGAAACTCAGCACAGTGAGTCTGTGATAGTCACTGTAGCAGGTGAGTGACAGGGAGCAGAGGATTTTAGCATTTTTCCAGCACTCTTGGTATGTTTATAAAATCATGCTTCTATCACTGTAACTGAATTAATGGTTTAATATTTGGAGAGAGGAATAAAACAGAATTGGTTTTAAGAACATAAGGATATAAGACACAGGAGCAGGAAAGGCCATTTGGCCCTTCAAGCTTGCTCTGCCATTCAGTAGGATCATTCGCAATCTTCTACAGCATCTCCACTGTCCTGCACTATCCACATATCCCTTGATTCCCTTAATATTCAAAAATCTATCTACCTCTGTCTTGAATATACTCAACGACTGAGCCTTCACAGCCCTATGGGGTACTGAATTCCAAAGATTTATCATCCAGTCAGTGTAAAAATTTCTCCTCATCTCATTCCTAATTGGCCGAAACCTTAACCTGAGACTGTGGACCTTGGATCTAGACTCACACTTCTCCATATTCTGTTCCATTTGCCCTGTCCCTGCCCACTCACTTTGCCTGTCTATATCACCTGGAAGCCTTCTTGCATTCTCCTCACACCTTAAGTTGCACCAGCTCTGTATCATCAGCAAACTTGAATATATTACAATTGGTCCCCTAATCCAAATCATTGATGTAGATTGTGAAAAGCTGAGGCCCAAGCAAAGATCCTTACATAACCCCACTTGTTACAGCCTGCCAACCCGAAAATGAATCTTTTATTGCAACTCTCTGTTTTCTGTCCGTTAACCAATCCTCAATACATGCAAATATATTATCACCAATCCCATGAGCCCTAATTCTGTTTAGTAACCTCGTGTTTGGCACCTTATCGAATGCCTTCTGAAAATTCAAATACACCACCTCCACTGATTCCCCCTTATCAATTCTGCCATTTACAACTTCAAAAAACTCCACCAGATTTGTCATACATGATTTCACTTTCATAAATCCGTGTTGACTCTGTCAATGCTATTTGTATTTTCTGAGTGACCTATTACCATTTCCTCAATAACAGATTCGAACTATTTCCCTACTACTGATGTCAGGCTAACTGGCCTGTAGTTCCCCGTTTCCTCTCTCCCTCCTTTCATACATAGTGGGGCTAGGTTTTAATCTGATTCCTCAACTCTTGACAGGATTCATGTAACATGCCCTGCAATCACTCGCTGTGCACCTGCTCACCGCAAAGGGCATTACTGGAGATACTGTGACATTCCTCATGGGAATTAGCGTAAAACAGGCGAAAGCGAAACAGCCGCCCGATTCACACCCGACAGATTTCTGATTCCTTTTCAGGCAATTGAAATGGAAATCCGGCGATGTGTAAAACGTGCTGATGTTGAGCTATCGCCTGCTTTAGGCTACTGTACAAGACGAATTTATACTCCTTTGCGTCTGAATGTTGTGCATTCAATCCCGACGAAAAACATGAGCTCACAGTCCATGGCGACACTTGGAGGGTAACTTTAACCACACCCTCCAGGTGGAAAAGAGGCGGATAGGGATCGACCTTCCATTTTACTCTCCGCCCAATTATACCCTCCATTGACTTAAATGGAATCTAATATCGTGCTAGTTTACCATTGTCCCTGTGACTGAGTACTGAGGGAATGCTGTTTGATGGAGCTGAGAGATTGGATATTTAGCGATGTGAAGACAACACATTCTGACAGGGGGCGGCCGGCTATCTCTTAAAATCACGCAAAATCTGACCCTGATTTCCAATTTTACTCACTAAATGTCTGGAACTACCACAGTGGAATGTTTAACGTCAAATGGCTTCTTCCTGCCAAAGTTTTAACTCCACTGAATGTATGGTCACCTCACGAGGCACCGCCAGTGTGGGTGGCCTTGTCAGATTACAGATTCTCAGTCAGATAACCGAAACAGCGGAATGAGATTTACAAAAACATCCTGATACGCAAAATATTTTAACTTAAGTACATTTAAGGTTTCATATCACTCAATGGATTTCGTCTGCACCTCGAAATCCCTCGACTTCCATCATAAAAAAGGACGATGGCAGTCGTAGCATCTGAACAGCAAAGTCTCCTAGTTCCACCTCCAAGTCACACACCATCCTGACTTGGAAATATATTTGGCGTTCCTTCATCGTCGCTCGCTCAAAATCTTGGAAGTCCATACCGAACAGCATTGTGGGAGCATAAATGGGTTAAAGAAGAAGACTGAACATCATCTTCTCAAGGGCTACTGGGTTCGGGCACTAAATGCCAGCCTTGCCAGCGAAGCCCACATCCTACAGCCCAGCAACTCTGCACTGCCTGATGTGAAATGTAAATCCACACAGTTTATGGGAGTTGTTCACTCTTTTTATTCAGGTTATGGCTCGACTAAGTTAGCAGAAATGTGAATTTCAAAGGAAAATATCTTCTCCTGGTATCAAAGATGGTAATTTCAGCGATAAGCCCAGATTTTGGAACAAGATCCCCAACTGATTTATTTTCTTTTTGAAACCATCAGTTCCCTTTTTGTCGAATCTCAATTGCCGATACGAACATTTCAATTAAACACGTCACAATCGTTATTGAGTTACCAGCCTTTCATGGCACAAGAACATGCAGAAATCCATTTCTGTTGTTCTTTACATTCATTTACCACAGATGCAGTAACAATACGAAATATATCAACGTGGAAGAGTGTGACATGATATATTTGGTACGAAGAACGAGGAGAGACAATAAAAATTAAAAGCTACAACGCTAAAGTGTATGTGTAACCAGAGAAACCTGGAGGTATTTGTGCACACATTGTTGAAGGTGGCAGGGCAGGTTGACAAAACAGTTATACAAGCATACGGGATCCTGAACTTCTTAAATAGCAGAATAAAGTACAAAAGCAAGGATGTCATAATAAACATTTATAAAACACTTGTTCGGCCTCAACTGGAGCATTGGGTCTAATTCTGGGCACCGCACTCTTGGAAGGGTTGGAAGGCCTTAGAGAAGGGCAGAGAAGATTTACGAGGACGATTCCAGGGAGGACAAACCTCAGTTACGTGGATAGAGTAGAGAAGCTGGGGTAGTTCTCCTTAGAGCAGAGAAGGTGGAGAGGAAGTTTGATTTGTACAATCAGACCTGCGTCCCCTGGTTACCTACCTTGCTGTCACTGGAAAAACGTTCTCCTTATTTAATCTATCTAAACGCTTCATGATTTTGATCACCTCTATTAAATCTCTACTCAACCTTCTCTGCTCTGACGAGTCAATCACAGCTTCTCCAGTCTCTCAATATAACTGAAATCCCTCTTCCCTGGAACCATTCAGGTAAATCTCCTCTACACCATCTGTAAGGCATTGACATCCTTCCTAAAGTGTAGTGCCCTATTCTGGGACACAGTATTCCTACATGGCGTCTAACCAGTGATTCCTACAGCTTTAGCATATCTTCTTTGACTTTGTAGTCTAAGCCTCTGTTTGATACAGCTTTTCTTTAAATGTAACCTCAGCCTATCCCGCCACATTCAAAGACTTGTGCATGTGCACCCCAGGTCCCTCTGTTCCTGCACCACGTTTGAAATTGTACAATTTCGTTTAAACATTCCCTCTTAATTCTTTGTACGAAATTGTGTCACTTCACACTTATCTGCATTAGATTTCATCTGCCATGTTTCTCTCAATTTCACCAATCTCTCTATGTAATCCTGAAATAAAAACAGAACATGCTGTAAATACTCAGCAGGCCAGGCAGCCTCTGTAGAGAGAGAAACAGTGTTAACGTTTCACATCGATGATCTTTCCTCAGAACTGGAAAACTTAGAGTTATAAAACATTTTAAGCAAATGCAGAGGCAGTGAAATGGGGAAGGGAGGAAAGATCAAATGGGAAGGTCTGTGTTAGGTTGGAAGGCAGGAAAGATTAAATTACAGTAGGTCTGATTGTACAATGCAAAAGGAGATGGTATGGGACCAGTAAAGAAACAAAAGCTGGGTCTAGAGGAAGTGTAAATGGGAATAGCAGAATCATGTCCCCTTGATGTGTGTTGATATCATCCTCACTGCTCACTATATTTTCGACTGTCTTGTCTTCTCCAAACGTTTCAGTTATCCCCTGTGTACACAAGCCCAGCTCATTCATATTTTGGTTCTCAAGAATAAGTCTATATTGCATTTTGAATCGATGGTCACTACTTGTTCCTTTCGAATTACAGGTCTACCCAAACCAAATATATCAATGGATTCCAATGTTCTTGTGAAGGGTGGAGAAGTCACCTTTAACTGTACAAGCCCACGGGAGCTTCCTGGCATCACATTTTACTTATACAGACATGGAGAAACGAATCACTCGGATGTCCAGCATGCTGCTGCAGGGTGTAATTCTCTCACCTTCACCATCAGGAATATAGGTCATTCCGATGGAGGAAGTTACACCTGCCTGTACAAAGCGGATGTGAGCGGAAGGCGGCTAACATCGGCTCTGAGTGACCCTGTACATATAACTGTAGGAGGTGAGTGAGATTCACAGAGTCACTGTATTTATCGGACCCCAGCACAAGGGGTGCTTGCATCATAGTTAGTCTGCATCAGTTGTTCTGTTTAAGGATTAAAACTGGCATGTAAATGACATCAATATGTTAAAATTCTTATTGGATGTTGACTCATAGGCTGCCCACTTTACACCCCGTCATACAAGACTGAACAGGTGGGCGATGTGACATTGCCCACTTTTATGCCAGTGCTTGAATACCCTTTGACTCTTATTCCATTAAGTGTTTGCTACTTACTGCGTGACTGATGGCAGAACTAAAGCGCTAACCATTGGATGGTTTTACTTCTCCAACTCCGATTAAAAGTTTGATTCACTCGCTTTCTCCTGTAGTTCCTCATCGATTCTATAATAGTGCAATATTAACCCTAGGGAAGCTGAGAAAAAAAAATATTCACGTTACCGACTTTAACAAAAGGTCATTTTAACCTGGTAAGCAATAAGCAAAACAAACAATCTGCTGTTTGAAATATACAACAGTTCAGTCGGCATCTGTGGAGAGAGCAGGATGTTGTGACAAAGGTCCGCACCTAAAAAATTAGCTCAACTCATTCTCTCCTCGCATGCGCAGTTTTGACCCAATGACCAGAATGAAACTTACAGAATGAAACTGACTAATTTACGTGCAATCTGTTATATTTTTGCCGCCAGCTGGGAACAGTCGCTTTGTCCCAGAACACGGTTAATATCCAATGAAAGAATCAAAGAATGAACGAGGCAACTAATCAATCGAACAATGAGAATCAGCTTCGTGCTGCGTCATGTTCTCCCAATGCATTGTGACGTCAACTGCATGCCAAACCCCCGCCGACTTTATTACTGATTCGCTGATATTGCAGCACTGATTTAATGCGGGTCATTTATTATAAAAAACAGAGGAGGAGAGAACGACTTTGAACATCTGAGGCACGTTTTCGAAACAGTGAAAATCCAAGGAACCGCGAACATTAAGTATCGCGAGTGTTGGAAATGCTATGCCATTTTATGTGAAGAGACAAGGGAATCTGAGGTCGTTCTCCTTAGAGCAGAGAATGTTAAGGGGAGATGTAATAGAATGGTTCAAAATTATGAGGGTTTACGCTAGAGCAGATAAGGAGAAACTGATTCTACTGGCAGTAGGGTCGATAACCACAGGGCGCAGATTAAAGATCACTGGCAAAACACAGAGGTGAGATAAAATTATTAAATAAACAAGCGAGTTGTTGTAATCTGGAATGCACTGCCTGAAAGTGAGGTGGAAGCAGATTAAATAGTAACATTCCAAAGGGAATCGGATATATACTTGAAAGTGAGAACAAAATGCAGGGCTGTGGGGAATGAGCAGAGGTGTGATACTATTTGTATAGCTCTTTCACAGGCACGATGGGCCAAATGGGCTCATTCTTTTCTGTGCAATTCTATGATATTATATCAACCTTTTAATTTCTTATGTATTTTTTCTGCTTTGGAATTCACTCCGGATCCACTGCCTATCGGTGGCTTCTGTTAAGCTGCAGATTATCTATTTTTTGTAGAAACTGTTGTTTAACTTGTTTACGCTGTGTCCCTTTACCTCACTTAGATAAATCCTTTGCGCTGGAGGCTGGTGTTGGCTCTGCTGTGGGTCTGATTCTCATCTTTGTTCTGTTGGGTGTGTGCTTCTGGAAGAAAGGTGGGTTAATCAACATGCATTATCCGTTCATTACAGACACGCAGACCATGCTTACTGCCGCCTCTCCATGAACACAGTACTGACAACCTCCTCCAACCATCTCCCACTTCACCCATAAGCTCGGACTGTAAATATTTGGAAATCGTAGACTGACAGGCGAAATAGCGAGGGTCGAAGCAGAAAGGGTCCTGGGTAGAAATGCGTCTTTGGTGGAAGCACATAACGGGAGTATTTTAAATAGCCGCCTGTTATTTGCTCCATCCGATATTTAGTATCATTGATTTCAATAGAATATAGATTTTAACGTAGAATGGGCGGCTCAACGCTACTGCTAATTTTGAGCAACTGCATTGCTGGAGCACAAATGTGTCTGACTTGACCGTGCAAGATGGATGATATCGCATTTGCCACCTATGGTATTCCTCATGTATGGAACTGAATGTCCTGTGGGGTGTAGAACATGCTGAGTGAGCGATACCGTCCATTTTCCTTTATCAGTCAAGTGGAATTCCAACCCACAGTGTCACATTGTAACGAATGAATCGAAAAACTCGGTATTCTTAGTCTGGAAGGAGACGGCTGAGAGGTGATGTTGTGGAGGTGGCTAGGGTAGTACATGAGTATGGAGGAGGAAAATGTGCAACACAGCATGGAATGAAATTATAGTTTAGCGGAGCAGGAGATGGGCACTGTGTACAATGGAAATCCTGCCTGAATTCGACCGTTTCCCACCGGTGGGTTTATTTAAAAGTACCCCCTTCGGGTTCCTTCATAAAACATTGGGTGGTTGTGTCGGGACAGTTATGGTGCTGGGGCACAGGTTTCTGTGTCCAAAAGACCTTTTCAGCTCATTGACTCTACTCTTATTTCTATTTTGTAAACCATTATTTGGCTCAGATTTCTAACACTTACATTTTCTTCTCAGGGAAGTGGAGAAGCAGCAGAGAAATTAGGTGAGATCATTGACTGTTGAATTGACAATTACAACCACACCTGGCCAAGATAAAACTCAGATGCAGATGTTCAGGAATAATTGTACCCTGTATACTTCACTTCCTTTTCATATTAGAAAGAAACTCCCCCACTCACACTCACGCACACACTCCAACACGCAATTAGACGTATATACATACATACACTCACAAATACATATATATATACACAGACTGGTATACATAATCACACACATTCACACACAAGAACACATATATTTTCTCATACGTTCAGTGAAAGACACAGATACACGCTCATAATAAAGCATACACTCCAACTCAAACACACAAATATTAAAACACACATACACACACTCAAACACACAATCATAATAAAACACACACACACTGAAACACACACACAATCACACACACTCAAACACACACACAATCACACAAACTCAACCATATTCAAACACTAATCCAGGCAGTTTTCACTTACTTCAGTAATTTTGTTTGCATCTGCACTACATCCCTTTAAATGTGTTTTTGTTCATTATCTCATTAAACTATAGCCTTTCTCATCTGGGGATCCCATATTAACGACAGCTCAATGAGAGATGAAATCCCTCTTTGTGCTCACTGAATCGATATCGCGAATCGGTTTGTGATGATTTCATCAAATTCTTATTTTTAGCCCAATGGAAATTCTGCTCGCCAAAAAGATTGTCCAACGGGAGGAAATATTCACAAACTATGTAATGGTGCCGCTCCACATGGTGAGAGCAGGAGATAGGTCCTCATTAATCACCCTAGACGTCAAACTAATCATTAGTTCCAGGGTAACAAGGAATAACCTGGCCTGGGAACAGTTGGATAAACACATGTTCCAGGACGTGGGCAGAGAGATACTTCTACATATAACATGGGATCCATGTCTGAAATCCAATCAATACCTGTATCAAGAATTTAATGATCTGTGCCATCGAAAATAAAATGATTAATTGACGATATATGTTGTTTTAAGGAACACAGCGCCTCCTGGTGACCAAAGCAGTGAGACCCTAACATGTAAGTTCAGTTTTGTATTCGTACATCCAAAATTCTCCTTTGCATTTAGCTTTTCTTGCAGTTAACGAAAAGGAATGAACACAATATTATTGTTACATTTCTAGTAACCGTTTGTAGACATTTTATTGTATTAGCAAACCAACTTTGAATCACATATACTGTCAATCATTCTGAAGCATTTAGTGAATCTGACCAAGAATCAAAATAAACTCTGAATATATATTTTCATCATTCAATGAAAGTGATTTTTCAGACAGGGAGTGATGAGGGACTGTAGTCAACAGATGCAGAGAGGATAGTCGGAAAGAGGTCGCTCGACCCGGCACATAGATGTAAAACAAACCCCTTTTTTATTCCGACCCACTGTGCTAATTTGTTTCTAATAGGAAATCTGATCATGCATTTTTTTAAATATTTATATATTTACAGTACAGTAGTGTAATAGATGGCAATTGCTGAAGCAAGTGGAGTCGGTAATAGCATCACAGGTTTTTGCAAACATGCTGAGAAGCTGCACCACGCCACCACTGGTGGATAGATGTAATTACAGTATGCCAAATTTCTGTCGCAGATTTTGATTCTACAAGTGAATCAAGCAGAGGAATTTATCATGAGCAATGTGAAGCAACTAATTACAATCGGAAGTGCGATTTATAAAGAGCACAAAAGATTTGTATGGTATTGCTCATCGAATTCGCAGTGCAATAGGCATGTGGAGTCCGGGCTAAGTAGAGTCTTCAAGTGCAGCATTGCAGGGTCATCTTCTTAGGGTGTCAGTCGGAACCGAGGATGACTTGCTTCCACACTAAAAATTAGTTCTCAGGTGACTACACGCTCTGTCAAAGGTGGGGCAGACGGTGGTTGAAGGGGTGGGTTGGTGGGCTGCATGGGTTGACGTGCGCTCCTTCCAATTTTTGCTCTTGTAGGGTAGTGAATTACTGGACCGGGGTACACAGATGTAATTAAATTCCAATGTTGGCCGTCTTTCCCTTTTGTACAATACTTCACGTTTTATTGTTATTTAATGATAAATAGCAAAACCCTTTCAAAGATGTGAAGCTAACACATTGGGTTAGGAGGAGCACCGAACTTCTTCTCCAGTAACTTTTAATGCGTTGTAGTGCCACCCGTGGTTAGATGGTGTAATAACAGTGTGAGACATTTACATATAAAGTTTCCAGAATAAAGGATCACATAGGTTATTATAATGAGAAAAGATTGAACAAAAATGATGACAACATTTTTACAACAACAAGTAAGATTTTGTAGAGAGGTAGCAACATGCCTGTATGATGTAAATATTTCGGAATCAAGTGTTTCCTTATTCAAATAGCTAAAGTTATTATCATGGATAAAAATGCATTAATATTCAACAATCGAGAGTTTAGCACTCATTCAGATCACAGGACAACTCTAGATTAGGCAAGCTATCGCTGCATCAGCGATAATCCGAGAAACATCAAGTCATACAGTGAAAATCTACTGCCCATGTCGAGAGAAACCTCAGCCAACCCATCCACTTCCTGGAGAAACCGAGGAATTGAGAAGGGAAGCTCAGCATAGGAGATGCATTCACTTCCTAGTGGATAGTCAAATACCCATTGGTAGTTGTCAATGGCCAGCTAGTTCCCACTATTGAGTGTGGAGATGGTGTCCCATCCATATGATGATAAACAAACCCTCCATAGGAATAAAACTCTTTAATAAAAGAGGGAAATGCTCTAAGTATTTAAACATCAATCCATTTGTTATTGTGTTTTGTTTTGTTTAGATGCTGTTCTTAACCTGCAAACATTGCCGAGAGTAAACGCTGTAAGTTAAAAATGCACTGGGATTTTATTTTTCCATTGATGTGGACTTTTATCTCGCTCATTCCATCTCCTGGAACGATGTGTCCAAATATTTGTTGCCTTCAGAGTTCTTCTTCTTTTGAAATATCACAATTGCCTTGTCCAGTAATTAATATACATGAGGACAAAAATGTTTTTGATCACACTTCAATATGTCTTTAAACGGCGACAGAATGATGTCCAATGCAGAATAATGAACGGATCTCTATTTTTCTAAGCGGATTGAACAAATGTATTTGCAATAGAACAATAATATTTGAGGGGTGAGGTGTAGATTTGGGCCCGCTATAGGAACTGAAGGGAAATTACAGAGTTCAATTACCACGAATGCAGCTGCAAACACACTCCTGTACAAGCGAATCTAGGCAGTGTACAGCATTTACAGTTTAACAATTGGTTAATGTCTGGAATATGCAGAGCATTTTGACATAAACAAGACCATTTTCTATTTCACCCACTGAACCAACATGCGGTTTCCACATCTTACACACAACATCCTAGTATCCCACCTGGAAAGTTAAGTTGTCCCTTCATTTTCCGATGCTGTCAGAGATAGGCGCTGGAACTTTTGGCTTAGAGTGGGCCTAAAACAGTGATCTGGATTCAGCCGCCCATTTTACACCTTACTGATGTCCCTTTCCATCGATGTCAAAGTGATCGGTGGCCGAACCCTTATCGTCCCTTCAGCACCTCTGATCAAGTAGAAAATTCCTCCCGCTCTCTGTTTCCATCATGTCCTGTTGCCCTGCTGCTGCTCGAGTGTCCCTTCTTGTTTTAAACAAACAGCATTACCTGAGGTGAAAACTTCATCTGCAAATGTAACCGTTAGCAGACAGTTAATACCCTTTAGAGCAGTGCAATATTCCCCGTTTAATACTGCTCACTCCAACAACGCTGCTTTTGACATTTTTCGGCTTCTGCCTTGGAGCATCAGCTGATAGAATTTCGCTGAACTGTTACCAGAGTGTAGTTGTTCGATTGCTTTTCTGACCATTTGCACCATTCCTTTCAGAGTCAGCGAGACACCGTCCAAAACCTCGGTGAGGACTCCGTCCTCTATGCAGCAGTGAAACTCTAGAAGACCAGGCACATCCATCTCAACAGTACCGGACAATGCCATGGTCATCAGCATTTCACCCATTAAAATATTATTCAGCGAGACTTTGTGTTTGCAAGAAGCCATCTATAGAAATGTAATCTGTGAGAAATGTCTGACCCCACTCCAGGTATTTAGTTTACTTTGTGCGTAATTTAAACAAACATTTTAGAACATGGTAACCAGGAGCCGGCCATTCAGCCCCTCGAGCCTTCTCTATGGAATGAGATCATGGTTGGTCTGAACGTCAACTCGGTTTACCCGGTTTGTGCCAATCATTTGATATGCTGACCTAACAAAACTTTTCAATCCCTCTCTCGAAATCTCCTATTGTCCCCCAGCACAGAGCCTTTCTGCGGGTAAACTTCTAAATTTCTACAAAACTTCGCGTGAAGATGTGCTTCCTGAATTTGCTTCTGAGCGGCCTACCTCTAATTTTATAATTACCTTGTTATAGATTTCATTACCAGAAGAAATAGATTACCTATAGCCAACCTATCAGATAGTGTAAACATTTTAAGAACCTTGATTAATTAACACAATAATCTCCTGTACTCAAGGGAAAACAATCCAAGTCAATGCAACCTATCCTCAGAATGTAACTCTCTAAGCCCCGGTAACATTCTGGTGAATCTGCGCTGCACCCCTTCCAAGGCCAATAGATCCTTCCTGAAGAGCGATGCCCAGAAATGACCGCAGTATTCCAGACCGGGTCTGACCAAGGATTTGTACAACTCAAGTTTAAATTCCATCCTTTTTGCCATGTTCCTTGAGATAATTGTGACTGAATCGCTGTTTCTGTGTAGCCGGGCACAAAATGCAAACTTGGCCCCCAGTCCATGAATTTCAATAATCGATTAACCACCGGATTGGGGGCTATCAATTTCGCCAATACTCTCGGCACCACCTTGCAGCAGTAGGGTAGAAGCGGTGTTTTAGTAAAGTAAAACTTCTTACTAAGCTTGCACATTACAGAACGGACCTCACTTTGGGGAAATTAGAATAGATCAGGAAACTTCATGAACATCTTTGCCCTCTCCGCTACTGCTGGAGTTTCCTCCAGGAAGGCAATTCTGCTCTAAATAATTTGCTGTAAAATATGTTTTTGCTTTTACTGCCTGGGTGCTAAGTTTCACCATAGCAGAGCGCCGAATGTTAAATCTGGCGCAGAGTATCGCGCGCACCTTGAGGAATGGGATTGACTTTCCTTTCACTGATAAAAACGGGGTTTATTATGTTAAAACTGTGCGATTCCCCTCTGCCCTGCCAGAGTTTCCTCTCTGCGCTCTGCCCGGGTGATGCTTTGTTGCAGGAAATAATTATAACTGTTAATGGCATGGAAGATGATTTAATAGCTTTATAATAGCATATGCATTTGAGCGTACAGCAATGTCATGTGTTCAATATCTGAATAAAGGCATTACAATTTCGCAGAAGTCTAATTACACAGTAGTGGTGTTTGTTTATTTACTACAAGGTCCCATGAGGTTTGAAAGTCCAATAAAAACAAATTGCATTTATATCCTTTCCTTAAACGGTCCAAGGTGTTTCACAGGAAGGTAATCAGAAAAAAATTGAGATCGAGGTATCTGAGAAGATATATATTCCTTGGCTCACCTAGAGTGCAAAAATCAATCTGTCTCAGCCTTGAATATGCTCAACGAATCAGCATCCACAGCCCTCTGGGGTAGAGAAGTCCAATGATTCATAACCCTCTGAATGAAGTTATTCCTCCTGATCTCAGGAATGAATCTATTGAACCTTCGTTGCACCACTCCTAAGGCATGTATATCCTTGCTCCGATAAGGAGATAAAAATGGCTGAGACGTTAAACCGAGTCCCCGCTTACTTTCTCAAGTAGACATAAAGTATCCAATGACACTATTCGATAATGCGCAGGGGCGTTCTCCCCTGTGTTCTGGACAATGTTTGTCTCTCAACCAACATCACTAAAACAGATGATCTCCACCTCATAACAATAGAAAATGCTGGAAAAACTCAGCAGTTCAGGCAGCATCCGTGGAGAGAAATTTGAGTTGACGTTTCGGGTCGGAACCATTTTTCAAAATTGGAAATAAAATAAAATCGATCGAAGGCAGGACTGCGATCGACAAAAGAAGTAAAAGAGACAATAAAAGGTATTCGAAAGCAAACGAGATGGTTATAGGCCGGTGGAGACAAAAGACAGCTGAGATTAGGTGTGAAGTGAACTAGCAGGTAAGAGACAGCTGCCAGGTGAAAGGGAGAAACAGAAGGAAATGCGGGTGGGAAGGAAGACCCAAAACAAACGGGTGGAAAAAATTATAAGTAAAAAAGTAATAGGGGACGAGGTTATGATCTGAAATTGTTGAACTCGATATTGAGTCCGGAAGGCTGCAAAGTGCCTAATCGGAAGATGAGGTACTGTTCCTCGCATTGCACTTCGTGGGACATTGCTGTGCACAAATTGGATGCCGCATTTCTGACATTGCAACAGTGATTGCTCCTCAAACGTACTTCATTTGCTCTACAGTGTTTCCTGAGTTCGTGAAATGGAAGACTTTATTTTTTCTTTCGACTGTAACAGGGTGGAAATACCTTGCCCTTACTAAAGCCCCCACAAAACATACTTTCCGCCCTCTTTCACGTCCACACATCTCCACTAACGGGCGGGTAAACCTATATCGCTCATGATACACTAGCTCCCAAAGATAAAATTACAAACGTTGTGTGGACCAGCGGTCAGCGCTTTGTAAAAGTGAGAACTGAAGATTGGGCTGGAATCTGAACTGTGATTCAGAAAGTGGGAGGACCAATCATCGGCAGCCAATGAGGAACAAGAGGGGCTGCTCGCTCACCGTGGACACCATCACATATTCAGGCACTACCCATTGAACTGAGCTGTTTCTGGGAGCCTGAGATTAACTCCTGCTCCGATATAATTAAATGTTTGGAGGTGATGAGTCTGTGGGAGAGGCGCTCAAAGAAGCAAACAGCAGCCCTTGGACAGCAGCGCTCCTCTCTCTGTCCAAGGTTTGCGTGCTTAGCTGTCAGTGTGGATGTAGCTCAGTGGCAGAGCGCATGCTTTGAATGTATCAAGGTCACGTGTTATAATTTTTTAGTCTCTCAAGCACAGTATGACTGTAATTATGAAAATATAATCTCTATTTTCTCTGACAGAGAGCCAGCTGCCCAGCGATACTGATGGCTCACAGCTTTTAAATACTTTTCTGTTCTCAAGGTTTCTGCTCCTCTTTGAACATTTCAAAAACAGGTCTGTGGCATAAATGCAATGACCAAGGTTTAGTTTCCAAGCTGACATCCGATCTTTGAATCAGCAAGTGAGATGGAAGAACCACAGGGCGTCAAACAGGAACTAGAGCTGTGGCTGCTCGCTCAGCATTGTGACGTCACACAATCTGGCCAGTCTGTGACTGTGGGTGAAGAGCAGCTCCGGCCCACTGAATGTTTCTGGAGCCTCAGCTGTTGTAACCTGCTGCCCTCATAAAGCAACATTCAGGAACTGTGGTTAAAGAAAATGCTTGGAGATGCAACTTAGGCTCGCATACCACTGAGCTACATGTCCGGGGCACAAAGCTAATGACATCAAGGATAGAAGGACTGAGTTCCTTACTTTCTCAATGCCAACATTCATTTGCTAGACTTAAAATAAGCTCCTTTTTTGCTCCAAGTATGTACTGAATATGTGCACCTAATACAACTGTGGGTGAAGAGAAGAAACCAGGGCTCAGCACAGAAGTGTGAAAGGGGCATTGAGCAGGAAGACATGGGGACTCCTTGGGCTCCTCCCTCAGGGAAAAAGGAGACTAAGAGGAGACCTCAGAGAGGCCTTTATCATTATGAAGAGGTAACAACATATAACCATAGAATCTTACATCACAACAGGGGCATTTGGCTCCGTTGTGAGAGTGTCGTCTCTTTGAAAGAACAATCCAATTTAATCCCACAGCCCACTATTTGTCCCATAACTATCCTTCTAAGAACATATAAGAAATAGGAGCAGGAGTAGGCCATTTGGGCCCTCGAGCCTGCTCCTCCATTGAATAAGATCATGGTTCATCTTCTACCCCAACTCCACTTTCCTGCACTATCCCAATTCCATCAATTCCTTTTATATCCAAAATTCTATCGATCTCTGTCTTGAATTTACTCAAGGATTGAGCATCCACAGTCCCCTGGGGTGATTAATTGCAAAGATACACCACCATCTGAGTGAAGAAATTTCACCTCTTCCCAGTCTTAAATGGCCGTCCCCTTATTCTCAAACTGTGACCGCTGGTTCTATACACTGCAGCCAAATGAAACATTCTCGCTGCATCTAGCCTGTCGAGCCCTGTAAGATTTGTATATGTTTCGAGAGAATATAGGCCTAGTCTACTCAACATATATTAATAGTACAATCCCCCTATCCCAGCAATCAGTCTGGTGAACCTGTGTTTGCACTCCCTCTAAGGCACGTGTATTTTCCCTTAGGTAAGGAGAACAAAAGTTTTCACTGACACTCTGAATTCTTATCCTCACATGTAGCATGTACATTGCACTTGTTGACTAGGATCAGTTTCTGAGGATCCTCGTTCTCTATCTCACATCAGTTCCCTTTAGTCAGTCCACTATCAATCAGACTAATCCCGTTGTAACCCTGTAGCTCCCTACGAGGTGTTACCGAGATCTGGAGCAAACTGTTCAGATGCTGCTGCCGACTTCCTTTCGTTAAGTTTCTGCTCATCTCCCCTGTAAACATTAAAAGAAACTGCAGCAAAGCAGCAATTGTGAAGGTTTTGTGACCAGACCAAAATCCGATATCCGAAACAGAAAGTGAGGTGGAAGAACGACAGGGAGTCAAACAGGATCAAGAGCTGTGACTGCTCGCTCTGCATTGTGAATACACACGATTCCGTCAGCCAGCGGCTGCTGTGAGCTGAGATGTTGAGGAGTCCGGGTTGATGAAGAGCAGCTCTGGGCCAATTCAATGCTGGTGGAGCTTCAGATGTTGGAACAACTTGCTGCCCTCATGAAAAGTGGATGTTTAAACTAGTGGATGGGGTGCCGAGCAAGCGCACTGTAATCAAGGGAAAAATTAACGGGCACTTGGGAGTTTAAATTAGTGAAGTAGAGCCACCACGAATTTGTAAAAGGCAGATCGTGTTTGACTAGTTCAATTCAAATTTCTGCTAAAGTAACAGGGCGGATTGATGAAGGGAATGCAATGGATGTTGTCTACATGGATTTTAGGAAGGCATTTTACAAATTACCACACAGAAGGCTGGGTACCAACATTGCGCCACATGGAATAGGCAAGTTAGATATGGAATTGGCTTCAGGACAGAAAACATCGTGTTGTGGTAAATGGTTGCCTTGCAGACTGGAGAATCGTAGACAGTGGTGTTTCGCAAGTGTCTGTGTTGGGGCCACTGCTTTTTTGAAATGTTTAAATGACCTGCATATTTGTATACAGAGTAGAATTTCTAAAATTGCTAATGACACCAAACTTGGGGGTGGGTGACAAACAGTGGGGATGATACCAATAGACTGCAACAGGACATAGATAGGCTAGCAAAATGGGAAGACAAGTGGCAGATGGAATTTAATACAGAGAAGTATGAGGTGATGCATTTTGGCAGAAATAACAGGAAGAGGCAATATACACTTCATAGCACAGTTTTAAAGAGTGTGCAGGGAGAGAGGGACCTGGGAATTAATGTGCATACGTCCCTGAAGGTGGCAGGACATATTAGGAATGTGGTTAGCAAAGCATATGGGATATTGGGCTTCATAAATAAAGGTATTGAGTACAAAAGTACTGAAGTTATGATGAACGTTTATAAAGCACTGGTTATGCCATAACGGGAGTATTGCGTTCAGTTGTGGTCACCACATTTAAAAGAGGAGATTAACACAATAGCAAGGATGGATATTAGCACTAATTATGTGGTACCCGTAGGGTTAGAGCTGACACTTACCTAGGGGCAGAAAAAGATAGTGGGAGTTGTATACAAACACCCAAAAAGTAATACTGAGTTTGGGGCTGACATTAAACGGGAAATTAGAGAAGCGTGCAATAAGGGCACAGCAGTTATCATGGGTGACTTTAATCTACACTTAGATTGGGCTAACCAAATTAGTAACAATACTGTGGACGAGGAAATAGTAGACTGTATACGGGATGTTTTCCTGGACCAATTTGTCGAGGAAACAACTAGAGATCACACCATCTTAGACTGGGTATTACGTAATGAGAACGGATTAATTAGCAATGGTGTTGTGCCCGGCCCCCTGGGGAGGAGCGATCATAATATGATAGAATTCTTCATTAAGGTGGAGAGTGAAATAATTGAATCAGAGACTAGAGTCCTGAATTTAAATAAAGGAAACTACGATGTTATGAGGCAGACAAAGGGATTAATTAATAGGGGGAAAATATAATATGAGAGTAAGCTTGCAGAGAACATCAAAACGTACTGGAAAAGTCTTTATAGATATGTGAAGGGCAAAAGATTGGTGAAGTCAAGCGTAGGTCCCTTGCACTCAGAATCAGTGGAATTTATACTGGGGAACAAAGAAATGGCAAAACAATTAAATACATACTTTGGTTCTGTCTTCACAAAGGACGACACAAATAACCTTCCAGAGATGTCGGGGAACATAGGTTTGAATGAGAGGGTGGAATTCAATGAAATCAGTATTTTTAGGGAAATTGTGTTAGGGAAATTGACGGCATTTAAGGCCGATAAATCCCCAGGGCTGGATAATCTACATCCTAGGCTACTTACAGAGTGGCCCTAGAAATAGTAGATGCATTGCTGGTCATCTTCCAAAATTCTATAGACACTGGAATAGTCCCCATAGATTGGATGGCAGCTAAATTAACCCCACTATAAGAAAGGTGCTGGCGAGAAAACGGGGAATTATAGATCGGTAAGCCTGACATCGGTATTGTGGAAAATGCTAGAGTCCATTATAAAAGATGTAATAGCAGAGCACTTGTAAAATAGTGACAGGATCGGACAAAGTCAACATGGGTTTACAAAAGGTTAATCATGCTTGAATAATCTACTGGAATTTTTTGAGGATGTATCCAGTAGAATATATAAGGGAGAACCAGTGGATGTGGTGCATTTGGACTATCAGAAGGCTTTCGATAAGGTCCCGCATAAGAGATCAGCTTGCTAATTTAAAGCACATGGCATTGGGGGGAATGTATTGAATTGAATAGAGAACCGGTTGACAGACAGGAAGCAAAGAGTTGGAATAAACGGGTCTTTTTCCCAGTGGCAGGCAGTGATTAGTCGGGTACCACAGGGATCGGTGCTAGGACCACAGCTGTTCACAATATACATTAATGATCTAGCCGAGGAAACTAGCTGTAATATCTGCACGTTTGCAGACGACACAAAGCTGGGTGGGGGAGTGTGCTTTGAGGAGGATGCAGTGAAACTCCAGTATGATATGGACAGGTTGGGTGATTGGGCAGATGCATGGCAGATGCAGTACAATGTGGGTAAATGTGAGGTTATCAACATTGGTGACAAAAACAGGAAGACAGATTATTATCTGAAAGGCAACAGATTCGGAAAAGGGGAAGTACAAGGAGACCTGGGTGTCCTTGTGCACCAGTCGCTGAAGGTAAGCATGCAGGTGCAGCAGGCGGTTAAGAAGGCAACTGGTATGTTGCCTTCACAGCGAAAGGATTCGAGTAAAGGAGTAAGGATGTCTTGCTGCAGTTGTACAGGGCCTTGGTGAGACCATACCTTGAGTAATGTGTGCAGTTTCCGTCGCCTTATCTGAGGAAGGATGTTCTTGCCATGGAGGGAGTGCAGCAAAGATTCACCAGACTGATACCTGGGATGGCAGGAATGACGTATGAATAGAGATTGGGTCAATGAGGCTTATATTCGCTGGAGTTTCGAATAATAAGTGGGGATCCATTGAAACTTATAGAATTCTAACAGGACTAGACAGACGAGATGCAGGAAGGGTGTTCCCGTTGGTGCAGGAGTCCAGAACCAGGGTTTACAGTCTAAGGATAAGGGGTAAGCCATTTAGGACTGAGATGAGGAGGAATTTCTTCACCCAGAGAGTGGTAAACCTGTGGAATTCTCTACCAGAGAAGGCAGATGTGGCCAAATTATTAAATATATTCAAGAAGGAGCTAGATATATTTCTTAAGGCTAAAGGGATCAAGGGATATCACAGAAAGCAGGGACCAGGTTCTGAATTTGGATGATCAGCCATGATCTCATTAAATGGTGGGACAGGCTCGAGGGGCCGTATGTCCTACTCCTGCTCCTATCTTCTATGTCTCTTTGTTTGTATGTTTCTCAGAAGGATGTGAAGACACTTGAGAGGGTGCAGAGGAGATTTAACGGTGATGGGGGATCTTAGTTACAAGGACAGGTTGGAGAAGCTGGATTTTTATCATTACAGCAAAGGAGGTTGAGGTGTGACTTGATAGAGGTGATTATGACAGGTTTGCCTTGGCTACACGGGGAAAGGCTCTTCCCAACAGCTGATGTTACAATGACTAGGGGACACAGATTTAACCTTTTGGGCAAAAGATACAGGTGGGATGTGCGGAAAAACGTTTTGATTGAGCGAGTGGTGACGATCTGGAAGTCGCTTCCGTTAGAAGAGGCTGGAAGTGGAGACACTCAAACTTTTCTAATGGAGACTGGATAGGCACTTGAGGGAATTAAAGTTGCAGGGCTACGGGGTAAGAGTGGGGGAATAGCACTGACTGGATTTCTCTATAGACAGCCGGCAAGGACGCAATGGGCCGAATGACCTCCATCTGTGCCGTTATGATTCTATGACTATGTTTGAAATGATTGCTTAAGGATTCAATGCCGCATGCTCCCGAATGGAGATAATCGGCCACAGAAATGTTCTTATGACTGTGTAGGTATGAGGTTAACTTAGAACAAATTGTTTATACAATTAATTTAATTCACATCTAAAAACAGGCTGTGCAGTGCGATTTTGAACTGAGTGCGTTTTAAACAGAGTAGTGCGAGTTGAGTGAATCAGGGAGTTAGGTGAGGAGTGGGAGGAGGAGTTCCCTTGCTTCGCCTTTGCTTTTCCTAACTTTTCACCCTGTAGGAATTGGTTCTTACTTTACACCAAGTAAAGAGCTCGAGAGCAGGAGCAGTCAAACAACAACTGCGAAACCACTAAAATGACCTCACAACCATGGAAGGAGCTGATTGCTAAGTAGGACCTGGTGACTATATGTACATTCCAGTCGTTAAAGTAAAAGTAAGGTCTATAGTTTAGAATAAGTAGTGTTTAAATAATATAAGGTCCCTAGTGTAATTAATGGCCCAGAAATTAGGGTCGGGGGCTTCCCGCGTGTGCATGCCGACATTTCAGACCTCGGCCTGTGTGGAAGCGTCTGTGGCCCGGTCCAGGTCCCGGCGCGCTGTGCTAGCGTGATCCAGCGACGTAGTTAGTTCGATGAGCCAGCTGGGATCACGTGAGTACTGGGCAACTAATCGGAGGTTGCAAAAGTTCATTCATGAGTTTGATATTAAGAACTGTCAAACTCATGAAAACTCCGGGCGCCCAAAACAGTACTTAAACTTAAAATAAAAGTTAAAAAAATCCCACTAATTAAATGAACTATTAATAACATTAAAAAACTATTTAAAAAATTATTCAAATTTCGGAAAACATTTTTTTTCACGAAATCGGGTCCAAAAATACACTTACCTTACTGTAAACTCTACTAAAATAATAAACCTGTGGAAAAAAAATTCTAACTTTAATTATTGGACCACTTACCTTTTAAAATGCAGTCCTTATGCCCGATTTTTACATTTCTAAAATCGAAAGACTTACCCTCACGGAAAAATCTGTAAAAAAAAACGTAAGTGCAAAGCGCACGCAGAGACTTCCTTGCGCACACGTTCGTTCAGAGGTCCGGAAATGCCAGTTTCCCACGCATGCGCTATGCATGAAAGAAACTGGCACTTCCATCGGGTCCACGCGTGGGTACTCCGTCCATACTCACGTGTTGGGACCCGAATTACTGGGCCATTATTCTTTAATTTAAAGAAAGTAAAGGGAGTAAATTAAGAGTAGGGCATGGCAGGGCAGCTCGGCAGTGTGGAGTGCTCCTCCTATGCAATGTGGGAAGTCAGGGACACTTTCTGTGTCCAGGGCGAACATGTGTGCAGGAAGTGTCTCCAGCTGCAGCTAGTCGAAATCCGCCTTTCGGATCTGGAGCTGTGGCTGGGGTCACTGCGGAGCATCCGCAAAGCTGAGATCTTCGTGGATAACATGTTTAACGAGGTGGTCACACCGCAGGTAAACAGTGAACAGGCAGACAGGGAATGGGTGACCGCCAGACAGAGTAAAAGAACTAGGAAGGTAGTGCAGGAGTCCCCTGGGTCCATCTCCCTCACCAACATATTTTCTGCTTTGGATACTGATGGGGGAGATTGTTCTTCGGGAATGCAGCAAGAGCCAAGTCCGTGGCACTAGCAGTGGCTCAGCTGCACAGATGGGGAGGAAAAAGATTTGGTGAGCAATACTGATAGGTCATTCGAACGTATGGGGAACAGATAAACATTTCTGTGGCTGCAGAGTTGACTCCGGGATGGTATTTTGCCTCCCTGCTGCCAGGGTCAATGATATCACTGAACGGCTGTAGGGCATTCTTGAGGGGGAGGGTGAAAATCGGAAGCCATGGTTCACATTGGTACCAAGGACATGGGTAGAAAGAGGGATGAGGTACTGCATTAAGAATTTAGGGAGCTAGGTAGCAGATTAAAAGCAGGACCTCAAAGTTTGGAATCTCTGGATTTCTCCCGGTGCCAAGTGCTAGTGAGTATAGGAATAGGAGGATAGAGCTGATGAATGTGTGGCTAAAGAGTTGGTGCAGGAGGGAGGGCTTAAGTTTCCTTGATCACTGGGTCTGCTTCTGCGGAAGGTGGGACCTGAACAAGTCGGAAGGGATGCTCCTGAACCGGAACGGGACCAAAAGCCTTGTAGGGAAGTTTGCTAGTACTGTTGGGGGCTGGTTTAAAATAACTTGACAGAAGGATGGGATACGGAGTGCAGCTATAGAAGGGGTCGCTGCACAGCCAAATATAGAGGAAAAAACAAGTCATCCTGTAAGGCAGAGCAACTATGTAATGGCACAAGGGTGTATGTCAAGGCTGGGTGTCATTTGTGTTAAGGCGAGGAGTCTTGTGAGTAAGGCAGCTAAATTGAAGGTGTTGGTGCAACCATGGGGGTAGGAAATTGTTGCTATCACAGAGACATGGTTGAGGGAGGGGCAGGACTGGCAGCTCAATATTCCGGGGTATAGAATTTTCTGGCGAGACACAGGGGTGTGTAAAAGAGGAGGGCTTGTCACAATATTAATCAAGGAGTCAATTACTGCTGTATGGAGGGATGATATCTTAGCAGGTTCCTCTAATGTGGCCATATGGGTAGAACTTACAAACGAGAATGGTGCCAGCACTTTGCTGGGAGTGTACTATAGGCCCCCAAACAATCAGGGGGAAATAGACGAACAGATATGTAGGCAAATATCAGAGAAGTGTAGAAATATTAGGGCAATAATAGTAGGGGATTTCAGCTTACCCAATATTAACTGGGATAGACCGACTGTGAAAGGCTTAGAGGGGCGGAATTCTTACTGTGCATCCAGGAGAGCTTTTTCAGCCAGCATGTAGAAAGTCCACCAAGAGAGGGGGCGGTAACTGGACCTAAATCTAGGGAATGTAGCCGGGCAAGTGGTAGAAGTGTTAGTAGGAGAGCATTTTGGTGACAGTTTCCATAATTCGGTGAGATTCAAGGTAGTCATGGAAAAGCAGAAACATGGACCGGAAATAAAGATTATAAATTGGGGGAAGGCCGATTTTTATATGAAAAGGCAGGATCTGGCCAAAGTGGACTGATATCAGCTACTTGTAGGACAATCCACATCAGAGAAATGGGAGTCTTTCAGAAAGGAAATAAGGAGAGTACAACGTCAACGTGTTCCCGTAAAGGTCAAGGGTGGGTTCAAAAAGCCAAATGAATCCTGGCTGTCAAGCGATATATAAGAATGGATTACGAATTAAGGGGGGCTTTTGGTGGGTACAAAGGACTAAAAACAATGGAAGCTCTAGAGGAGTATAGAAAAGACAGGGGCCTAATTAAAAAAGAAATAAGGAGAGCAAAGAGGGGGCATGAAAAAACACTGGCGGGCAAAATAAAGGAAAATCCCAAGGTGTTTTTATAAGTATATTAAATGGAAGAGGATAACCAGGTAAAGAGTAGGGCCCATTAGGGACCAAAGTGGCAATCTGTGTAGAGAGCCGGAAGATGTAGTTGTGGTTTTAAATGAATATTTTGCATCTGTGTTCACTATGGAGAAGGGTGATGTAGGCATAGAAATTAGGCAGGGGGATTGTGATATACTTGAAGAAATGAGTATTCAGAGGGAGGAGGTGCTAGCCATTTAAGCAGACATAAAAGTGGATAAATCCCCAGGCCCTGACGCGATGTATTCCAGGCTGCTGTGTGAGTAAAGGGAGGAGATTGCAGGGGGTCTGATAGAAATGGTCAGAACCTCTCTGGCCACAGGGGAGGTGCCAGAGGACTGGAGAACAGCTGACGTAGAACCATTGTCCAAGAAAGTTAGTATGGATAAACCAGGGAATTACAGGCCAGTGAGCCCAACATCAGTGGTCGGGTAATTACTGGAATAAATTCTGAGGAACAGAATTATTCTCCAATTGGAGAGGTAAGGGTTAATCAAGGATAGTCAGCATTGCTTTGTCAGGGGGAGATCATGTCTAACAATTTGATTGCATTTATCGAGGGTTTGACTAGGTGTGTGAATGAGGGTAGTGTAGTTGATGTAGTCTACATGAACTTCAGCAAGGCTGTTGAAAATGTCCCACATGCGAGAATGCTCAAGAAGATAAGAGACGATGGGATCCAGGGTGATATGACACATTGCATCCAAAATTGGATTAGTGGCAGGAGACAGTCGATGATGGTCTAAGGTTGTTTTTGCGACTGGAAGCCTGTATCCAGTGGTGCACTGCAGGGATCGGTGCTGGGTACTTTGCTTTTGTTGTGTACATTAATGATTAAGATATGAAGGTAGGAGGTATGATCATTAAGTTCGCAAATGAAACGAAAATTGGTGGAGTTGTAAATAGTGAGGAGGGAAGCCTCAGGCTACAGGACGATATAGGCGGGTTGGTTAGATGGGCAGAACAGTGGCAAATGGAATATATCGCTGAAACGTGTGAGGTGATGCATTTTGAGAATAATAATAAGGCATGGGAATACACAATGAATGGTAGGACCCTAGGAAGAACAGAGGATGAGATGGGCCTTGGTGTGCATGTACATGGTGCATCCCTGAAGGCAGCAGGACAGGTAGATAAGGTTTTTAAAATGGCATATGGGTTACTTGCCTTCATTAGCCAAGGCATAGACTATAAGAGCAGGGAGGTTATGAAGGAGCTTTACGCTGGTTCGGCCACAGCTGGAATACTATGTGCAGTTCTGGTCACCACACTATAGGAAGGATGTGACTGCATTGGAGAGGTTGCAGAGGAGATTCACCAGGATGTTACCTCGACTGGAGAGCTTCAGCTATGAAGAGACATTGGACAGGCTGGCGTTGTTTTCGTTAGAGCAGAGAAGGCTGAGGGGGACATGTTGATGTGTACAAAATTATGAGGGGCTTAGATAGGGTAGATATAAAACAACTTTCCCCCTTATTAGAGTGGTCGTTAACCAGCATGCATAGATTTAGGGTAAGTGGCAGAAGGTTTAGAGGGGATTTGAGGAAAAATATTTTCACCCACTGGTTGGTTGAAATCTGGAAATAACTGCCTGAAAGGCTGGTAGATGCAGGAACTCTAAACATTCAAGAAACGTTTAGATGAGCACGTGAAACGCCATAGCATACAAGGCTATGGACCAGGTGCTGGAAAATGGGATTATTATAGACAGGGCTTGATGACCGGCACGGACATGATGGGCTGAAGGGCCTCTTTCTGTGCTGTGTAACTCTATGTATTACACTATTAATGCCATTACAACGACATCTGACCCTCAACCAGAAAACAGTGACATTGCAGCTGATATACATTCCTTTCTGGTGCAAAAGCACAAAAGGAAAAGAGGCACAGCCATGGCTTACAAAAGAAATGAAGGATTCTATTAAATCCAAAGTGAAGTCATATAAAGTTGCCAGAAAATCCAGCAAGCCTGAGGATTAGAAGCAGTTTAGAGTTCAGCAAAAATGTGTCAAGAGATTGATTAAGAGGGGAAAAATATAATATGAGAGTAAACTTGCAACGAACATAAAGGTGGATTAAAAACTTCTGCAAGTCTGTAAAAAGAGAAAGATTAGTGAAGACAAATGTACGTCACTTACATTCAGAAATGGGAGTAACTATAATGGAGAACAAGGAAATGGCAGTGCAATTAAACAAATACTTTGGTTCTGTCTTCATGGAAGAGGACACAGTTAACTTTCCAGAAATGCGAGGGAACCAAGTGTCTAGTGAGAAGGAGGAATTAAAGGAACTTAGTAATAGTAAAAATAATAGAGCTGGAGAAATTAGTGGGAATGTAAGCTGATAACTCCCCTGTGTGACAATTATTCCTGTTTAACTTTCCTCTACCTCTCTCAGTTTCTGTCTCCATTTGTACAACAATTTCTCGCAGCTTTCTCTTGCTCACAAACTCCTATTTTTCTCTTAAGTTGTGCTGAATGTGTGCTGCTTTCTTAATTTATATGCATGTGCCTTTACTGTTTATGGCTTTCGTCCATGTAATTTCCCTCATTATATTGTTTTCTTTCTATTGTCCTCCATCTTATCTTTTGCCGGTTTCCCTTTCTGCCTTCTCAGTGTGTCTGCCCAATAATTTCTCCCTCTCTCGCTCTGTCTCTCTATTCTTCTTTCTCTCTTGTTTCACTATCCATTTCAGCATCTACATCACTTACTCTTTGCATCTTTACCTATATTGATTCGTCTCTTGCAGTGTTTACTTTCTTTACCGTGTTACCTCTGCCTCTCTACGCGATGCAATCAGTTGAACAAAGACCCAGAAATGGAAAATCGGAGGAAATCCATCGTTTTGCTCTTCAGTATATCTGGCTGTTATATATTATTATGGACGCCCATTGTTGTTTAATTTCTATCTCTCCGTATGCCAGCCCTCTCTTCTTCCTCATCCTCCTGCTTCCCATTGAAACTTTCATTCCCAAATATGTGATCAGCTTTTACATGTACGTTGACGAAACCAGTTTTAATCCTCTGTCCCCTCTATCGCCACCCACTCCACCCCCCCCTTTGATGTCGGACTACATTTCCAATATCCTGCTTTGAATGAGCCATAATTTTCTCCAAACAAACATTGGCATGGCTAAATGCATCATCTTTAATCGCAGCCACAAATATTGTATCCTAATCACCAATATCAATCCCTACATTGGGCATTAGCTGCCAATGACCCTCAGCACCTCTCTGATCATAGGTTCTGCGTTATACACAATAGTCACTCTATAACAAAGTTCACCTAATTCCGCGTCAGTAGCATCGCCGCATCCATCTTGCCACACAGAGTTCAGGCCCAATCTACTCAACTCTCCCCTTAGTACATTCCTCCCATCGCATGGATCAATCTATTAAACCGCCATTGCACTGCCTTGAAGGCAAGTATACCCTTTCTGTATTAAATAGACCAACCCCGTGCGCAGTACTCCAGGTGAGGTCTCACAAAAGCCCTGTAGTACAATTGTAGTAAGAATTCCTTACTCTTGTACTCGACCCCATTGCACTAAAGGCAAACATGCCATTTACCTTTCTAATTGTTTGCTGTACCTGAATGTACAACTGAATAGTCGTTCAAATTACACTTAAAAATGCTTACAACTCAAAGTTGCTGTTTTACTTGAGGGAGCCAAATGCCTCAAAATTCAGTTTTCTGTTTACAGGCTTAATCAGATCCAGTCGAACCATATGCATTTGTTCAAAACTATCACGCTTATAACTTTTTCGCTTACCATTATTGAGGATGAGATAACAGGGCACTTAGAAAATCATAATATGTTTAGGCAGAGTCAACATGGTTTTTTCAAAGGGAAATCGTGTTAAGGAAATTTATTGGAGTATATTGAGATGCAACTGGAAGGGTAGATGAAGAGGAAGCAGGTTATCTGGATGTAGATTATTTGGATTTCCAAAAAGCATTCCACAAGGTGCCACTTACAAATGGTTATGGAAGATAAAGGCTTATTAGGTTGGTGTAAAACACTGGCATGGTTAGAGGATTGGATAACGGGCAGATAACAGAGAGAAGGGAAAAACGGGTCATTTTGCGGTTGGCAGGCTCTTATTAGTGGGGTGCCGCAAGGGTTAGTGCTTGGACCACAAATATATACAATCATAAATAATGATTTACATGAAGGAACCTATTGTAAAGTATTCAATTTGATGCCGATGCAAAGCTAGGTGGGAAAGTCAATTGTGAGGGGGATACACAGATCCTGCAAAGGGATATAGACAGTTTGCGTGTTTGTACAATAAACTGTCAGATGTACTAAAATGTGAGCAAATGTGAGGTTATTCACTTTGGTATAAAGAATAGAAAAACAGAGTATATTTAACTGGTGACAAAATATTAAATGCTAAATTTCAGAGAGAATTAGGTGTTATCGTACAGGAATATTAGTTGGTGGGTGAGTAGTTACAGCAGAACCCATGGGGGTTGAGGTTAATTTTTCCTTGTCTTTGCTTGTAGGCTAGTTCCCATGTTAGAATAAAGTTGCTCGAGTGAAACTGATCCAAAACCATACATGTTCCAACTGTGGTTTCATACCGCTTTCATTGATTGGGTGAAATCATATATTGGTAAGGGAATATCTGTCACAAGAGCCTTCAACTGCGTCTTAGAGTGTTCAGATCTTAGGACAATAAGAATTGCTGCTGAATGAAATGTCTAAGATATTGTGGAACGCCGTATCACAGTAAATTTCAGATATTGTTTGATGCAGTGAGAGGAAATTGGCTCCAATTGTCAATCATGCTATTTACACGGCACTCTTACGGGCCATACTTGTGTCCAGTTTATTTGGCTGGCCTGGTAAGGTCTGTAAAATTATTCCCGCATGAACAACTTCCTGGAAATAGCAATCACTAGCAAGGTCACCCTCTGTGGAGCTGGGTCATGACATTCTTGGACCTCCTTACATTGGAGAGAAAATGGAAAATGGGCGATACGTTTCCAGATTGCCGCGAGCAACCCATGAATTTAATATTATTTAAATTTATGTTTCGATGCCCGCAGTAGCCCTAACTACAGAAATGAATTGGTTATCTTGGCTCTTTCAGCTGTCGCAGCATCAGCGATGTCACCCACAGACGAGTACTGCTGAGGGGGTGCGAATACGTCCGGTCTCAATATTTAATGAAGGTTTTCTGAGGAGAAGCAGGCTGGTTACTGGGGGAGTGACGCTGAGTGGTGGTGAAGGATTTTCAGGTCCATTTAGGCAGTACATCAGCCGTTGAGGTAAATTTAGCTGAGAAGAGACAATCTGGGTATTTCCCGTTGATTGAAAGTTACATTTATATTGAGTTAGTTACAGATGATTCAGGTTATGATGTGCGACGGTTCCCTTCTGATGGGAACAGTTGCTCCAATGATACACGATGCTGCATCATCCTTCCAACTGGCCCTAAATCCATCCAATCAATCATCCTGTGTAACATTAATAATCACCTGGGCATGTTCAGTCAGCATTTATTTTAATTTTCACAGTTAATAACAGGAAAACGTTTAATATTATAATCATACATGTGACGTTACATAACACAGTTTGTTAAGGAGAATATATTACAGTAACCTTCGATTTGCAACTTTGCTTAAAATGTTGCACCAATATCAATTGATCCATTAAACAGGTTTTGATCTTTATTGCAATGGCCGATAAACATTGTATGGATAGACATCAGCTATTTCTATTATTTAAATAATTTTGCAATTAAATGCAGTGGATAGTTTACCCCATTCTTTAGCTCCTCTCTGAATTTACCCTGGGTCAGCACATAAATAAATGTGTTTGTGCAGCAATTGAGAACCTGAAGCATGAATCCCACAGATTCAATGTCATTTCCATCATCATTCTGAATGATGGTTGTACGGATAGATAGAGAATAAACAACAATGGTCGTCCATAGCAAAATAAAACTGCCCGATATACTGAACAGCAAAACGATGGATTTCCTTCGGTTCTCCATCTCTGGGTCCTTGTGATTCTCTCCATTGCTGAGGCCCCGGAGTCCCCTACGGAATCGACTGGACATTAAAATGTGTCTAGCGGTGAGAACATTGAGCAACAAAATCAGAACGAATGGGACACAAGGGATTAAAGTAAGATTAAAGACATCAAACGCTGCCCACGCGGGTGAAGTAAAAAAGGTCAGTTTCCAGACACAACCCCGGGGGACGTTCTCCATTATATATTCAGGGTCAAATACAAAGTACCAGGGAATGTTTATTAAACAACCCAGAGCAATCACCACCCCGATAACAACAGCCGCAGTTTTCTCGGTGCAATATTTTGTTTTCAGCTTCGGACAACAAATGGCCACAAATCGATCGAAGGTGAAAACCACTGTGAACCAGACAGATGTCGCCGTGGCTGCACAAAGCAAGACTATATTGAGACAGCACACGGGGGTAATTGTCAAGAATGAAACTGGGAAATAAATTTCAACAATGCAGCTTAATATTACATCCGTACAAACTACCAGGAGATCGGCCGTTGCCATGGCGACCAGTTAGCGAGTGATACATTTGGAGAGACCGCACTTTCCTCGGGACAGGATCACAATCGCCGCCAAGTTAACTGCAAGAGATACACAGATCAGTGAGATTTGTTTCCACTCAGACACACTTTATATCCATCGGCATTACAGTTATTTTGAGTGAAGTTTCAGGTTGCTATTGCACTGATGAATGGGATATCATGTGTGCTCTGTTGCTTCCAATCTGCTCCATCGCTGAACTCGCATCTTTCTCCAATTTCTCTCCTAGCTCCCCTCATGCCCTCTACGAGCTCAACTTGTCTATGGGACCCACCTGCTGCTCACTTGCTCCTATTCCCACCAAACTGCTGACCACCCAACTTCACTTCCTGGCCCGCATGTTAGCTGATATTGTTAATGGTTCTCTCTCCTCACATACTCTCCCCTCCCCTTCAAACATGCTGTCATGAACAACTGCTCAAAAACTATCCTTGAAGCCTGTGTCCTTGCCAAGTACCGCCCTATCTCCAACATCCCTTTCATTACCATGTCCTTGTTCGTGCTGTCTCCTCCCAAGTCCGTGCCCATCTTTCACAGAATTCCATTTTGGACCCCGTCATATCAGCTATCGCCCCCTGCCCGACTTCTAAATCGCCCTTACCAAAGTCAGAATTTGTATTCTATGTAACTGTGTCTGTGGTAAGCTATTCCCTCTCTTCCTTTCCGACCTGTCTCATGCCTTTGTCTGGACAAACCACCTCCAACGCCTCTCCAGCGTCATCCAGCTGGGTGGGACTGCAAACGCCTGGCTCTATTCTTATCTATATAACCGTAGCCTGCAACGGCTTCTGTGCTCGCTCCAACACTGTTACCTCTCGCCCCATCTTATCATCATCTACATGCTACTCATCAGCGATATCATCTGTAAACACAACGTCTTGTTCAAAGGCACGCCGGGGACACCCAGCTCCATCTCACCACCACCTCTCCCAACACGGCACTTGTCCCCATTTTGTCACACCGCTTGTCAGATTGGATGAGGAATAATTTCCTGCAACATATTATCGGGAAGACCGAAGTCATTGTATTCGTCCCTGCTTTAAACTCCATTCCCAGCCAACGACTACATCCCTCCCTGGCAAATTTATGAGGCTGGACCAGACCGTGCACAACCTTGGCATTGTAATTGACCCCGAGTTGAGCTTCCGACCACATATCTTCTCCATCACAAAGACTGCCTACTTCCACCTCCGTAACATCACCCGACTCAGCCACTGCCTCAGCGCAACTGCTACTGAACCACTCATACATGCTGCGGTGGCCTCTAGGATTGATTACTCCAAATCTTTCCTGGCAACCCTATCATCTTCCAACCTCCTTAAGCTTGAGCTCATCCAAAACTCTGCTGCCTGTATCCCAACTCGCAGCAAGGCCCGTTCACCCAGCACCCCCTGAGCTCGCTGAACTACAATTGCTCCCGGTTCATCAGAGTCTAAATTTTAATATTCTCATTCTTGCTTTCAAATCTCACCCTGGCCTCGCCCCTCCCTATCTCTGTAACTTCTTCCATCCCTACAATCATCTGAGGTTTCTGCCCCCCTCCAATTCTGGCCTCTTGGGAATCCTGGATTTCAATCGATCCACCATTGGCGACCGTGCCTTCCACTACAAAATCAATATTGACTGGGCGGGGTGAAGGTGTAATAGGGACTGGGCAGGCTGAAGGTGCAATGGAAGTTGGCTGGGCGAATTTGCAAATTAAACTGGGCGGGATGAAGGTGCCATAGGGACTGGGCAGTGTAAATATTCAGTGGAAGTGGCCATGGTGAATATCCAATGGATGATGTGCAGTGGAGCTGCAATGGAGAACAGTCTAGATGAAGGTGCAATGGAAACTGGGCGATGTGAAGTTGCAAAAGAGTCTGGGCAGGGTGAATGTTCAATGGACGTGGGCGGGTTGGAGGTGCAATGAGGAAGGGGCTAGGTGAACGTGCAGTGGGGCACGGACTAGGCAAAGGTGCAATGGGGATAGGGCTGGGTGAAGGTGCAATAGGGACTCGACAGTCTGATTTTTCTCTGGAAGTGGACAGGGTGAAGGTGCAATGCGGTACAGGCTGGGTGAACGTGCAATCGAGAACGGACTGCGTGAAGGTGCAATGGTGACTGGGCGAGCTGAAGGTGCAATGGGGATCGGGCGTGGTGAAGGTGCAGTAGGGACTGGGCAGGCTGAACGTTCAATGGAAGTCGGCGGGGTGAATGTGCAATGGGGAACAGGCTGGGTGAAGATGCAATGGGGAACTGGCTAGGTAAAGGTGCAACGTTGACTGAGCAGAGTGAAGGTGAAATTGGGACTGTGGGGTGAAGGTCAAGTGCCAATACAAAGTGAGCCCGGCTGATTAAAGAGAAAATAATAACTAAAGGTATACATTGAGTACATTACAGAGACAATAAAGGAGAGGAAGTCAAATGCCAACACGATGTTAGGAAATAAGCCAATATACAATTAGGAAATCAATGTCGAAT
Organism: Somniosus microcephalus; assembly: GCF_052327205.1. Classification (NCBI taxonomy): domain Eukaryota; kingdom Metazoa; phylum Chordata; class Chondrichthyes; order Squaliformes; family Somniosidae; genus Somniosus; species Somniosus microcephalus. Next base: position 51,786,743 of record NW_028225184.1, read on the forward strand.
TACAAAATTAAATTATCAATCAATATAAAAATAAATATTTCAGAATTCTATAAGCATAGGAATAGGAAAATAGGGATATGGCCACTTAGGAATGGACAGGATAAACTCTAAAATAAAAGCAGTGAAATGAAATAAATTGAACAGTTCTTTTACCTCAGTTTTTACCAGGGCCACAAACATGGTGGGCGTGAAATTATCCGAGGAATTCAAAATGCATACCAAGGCTTCTAAGATAGACAGGAGCGAGGTCTTTGATTAGAAGTGCATGTAACACGGGCAATACAGTAATCATGGTTGACTTTAATGTACATATAGATTGGATAAATCAAAAACCACTAATGGTGTGAAGGACGAATTCTTGGAATGCATGCAAGATGGTTTCCTCGATCGATATTTGGAGGAACCAACCAGGGAACAGACTCTGCTGGATCTGGTACTGTTAATGAGAAAGGGCTAATCAATAATCTTGTGTTAAAGTGTCCTTTACTGACAAATGACCATAATATGATTGAATTGTAATACGTTTGAGAGTGATGTCGTCCAATCTGAAACTAAATTCTTCAGTCTCAACAAAGGAAACTACAAGGGAATGTGGGACAAGTTGAGCATGGTAGATTGGGAGGCTATACGAAAAGGTACGAAGGTGGAAATACAATCGCTAACATTCAAGGTAATAATGCATATTTTGAAAAAAAACATATATTTCTCTATGGCATAAATACCCAAAAGGAGGAGTGATCCAACCATGGCAAACAAAATAAAATGAACTAGTATTGAGTCAAAGGTGGAAGCTTAAAAAGTTGCCAGAAAAAGGGGTCAGCCTGAGAATTGGGATTTTTTAGAAATCTGCAATGGGTGACCAAAATTTGATAAAGGAAATGAAACTGTAATATGAGCAAAAACTAGCGAAAAATGTAAAACCGGATTGTAAATGCTTCTCTAGGTATGTAAAAAGGCAAAGTCTGGCGAAAGTAAATGTAGGTCTTTTACAGTCAGAGACGGGAGAATTTATAATGGGGAATGAGGAATTGGGAGGGAAATTAAATAAATACTTTGTTTCTGTCTTCACGAAGTAAAACACAACAAATCTCCCATAAATACGAGAAAACGAAAGCTGTGGCGAGAATAAGGATCTTTAAGAAATTATTTTTAGTAAAAAAAAAAAATAGTAGCAAAATTAATGGGACTAAAATTCGATAAACCTCAAGGAATGGATGACCTGCATTCCAGGGTTTTGCAAGAGGTGGCCATTGGGATAGTGGACGCATTGCTTTTCATCTTCCAAAATTTTATAGATTCAGGAACGGTTCCTGCAGATTTGAGGATAGCAAATGTATCCCCACTACTTAAGAAAGTGCGGAGAGTGAATACGGGGAACTACAGACCTGTTAGCCTCACATCAGTCGTTGGGAAAATGCTGGAATATATTGTAAAGGATGCAATAACTGGGCACTTAGAAACGAATAGTAAGATTGGGCAGATTCAACATGGATTTATGAAAGGGAAATACTGTTTAACAAACTTATTGGAGTTCTTTTAGGATGGAATTAATGCAGCAGGCAAAGGAGAACTGGTTGATGTGTTGTATTTGGATTTTCAGAAGGCTTCGATAAGGTCACACACAAGAGGTTGGTGACCAAAATTTGGACACATGGAATTGGGGGAAATATACTAGCCTTGATTAAGAATTGGTTAACAGACAGAAAACAAAGAGTAGGGAAAAACGTGTATTTTTCAGGATGGCAGGCTGTGCCTAGAGTGGTACCGCAAGGACATTGCTTAGGTCCCAGCTATTCACGTTCTCTGTCAATGTTTTAGATGAGGGGACTAAATGTCACATTTCCAGATTTTACTGATGTCACAAAGCTAGGTGGCAGTGTCTGTTGCGAAGAGGATGTGAAGAGGCTTCAAGGGGCTCTCGACAGGTTCAATGAGAGGGCGAGAACAGGGCAGATGGATTATAATGTGGATAATTTTGAAGGTAGAAAAATCAAACAGGCAGAATATTTCCTAAGTGGTGAAAGATTGGGGAATGTAGATGCTCAAAGGGACTTGGGTATCCTTGTACATGTGTCACTAAAATGAATGTGCAGTTGCAGCAAGCTATTAGGAAGGCAAATGGTATGCTGGCCTTCATTATAAAACGATTTGCGTACAGGAGTAAAGATGTCTTACTCCAATTATATAGGGCATTAGTGAGACCGCACGTGGAGTATTGTGTACAATTTTGTTCTGCTTACCTAAGGAAGGATATAATTGCCATAGAGGGAGTGCAAGGAAGGGTAACGAGATTGATTCCTGGGATGGCAGGATGGTCGCATGAGAAGATATTGAGTAAACTAGGCCTGTATTTGCTTGAATTTAGAAAAATGAGAGGGCATCTCATTGAAGCATACAAAATGATTTCAGGGCTTGATAGGGTGGATGCTGGGAGAATGTATCCCTTGGCTGGGGAGTCTAGGACCTGGGGCACAGCCTCAGGGTAAAGGGAAGGCCATTCAGGACTGAGACGAGAGGACATTTCTTCACACAGAGGTTGGAGAATCTTTGGAATTGTCTGCCCTAGAGGGAAGTGGAGGCTCAGTCACTGGGCGTATTCAAAACAGGAGTCGATAGATTTCAGACTAGTAAGGCCATCAAGGGATATGGCGATAAGTCCGATGCATGGAATTGAGGAAGAAGATCAGCCATGAACTCATTGAATGTTGGAGCAGGCTCGAGGGGCCTAATGGCCGAGTCCTGCTCCTTTTTCTTATGTTCTTATGATAAACTAAACATATGTATAGAGGATAAATCCCGTGTCTGGAAGGACTATTTCCACTCACAGTCAAAGCTAAGGAAGAGACAGCAGAGGCACTGTATATAAATATATGTAAACATTCTTAGAACTTTCATCCAGTGCGCTTAACAAGGGTGAGAGGAAAGGTATAGTAATCTTCGCTCAAACATAAAAAAGAAATTTCTCTTGAAACCGAAACATAATAAAGTCTAGTCAGCACGGATTTCAAACGGGAAGCTCCTACTTGACCAACCGTACTGCGTTATTTGAAAAACTAGCAGAGTAGATAATGGTAAGGTAGTGAATATAATATAAATAGACATTTATAAGAGCTTCCACCGCCATAGTAGACTCGTGACTAAGGTACGAGCCTGTAGACTCAGTGGAAAAGTGGCCGAATGGATAGAAAAACTGGCTGCTCAATAGAAAACAGAGAGTAGATGATAAAGGTAGTTGCTCAGACTGGGGAAATGTGGGAAGTGGTGTTCCACAGGGGTCACTATTGGTTACAATTTACAGTAGTGGGTTGGACTTGGGAATCAGAAATATAATATCAACATTTGTGGATGACACCAAATTATGGGGTATAGTTAACACTGCGGATGTTTGCGACAAAATTCAGGAAGTTATTAACAAAATGGAATCATGGAGAGAAAATGATAACTGATTTTCAGTAAATATAATGTGAGGTTGTGTATTTTGGTAGGTGGAATAAGTAGGGCACATGAGACTTGGAAAATAAGAGTCCAAATGGTGGGAGAAGATAAGGAATTTAGGGCTACAAATTCACAAAGAGATGAAAGAAGCCATTAAGCGTACAGTCAAAGCAACGGAGTTCATTTCTAGAGGAATGGAAAACAATAACAGAGGAGATGTGTTAAACTTATATTGAACCTTGGAGAGACCACACTTAGAGTGCTGTGAACAGTTATGATCTGCTTAGCCCAATAAGAGGATAGAAGCACTGGAGAAAGTGCAAAAAATATTAGAAAGTGGAACTCGTTAAAATCCATTAAGGCTATGACTGATCTGATCTTGGCCTCGAATCCAATTCCCTGCCCGCTCCACATAACCCTTGATTCCCCTATAATTCAAAATTCTGTCTATCTCCACCTTGAATATATTCAATGACCCAACATCCACAGCTGTCTGATGGAGAGAATTCCAAAGGTTCACGACCAGCTGAGAGAAGAAATGCCTCCTCATCTCCAATTAGAAACTATGCCACCCTTGTTCTAGATTCCCCCACGCGAGGAAACATTATCTGTGCATCTACCCTGTCAAGCCCACTTAGAATATTGGCCCAGAAATTCGGTTCGGTGGCTTCCCGCGGGTGCAAGCCTCTGACGTGCACTTCCCTAGCATGCCGGCCGTTGAGATGTGGGCCTGCGTGGTGTTCCGATCCTGTGCCTCCTCCAACTGCCGGCGTGCAGTGCTTGTGTATCCCAGGGGCGCAGTTAGTTCGAGTCAACCCCCTGGGATCACGTGGGCCATGGAGAGCCAATGGTAGCAGGGTATGCTTCATTCATAAGTTTGACAGGAAGAGCTGTCAATCCTATAAATACTATAAGCCCCAAAACGTAACTAAAATTTCAAATAAATTAAAAAAAAACATTGCATTTTTAAAATAACTATAAATTACATGAAACAACTATTTTAAACAATAATTTAAATTTTTGAAAAAATTAATTACATTTTCTAACGGGGCTAAAAATAAGCTTACCTTTCTTTGAAGTATTTAAAAATAATAAACCTGTGGAAAAAATGTTATAACATTGATTAATGCACCACTTACCTTTTTAAAAGCAGGCCTGAGGACTGCACTTTACGTGTCTAATTTCTGGAGACTTACCTTCCCGGAGAAACCTGGAAAAAATAGTAAGTTAAATGTGCACGCGCTGCCTCTCCCACGCACGCGTTCCACCTGTTAACCCCATCTTTCAGGGGAATGGAAGTTCTGCTTTCCCGCGCATGTGCAGTGCACACACGAAAACGGCACTTCGATTGGGCCCACGGGCGAGTACCCCGTGCGTACTCAACCGTGGAGACCCGAATTTCTGGGTCATTATAAGTTTCAATAAGATCATTTCTCAATATTCTAAACTCCAATGAGTATCGGCCCAACCTGCTCAAATGTTCTTCATAAGACAACCCCCGATGGGAATGGGAATGACTGACTTGCTCTACAGAGAACTGGCACGCACTCGATGAGCCGACTGGCCTCCTCTGTTGCCGTTATGACTCTATGACTCTATGCCATGCAGTATTTGCAGAACTTTGCATAGATGCATGTAAGTGGCAGTTGGATAACTATAGGAGTCAAAAATGAATAGAATGATGTGTTAGTGGAGTGAGATGAGGAAATGCGGGAGATGGCTCGTGTGGAATATAAATCTGTTGGGCAGAATGGCCTGTTTCTATGCTGTAAAATTGTAAGTTATCCTATTCTATGTAAGGGGAACCTGCGGGGTGTAGGTACAATGGAAACAGGGCAGGAGGAAGGTACATGGGGTATGGGTAGGTGAAATTGCAATGGGGACTCGGCATGGTGATGGTGCAATGAGTACTGCACCTGGGGAAGGAGAATTGGGGACCGGAAGGTGTAAAGCTGCAATGGGGACGTGGCAGGAAGAAGGTACAATTGGAACACGTGTTTCCTCCAGTTTAAAATCGGGCTTGCTGTACGGTAGATAAGTGAGAAAGAAGTAATGAGTTGTTGATAGTGCTGAATCATTGTGATATAGTTAGAGGTGGACCCAATAAGAGTAAGGATGCAGCAAGAGGACATGAATAGCGACCACTGGAGGGAAGCCAGGAGCAGATATTGGGCACGGATACGAGGATAGGCGTGTTTTCATACATAGAAGCCGAGAAACCTTTTACATTCACCTGTGGGGAGGATCTGAATATGGTGCTGGGCCTAGGCTCCGCACTGCTGTCTGTCTGATATCAAATATGTTGCTGATGTTGACCACAGAGACTTATCTTAGCAACATTTAAATAACTGCGGATAAAACACGCGATAATTCGAAGCAGAATTCCCTACCTCCCCCCAGACTACGCCACCAGGCTGAATTAAAACGATAGCTAAATATTGCTGATGCTGGAAATCCGAAATAACAACAGAAACCTCGACATCCGAATAGGCAGTTTACAGCCTCCCGGACTCAATATCGAGTTCAACATATTCACATCACAATCTCGGCCTCTATTAATTTTCTATATATTTTTAATCCACGCCTTTGATTGTGCCTTCCCCCTTTTTCTCTCCCACATGCTAGCTGTCTCTTATTCTGCCAGCGCATTTCACACTTCATCTAGAGCCATCTTTAGTCTCTTCACTTGTCCTATTACCACCTCGTCTCGTCTTGAATACCTCCTAATGTCTCTTCACTTCGCTTTTGTTCTTGCATCCCCTCCCCCATTTCCCATGCGCCAAATGCCTTTTTAATCTATCTCATTTCCTGCCTTTCTTTCTCAGTTCTGATGAAGGGTATCGACCTGAAATGTTGAATCTATTTCTCTCTCCACGGATGTTGCCTGGCCTTTTCTTTCCATATATCTATATTACATTCACTAGATAATTGAGTGCATAATTCAGTTGGGAATTCTGTTGATAATTCAGTGCTTAATTCGGTGGATAATTTAATAAATAATTATTTTGATGATTCGGTTGATAGTGGTTTGGAAAATTCTTTTCCAGCGGTTTCTGTTGTTAGACCAAAAAAAAATTGAGTTTGATTTAAAGTGGGATTAAATTAGAAAAGTGAGAAGTAATATTATGTGAACGACAAGCAGATATGTCCACAGAACTTTCATTGGTTCTGCAATTTCGAGAAATTCATTCCAATGGATTTCATATATATTTATCCCATAAATTATAAAATAATTACCTACTGAATTATCCAGCGCATGAAACACTGAAGGAGTCAAATAATTGTCATCGAAAACATCGATTCAAATATCAACCGAATTAAGTATTGAAATATACAAAGAATTTTCCAAACGACTATCAACCGAATCATCAAAATAATTATTTATTAAATTATCCACCGAATTAAGCACTGAATTATCAACAGAATTCCCAACTGAATTATGCACTCAATTATCTAGTGAATGTAATATAGATATATGGAAAGAAAAATCCACTCATTTATCCACCGATTTAAACAATCCAAATATTTATCCACTCAATTATTTATCGAATTAAGCACTGCAATATCCAAAAGATTAACCACTCAATATTCTATAGAATTAAACACTGAAATATCCAATAATTATCCTCTCAAGTTTCTATCGAATTAAACACTGAAATATCCAAATAATTATCCACACAATTATCCTCCGAATAAACACTGAAATATCTAAAGAATTACCAGCTCAATTATCCATCGAATTAAATACTGAAATATCCAAAGTATTATCCTCTCAATTATCCATCGACTTAAACACTGAAATATCAAAAGTATTATCCTCTCAATTATCCACCGAATTGAACCAAGAAATATCCAAAAAATTATCCACACAATTATCCATCGAATTAAACACTGAAACATACAAATAATTATCCTTTAATTATCTATAGTATTCAACTCTGAAATATCCAATGTATTAACCATACAACTATCTAGCGAATGACACATTATATTATACAAAGAAGTAAGCACTCGATTATCCACTGAATTATCAACCAAATTAAATACTGCAATCTCCAATGAATTATGCTCTGAACTACTCACTGTTCTTTCAAAATTCAACCTATTTTTGAACTCCTGTTGATTTGTAGTGTGGTAATTATATCAGGTTCAGCAGACATACGTTTCAGTTTCCTGGGGTTCACTCTTGTAATGTGCCTACTTTGATTAACCCTATTGCTGTTAAAGAATGTATTTGTATTTCTACTTCCACATCTGTTCAGCAGGAATGTGCGATTCACAATATAAACAGAGATTAGCACTTTGACATGGCTTCTGATAAAATCCCAAAGCGCCCATGAAGATCTGAAGCGCTGCCCCGTTTGTTGTAGCTGAAGCAGCAACCGAGCAAGATCCAATGAACACATTTTTCGGTGGCGCTGGTTTAAAGTAGGCACGCTGGCCACAAAAAGGGGAAAACTTGGAGAGCAGTCCCTCCTGCAAAGGCTCCTGGTTTAAAAGGGGAAACGTGGTTCCTCACCCTTGACAATGCAGCACCAACTAAAGGAAATGTCAGTTTCTTGCAAGTTTATATAGCAGAGTGAAACTTCAACAGGCAACTTTCTGAATTAAATATTGGCAGCTGGTACCAAGGACCAGCTAAAAATATACATATTGTAAAGAATTTTACAATTTAACGTATAATTTAATAATACTTTTGTAATCAGCAATCCCACTTTCTAAAGTGGCAATTTATGTTTATCACTGAGGGACAGGTAGTTGACAAGATGTAAAATCGGACCGTATACTTCCCCAGGCAATTCAGTTATACATTAAAGAAAGTTTGAAAGTAAAACACCATATCAGGAAATATAGAGCAACACTGGACTGAACTGAATAGTGAGATCCGCAGAATTGCTCAAGGTAAATATATGAATGAATATTGCTTCAATAGATAAATAAACACAGTCACTGAAATTCCTTTAACATTTACAACTTGTTGTGCTGGAAAACATTCCTGAAGTTTTCGCTGTATAACAGTCAAAAGAAATATCACTGAAATAGAAATAATGTTATTGGGTAGTGCATCCCTTCTTTCCAATACAGAAACACCACTGAACATCAATAAATACATTCTTTATTAGTTGAAAGTGACTTTTGGAGAAAGCGAGCATAGCAGCATGATTCATTTCTATTTAGTTATTAAAGTGTTGCAGATTTAAGTCAGACGACCGTATTTCTCAATGTTTTAGTGTCCTTTAATCCGGAACCCAAATTGCATGCCATTCTTTTTAGAAGAAGCATGGTATCATCACTGGAGACTGCAGTGTGAAGGAAGACACCACGTTAATTAAGCAGGGAACATTCGGGTTAATCTGACAGCAAACCTCAGATAACTGTGCTACCCAGAGAATAAGAAAAGCACATTTTGCCAGACACGCAGCACGAGAAGCTTTGTAGTTAAGAGATTTTTTATCAGATTCATGTCTTTCTTCACCACTCACCAGGAACACCAACAGCTGCGAGAATAGGATAGTAAATGGCGATTATCTGCTGAAGTATCAGGACTTCCATTTAGTGTGAGAAGCGATGATCCCTGTAGTGATGGACACAGCAGGCCCGGTGGAAAGTGTGATGTGATACATTGAAGGCAGCCTTTATTTATACAGCAGGGAAATCTCCAGTGAACAGTTCTGTCCCCGGGCAACTGATGTTAGTTACAGTCATTTGAACAAACAGGTTGCGTCAGCCACTTTACTCCCAGGTTAATACTGTTATGGGAATAAAAATAGCAAAGTGACACGTCAAACATTGGAATAATATCTTTCCTCCAATGGATAACAAACAGGTGTAATAGTAGAATTCATCTGGTAAATGTTACAGGCGTTATACCAGGTTGGCAAATTACTGAGTGGGGTTGCTATTGATCGGTGCTGAGATAGCTTTCATTGCAAATTTACTTCAAAAATAAAACCTATGAAACTCAATGTAAATTTGTCAGTCTTGCAGATATTTTCGGGAGTTTCAGTTGGCGGAGATCACAGCTCAGAAACAACACAACGTTTTGGGCAAAAGCTTCGGGAGGGATAATAACGGTCGGTGTGATTTTATGCTGAATCTCGTTACATACTACACATCGTAAGGTGAATGGGACGTCCATATACTATTTGAATAGTGTTTGTTGAGCTGAGGCTAAAGCAGAAATACCCTTTGGATTCTAATTAGATTGCATACTCAACAAGGATTACCATTGCAAAACAGCAATCAAAAAATCAATAACATATTCAACTACATATCCAACGCAATAGTGTACAAGTCAGTGAAATTAATTATTTTATTGTGTGGAGCTCGGCTCAGTCAGAAGCTTAAGAAATCTGTCCACCTTTATTCACCGAGACACAAGGGATATATTCAAATACTTGAGGCAGTGCAGGGAACAGCCACAAGGGTGATCCCCAATGTGGAAGCCCTGGTTATTGAGGAAATAATGGAGGAATCTGGAATTACCAACTTCGATAAGACGTGACTAGGCCGATTGGGAGATAATTGATGGTATGGAAAAGGAAATTAAAAATAAATATGTAATCGAAATTGGAAGAGTTGGACAAGGGAAGCATAAACCAAATTGGTAAAAAAGGCTGATTTAGCAATGCAATCAATAGTTATAGTCATAGTGTCATCGAATCATAACGGTAAAGAAGGAGGACATTCGGCCGATAGTGTCCATGCAGACTCTCTGCAGGAAATCCTGTCGGTCCCATTCCCCCGCTCTATCCCCGTAGCCCTGCAAGTTTATTTCCCTCAAGTGCCTATTCAGTCTCCCCTTGAAAACATTGAGTGTCTCCGCTTCCACCACTTCCATCAGCAGCGAGTTCCAGGTACTCACCACTCGCTGTGTAAAATAGCTGTTCCTCACATAACCACTGTATCTATTGCCCAACAAATTAAATCTGCGTCCCGTAGCCCTAGTTCTATCAACTGGTGGCAACAACCTTTCCCCGCCTTGCCTATCCAGCCCGACAAAAACTTGTACACTTCTGTCAAATCACCCCTCAGCCTCCTTTGCTCAAATAAAAACAAATCTAGATTCTCCAATCTGTCGTTGCAGCTAAGATCCCCTAAACCCGGAACAATTAAGAACATAAGAACATAAGAAATAGGAGCAGGAGTAGGGCAATCGGCCCCTCGAGCCCGCTCCACCATTCAATAAGATCATGGTTGATCTGATCCTAACCTCAAATCTTCTATCACTCTGCATCCACCCGAACCCATGTGATCTCCCGGGAGAGGCGAAAAACCAGATAAAGACCCAATGGCCAATTTGGGAGAAAAAAATCTGGGCAATTCCTCTCCGACCCATCTAGGCGATCGAAATTCTTCCAGGAGATCACTCTGTCCCTATATTTTCTACAGTACTTACCTTCTGTAAAGGCGATCTCCACCCCAGCCAGGAACAGGAATAAAACCATCTCCTGAAATCTAACAGAATTAGAACACAGTAGGAGCAGAACAAGGCTACACGGCCCCTCGGCCCGCTCCACTACCCACAGGGCCATGACCATTCCGAACCCAGACTCATGTCCAATTTCCTGCCCGCTCCCCATAACCCTTTATTCCCTTTACTTCTAGGAAACTATCTATTTCTGTTTTAAATTTATTTAATGATGTAGCTTCCACAGCTTTCTGGGGCAGCAATTCCACATACCTACCACCCTCTGAGTAAAGAAGTTTCTCCTCATCTCAGTTTTGAATGAGCAGCCCCTTATTTTAAGATTATGCCCCCTAGTTCTAGTTTCACCCATTATTGGGAACATCCTCACCGCATCCAACCGATCAAGCCCCTTCACAATCTTATATGTTTCAATAAGATCGCCTCTCATTCTTCTGAACTCCAATGAGTAGAGTCCCAATCTACTCAGCCTCTCCTCATATGACCACCCCCTCATCCCCGGGATTAACCGAGTGAACCTTCTTTGTACTGACTCGAGAGCAAGTATGTCTTTTCTTAAGTATGGACACCAAAACTGTATGCAGTATTCCAGGTGCGGCCTCACCAATACCTTGTACAACTGCAGCAATACCTCCCTGTTTTTATATTCCAACCCCCTAGCAATAAAAGCCAACATTCCATTGGCCTTCTTGATCACTTGCTGCACCTGCATACTAACTTTTTGAGTTTCGTGCACCAGGACCCCCAGATCCCTTTGTACTACAGTACTTTCCAGTTTCTTGCCATTAAGATAATAACTTGCTCTATGATTTTTCCTGCCAAAGTGCATAACCTCACACTTTCCAGTATTGTATTCCATCTGCCAAATCTCTGCCCACTTACTTAGCCTGTCTATGTCCCTTTGCAGGTTTTTTATGTCCTCCTCACTCACTACTTTCCGTCCCATCTTTGTATCATCTGCAAACTTTGATATGTTACACTCGGTCCCCTCCTCCAAATCGTTAATGTAGATTGTAAAGAGTTGGGGACCCAGCACTGACCCCTGCGGAACACCACTAGTTACTGGTTGCCAATCTGAGAACGAACCATTTATCCCAACTCTCTGCTTTCTGTTAGAGAGCCAATCCTCCACCCATGCCAGAATATTACCCCCAATCCCGTGATTTTTTATCTTGAGCAATAATCTTTTGTGTGGCACCTTGTCAAATGCCTTTTGGAAGTCTAAATACACTACGTCCACTGGTTCCCCTTTATCCACCCTGTATGTTACTTCCTCAAAAAACTCAAGCAAATTTGTTAAACATGACTTCCCCTTCATGAAACCATGCTGAGTTTGCCCTATTAAATTATGTTTATCCAAATGTCCCGTTACTGTCTCCTTAATAATGGACTCTAACATTTTACCAACCACAGATTTTAGGCTAACAGGTCTATAGTTTCCAGCCTCCTGCCTACTACCCTTTTTAAATAATAGTGTTACATTAGCAGTTTTCCAATCTGCCGGGACCTTTGCTGAGTCCAGTGAGTTTTGGAAAATTATTACCAATGCATCCACAATCCCTACCGCTACTTCCCTCAAGACCGTGGGATGCAAGCCATCAGGTCCAGGGGATTTATCCGCCTTGAGTCCCATTATTTTACCAAGTACCACTTCCTTAGTGATTTTAATTGTATTTAGTTCCTCCCCCCCTAGAGCCCCCTGTTTGTCCAGTGTTGGGATATTCTTAGTGTCCTCTACTGTAAAGACTGATACAAAATAATTGTTCAGTGTTTTTGCCATCTCCATGTTTCCCACCATTAATTTCCCGGTCTCATCCTCTAAGGGACCAACATTTACTTTAGCCACCCTTTTTCTTTTTATATAACTATAGAAACTTTTACTGTCTGTTTTTATATTTTTTGCTAATTTACTTTCATAATCTATCTTCCCTTTCTTAATCAATCTTTTTGTTATTTTTTGCTGTCTTTTAAAGACTTCCCAATCTTCCATCCTCCCACTAGATTTGGCTACCTTATATGCTCTTGTTTTTAGTCGGATACTATCCTTAATTACTTTACTTAGCCACGGATGGCTATCTTTTCTTTTACACCCTTTTTTCCTCAGTGGAATATATTTTTCTTGGAAGTTGTAAAATAACTCCTTAAATGTACACCACTGGTCATGAACCGTCTTACCCTTTAATCTATTTTCCCAGTCCACTCTAATTAATTCCGCTCTCACACCTTCATAGTCTCCTTTATTCAAGCTCAGCACGCTTGTTTGAGATCCAACCTTCTCACCCTCTAATTGAATATGGAACTCAACCATGTTATGGTCACTCATTCCAAGGGGATCCTTTACTAGGACATTTTTAATTAATCCTGTCTCATTACACAGGACCAAATCTAAGGTTGCTTGCCCCCTGGTCGGTTCAGTTACATACTGCTCAAGAAACCCATCCCTAATACACTCAATGAACTCTTCCTCAAGGCTGCTCTGCCCAATTTGAATTGTCCAGTTAATATGATAATTAAATCCCCCATAATTATAGCTGTTCCCTTATTACAAGCCTCAACTATTTCCTGATTAATACTCCGTCCAACAGAGTTGCAACTGTTCGGAGGCCTATAGACTACACCCACTAGTGTTTTTTTCCCCTTATTATTCCTTACCTCCACCCAAACTGTTTCACTATCCTGCTCCTTTGACCCAATATCATTTCTCTGTATTATAGTGATTCCTTCCTTTATTAACATAGCCACCCCACCTCCTCTCCCTTCCTGCCTGTCCTTCCTGATTGTTAAATAACCTGGTATGTTTAATTCTCAGTCATGGTCACCCTGCAGCCATGTTTCTGTAATGGCCACAAGATCATACCCATATGTCATTATTTGTGCCGTTAACTCATTCATTTTGTTGCGAATGCTACGTGCATTCAGATAAAGAACTTTCAAATATGTTTTGTAACACTTAGTTCCTGTTTTTTCCCTTTTTAGTACTTTACTTTTTACTCCATACCTTCTGTCCCTTCCTGACACATTCTGTTTTTTAATTCCCCCACTGCTACCTAAGTCTATGACCTTCTTTGTTGTCATTTCTATGATTTGCTCTCTAGAAACCTCCCCCCCACTAATTAGTTTAAAGCCCTCTCTTCAGCCCTAGTTAAATGATTCGCCAGGACTCTAGTCCCAGCACTGGCCAAGTGGAGTCCGTCCCAACAGAACAGCTCCCTCCTGTCCCAGTACTGGTGCCAGTGTCCCAAGAAGCAAAACCCATTTCTCCCACACCAGTCTTTGAGCCACGCATTTAACTCTTTAGTTTTATTTATCCTAGCCAAATTCGCTCGTGGCTCAGGTAATAACCCAGAGATTATTACCCTTGAGGTTCTGTTTTTTAATTTGACCCCTAGCTGCTCATACTCCTTTAACAGAACCGTCTTCCTTGTCCTATCTACGTCGTTTGTACCAACATGGACCACGACAACTGGATCCTCCCCCTCCCACTGCAAGTTTCTTTCCAGCCCAGAAGAGATGTCCTTAACCCTGGCACCAGGCAGGCAACACAGCCTTCGGGACTCCCACTCTTGACTGCAGAGAACCCTATCTATCCCCCTAATGATACTATCCCCTACCACTACAACATTTCTTTATACTCCCTCCACTTGAATGGCCCCCTGTACCACGGTGCTGTGGCCAGGTTGCTCATCCTCCCTGCAGTCCCCGCTCCCGCCCTCACAGGGAGTAAGAACCTCGATCCTGCTGGACAGGAACAAGGGCTGCGTCTCCTTCAACATTACATCCTGGATCCCTGTACCTTCCTCACTCGTAGTCACACCGTCCTGTCCCTGACCACGGACTACATCTGCAGTAATTAACTTCATAGGTGTGACCATCTCCTGAAACATAGAGTCTAGGAACTTCTCCCCCTCCCTGATGTGTCGCAGTGTCCGAAGCTCGGTCTCAAGCTCCATAACATGGAACTTGAGTTCCTCTAGCAGCAAACACTTGTCGCAGATGTAAGCACCGTTAGCCTCAATGGGGTTCACTGGCTCCCACATCTCGCAACAGTAACACATCACCTGCTCCATTCTATATAATTAATTAAATTTCTTATTATTAGTTATGAAGACCCTGCCCGGATATATATGATAATATCACACCACTATTCAATAGAACTTACCAACTTAAAGGTATGAAAGAGAAGAGAAGGAAGAAAACCAAGCAACCAGCTGATCACCAACCTCCTCCTTGAATACTGTCTGTGGAGCCTGTTTGGTTGACTCGTCTCGCTGCTCCGCCTCCGCAGTGATGTCTAAGCCTGGGAGTGGGGAACAAAACAGAGCAAAAAACACACCCTCACCTCCCACTTATCCGAACTCTCCCACTTAGCAAAACTCCAACAGCACTCAATGCACAAAGCACTCCGTGCATCGCACTAGCCCCTCCCCTTTTATACCCGGATTCTACTTCCTGTTTAAACTGCACAAGAGTTTAAAAAACCGTTAAAAAATTAAACTTACTTCAAATAATTGACTTCTTAACACACTAAAATACACAAAATACACTTAAATGATTTTTCTCCCACTTAGCAAAACTGCAACAGCACTCAATGCACAAAGCACTCCGTGCACCGCACTAGCCCCTCCCCTTTTATACCCGGATTCTACTTCCTGTTTAAACTGCCCAAGAGTTTAAAAAACCCTTAAAAAATTAAACTTACTTCAAATAATTGACTTCTTAACACACTAAAATTCACAAAATACACTTAAATGATTTTTCTCCCACTTAGCAAAACTCCAACAGCACTCAATGCACAAAGCACTCCGTGCACCGCACTAGCCCCTCCACTTTTATACCCGGATTCTACTTCCTGTTTAAACTGCCCAAGAGTTTAAAAAACCCTTAAAAAATTAAACATACTTCAAATAATTGACTTCTTAACACACTAAAATTCACAAAATACACTTAAATGATTTTTCTCCCACTTAGCAAAACTCCAACAGCACTCAATGCGCAAAGCATCTGGTAATTCTACTCTGCACCGTCTCTAGTGCTTTCCCAACCTTCCTGAAGTGTATTTATAAACACAGAGAGCTGACACACCAGGGGAAAGCTCACAGTGTCGGACATAGAGAGAATTACACTGAAGTGTTTATAAACACAGTGAGCTGAAACACCAGGGGAGAGCTCACAATATTGGGCAAGGAGTGAATTATATTGACGTGTTTATAAACACAGTCAGCTGACACAGCAGGGGAGAGCTCACAGTGATGGACACGGAGTGAATTATGCAGAATTGTTTATAAACACAGTCAGCTGACACACCAGGGGAGTGCTCGCAATTTTGGGCATGGAGTGAATTACATAACATCATAAGAACATAAGGCGCAGGAGCAGGAGTAGGTGATTTGGCCCCTCGAACCTGCTCCGCCATATAATAAGATAATTGCTAATCTGATCTTGGCCTGGACTCCACTTCCCTGCCCGTTCTCCATAACCATTGACTGCCTTACCTTTCAAACATCTGTCTAACTCCAACTTAAATATATTCAATGTCCCAGCCTCCACAGATCTCTGGGGAAGAGAACTCCAAATATTCATGTCCCTCTGATGGAACAAATTCCTCCCCATTCCCGATTTAAACGTGTGCCCCCATATTCTGAAATTATGCCCCCTAGTTTCAGATTCGCCTACTGGGGGAAACATCGTCTCTGCATCTACCGTGTCAAGACCATTCAGAATCTTATAATTATCAATCAGATCCTCTCACATGCTTCTAAACTCCAATGAGTATAGGCCCAACCTGTTCCAACTATCTTCATGAGACAATCCCTTCATCTCCTGAATCAACCTCGTGAACCTTCTTTGAACTGTCTCCAATGCAAGTATATTCTTCCTTAAATAAGTAGACCAAAACTGTTCGCAGTACTCTAGGTGTGGTCTCATCAACGCCCTGCACATTTGTAGAAGGACTTCCCTCCTTTTATACTCCAGCCCCCTTGAAATAAAGGCCAACATTCCATTTGCCTTCTGAAATGAATCAGTCATTCATGAAATAAAGTTTTATGAAATAATGTTGAGCGGCATGTGGGTGGCGCTGTCCAGGGAGGGTATAAATACTCGGGCACGGGCCCAGCTTGCGCAGGACATTCTTATCAGTGTAAGAAGTCACACAACACCAGGTTATAGTCCAACAGCTTTATTTGAAGTCACAAGCTTTCGGAGCGCTGCTCCTTCTTCAGGTGAAGTGGAGAAATGCATAAAGACACAGCTTATATAGTCAGAGAATCATTTCAGATGTTTACAGGTAACCTTTCCAACTGCCATTTATCACACCTCGGCAGAGAGATAATCACAGCAGTCAAAGGTGTGAATGGTGTCCAAACAGGTCAGTCAGGGAAACATTACATCAAAGAACAATGAGGTGGGGTCACAAGGGGTCAAATATTGCAGATGCTGGGGTCTGTATGCGGCCGGACCTGCTGTGATATCCAGCCAAAAAAAATGTTTTTTCTCAGTTTTTTTGTTTTTCATACAGACCCCAGCATCTGCAATATTTGACCCCTTGTGACCCCACCTCATTGTTCTTTGATGTAATGTTTCCCTGACTGACCTATTTGGACACCATTCACACCTTTGACTGCTGTGATTATCTCTCTGCCGAGGTGTGATAAATGGCATTTGGAAAGGTTACCTGTAAAAATCTGACATGATTCTCTGACTATATAAGCTGTGTCTTTATGCATTTCTCCACTTCACCTGAAGAAGGAGCAGCGCTCTGAATGCTTGTGATTTTAAATAAAGCTGTTGGACTATAACCTGGTGTTGTGTGACTTCTTACATTTGTCCACCCTAGTCCAACTCCGGCATCTCCACACAATTCTTATCAGGATCTAGTGAAGGACAGAACTAGACCTCCATGTTGTAAAACAGTTGATTGAAGCTTTGTTTAATGCTTAGACCAAGTGCCTAGTAGTTTTCACATGTCACCTTCCTAACTATTTGCTATACCTGCATGATAACTGTTTGTGATTCATGTACAAAGACCCCCAGATCCATCTGTACCTCAGCATTCTGTAATCTCTCCCCATTTAAATAATCATTTGCTTTTTAATTTTTACTACCAATGCGGATAACCTCGCAGTACCCCACCTGCCAGATGTTTGCCCACTTACTTAGCCTATCTATATACATTTGGAGATGCTTTGTGTCCTCCACGCAAATTCCTTTCCCACCTATGTTTCTAACTTCGGCAAACTTTGCCACATTACATTCAGTCCCTTCAACCAAGTCACTAATATAGATTGTAAGTAGTTGAGGCCCCAGCACCAATCCCTGCGGCACTGCACTAGTTAAAGATTGCCAATCTGAAATTGTCCAATTTACATCTACTCTTTGTTATATGTTTGTTAGCCAATCCTCTATCCATCATACTAATATATCACTCCCAACCCCATCAGCTCTTAACATGTGTAAACATAGAAACATAGAAGATAGGAGCAGGAGTAGGCCTTTGGCCACTCGAGCCTCCTCTGCCATTGAAGGAGATCATGGCTGATCATACAGCTTCAGTAGCCTGTCCCTGCCTTCTCCCAATATCCCTTGATCCCTTTAGCCTTAAGAAATATACCTAACTCCTTCTTGAATGTATTTAATGAATTGGCCTCCACTGCCTTCTGTGATAGAGTATTCCACATGTTCACCACTCTCTGAGTGAAGAAATTCCACCTCATCTCTGTCCTAAATGGCTTACCCCTTATCCTTAGACTGTGGCCCCTGGTTCTGGACTTCCCGGCCATCGGGAGCATCCTTCCTGCATCTAGTCTGTCTAGTCCTGTGTAGAAACATTATATGTGACACCTTATCGAATACCTTCTGGAAATCCATATACACGATCTCTACTGGTTCCCCTTTATCCATCCTGCTCGTTACATCCTCAAAGAACTCCAGAAAATTGGCAAAAATGATTTCCCTTTCATAAAACTAAGCTAACTCTGCTTGGCTATACTCTAAATTTTCTAACTCTCCTGCTACCATGTCCTTAATGATGCACTCTAGCATTTTCCCAATGACAGAAGCTAGGCAAACAGGTCGAAAATTCCCTGCATTCTGTCTACTTCCAGCCTTAAATAGGGGCGTTATATTTGTGGATTTCCAGTCGGCTGGGACCTCTCCAAAATCCAGGGATCTATCGTAATTTACACCCAATGCATCTACTATCTCTGCAGCCACATCTTTTAAGGCACTGGGATGCAGGCCATCGTGTCCAGGGAAATTGTCGACCTTTTGTCCCATTAGATTGCTCAGTACATTCTGTCAAGTGACAGTCATTGTTTCAAGTTTCCACCCCGCACTCCAGTAGCCCTTTGATTATCCATTATTGGCATGCTTCAAATGCCTTCTACCATGAAGACCAATACAAAATATTTGGTGAAAATATCCGCCATATCCCTGTTTCCTATTATTAGTTCCCCAGACTCATCCTCTAGGGGACCAACGTTTACTGTAGCTAGTCGCTTTACATTATTATATACGTGTAGAAACTCTTACTCTCTATTTTTATATTTCTTGCTAACTTAATCTCATAAGCTATCTTCTCTCCCTTTACCATTTTTTTAGTTGTCCTTTGCTGGTTTTTTTAATAATTTCAATCTCCTGGCCTTTCACTATTTTTTGCAACTTTTGACATACTTTTTTTTTCCAAATTGATACCATGCTTTACATCCTTAGTTTGCCACGAATTGTTCATCCTTCCCTTACAGTATTTCTTTCACACAGGTAAATATCTTTACTGAGAGTTATGAAATGTCTCCTTAAATGATTACCATTGCTTTTCTACAGTTTTACACTCTAACATGTTTTTTCCAGTCCTCTTTAACCAGATTTGCCTTCATACCTTTGTAATTACCTGTGTTTATGTTCAGACACTAGATTGACAGCTAACTTTTGCACCCTCAAACTGAATTTGAAATGCTACCATGCTTTGATCACTCTTCCCAAGAGTATCCTTCACTTCGAGATCATTAACTAATCAAGCCTCGTTACAAATTACCAGATGTAAAATACTCTTCTCCCTGGCTGGATCCATAACATATTGTTCCAAGAAACCATCCCATTTAGTCTTTAAGAACACTTCCTGAAGTCTACCTTCGCCATTTTGCTTTGTCCAATCAATATGAAGATTAAAATCTCCCATGATGATTACCCTACCTTTGTTACAAACTTCTATTATTTCTCGATGTATACTCTGCCCTACCGTGTGGTTACTGTTTTGCGGGGCTGGAGACCATTCCCACCGGTGACTTCTTACGATTATTATTTCTTATCTCTACCCTAATTGATTCTACATCTTGATCTTGCAGGCCAATTTAATTTCTCAATACCGCACTGAAGTTAACCCTTATTAAGAGAGCTCGTTTTCCTTTCTGCCTACCGTTACGAAATGGCAAAACCCCCTGAATATTCAGTTCCCAGCCTTAGTCACATTGCAACCACGTCTGTCTAAAGGCTGTCCGATCAAACTCAGTTACTTCTATTGGTGCTGCCAACTCATCTATCTTGTTACGAATGCTGCTTGCTTTCAGATATAGAGTTGTTAATGATGTCTATTAACTATTTTTCCCTACTCGGACCCCTCTTTCTAATGCTCTCTTATGTGTATACGCTCTGTACCTCTCTGTCAAATTTTGGCTATCATTACCCCTATCGCTACCATGCACTGTTGCCTTCACTGAGATGTTGATAAACACAGTGAGCTGACACACCATGGGAGAGCTTACAGTGTTGGACATGGAGTGAATTACACTGAAGTGTTTATAAACATAGTGAGCTGACACATCAGGGGAGAGCTCACAGTGTTTGACACGGAGTGATTTACACTGAAGTGTTTATAAGCACAGTGAGCTGACACACCAGGGGAGAGCTTACATTGTTGGACACGGAGTGAATTACACTGAGGTGTTTATTAAAACATGGCGCTGGCACACCAGGGGATAGCTAACAGTGTCGGACGCGAAGTGAATTACACTGATGTGTTCATAAACACAGTGAGCTGACACATCAGGGGAGAGCTCACAGTGTCGGACACGGAGTGATTTACACTGAAGTGTTTATAAACACAGAGAGCTTACGCACCGGAGGATAGCTAACAGTGTCAGACACGAAGGGAATTACACTGAAGAGTTTATAAACACAGGTGGCTGACAAACCAGGGGAGAGCTCACGGTGTAGGACACAGGGTGAATTATACTGAAGTGTTTATAAACACTGTGAGCTGACACACCAGAGGAGAGCTCACAGTGTGGGACACGGAGTGAATTACACTGAATTGTTTACAAACACAGTGTGCTGACACACCAGAGGAGAACTCACAGTGTGGGACATGGAGTGAGTTACACTGAAGTGTTTATGAACACAGTGATCTGACACACCAGAGGAGAACTCACAGTGTGGGACATGGAGTGAGTTACACTGAAGTGTTTATGAATACAGTGATCTGACACACCAGGGTAGAGCTCACAGTGTGGGACACGGAGTGAATTACACTGAAGTGTTTATAAACACAGTGATCTGACACACCAATGGAAAGCTCAATGTGTCGGACTTTGAGTGAATTACACTGAAGTGTTTATAAAAACAGAGAGCTGACATACCAGGGGAGAGATCCCAGTGCTGGACACGGAGTGAATTACACTGAAGTGTTTTTAACACAGTGAGCTGACACACCTGGGTAAAGTTCAATTGGTTGGAGAGGGGGTGAAATACACTGAAATGTTTATAAACACAGTGAGCTGACACACCAGGGGAGAGCTCACAATGTTGGGCACGGAGTGAATTACACTAAGTGTTTAGAAACACAGTCAGCTGACACACCAAGAGAGAGTTCACAATGTTGGGCACGGTGTGAATTAAACTGAAGTGTTTAGAAACACAGTGAGCTGACACACCAGTGGGGAGCTCACAGTGTTGGACACGGAGTGAATCATACTGAAGTGTTTATAAACACAGGGAGCTGACACACTAAAGGAGAGCTCACAGTGTGGGACACGGAGTGAGTTACACTGAAGTGTTTATAAACACAGTGATCTGACACACCAATGGAAAGCTCAATGTGTCGGACTTTGAGTGAATTACACTGAAGTGTTTATAAAAGCAGAGAGCTGACATACCAGGGGAGAGATCCCAGTGCTGGACACGGAGTGAATTACACTGAAGTGTTTTTAACACAGTGAGCTGACACACCTGGGTAAAGTTCAATTGGTTGGAGAGGGGGTGAAATACACTGAAATGTTTATAAACACAGTGAGCTGACACACCAGGGGAGAGCTCACAATGTTGGGCACGGAGTGAATTACACTAAGTGTTTAGAAACACAGCGTGCTGACACACCAAGAGAGAGTTCACAATGTTGGGCACGGAGTGAATTACACTGAAGTGTTTAGAAACACAGTCAGCTGACACACCAAGAGAGAGTTCACAATGTTGGGCACGGTGTGAATTAAACTGAAGTGTTCAGAAACACAGTGAGCTGACACACCAGTGGAGAGCTCACAGTGTTGGACACGGAGTGAATCATACTGAAGTGTTTATAAACACAGGGAGCTGACACACTAAAGGAGAGCTCACAGTGTGGGACACGGAGTGAGTTACACTGAAGTGTTTATAAACACAGTGATCTGACACACCAATGGAAAGCTCAATGTGTCGGACTTTCAGTGAATTACACTTAAGTTTTTATAAAAAAAGAGAGCTGACATACCAGGGGAGAGATCGCAGTGCTGGACACGGAGTGAATTACACTGAAGACTTTCTAAACGCAGTGAGCTGACACACCTTGGTAAAGCTCAATTGGTTGGAGAGGTGGTGAAATACACTGAAATGTTTATAAACACAGTGAGCTGACACAGCAGGGGAGAGCTCACAATGTTGGGCACGGAGTGAATTACACTAAGTGTTTAGAAACACAGTGTGCTGACACACCAAGAGAGAGTTCACAATGTTGGGCACGGAGTGAATTACACTGAAGTGTTTAGAAACACAGTCAGCTGACACACGAAGAGCGAGTTCACAATGTTGGGCACGGAGTGAATTACACTGAAGTGTTTAGAAACACAGTGAGCTGACACACCAGGGGAGAGCTCACAGTGTTGGACACGGAGTGAATCATACTGAAGTGTTTATAAACACAGGGAGCTGACACACCAAGGGAGAGCTCACAGTGCCGGGCTTGGAGTGAATTACACTGAAGTTTTTATAAACACAATCAGCTGAGACTCCAGGCGAGTGCTCGCAATGTTGGGCACGGAGTGAGTTACATATCATCATAAGAACATAAGCCGCAGGAGTAGGTGATTTGGCCCCTCGAGCCTGCTCTGTCATATAATAAGATAACTGCTAATCTGATCTTGGCCTCGAATCCACTTTCCTGCCCGTTCTCCATAACCATTGACTCCCTTACCTTTCAACCATCTGTCTAACTCCAACTTAAATATATTCAATGACCCAGCCTCCACAGATCTCTGGGGAAGATAACTCCAAAGAATCACGTCCCTATGAGGGACCAAATTCCTCCCCATTTCCGATTTAAACGTGTGCCCCCATATTCTGAAGGTATGCCCCCTAGTTTCAGATTTCTCTCTGTATCTACCTTGTCAAGACCCTTAAAAATCTTATAAATTTCAATAAGATCCTCTCTCAATCTTCTAACCTCCAATAAGTATAGGCCCAAACTGTTCCAACTCTCTTAATAAGAATATAAGAACATAAGAAATACGAGCAGGCATAGGCCAATCGGCCCCTCGAGCCTGCTCCGCCATTCAATAAGGTCATGGCTGATCTGATCCTAACAGCCAATCTACTATCACAGAACCATCTCCTGAATCTTACAGAATTAGATACACGAAATATGAGCAGGATCTGGCTACACGGCCCATGACCCGCTCTGCTACCAATAGGGCCATGTCTGATCCGAACCTAGACTTGTCCAAATTCCTGCCCGCTCCCCGTAACCCGTAATTCCCTTTACTTCGAGGAAACTGTCTATTTCTTTTTTAAATTTATGTAATGATGTAGCTTCTACAGCTTTTTGGGGCAGCATATTCCATGGACCTACCACACTCTGAGTGAAGTAGTTCCTCCTCATCACAGTAGTTTTGAAAGAGCAGCCCCTTGTTATAAGTCTAAGCCCCCTAGTTTTGTTTCACCCATCATCGGGAACATCCTCCCCGCATCCACCCGATCGAACACCTTCACAACCTTATATGTTACAATAAGATCGCCTCTCATTCTTCTGAGCTCCAATGAGTAGAGTCCCAATCTACTCAACCTCTCTTCATATGTCCATCCCTTCATCCCCGGGATTAACCGAGTGAACCTTCTTTGTACTGACTCGAGAGCAAGTATGTCTTTACTTAAGTATGGACACCAAAACTGTATGCAGTATTCCAGGTGCTGTCTCACCAATACCTTGTACAACTGAAGCAATACCTCCCTATTTTTATATTCTATCACCCGAGCAATGAAAGCCAACATTCCATTGGCCTTATTAATCATTTGCTGCGCCTGTATACTAACCTTTTGAGTTTCGTGCACCAGGACCCCCGGATCCCTTTGTACTTCAGTACTTTCAAGTTTCTTGCCATTAAGATAATAACTTGCTCTACGATTTTTCCAGCCAAAGTGCATAACCTCACACTTTCTAGTATTGTATTCCATCAGCCAAATCTCTGCCCACTTACTTAGCCTGTCTATGTCACCTTGCAGTTTATTTATGTCCTCCTCACTCACTACTTTCCCCCCCATCTTAGTATCATCTGCAAACTTTGATATGTTACTCTCGGTCCCCTCCTCCAAATCGTCAATATAGATTGTAAAGAGTTGGGGACCCAGCACTGATCACTGCAGAACACCACTAGTTACTGATTGCCAGTCTGAGAATGAACATTTATCCCAACTCTCTGCCTTCTGTTAGATAGCCAATCCTATATCCATGCCAGAATATTACCCCCAATCCAGTGATTTTTTATCTTAAGCAATAATCTTTTGTGTGGCACCTTGTCAAATGCCTTTTGGAAGTCTAAATACACTATGTCCACTGGTTCCCCTTTATCCACCCTATATGTTACTTCCTCAAAGAACTCCAGCAAATTTGTCAAACATGACTTCCCCTTCATAAAACCATGCTGACATTGTCCTATTAAATTATGATTATCCAAATGTCCTGTTACTGTCTCCTTAATAATGGACTCCAAAATTTTACCTACCAGAGATGTTAGGCTAACCGGTCTATAGTTTCCAGCCTTCTGTCTACTGCCCTTTTTAAATAACGGTGTTACATTAGCAGTTTTCCAGTCTGCCAGGACCTTTGCCGAGTCCAGGGAGCTTTGGAAAATTATTACCAATGCATCCACAATCCATACCGCCACTTCCCTCAAGACCCTAGGATGTATGCCATCCGGTCCAGGTGATTTATCCGCCTTGAGTCCCATTATTCTACCGAGTACCACTTCCTTCGTGAGTTTGATCGTGTTTAGCTCCTCCCCCCCTATAGCCCCCTGTTTTTCCAGTGTTGGGATATTCTTAGTGTCTTCTACTGTAAAGAATGATACAAAATACTCATTCAGTGTTTTTGCCATCTCCATATTTCCCACCATTAATTTCCCGGTCTCATCCTCTAAGGGACCAAAATTTACTTTAGCCACCCTTTTTTTTTATATAACTATAAAATCTTTTACTATCTGTTTTTATATTTTTTGCTAATTTACTTTCATAATCTATCTTCCCTTTCTTAATCAATCATTTTGGAATTTTTTGCTGTCTTTTAAAGTTTTCCCAATCCTCTATCCTCCCACTAGATTTGACTACCTTATTTGCCCTTGTTTTTAGTCGAATACTATCCTTGATTTCTTTACTTAGCCACGGATGGCTGTCTTTTCTTTTACACCCTTTTCTTCTCAGTTTTTTGGAAGTTGCAAAATAACTCCTTAAATGTACACCACTGATTTCTTTGTGTTCGGACATGTTGTTTTCAATGGATCAGTTACTCTGTCCTCGGTCTGGTTGTGTTCAGTGGGTCAGTTTCTGTGTGTTCGCACAGTTTGTGGTCAGTGGGTCAGTTTCTGTGTGTTCAGTCAGGTTGTTGTCAGTCGTTCAGTTTTTCTGTGTTCCGTCAGTTTGTAGTCAGTGGGTCAGTTTCTATGTGTTTGTTCATTTTGTGTTCAGTGGGTCAGTTTCTGTGTGTTCGGTCAGCTTTTGGTTAGTGGGTCAGTTTCTGTGCGTTCTGACAGATTTTGGTCAGTGGATCAGTTTCTGGCTGTTCGTTCAGGTTCTGCTCAGTGGTTCAGCTTCTGCGTGTTCAGTGATGTTTTGTCAGTGGGTCAATTTCTGTGTTTTCAGTCAGCTTCTGTTCAGCGGGTCAGTTTCTGTGTGTTCGGTCAGGTTGTGTTCAGTGGGTCAGTTACTGTGTCTTTGCTCAGGTTGTGGTCAGTGGGTCAGTTTCTGTGTGTTCTTTCAGCTTTTGGACAGTGGGTCAGTTTCTTTGTGTTCAGTCAGGTTGTGGTCAGTGGATCAGTTTCTGTGTGTTTGGTCAGGATGTGGTCAGTGGGTCAGTTTCTGTGTGTTCTGACAGGTTGTGGTCAGTGGGTCAGTTACTGTGTGTGCGGAGAGGTGGTTGTAGTCTGAGGGTCAGTTTCTATGTGTTCGTACAGGTTGTGGTCTGTGGGTCAGTTTCTGTGTGCTCAGTCAGGTTGTGTTCAGTCTGTCAGTCTCTGCGTGTTCGGAGAGGTTGTGGTCAGTGGATCAGTTTCTGTGTGTTTGTTCAGGTTGTGTTCAGTGGTTCAGTTTCTGTCTGTTCCGTCAGTTTGTAGTCAGTGGGTCTGTTTCTGTGTGTTTGTTCAGGTTGTGTTCAACATTTGAGTTTCTGTCTGTTCATTCAGTTTAGATCAGTGTGTCCGTTTCTGTGTGATCGGTCAGGTTGTGTTCAGTGGGCCAATTTCTGTGTTTCCAGTCAGCTTCTGGTCAGCGGGTCAGTTTTGGTGTGTTCGGTCAGGTTGTGTTCATTGGGTCAATTACTCTGTGCTCGGTCTGATTGTGATCAGTGGGTCAGTTCCTGTGATTTCGGACAGGTTCTAGTCAGTGGCTTAGCTTCTGTGTCTTTGTTCATGTTGTTTTCAGTGGGTTAGTTTCTGTGTGTTCGGTCACCTTGTGTTCAGTGGGTCAGTTTCTCTGTGTTCGGTCAGCTTCTGGTCAGTGGGTCGGTCTCTGTGATCTCAGTCAGGTTGTGGTCAATGGATCAGATTCTGGGTGTTCGGTCTGTTTGTGGTCAATTGTTCAGCTTCAGCGTGTTATCGGTCAGCTCCTTGTTAGCGGGTCAGTTTCTGCGTGTTCGGTCAGGTTGTGTTCATTGGGTCAGTTACTGTGTCTTTGGTCAAGTTGTGGTCAGTGGGCCAGTTACTATGTTTTCTGTCAATTTGTGTTCAGTGGATCAGTTACTGTGTCCTCGGTCAGGTTGTGGTCTGTGGGTCAGTTTCTGTGTGTTCGGAAAGTTTGCCGTCAATGGGTCAGTTTCTGTATTTTCGGTCAGGTTGTGGTCAGTGGTTCAGTTTCTCTGTGATTGGTCAGATTGTGTTCAGTGGGTCAGTTTATGTGTGTTCGGTCAGCTTTTTGTCAGTGGGTCAGTTTCTTTGTGTTGAGTCAGGTTGTGCTCTGTGGATCAGTTTCTGGTTTTCGGTCAGGTTGTGGTCATTGCTTCAGCTTCTGCGTGTTCAGTCAGGTTTTGTTCAGTGGGTCAATTTCTTTATTTTCGTTCAGCTTCTGGTCAGCGGGTCAATATATATGTGTTCGGTCAGGTTGTGTTCAGTGGGTCAGTTACTGTGTGCTAAGTCATTTTGTGGTAAGTGGGTCAGTTTCTGTGTTTTCGGATAGGTTGTGGTCAGTGGGTCAGTTTCTGTGTGTTCGGTCAGGTTGTGGTCAGCTGGTACGTTTCTGTGTGTTTGGTCAGGTTGTGGTCAGTGGGTCAGCTTCTGTGTGCTCGGACAGTTTGTGGTCAGTGGTTCAGTTTCTGTTTGTACAGTCAGGTTGTGGTCAGTGTGTCAGATTCTGTGTGTTCGGTCACGATGTGTTCAGTGCATCAGTTACTGTGTGCTCCATCTTTTTGTGGTCAGTGGGTCAGTTTCTATGTGTTCGGACAGTTTGTGGTCAGTGGGTCAGTTTCTGTATGTTCAGTCAATTGTGGTCAGTGGGTCAGTTTTTGTGTGATCGGTCAGTTTGTGTTCAGTGGGTCAGTTACTGCGTGCTCAGTAAGGTTGTGGTCAGTAATTCAGCCTCTGTGTGTTTGGTCAGGTTGTGGTCAATGGTTCAGTTTCTGTGTTCTCGCTCAATTTGTCGTCAGTGGTTCAGTTACTGTGTGTTCGGACAGGTTGTGGTCAGTATATCAGTTACTGTGTGATCAGTCAGGTAGTGGTCAGTGGATCAGTATCTGTGTGTTCTGTCTGGTTGTAGTCTGAGGGTCAGTTTCTGTGTTCGGACAGGTTGTTGTCAGTGGGTCAGTTTCTGTGTGCTCAGTCAGGTTGTGTTCAGTCTGTCAGTCTCTGCGTGTTCGGACAGGTTGTGGTCATTGTTTCAGTTTCCGTGTGTTTGTTCATGTTGTGGTCAGTGGTTCAGAATCTGTGTGTTTGGTCAGTTAGTTGTCAGTGGGTCAGTTTATGTATGTTTGTTCAGTTTGTGGTCAGTGGGACAGTTTCTGTGTGTTCCGTCAGGTTGTGGTCAATGGGTCAGTTTCTGTGTGATCGGTCAGGTTGCTGTCAGTGGGTCAATTTCTGTGTGTTCAGTCAGGTTGTGTTCAGTGGATCAGTTTCTGAGAGTTCAGTCAGCTTCTGATCAGCGGGTCAGTGTCTGTGTGTTCGGTCAGGTTATGATCGTTGGTCACTTACTGTGTGCTCGGTCTGGTTGTGGTTAGTGGGTCAGTTCCTGTGTTTTCGCACAGGTTGTTGTCAGTGGCTCAGTTTCTGTGTCCTTGGTAAGGTTGTGTTCAGTGTGTTTGTTTCTGTGTGTTCGGTCACGTTGTGTTCACTGAATCAGTTCCTGTGTCCTCGGTCTCGTTATGATCTATGTGTCAGTTTCTGTGTGTTCGGGAAGGTTGCTGTCAGTGGGTCAGTTTCTGCGTGTTCGGTCAAGTTGTGGTCAGTGGGTCAGTCTCTGTGTGATCGGGCAGGTTGTGTTCAGTGGGTCAGTTTCTGTGTGTTCGTTCACCTTTTGGTCACTGGATCAGTTTCTGTGTGTTCAGTAAGGTTGTGGTCAGTGGATCAGTTTCCGGGTGTTCGGTCAGGTTGTGGTCAGTAGTTCAGCTTCTGTGTGTTCGGTCAGGTTGTGGTCAATGGTTCAGTTTCTGTGTTCTTGCTCAGTTTGTCGTCAGTGGTTCAGTTTCTGTGTGTTCGGAGAGGTTGTGGTCAGTAGATCAGTTACTGTGTGATCAGTCAGGTTGTGGTCAGTGGATCAGTATCTCTGTGTTCTGTCTGGTTGTAGTCTGAGGGTCAGTTTCTGTGTTCGGACAGGGTGTGTTCAGTCTGACAGTCTCTGCGTGTTCGGACAGGTTGTGGTCATTGGGTCAGTTTCTGTGTGCTTGTTCAAGTTGTGGTCATTGGTTCAGAATATGTGTGTTCCGTCAGTTTGTAGTCAGTGGGTCAGTTTCTGTGTGTTCGGTCAGGTTGTGGTCAGTGGGTCAGTTTCTGTGTGATTGGTCAGGGTGTTGTCAGTGGATCAATTTCTGTGTGTTCAGTCAGGTTGTGTTCAGTGGATCAGTTTCTGAGAGTTCGGTCAGGTTGTGGTCAGTGGGTCATTTCCTGTGTGTTTGTTCAGTTTTTGGTCAGTGGGCCAGTTTCTGTGTGTTCGGTCAGGTTGTGGTCTGTGGGTCAGTTTTTGAGTATTCGGTCAGGTTGTTGTCAGTGGCTCAGATTCTGTGTATTCGGTCAGGTTGTGGTCAACATGTCAGTTTCAGTGTGTTCATTAAGTTTCTGGTCAGTGTGTCCGTTTCTGTGTGATCGGTCAGGTTATGGTCATTGGGTCACTTACTGTGTGCTCGGTTTGGTTGTGGTCAGTGGGCCAGTTCCTATGTTTTCGCACAGGTTGTTGTCAGTGGCTCAGTTTCTGTGTCCTTGGTGAGGTTGTGTTCACTGTGTTAGTTTCTGTGTGTTCGGTCCCGTTGTGTTCACTGGATCAGTTCCTGTGTCCTCGGTCTGGTTGTGATCTATGTGTCAGTTTCTGTGTGTTCGGGAAGGTTGTTGTCAGTGGGTCAGTTTCTGCGCGTTCGGTCAAGTTGTGGTCAGTGGTTCAGTTTCTGTGTGCTCGTTTTCCTTTTGGTCACTGGATCAGTTTCTGTGTGTTCAGTAAGGTTGTGGTCACTGGATCAGTGTCCGGGTGTTCGGTCAGGTTGTGGTCAGTGGTTCATCTTCTGGGTGTTGAGTCAGGTTTGGTCAGTGGGTCAACTTCTGTGTTTTCGGTCAGCTTCTGGTCAGTGGGTCAGTTCCATGTGTGTTCGGTCAGGTTGTGGTCAGCTGGTACGTGTCTGTGTGTTTGGTCAGGTTGTGGTCAGTGGGTCAGCTTCTGTGTGTTCGGACAGGTTGTGCTTAGTGGGTCAGTTTCTGTGTGTGTGGACAGGTTGTGGTCATTGTTTCAGTTTCTATGTGTTCGGTCAGGTTGTCGTCAGCTGGCAAGTTTCTGTGTGTTTGTTCAGGTTGTGTTCTGTGGATCAGTTTGTGTGTGCTCCATCTGGTTGTGGTCAGTGGGTCAGTTTCTGTGTGTTTGGACAGTTTGTGGTCAGCGGGTCAGATTTTGTGTGTCCAGTCATGTTGTGTTCAGTGGGTCAGTTACTGTGTGCTCAGTCAGGTAGTGGTCAGTGGGTTAGTTTCTGTACGTTCGGACAGATTCTTTTGAGTGGGTCAGTTTCTGTGTGTTCGGACATTTTGTGTTCAGTGGG
This sequence comes from Somniosus microcephalus, assembly GCF_052327205.1. Taxonomy (NCBI): domain Eukaryota; kingdom Metazoa; phylum Chordata; class Chondrichthyes; order Squaliformes; family Somniosidae; genus Somniosus; species Somniosus microcephalus. Next base: position 51,817,555 of record NW_028225184.1, read on the forward strand.
TCAGCTCCTGTGTGTTCAGTCAGGTTGTGGTCAGTCGGTCAGTTATTGTGTGTTCGTTCAGTTTGTTTTCATTGGATCAGTTACTGTGTGCTCGGTCAGGTTGTGGTCAGTGGTTCAGTTACGGTGTGTTCGGTCATGTTTTGGTCAGTGGTTCAGTTTCTGTTTTCTCGCTCAGTTTGTGGTCAGTGGTTTAGTTTCTGTGTGTTCGGACAGGTTGTGCTCAGTAGATTAGTTACTGTGTGAACAGACATGTTGTGCTCAGTGGGTCAGTCTCTGCGTGTTCGGACAGGTTGTGGTCATTGTGTCAGTTTCTGTGTGTTTTTTCAGGTTGTGTTCAATGGGTCAGTTTCTGTGTGTTCGGTCATTTCGTAGTCAGTGCGTCATTTTAAATGTGGTCGTTCAGGTTGTGGTCAGTGCATCACTTTCTGTGTGCTCGGTCTGTTTGTGTTCAGTTTGTCAGTCTCTGCGTGTTAAACAGGTTGTGCTCATGGGACAGTTTCTGTGTGTTTGCTCACGTTGTGGTCAGTGGGTCAGTTTCTGTGATTTTGGTCATTTTGTAGTCAGTGGGTCAGTTTCTGTGTGTTTGTTAAGGTTGTGTTCAGTGGGACAGTTTCTGTGCTTTCGGTCAGGATGTGGTCAGTGGGTCAGTTTCTCTGTGTTCGGTCAGGTTGTGGACTGTGGGTCAGTATTTGTGTGTTTGGTCAGATTGTTGTCAATGGGTCATATTCAGTGTGTTCGGTCAGGCTGTGGTCAACATGTCAGCTTCTGTGTGTTTGTTCAGTTTCTGGTCAGTGTGTCAGTTTCTTTGTGATCCGTCAGGTTGTGTTCAGTGGGTCAATTTCTGTGTTTCCATTCAGCTTCTGGTCAGCGGGTCTGTTTCTGTGTGTTCGGTCAGGTTGCGTTCATTGGGTCACTAACTGTGTGGTCAGTCTGGTTGTGGTCAGTGGGACATATCCTGTGTTTTCGGACAGGATGTTGCCAGAGGCTCAGTTTCTGTGTCTTAAGTCAGGTTGTGTTCAGTGGGTCAATTTCTGTGTGTTCGGTCACGTTGTGTTCACTGGATCATTTAACGTGTCCTCGGTATGGTTTTGATCTATGGGTCAGTTTCTGTGTGTTCGGGAAGGTTGTGGTCAGTGGGTCCGTTTCTGCGTGTTTGATCAGGTTGTGGTCAATGGGTCACTTTCTGCGTGATCGGTCAGGTTGTGTTCAGTGAGTCAGTTTATGTGCATTCAGGCAGCTTATGGTCAGTAGGTCAGTTTCTTTGTGTTCCGTCAGGTTGTGTTCAGTGGGTCAGTTACTGTGTGCTCGGTCTTTTGGTGGTCAGTGGGTCAGTTTATGTGTTTCCAGACAGGTTGTGGTCAGTTGTTCAGTATCTGTGTGTTCGGTCAGGTTGTGGTCAGCTGGTACGTTTCTGTGTGTTTAGTCAGCTTGTGGTCAGTGGGTCAGTTTGTTTGTGTTTGGTCAGGATGTGGTCAGTGGGTCAGTTTCTGTGTTTTCGGACAGTTTGTGGTCAGTGGGTCAGTTTCTGTGTGTTCAGTCAGGTTGTGGTCATTGGGTCATTTTTGTGTGTTCGGTCAATTACTGTTCAGTGGGTCATTTACTGTGTGCTCGCTTAGGTTGAGGTCAGTGGTTCAGTTTCTGTGTGTTCGGTCATGTTGTGGTCGATGGTTCAGTTTCTGTGTTCTTGCTCAGTTTGTGGTCAGTGGTTCAGTTTCTGTTTGTCTGGAAAGGTTGTGGTCAGTAGATCAGTTACTTTGTGATCCGTCAGTTTGTGGTCAGTGGGTCAATATCTGTGTGTTCTGTCTGGTTGTAGTCTGTGGGTCAGTTTCTATGTGTTCGGACAGGTAGTGGTCAGTGGGTCAGTTTCTGTGTGCTCAGTAAGTTTTGTTTCAGTCTCTCAGCCTCAGCGTGTTCGGACAGGTTGTGATCATTGTGTCAGATTCTGCGTGTTTCCTCAAGTTGTGGTCAGTGGTTCAGTTTCTGTGTGTTCGGTCAGTTGTAGTCAGTGGGTCAGTTTCTGTGTGTTTGTTCAGGTTGTGGTCAGTGGGTCAGTTTCTGTGCGTTCAGTCAGGTTGTTGTCAGTGGGTCAGATTCTGTGTGTTCTGTCAGGTTGTGGTCAACATGTGATTCTCTGTATATTCATCCAGTCTCTGGACAGTGTGTCCGTTTCTGTGTGATCGGTCAGGGTGTGTTCAGTGGGTCAATTTCTGTGTTTCCTGTCAGCTTCTGGTCAGCGGGTCAGTTTCTGTGTCTTTGGTCAGGTTCTGTTTAGTGGGTCAGCTTCTGTGTGTTCGGGAAGTTTGTGGTCAGTGGGTCAGTGTCTGTGTGTTCGTTCAGCTTTTGGTCAGTGGGTCAGTTTCTGTGTGTTCAGTTAGGTTGTGGTCAGTGGATCAGTTTCTGAGTGTTCGGGCATGTTGTGGTCAGTTGTTCAGCTTCTGCGTGTTCATTCAGGTTGTGTTCAGTGGGTCAATTTCAGTGCTTTCGGTCAGCTTCTGATCAGCGGAACATTTTCTGTGTGTTCGGTCAGGTTGTGTTCAGTGGGTCAGTTACTGTGTGCTCGCTCTATTTTGTGGGTAGTGGATCAGTTTCTGTGTGTTCGGACAGGTTGTGGTCAGCTGGTAAGTTTCTCTGTCTGTGGACAGGTTGTGGTCAGTGGGTCAGTTTCTGTGTGTTCGGTCAGATTGTGGTCATTGTGTCAGTTCTGTGCTTTCGGACATTTTGTGGTCAGTGGTTCAGTTTCAGTTTTTTCAATCAGGTTGTGGTCAGTGTGTCAGTTTCTGTATGTTCGTTCAGGTTGTGTTCAGTGGATCAGTTTCTGTGTGTTCCTTCTGGTTGTTGTCAGTGGGTCAGTTTCTGTATTTTCGGACAGGTTGTGGTCAGTGGGTCAGTTGCAGCGTGCTCGGTCAGGTAGTGGTCAGTGGGTCAGTTTCTCTGTGTTCAGACAGATTGTGTTGAGTGGGTCAGTTTCTGTGTGTTCGGACACGTTGCTGTCAGTGGGTCAGGTTCCTTGTTTTTGGAGAGTTTGTGGTCAGTGGGTCAGTTTCTGTGTGTTCTATCATGTTATGTTCAGTGGTTCAGTTTCTGTGTGTTTGGTCAGGTTGTGGTCAGTAGTTCTGTTTCTGTGTGATCGGATAGATTGTGGTCAGTGGGTCAGTGTGTTTGAGTTTGGTCAGTTTGTGGTCAGTGGTTCAGTTTCTGATTGTCCGGTCAGGTTGTGGTCAGTGGGTCAGTTTCTGTGTGTTCGTTCAGGTTGTGGTCATTGGGTCAGTTTCTGTGTTATCGGGCAGTTTGTGGTCACTGGTTCACTTTCTGTTTATTCAGTCAATTTGTAGTCAGTGTGTCAGTGTCTGTGTTTTCGGAGAGTTTGTGGCCAGTGTGTGGTTTCTGTGCGTTCTATCATGTTATGGTCAGTGGATCAGTTTCTGTGTGTTCGGGTAGGGTGTGGTCAGTGGGTCAGCTTCTTTGTGTTCAGTCAGGTTGACATCAGTGAGTCAGTTTTTGTGTGTTCGGTCATGTTGTGTTCAGTGGGTCAGTTGCTGTGTGTTCGGACAGGTTGTGGTCAGTGGGTCATTTTCTTTGTTTTCGGAGAGCTGGTCGTCAGTCGGTCAGTTTCTGTGTGTTCTGTCATGTTATGGTCAGTGGTTCAGTTTCTGTGTGTTCTGTCAGGTTGTGGACAATGGTTCAGTTTCTGTGTGTCCGGATAGGTTGTGGTCAGTGGATCTGTTACTGTGTGATCGGTCAGTTTGTAGTAAGTGGGTCAGTGTCTGTGTGCTCCATCAGGTTGTGTGTGCTCGTTCACCTAGTGGTCAGTGGGTCAGTTCGTGTGTGTTCGGTCAGGTTGTGGTAAGTGGGTCAGCTTCTGTGTGTTCGGTCAGTTTGTGGTCAGTAGTTCAGTTTCTATTTTCTCGCTCAGTTTGTGGTCAGTGGTTCCGTTTCTGTGTGTTTGGACAGGTTGTGGTCAGTGGATCAGTTACTGTGTGATCGGTCAGGTTGTGGTCAGTGGTCAGTATCAGTGTGTTCTGTCTGGTTGTTGTCTGTGGGTCAGTTTCTATGTGTTCAGACAAGTTGTGGTCACTGGGTCTGTTTCTGAATGCTCGTTCAGGTTGTGTTCAGTCTGTCAGTTACTGTGTGCTCGGTCAGGTTGTGGTCAATGGCTCAGATACTTTGTGCTCGGTCGACTTGTGGTCAGTGCGTCAGTTTGTGTGTGTTCGGTCAGGTTGAGGTCACTGGGGCAGCTTCTGTGTGTTCGGTCTGGTTGTAGTCTGTGGGTCAGTTTCTGCGTGTTTGGCAGTTTGTGTTCAATGAGTCAGTTTCTGTGTGTTTGTTCAGGTAGTGGTCATGGGTAAGTTTCTTTGTGTTCGTTGAGATTGTGGTCAGTGGGTTTTTTATTTTTCTTTGTTCAGGTTGTGGTCAGTGGGACAGTTTCTGTGCATTCGCTCAGGCTGTGGTCAGTGGATCAGTTTCTGTGTGTTCGTTCAGTTTGTGGTCAGTGCATCAGTTTCGGTCTGTTTGTTTGGTTTTTGGTCAGTTGGTCAGTTTCTGTGTGCTCAGTTAGATTGTGTTCAGTGGGTCAATTTTACCTCTTTACGCTCATCTTCTGGTCTGTGGGTCAGTTTCTGTGTGTTCAATCATGTTGTGTTCATTGGGTTACTTACTGTGTGCTCGTTCTGTTTACGGTCAGTAGGTCAGTTCCTGTGATTTCGGACAGGTTGTGGTCAGTGCGTCAGTTTCTGTGTCTTTGCTCAGGTTGTGATCAGTTGGTCAGTTTCTGTGTGTTCGGTCAGGTTGTGTTCATTGAATCAGTTGCTGTGTCCTCGGTCTATTTGTGTTCAGTTGGTCAGTTTATGTGTGCTCGGTCTGGTTGTAGTCTGTGGGTCAGTTTCTGTGTGATCGGTCAGGTTGTTTTCATTGGGTCAATTTCTGTGTGTTCGGTCAGCTTTTGGTAAGTGGGTCCGTTTCTTTGTGCTCTGTCAGGTTGTGGTCTGTGGATCAGTTTCTGTGTGTTCGGTCAGGTTGTGTTCATTGGTCAATTACTGTGTGCTCTGTCTTTTTGAGGTCAGTGTGTCAATTTCTGTGTTTTCGGACAGGTTGTGGTCAGTGTGTCAGTTTCTGTGTGTTCGGTCAGGTTGTGGTCAGCTGGTAAGTTCCTGTGTGCTTGGTCAGTCTGTGGTCAGTGGGTCAGTTACTGTCTTTTCGGACAGGTTGTGGTCAGTGGGTCAGTTTCTGTGTGTTCCGATAAGCATGTTCGGTCTGGTTGTGGTCAGTGGGTCAGTTTCTGTATGTTCGGAAAGATTGTGGTCATTGGGTCAGTTTCTCTGAGTGTGGTCATGTTGTGGTCAGTGGGTCAGTTTCTTTGTGTTAGGTCTTGATGTGTTCAGTGGGTCAGTTTCTGTGTGTTCAGTCAGGATGTGGTTATTGGTTCAGTTTCTGTGTATTCGGACAACTGGTGGTCAGTGGGTCAGTTTCTGTTGGTTCGGTCATGTTATGGTCATTGTATCAGTTTCTGCGTGTTCGGTCAGGTTGTGTTCACTGCATCAGTTTCTGTGTGCTCGTACTGCTTGTGGTCAGTGGGACACTTTATGTGTGCTCGGAGATGCTGTGTTTAGTCTGTCAATTACTGTGTGTTCAGTCAGGTTGTGGTCAGTGCGGTCAGTTTTTGTGTGTTTGCTCAGGTTGTGTTCAGTGCATCAGTTATTGTGTGCTCGGTCAGGTTGTGGTCAGTGGGTCAGTGTCTTTGTGTCTGGTCAGGTTGTGTTCAGTGGGTCAGTTTCTGTGTGTTCAGTCAGGTTGTGGTCAGTGTGTCAGTTTCTGTATGTTCGTTCAGGCTGTGTTCAGTGGATCAGTTTCTGTGTGTTCGGTCTGGTTGTGGTCAGTGGGTCAGTTTCTGTGTTTTCGGACAGGTTGTTGTCAGTGGGTCAGTTACTGCGTGCTCGGTCAGGTAGTGGTCAGTGGGTCAGTTTCTGTGTGTTCAGACAGATTGTGTTGAGTGGGTCAGTTTCTGCGTGTTCGGAAACGTTGCTGTCAGTGGGTCAGGTTCTTTGTTTTTGGAGAGTTTGTGGTCAGTGGATCAGTTTCTGTGTGTTCGGGCATGTTGTGGTCAGTTGTTCAGCTTCTGTGTCTTCATTCAGGTTGTGTTCAGTGGGTCAATTTCTGTGTTTTCGGTCAGCTTCTGATCAGCGGATCAGTTTCTGTGTGTTCGGTCAGGTTGTGTTCAGTGGGTCAGTTACTGTGTGCTCGGTCTATTTTGTGGGTAGTGGATCAGTTTCTGTGTGTTCGGACAGTTTGTGGTCAGCTGGTAATTTTCTTTGTGTGTGGACATGTTGTGGTCAGTGGGTCAGTTTCTGTGTTTTCGGTCAGATTGTGGTCATTGTGTCAGTTCTGTGTTTTCGGACATTTTGTGGTCAGTGGTTCAGTTTCTGTTTTTTCAGTCATGTTGTGGTCAGTGTGTCAGTTTCTGTATGTTCGTTCAGGTTGTATTCAGTGGATCAGTTTCTGTGCGTTCGGTCAGGTTGTGGTCAGTGGGTCAGTTTCTGTGTTTTCGGACAGGTAGTGGTCAGTGGGTCAGTTTCTGTGTGTTCAGACAGATTGTGTTGAGTGGGTCAGTTTCTGTGTGTTCGGACACGTTGCTGTCAGTGGGTCAGGTTCTTTGTTTTTGGAGAGTTTGTGGTCAGTGGGTCAGTTTCTGTGTGTTCTATCATGTTATGTTCAGTGGTTCAGTTTCTGTGTGTTCGGTCAGGTTGTGGTCAGTAGTTCTGTTTCTTTGTGATCGGATAGATTGTGATCAGTTGGTCAGTGTGTTTGTGTTTGGTCAGTTTGTGGTCAGTGGTTCAGTTTCTGATTGTTCGGTCAGGTTGTGGTCAGTGGGTCAGTTTCTGTGTGTTCGTTCAGGTTGTGGTCAGTGGGTCAGTTTCTGTGTGTTCGTTCAGGTTGTGGTCAGTGTGTCAGTTTCTGTGTGTGCCGATAAGCATGGTCAGTGGGTCAGTGTCTTTGTGTTTGGCCTCGTTGTGTTCAGTGGATCAGTTACTGTGTGCTCGGTCTGGTTGTGGTCAGTGGGCCAGTTTCTGTGTGTTCGGACAATTTGTGGTCAGTGGGCCAGTTTCTGTGTGTTCAGTCAGGTTGTTGTTAGTGGGTCAATTTTTGTGTGTTCGGTCAGTTTGTGTTCAGTGGGTCAGTTACTGTGTGCTCGGGCAGGTTGTGGTCTGTGGGTAAGTTTCTGTGTGTTCGGACACATTCTGTTGAGTGGGTCATTTTCTGTGTGTTTGGACAGGTTGTGGTCAGTGGGTCAGTTTCTTTGTTTTCGGAGAGTTCGTCATCAGTGGTTCAGTTTCTGTGTGATCTGTCATGTTAATGTCAGTGGTTCAGTTTCTGTGTGTTCGGTCAGGTTGTGGTCAGTGGATTAGTTACTGTGTGATCGGTCAGGTTTGGTCAGTGGGTCAGTTACTGTGTGACCGGTCAGGTTGTGCTCAATGGGTCAGTTTATGTGTGCTCGTTCACCTTGTGGTCAGTGTGTCAGTTTGTTAGTGTTCAGTCAGGTTGTGGTCAGTGTATCAGCTTCTGTGTGTATGGTATGTTTGTAGTCTTTGTGTCAGTTTCTGCGTGTTTGGACAGGATGTGGTCATTGGGTCAATTTCTGTGTGTTTGTTCAGGCTGTGGCCAGTGGGTCAGTTTCACTGTGTTCGGTCAGCTTTTGGACAGTGGGTCAGTTGCTGTGTGTTCGGTCAGGTTGTGGTCAGTGGGAAAGTTTCTGTGCTTTCGCTCAGGCTGTGGTCAGTGGGTCAGTTTCTATGTGTTCGGTCAGCTTTTGGTCAGTTGGTCAGTTTCTGTGTGTTCAGTCAGATGGTGGTCAGTGGATCAGTTATTGTGTGTTCAGTCAGATTGTGGTCAGTGGTTCAGCTTCTGCATGTTCAGTCTGGTTGTGGTCAGTGGGTCAGTTTCTGTGTGTTCGGAAAGGTTGTGGTCATTGTGTCAGTTTCTCTGAGTGTGGTAAGGTTGTGATCAGTGGGTCAGTTTCTTTGTGTTAGGTCTTGATGTGTTCATTGGGTCAGTTTCTGTGTGTTCAGTCAGGATGTGGTTGTTGGTTCAGTTTCTGTGTATTCGGACAACTGGTGGTCAGTGGGTCAGTTTCTGGTGGTTCGGTCATTTTGTGGTCATTGTATCAGTTTCTGTGTGTTCGGTCAGGTTGTGTTCACTGCATCAGTTTCTGTGTGCTCGTACTGCTTGTGGTCAGTGGGTCAGTTTATGTGTGCTCGGAGATGCTGTGTTTAGTCGGTCAATTACTCTGTGTTCAGTCAGGTTGTGGTCAGTGGGTCAGTTTTTGTGTGTTTGCTCAGGTTGTGTTCAGTGCATCAGTTATTGTGTGCTCGGTCAGGTTGTGGTCAGTGGGTCAGTTTCTTTGTGTCTGGTCAGGTTGTGTTCAGTGGGTCAGCTTCTGTGTGTTCAGTCAGGTTGTGGTCATTGTGTCAGTTCTGTGTTTTCGGACATTTTGTGGTCACTGGTTCAGTTTCTGTTTTTTCAGTCATGTTGTGGTCAGTGTGTCAGTTTCTGTATGTTCGTTCAGGTTGTATTCAGTGGATCAGTTTCTGTGCATTCGGTCTGGTTGTGGTCAGTGGGTCAGTTTCTGTGTTTTCGGACAGGTTGTGGTCACTGGGTCAGTTACTGCGTGCTCGGTCAGGTAGTGGTCAGTGGGTCAGTTTCTGTGTGTTCAGACAGATTGTGTTGAGTGGGTCAGTTTCTGTGTGTTCGGACACGTTGCTGTCAGTGGGTCAGGTTCTTTGTTTTTGGAGAGTTTGTGGTCAGTGGGTCAGTTTCTGTGTGTTCTATCATGTTATGTTCAGTGGTTCAGTTTCTGTGTGTTCGGTCAGGTTGTGGTCAGTAGTTCTGTTTCTTTGTGATCGGATAGATTGTGGTCAGTTGGTCAGTGTGTTTGTGTTTGGTCAGTTAGTGATCAGTGGTTCAGTTTCTGATTGTTCGGTCAGGTTGTGGTCAGTGGGTCAGTTTCTGTGTGTTCGTTCAGGTTGTGGTCAGTGGGTCAGTTTCTGTGTGTTCGTTCAGGTTGTGGTCAGTGGGTCAGTTTCTGTGTGTGCCGATAAGCATGGTCAGTGGGTCAGTGTCTTTGTGTTTGGCCTCGTTGTGTTCAGTGCATCAGTTACTGTGTGCTCGGTCTGGTTGTGGTCAGTGGGCCAGTTTCTGTGTTTTCGGACAATTTGTGGTCAGTGGGCCAGTTTCTGTGTGTTCAGTCAGGTTGTTGTTAGTGGGTCAATTTTTGTGTGTTCGGTCAGTTTGTGTTCAGTGGGTCAGTTACTGTGTGCTCGGGCAGGTTGTGGTCTGTGGGTAAGTTTCTGTGTGTTCGGACACATTCTGTTGAGTGGGTCATTTTCTGTGTGTTTGGACAGGTTGTGGTTAGTGGGTCAGTTTCTTTGTTTTCGGAGAGTTCGTCATCAGTGGTTCAGTTTCTGTGTGATCTGTCATGTTAATATCAGTGGTTCAGTTTCTGTTTGTTCGGTCAAGTTGTGGTCAGTGGATTAGTTACTGTGTGATCGGTCAGGTTTGGTCAGTGGGTCAGTTACTGTGTGACCGGTCAGGTTGTGCTCAATGGGTCAGTTTATGTGTGCTCGTTCACCTTGTGGTCAGTGTGTCAGTTTGTTAGTGTTCAGTCAGGTTGTGGTCAGTGTGTCAGCTTCTGTGTGTTTGGTATGTTTGTAGTCTTTGTGTCAGTTTCTGCGTGTTTGGACAGGATGTGGTCATTGGGTCAGTTTCTGTGTGTTTGTTCAGGCTGTGGCCAGTGGGTCAGTTTCACTGTGTTCGGTCAGCTTTTGGACAGTGTGTCAGTTTGTGTGTGTTCGGTCAGGTCGTGGTCAGTGGGAAAGTTTCTGTGCTTTCGCTCAGGCTGTGGTCAGTGGGTCAGTTTCTATGTGTTCGGTCAGCTTTTGGTCAGTTGGTCAGTTTCTGTGTGTTCAGTCAGATGGTGGTCAGTGGATCAGTTATTGTGTGTTCGGTCAGATTGTGGTCAGTGGTTCAGCTTCTGCATGTTCAGTCTGGTTGTGGTCAGTGGGTCAGTTTCTGTGTCTTTGGAAAGGTTGTGGTCATTGAGTCAGTTTCTCTGAGTGTGGTCAGGTTGTGGTCAGTGGGTCAGTTTCTATGTGTTAGGTCCTGATGTGCTCAGTGGGTCAGTTTCTGTGTGTTCAGTCAGGATGTGGTTATTGGTTCAGTTTCTGTGTATTCGGACAACTGGTGGTCAGTGGGTCAGTTTCTGGTGGATCGGTCATGTTGTGGTCATTGTATCAGTTTCTGTGTGTTCGGTCAGGTTGTGGTCACTGCATCAGTTTCTGTGTACTCGTACTGCATGTGGTCAGTGGGTCAGTTCATGTGTGCTCGGAGATGCTGTGTTTAGTCGATCAATTACTGTGTGTTCAGTCAGGTTGTGGTCAGTGGGTCAGTTTTTGTGTGTTTGCTCAGGTTGTGTTCAGCGCATCAGTTATTGTGTGCTCGGTCAGGTTGTGGTCAGTGGGTCAGTTTCTTTGTGTCTGGTCAGGTTGTGTTCAGTGGGTCAGTTTCTGTGTGTTCAGTCAGGTTGTGGTCATTGTGTCAATTCTGTGTTTTCGGACATTTTATGGTCAGTGGTTCAGTTTCTGTTTTTTCAGTCAGGTTGTGGTCAGTGTGTCAGTTTCTGTATGTTCATTCAGGTTGTGTTCAGTGGATCAGTTTCTGTGTGTTCGGTCTGGTTGTGGTCAGTGTGTCAGTTTCTGTGTTTTCGGACAGGTTGTTGTCAGTGGGTCAGTTACTGCGTGCTCGGTCAGGTAGTGGTCAGTGGGTCAGTTTCTGTGTGTTCAGACAGATTGTGTTGAGTGGGTCAGTTTCTGCGTGTTCGGAAACATTGCTGTCAGTGGGTCAGGTTCTTTGTTTTTGGAGAGTTTGTGGTCAGTGGATAAGTTTCTGGGTGTTCGGGCATGTTATGGTCAGTTGTTCAGCTTCTGCGTGTTCATTTAGGTTGTGCTCAGTGGGTCAATTTCTGTGTTTTCGGTCAGCTTCTGATCAGCGGATCAGTTTCTGTGTGTTCGGTCAGGTTGTGTTCAGTGGGTCAGTTACTGTGTGCTCGGTCTATTTTGTGGGTAGTGGATCAGTTTCTGTGTGTTCGGACAGTTTGTGGTCAGCTGGTAATTTTCTTTGTGTGTGGACAGTTTGTGGTCAGTGGGTCAGTTTCTGTGTTTTCGGTCAGATTGTGGTCATTGTGTCAGTTCTGTGTTTTCGGACATTTTGTGGTCAGTGATTCAGTTTCTGTTTTTTCAGTCAGGTTGTGGTCAGTGTGTCAGTTTCTGTATGTTCGTTCAGGTTGTGTTCAGTGTATCAGTTTCTGAGTGTTCAGTCAGATTGTGTTGAGTGGGTCAGTTTCTGTGTGTTCGGACACGTTGCTGTCAGTGGGTCAGGTTCTTTGTTTTTGGAGAGTTTGTGGTCAGTGGATCAGTTTCTGTGTGTTCTATCATGTTATGTTCAGTGGTTCAGTTTCTGTGTGTTCGGTCAGGTTGTGGTCAGTAGTTCTGTTTCTGTGTGATCGGATAGATTGTGGTCAGTGGGTCAGTGTGTTTGTGTTTGTTCAGTTTGTGCCCAGTGGTTCAGTTTCTGAGTTTTCGGTCAGGTTGTGGTCAGTGGGTCAGTTTCTGTGTGTTCGTTCAGGTTGTGGTCAGTGGCTCAGTTTCTGTGTGTTCGTTCAGGTTGTGGTCATTGGGTCAGTTTCTGTGTTATCGGACAGTTTGTGGTCAGTGGTTCACTTTCTGTTTGTTCAGTCAATTTGCGGTCCGTGTGTCAGCGTCTGTGTTTTCGGAGAGTTTGTGGCCAGTGTGTGGTTTCTGTGTGTTCTATCATTTTATGGTCAGTGGATCAGTTTCTGCGTGTTCGGATAGGGTGTGGTCAGTGGGTCAGTTTCTGTGTGTTCAGTCAGGTTGACATCAGTGAGTCAGTTTTTGTGTGTTCGATCATGTTGTGTTCAGTGGGTCAGTTTCTGTGTGTTCGGACAGGTTGTGGTCAGTGGTTCAGTTTCTGTGTGTTCTGTCAGGTTGTGGTCAGTGGTTCAGTTTCTGTGTGTTTTCGAATAGGTTGTGGTCAGTGGATCTGTTACTGTGTGATCGGTCAGTTTGTGGTAAGTGGGTCAGTGTCTGTGTGCTGCATCAGGTTGTGTGTGCTCGTTCACCTTGTGGTCAGTGGGTCAGTTCGTGTGTGTTCGGTCAGGTTGTGGTAAGTGGGTCAGCTTCAGTGTGTTCGGTCCGGTTGTGGTCTGTAGTTCAGTTTCTGTTTTCTCGCTCAGTTTGTGGTCAGTGGTTCCGTTTCTGTGTGTTTGGACAGGTTGTGGTCAGTGGATCAGTTACTGTGTGATCGGTCAGGTTGTGGTCAGTGGTCAGTATCACTGTGTTCTGTCTGCTTGTTGTCTGTGGGTCAGTTTCTATGTGTTCAGACAGGTAGTGGTCAGTGGGTCTGTTTCTGAATGCTCGTTCAGGTTGTGTTCAGTCTGTCAGTTACTGTGTGCTCGGTCAGGTTGCAGTCAACGGCTCAGATACTTTGTGCTCGGTCGACTTGTGGTCAGTGCATCAGTTTGTGTGTGTTCGCTCAGGTTGTGGTCAGTGGGGCAGCTTCTGTGTGTTCGGTCTGGTTGTAGTCTGTGGGTCAGTTTCTCCGTGTTTGGCAGTTTGTGTTCAATGAGTCAGTTTCTGTGTGTTTGTTCAGGTTGTGGTCATGGGTAAGTTTATTTGTGTTCGGTGAGATTGTGGTCAGTGGGTTATTTATTTGTCTTTGTTCAGGTTGTGGCCAGTGGGACAGTTTCTGTGCATTCGCTCAGGCTGTGGTCAGTGGGTCAGTTTCTGTGTGTTCGTTCAGTTTGTGGTCAGTGCATCAGTTTCTGTGTGTTTGTTCGGTTTTTGGTCAGTTGGTCAGTTTCTGTGTGATCAGTTAGGTTGTGTTCAGTGGGTCAATTTATCTCTTTACACTCATCTTCTGGTCAGCGGGTCAGTTTCTGTGTGTTCGATCATGTTGTGTTCATTGGGTTACTTACTGTGTGCTCGTTCTGTTTACGGTCAGTGGGTCAGTTCCTGTGATTTCGGACAGGTTGTGGTCAGTGCGTCAGTTTCTGTGTCTTTGCTCAGGTTGTGATCAGTGGGTCAGTTTCTGTGTGTTCGGTCAGGTTGTGTTCATTGAATCAGTTGCTGTGTCCTCGGTCTATTTGTGTTCAGTTGGTCAGTTTATGTGTGCTCGATCAGGTTGTAGTCCGTGGGTCAGTTTCTGTGTGATCGGTCAGGTTGTTTTCATTGGGTCAATTTCTGTGTGTTCGGTCAGCTTTTGGTAAGTGGGTCATTTTCTTTGTATTCTGTCAGTCTGTAGTCAGTGGGTCAGTTGCTATGTGTTCGGTCAGCTTTTGGTCAGTGGGTCAGTTTCAGTGTGTTCAGTCAGATTGTGGTCAGTTGATCAGTTATTGTGCGTTCGGTCAGATTGTGGTCAGTGGTTCAGCTTCTGCATGTTCAGTCTGGTTGTGGTCAGTGGATCAGTTTCTGTGTGTTCGGAAAGGTTGTGGTCATTGGGTCAGTTTCTCTGAGTGTGCTCAGGTTGTGGTCAGTGGGTCAGTTTCTTTGTGTTAGGTCAGGATGTGTTCAGTGGGTCAGTTTCTGTGTGTTCAGTCAGGATGTGGTTGTTGGTTCAGTTTATGTGTATTCGGACAACTGGTGGTCAGTGGGTCAGTTTCTGGTGGTTCGGTCATGTTGTGGTCATTGTATCAGTTTCTGTGTGTTCGGTCAGGTTGTGTTCACTGGATCAGTTTCTGTGTGCTCGTACTGCTTGTTGTCAGTGGGTCAGTTTATGTGTGCTCGGAGATGCTGTGTTCAGTGGGTCAGTTTCTGTGTGTTCAGTCAGGTTGTGGTCATTGGTACAGTTTCTGTGTATTCGGACAGCTGCTGGTCAGTTGGTCAGTTTCTGATGGTTTGGTCAGGTTGTGGTCAGTGGGTCAGTTACTTTGTTTTCAGAGAGATTGTAGTCAGTGTGTCTGTTTCTGTGTGATCGTTCAGCTGATGTTCAGTGTGTCTGTTTCTTTTTGTTCGGTCCTGTGTGTATGTTCAGGTTGTGGTCAGTGGAGCAGATTCTGTGAATTCGGAGAGTTTGGGGTCAGTGGGTCAGTTTCTGTGCGTTCGTTCAGCTGGTGTTCAGTGTGTCAGTTTCTGTGTTTTCGGTCAGATTGTGGTCTGTGGGTCAGTTTCGGTGTGTTTGGTCAGGTTGACTTCAGTGGGTCAGTTTCTGTGCGTTTGGTCAGGTTGTGGTCAGTGGGTCAGTTCCTTTGTTTCCGGAAAGTGTGTGGTTATTGGGTCAGTTTCTGTTTGTTCGGTCAGCTTGTGGTCAGTCTGTCAGTTTCTGTGTGCTCGGTCAGGTTGTGGTCATTGCGTCTGCTTCTGTGTGTTCGGTCAGTTTGTGGTCAGTGGTCAGTTTCTGTGTGCTCGGTCAGGTTGTGTTCAGTGGGTCAGTTTCTGTGTGTTCGGTCAGGTTGTGGTCAGTGGTTCAATTTCTGTGGGCTCGGTGAATTTCTGGTCAGTGGTCAGTTTCTGTGTTTTCTGTCAGGTTGTGGTCAGTGGGTCAGATTCTGTGTGTTCAGTTAGGTTGTGGTCAGTTGGTCAGTTTCTATGTGTTCAGTCAGTTTGTTTTCAATGCGTCAGTTCCTGTGTGTTCAGTCACGTTGTGGGCAGTGGGTCAGTTTATGTGTGTTTGGTCAGATTTTGGACACTGGGTCATATTCTGTGTGTTTGGTCAGGTTGTGATCAATGGGTCAGTTTATGTGTGCTCGTTCACCTTGTGGTCAGTGGTTCAGTTTCTGTGTGTTCGGACAGGTTGTGGTCAGTGGATCAGTTACTGTGTGATCGGTCTGGCTGCGGTCACTGGGTCAGTATCAGTGTGTTCTGTCTGGTTGTAATCTGTGGATCAGGTTCTATGTGTTCGGACAGGTTGTGGCCAGTGGGTCCGTTTCTATGTGCTTGGTCAGCTTTTGTTCAGTCTGTCAGTTACTGTGTGCTCGGTCAGGTTGTACTCAATGGGTCAGTTTCTTTGTGCTCGGTCGACTTGTGGTCAGTGGGTCAGTATGTGTGTGTTCGGTCAGATTTTGGTCAGTGGGTTATTTATTTGTGTTTGTTCAGGTTGTGGTCAGTGGGACAGTTTCTGTGCTTTCGCTCAGGCTGTGGTCAGTGGGTCAGTTTCTGTGTGTACGGTCAGGTTGTGGTCTGTGGGTCAGTTTCTGAGTGTTCGGTCAGGTTGTTGTTAGTGGGTAAGATTCTGTGTGTTCGGTCAGGTTGTGGTCAACATGTCAGTTTCTGTGTGTTCGTTCACTTTCTGGTCAGTGGATCCGTTTCTGTGTGTTTTTTCAGTTTGTGGTCAGTGGGTCAGTTCCTGTGTGATCAGTTAGGTTGTGTGCAGTGGGTGAATTTCTCCGTTTCCGGTCAGATTCTGGTCAGCGGGTCAGTTTCTGTGTGTTCGGTCAGGTTGTGTTCATTGGGTCACTTACTGTGTGCTCGGTCAGGTTGTGGTCAGCGGGTCAGTTTCTTTGTTTTCGGAAAGTTTTGTGGTAAGTCGGTCTGTTTCTGTTTGTTCAGTGAGGATGTGGTAAGAGCGTCAGATTTTGTGTGTTTGGTCAGGTTGTGGAAAGTGGGTCAGCTTCTGTGTGTTTGGTCAGGCTGTGGTCAGTGGGTCAGTTTCTGTGTGTTCGGTGAGGTTGTGGTCAGTGGGTCAGTTTCTGTGTGTTCGGTCAGGTTGTGGACAGTGGGTCAGTTTCTGTATGCTCAGTCAGGTTGTGGTCATTGGGTCTGTTTCTGTGTGTTCGGTCTGGTTGTGGTCAGTGCGTCAGTTTCTTTATTTTCGGAAAGTTTGTGGTCAGTGGTTCAGTTTCTGTTTGTTCGGTCAGCTTGTGGTCAGTGTGTCAGTTTCTGCGTGCTCGGTCAGGATGTGGTAAGTGCGTCAGATTTTGTGTGTTTGGTCAGGTTGTTTTCAGTGGGTCAGTTTCTGTGTGTTCGGTCAGGTTGATGTCAGTGGGTCAGTGAAATAAAGAGTAGATTTGCCTATCTATATGTAGGCTTTTTTAACCTTAAAAACCCAGCAGCACATCTTCAACACCCAGTCCCAACCAAGGCTGTAGAGAACTGAATTTAAGATGGCCACCACAAATCACATGACATCAACTACCAATGAGTTTACAGCATATATCTCAAGGCAGGAAACAGGCAACCAATTACAATGCTTCTTACAAAACAAGAATAATCACCACATTCACCCCTCCTTTTAAAACATACTCCAACCTAGGTAGCCTTTACAATTTATAATTAATCATTTATAACTAAAACAATACAAATATAATATTTCAACAATTTTAAAACATTACTATCAAATTATTTTAAAAGTCCATTTTCAATCGGCCGACCGGATATCTTGTTCGTGTCGACCTTCTTAACCTTGGTGAAATTCCTTGCCCTCCCACACCAGGAGACACGGAGGTATCTTCTGCAGGAAGGCTATCCATATCCCGATTATCAACGGTTTCCGGATTGGAAATCCCATCAGAATGTAAACTGGGATGGTCATGAACATCCATTGAGGGCTGACTAATAGAGTTATAATTATCTGCAATAGGATTGGAAATATTCGTAGTATCTGTGACGACATCCACATTAACTGAATCATGACTATTGTTAATATCCTCAGAAGAGGGCTGGCCACCACAATGAGCCAAGTCTTTAATTGAAACCGTACTTTCTTTCCCATCTTGGAATCGAATATGAGCATATTGGGAATTTGCCTCCAACAGCTCCACCTCCTCCACTAAAGTATCATATTTTGACAATCTAACATGGCGTCGAAGCAACACAGGTCCCTGCATAGTAAGCCCTGAAGGTACCGAATATCCCGTAGTAGATCTCCGCAGATAGTTAAAGAGCCTTTCATGGGTGGTCACATTAGGAGCCGTTGAAAGAAATGATCTAATGGAATGCAGGGCATCAGGCAATAACATTTCCCACTGTGTATTCTTAATGTTCCGGGATGTCAAAGCCAACATAACTGCCTTCCAGATCACCCCATTATATCGTTCGCACTGTCCATTACCCTGGGGATTATACGGGGTAGTCCGACTCGTAGAGATTCACCGACTCTGGAGGCATTCCTTCAACTGGGAAGGCATAAAAGAACTTCCCTGATCCGAATGGATATACGCAGGCATCCCAAAAATGACAAAATTTGAGTCAGACATTTGATAACTGTAGCAGCTGATACATCTGCGCAAGGAAAAGCAAAATGGAACCTTGAAAACTCATCCACAACAGTAAATATATATCGATTCTGAGTCGTTGAAGGAAGAGGCCCCTTAAAATCAACGCTCAAACGTTCAAAAGGAGAAGTAGCCTTTATAAGATGACCTCGTTGAGGCTTAAAGAAATTCGGTTTAAACCGAGCACAGATAGAACATGATGAAATCATCCGCTTGACGTCTTCAATGGAAAAGGGCAAATTCTTACTGCGTACGAACTGTATCACCCTCGTAACACCAGGATGGCATAAAGCATTATGAAGATTAATAAGCGTATCTCCGTGAGTCACAGAACAATAAGCCCTTGACAGCGCATCAGCAGCAACATTATCCTTCCCCGGACAGTAAACTATATCAAAATGGTAACATGCCAACTCAATCCTCCACCTCATTATATTATCATTCTTGATCTTTCCAAAATGTTTGACATCAAACATAAAAGACACAGATTTTTGATCAGTTACCAATGTAAAATGTCGCCCCGATAAATAATGTCTCCAGTTACGCAGTGCTTCTACTATTGCATACGCCTCTTTCTCTATTGAGGAGTGTCTTTTCTCACTATTGTTCAAAGTACGTGAGAAAAAGGCCACAGGTTTTCCATTTTGGTTCAGATTAGCCCCAATTGCAAAATCGGAAGCGTCCGTCTCAATCACAAAGGGCACCTGCTCATCAATAGAATGCACAACTGCTCCAAGGATATCCTTTTTGAAATTATCAAAACATGTCCTGGCCTCACATGATAGAGGTTATGTCGTAACCCGAATAAGGGGCCGGATCTTCTGCGGAAAGTTTGCAATCCAATTAGAATAATAAGAAAACAGTCCAACAACTCGTTGCAATGCTTTAGAATTAGTAGGAAAAGGTAAATCAATCAATGGTCGCAGGCGTTCTGGATCTGGTTTAATCTTGTTTCCCGAGATAATACACCCCAGTAGATTTACCTCAGTGGTCAAAAAGATGCACTTTTCTTTATTGAAAGTTAAACCAACTTTTTCCGCAGCTTGAAGGAATCTTTCTAAATTAGAATCATGCTCCACCCTTGATTTGCCACACACCGTGATGTCATCTAAATATGAAAAGGTGTCAGATAGAGAGTTATCACTTATAAAAGCATCCATTGCCCGTTGAAAACAGGCAACGCCATTAGTAACACCAAATGGTACACGGCAAAACTGATACAGCTTTCTGCCAGCCTCAAAGGCCGTATATGGTTGATCCCTCTTAACGATAGGAATCTGATGATAAGCACTCTTTAGGTCAATAGTGCTAAAAACCTTATACTGAGATACTTTGTTGATAAGCTCATCAATCTTAGGCAAAGGGTGCGTATCTAATTGAGTATACCTGTTAATAGGTTGAGAGTAGTCTATCACCATTCGTTTCTTATGTCTCTCGTTAGTGGTGACAACCACCTGTGCCCGCCAGGGTGAACAACTTGGTTCAATGATTCCTTCCAATAAATGACGTTGAACTTCAGAATTAATAAATTCTTTATCCTGACTGCTATACCTTCTTGACTTGGTAGCAATTGGCTTACAATCCGGCATCATATTGGAAAAAAGTGAGAATGGAGAAATAGATAAAGAAGTTAATCCACAAATAGATAAAGGTGGCTTAGTTCCTCCAAAAGAAAGACTAAGAGACTCGTGTAATTGAAGCACATCATGACCAATCAAAATATCCGCACAAAGATTAGGCAAAACAGATAGGCATATATCAGTATACGTATTACCTAGAATAATTAATTTCACAAGGCAACAACCAGCTACTTGTGAAGTGAGAGTCATCTGCGCCATACACACCTGATAAGTAACAGGCGAAATTTTCAAACGCTT
This sequence comes from Somniosus microcephalus, assembly GCF_052327205.1. Taxonomy (NCBI): domain Eukaryota; kingdom Metazoa; phylum Chordata; class Chondrichthyes; order Squaliformes; family Somniosidae; genus Somniosus; species Somniosus microcephalus. The sequence goes on from NW_028225184.1 coordinate 51,836,704, forward strand.
CTCCTTCGCAAACTGAAGACTTATAAAACTCTCAGTACTCCAGTATCTATAAGGGCCTTCACTTCTAACCCATTAACTTGGGCCGTAACTATAGCTTTGTTTAGGCCATGAGCAAAGGCAGCAGAAACTGATGCAATAAACACCCTATCTAAAGGCTGAATAGTCGCAAAAGAGGCAATTGATTTACAAACACGTGCGTAATGACCTCTCTTGCCGCATTTACTGCACACAGCCTCCCGAACAGGACATTTCAGACGAGGGTGCCGGGCGTTCCCACAAAAATAACACTTCTGAATCCTAGAGGCAACAGCAGCCAAAGTAGAAACTGTTTCAGAATCTGGTAAACCACTCCTATTAAGTCCACATAATTCCTTTTCATCCGGAACTGCCAAAGCCACAGTCGCAGGCCGATTAAAAAGAGCGTAAAAATCCGAACTTCTCTGAGCCAAATCCAATGTAGAGGCTTGCTCAAAAGCACTCTTCAGATCCAAAGTCTTATTTTCTAATAACCGCTGACGAATTGATCTAGACAGTAATCCATTAATAAAAGCATCCCGTACCGATTCTTCCTTATATTCTTCTGCCGACACAGCAATATAATTACAGTTAGCACCAAGGTGCCGAAGTGCTTGTAAATAAGTATCCAAAGATTCTCCCACCTGCTACCTACGAGTAGTTAGAAGGTGACGTGCAAATACCTCATTCTTTGGCTTAATAAAAATCTTTTCCAATGTAGCAATAGCCAATTCGTAAGTTTCACAGTACAAGATATACTTATACACATCCGGAGCAATGTAGTTGATCAGTATATTCCACTTATTTAGAGACTCTTGATCCAACACACCCAAAAAGTTTTTAAATGTATAATACCAGTGTTTCCCTTTATCATCCACTCCTGCAGAATTAGGGTCAGCATTAAATCATTCCGGTTGAAGATATCGCTCCATTCTAACAAAAGGTTAATAAATCGAAATAAAGAGTAGATTTGCCTTTCTAAATCTAGGCTTTATTAACCTTAAAAACACAGCAGCACATCTTCAACACCCAGTCCCAACCAAGGCTGTAGAGAACTGAATTTAAGATGGCCACCACAAATCACATGACATCAACTACCAATGAGTTTGCAGCATATATCTCAAGGCAGGAAACAGGCAACCAATTACAATGCTTCATACAAAACAAGAATAATCACCACAGTCAGTTTCTTTGTTTTCGGATTGTTTGTGATCAGTGGTACAGTTTCTGTTTGTTCGGTCAGGTTGTGGTCAGTGTGTCAGTTTCTGTTTGCTCGGTCAGGATGTGGTAGCTGCGTCAGATTTTGTGAGTTTGGTTAGATTGTGGGAAGTGGGTCAGCTTCTGTGTGTTTGGTCAGGCTGCAGTCAGTGGCTCAGTTTCTGTGTGTTCGTTGAGGTTGTGTTCAGTGGGTTAGTTTCTGTGTGTTCGGTCAGGTTGTGGACAGTGGGTCTGTTTCTGTGTGCTTGATCAGGTTGTGTTCAGTGGGGCAGTTTCTGTATGCTCGGTCAGGATATGTTCAGTGGGTCAATTTCTGTGATTGCGTTCATTTTTTGGTTCAGTGGGTCAGTTTCTGTGTGTTCGGTCAGGTTGTGGTCAGTGGTTCAATTTCTGTGGGCTCGGTGAACTTCTGGTCAGTGGTCAGTTTCCGTGTTTTCTGTCAGGTTGTGGTCAGTGGTTCAGATTTTGTGTGTTCATTAGGTTGTGGTCAGTGGGTCAGTTTCTGTGTGTTCATTTAGTTTCTTTTCAATGCGTCAGTTTCTGTGTGTGCAGTCACGTTGTGGTCAGTGGGTCAGTTTATGTGTGTTTGGTCAGATTTTGGACACTGGGTCATTTTCTTTGTGTATGGTCAGGTTGTGGTCAATGGGTCAGTTTCTGTGTGCTCGTTCACCTTGTGGCCAGTGGGTCAGTTTGTGTGTGTTCAGTCAGGTTGTGGTAATTGGGTCAGCTTCTGTGTGTTCGGTCCGGTTGTGGTCTGTAGTTCAGTTTCTGTGTTCTTGTTCAGTTTATGGTCAGTGGTTCAGTTTCTGTGTGTACGGACAGGTTGTGGTCAGTGGATCAGTTACTGTGTGATTTGTCAGGCTGTGGTCAATGGGTCAGTATCAGTGTGTTCTGTCTGGCTGTAGTCTGTGGATAAGTTTCTATGTGTTCGGACAGGTAGTGGTCAGTGTTTCCTTTTCTGTGTTCTCGGTCAGGTTGTGTTCAGTCTGTCAGTTACTGTGTGCTTGGTCAGGTTGTAGTCAATGGCACAGTTGCTTTGTGCTCGGTCGACTTGTGGTCAGTGGGTCATTTTTTGTGTGTTCGATCAGATTGTGGTCAGTGGGTTATTTATTTGTGCTTGTTGAGGTAGTGGACAGTGGGACAGTTTCTGTGCTTTTGCTCAGGCTGTGGTCAGTGGGTCAGTTTCTGTGTGTACGGTCAGGTTGTGGTCTGTGGGTCAGTTTATGTGTGTTCGGTCAGGTTGTTGTTAGTGCGTCAGATTCTGTGTGTTCGGTCAGGTTGTGGTCAACATGTCAGTTTCTGTGTGTTCGTATACTTTCTGGTCAGTGGATCCGTTTCTGTGTGTTTGTTCAGTTTGTGGTCAGTGGGTCAGTTCCTGTGTGAACAGTTAGGTTGTGTGCAGTGGGTGAATTTCTCTGTTTCTGGTCAGATTCTGGTCATCGGGTCAGTTTCTGTGTGTTCGGTCAGGTTGTGTTCATTGGGTCACTTACTGTGTGCTCGGTCTGGTTGTGGTCAGTGGGTCAGTTCCTGTGTGCTCAGTCATGTTGCCGTCTGTGGGTCAGTTTCTGTTTGTTTGGTCAGGTTGTGGCCAGTGGGTCAGTTTATGTGTGTTCGGTCAGCTTCTGGCCAGCGGGTCAGTTTCTTTGTGTTCGGTCAGGTGGTGTTCAGTATGTCTGTTACTGTGTGCTCGGTCTGTTTGTGGTCAGTGGATCAGTTTCTGTGTTTTCGTACAGGTTGTGGTCAGTGGGTCAGTCTCAGTGTGTTTGGTCACATTGTGGTCAGTGGGTCTGTTTCTGTGTGTTCGGTCTGGTTGTGGTCAGTGGGTCAGTGTCTTTGTGTTTGGTCAGGTTGTGGTCAGTGGGTCAGTTTCTGTGTATTCGGTCTGGTTGTGCTCAGTGGGTCAGATCCTGTGTGTTCAGTCAGGTTGTGGTCAGTGGGTCAGTGTCTTTGTGTCTGGTCAAGTTGTGGTCAGTGGGTCAGTTTCTGTGTGTTCAGTCAGGTTGTGGTTATTGGTACAGTTTCTGTGTATTCGGACAGCTGCTGGTCAGTGGGTCAGTTTCTGCTGGTTCGGTCAGTTTGTGGTCAGTGCTTCAGTTACATTGATTTCCGAGAGTTTGTGGTCAGTGTGTCAGTTTCTGTGTGATCGCTCAGCTGGCGTTCAGTGTTTCAGTTTCTGTGTGTTTGTATCTGTGTGTTTGTTCTGGTTGTGGTCAGTGGGACTGTTTCTGTGAATTCGGAGAGTTTGTTGTAAGTGGATCAGTTTCTGTGTGTTCGTTCAGCTGGTGTTCAGTGTGTCAGTTTCTGTTTTTGTCGGTCAGATTGTGGTCTGTGGGTCAGTTTCTGTGTGTTCGGTCAGGTTGTGGTCAGTGGGTCAGTTTCTTTGTTTTCGGAAAATTTGTGGTCAGTGGGTCAGTTTCTGTTTGTTCGGTCAGCTTGTGGTCAGTGTGTCAGTATCAGTGTGCTCGGTCAGGATGCAGTAAGTGCATCAGATTTTGAGTGTTTGGTCAGATTGTGGAAAGTGGGTCAGCTTCTGTGTGTTTTGTCAGGCTGTGGTCAATGGGTCAGTTTCTGTGTGTTTGGTGATGTTGTGGTCAGTGGGTCTGTTTCTGTGTGTTTTGTCAGACCGTGGTCAGTGCGTCAGTTTGTGTGCTCGGTCAGGTTGTTGTCAGTGGGTCAGTTTCTGTATGCTCGGTCAGGTTATGTTAAGTGGGTCATTTTCTGTGTTTGCGGTCATTTTTCTGTTCAGTGGGTCAGTTTCTGTGTGTTTGTTCAGTTTGTGGTCAGTGGGTCAGTTTCTGTGTGATCAGTTAGGTTAACATAAGAACATAAGAACATAAGAAATAGGAGCAGGAGTAGGCCAATTGGCCCCTCGAGCCTGCTCCGCCATTCAATAAGATCATGGCTGATCTGATCCTAACCGCCAATCCACTATGACAGGGCGATCTCCTGAATCTAACAGCATTAGACACACGAAAACAGGAGCAGGATCAGGCTACACGGCCCCTGGGCCCGCTCCGCTACCCACAGGGCCATGACTTATCTGAACCTAGACTCATGTCCAAATTCCTGCCCGCTCCCCGTAACCCTTAATTCCCTTTTCTACTAGGAAACTGTCTATTTCTGTTTTAAATTTATGTAATGATGTAGCTTCGACAGCTTTTTGGGGCAGCATATTCCATGGACCTACCAACCTCTGAGTGAAGTAGTTCCTCCTCATCTCAGTTTTGAAAGAGCAGCCCCTTATTCTAAGACGATGCCCCCTAGTCCTAGTTTCACCCATCATCTGGAACATCCTCCCTGCATCCACATGTGTTCAGTGGGTCAATGCCTCTGTTTCTGGTTTGCTCCTGGTCAGTGGGTCAGTTTCTGTGTGTTCGGTCAGGTTATGTTCATTGGGTCAATTACTGTGCGCTCGGCCTTGTGTTCAGTGTATCAGTTCCTGTGTTTTTGGACAGGTTGTGGTCAGTGGGTCAGTTTCTGTGTCTTTGTTCAGGTCGTGGTCAGTGGCTCAGTTTCTGTGTGTTCGGTCAGGTTGTGTTCAGACGATCAGTTGCTGTGTCCTCGGTCTGTTTGTGTTCAGTGGGTCAATTTCTGTGTTTTCGGTCACCTACTGGTGAGCGGGTCAGTTCCTGGGTGTTCGGTCAGGTTCTGGTACTGGGTAAGTTTCTGTGTGATCTGTCAGGTTGTGTTCAGAGGGTCAGTTTCTGTGTGTTCGGTCAGCTTTTGGTCAGTGGGTCTGTTTCTCTGCGTTCAGTCAGGTTGTGGTAAGTGGATCATTTTCTGGGTGCTCGGTCAGGTTCGGGTCAGTGTTTCAGCTTCTGCGTGTTCAGTCAGGATGTGGTCAGTGGGTCAATTTCTGTTTTATCGGTCAGCTGCTGGTCAGTGGGTCAGTTTCTGTGTGTTCGGTCAGGTTGTGTTCAGTGGGTCAGTTACTGTGTGCTCGGTCTTTTTGAGGTCAGTGGGCCAATTTTTTTTTTCGGACAAGTTGTGGTCAGTGGATCATTTCTGTGTGTTCAGTCAGTTTGATTTCAATGCGTCAGTTTCTGTGTGTTCGGTCACGTTGAGGTCAGTGGGTCAGTTTATGTGTGTTTGGTCAGATTTTGGACATTGGGTCAGTTTCTGTGTTTTTGGTCAGGCTGTGGTCAATAGGTCAGCTCCTGTGTGTTCGTTCACCTTGCGGCCAGTGGGTCAGTTTGTGTGTGTTCGGTCAGGTTGTGGTAAGTGGGTCAGCTTCTGTGTGTTCGGTCAGGTTGTGGTCAATAGTTCAGTTTCTGTGTTCTCGCGCAGTTTTTAGTCAGTGGTTCAGTTTTTGTGTGTTCGGACAGGTTGTGGTCAGTGGATTAGTTACTGTGTGATCAGTCAGGTTATGGTCAGTTGGTCAGTATCAGTGTGTTCTGTCTGGTTGTAATCTGTGGGTCAGTTGCTATGTATTCGGACAGGTAGTGGTCAGTTGGTCAGTTTCTGTGTGCTCGGTCAGGTTGTGTTCAGTCTGTCAGTTACTGTGTGCTCGGTCAGGTTGTGGTCAATGGCTCAGTTGATTTGTGGTCGGTCAGGTTGTGGTCAATGGATCAGTTGCTTTCTAATCGGTCGACTTGTGGTCAGTGGGTCAGTTTCTGTGTGTTTGTTTAGGTTGTGGTCAGCGGGTCAGTTTCTGTGTGTTCGGTCAGATTGTGGTCAGTGGGTTATTTATTTGTGTTTGTTCAGGTTGTGGTCACTGGGACAGCTTCTGTGCTTTTGCTCAGGCTGTGGTCAGTGCGTCAGTTTCTGTGTGTTCAGTCAGGTTGCGGTCTATGGGTCAGATATGCTATGTTCGGTCATATTGTAGTCAACATGTCAGTTTCTGTGTGTTCGTTCAGATTGTGGTCAGTGGATCAGTTTCTGTGTGTTTCTTCAGTTTGTGGTCAGTGGGTCAGTTTCCGTGTGATCAGTTAGGTTGTGTTCAGTGGGTCAATTTCTCTGTTTCCGGTCAGCTTCTGGTCAGCGGGTCAGTTTCTGTGTGTTCGGTCAGGTGGTGTTGATTGGGTCACTTACTGTGTGCTCGGTCTGGTTGTGGTCAGTGGGTCAATTCCTGTGTTTACGGACAGGTTGTGGTCAGTAGGTCAGTATCTGTGTTTTTGGTCAGGTTGTGGTCACTGGGTCAGTTTCTGTGTGTTCGGTCAAGTTGTGTTCAGTGGATCAGTTACTGTGTCCTGGGTCGGTTTGTGTTCAGTGGATCAAGTTCTGAGATTTCGGTCAGCTTCTGATGAGCGGGTCAGTTCCTCTATGTTCGGTCAGGTTGTGGTCTGTGGGTCAGTTTCTGTGTGATCGGTCAATTTGTGTTCAGTGGGTCAGTTTTTGTGCGTTCAGTCAGGTTGTGGTCAGTGGATCAGTTTCTCAGTGTTCGGTCAGGTTGTGGTCTGTGTTTCTGCTTCTGCCTGTTCAGTCAGGTTGTGGTCAGTGGTTCAATTTCTGTGTTTTCGGTCAGCTCCTGGTCAGCGGGTCTGTCTCTGTGTGTTCGGTCAGGTTGTGTTCAGTGGGGCAATTATTGTGTGCTCTGTCTTTTTGAGGTCAGTGGGTCAGTTTCTGTGTGTTCTTTCAGTTTGTGGTCAGCTGTTAAGTTCCTGTGTGTTTGGTCAGTTTGTTGTCAGTAGGTCAGTTACTGTGTGTTCGGATAGGTTGTGGTCAGTGGGTCAATTTCTGTGTGCGCCGACAAGCTTGGGCAGTGGGTCAGTGTCTTTGTTTTTGGTCTGGTTGTGGTCACTGGGTCATTTTCTTTGTATTCGGTCATGTTGTTGTCATTGTGTCAGTTTCTGTGTTTTCGGACAGTTTGTGGTCAGTGGTTCAGTTTCTGTTTGTTCCGTCAGGTTGTGGTCAGTGTGTCAGCATTTGTGTATTCTGTCAGTTTGTGTTCAGTGCGTCAGTTACTATGTGCTCGTTCTGGTTGTGGTCAGTGGGTCAGTTTCTGTGTGTTTGTACAGTTTGTGGTCAGTGGGTCAGTTTCTGCGTGTTCAGTCAGGTTGTGGTCAGTGGGTCAGTTTTTGTGTGTGCTGTCAGTTTGTGTTCAATGGGTCAGTTACTGTGTGCTCGGACAGGTTGTGGTCTGTGGGTCAGTTTCTGTGTGTTCGGGCAGATTCTTTTGAGTGGGTCAATTTCTGTGTGTTCGGAGAGGTTGTGGTCAGTGGGTCAGTTTCTGTGTGTTCGGTATTGTTGTAGTCTTTGGGTCAGTTTCTGCGTGTTCGGACAGGTTGTGGTCATTGGTTCAGTTTCGGTGTGTTTGGTCAGGTTGTGTTCAGTGGGTCAGTTACTGTGTGATCGGTTTTTTGAGGTCAGTGGGTAAGTGTCTGTGTTTTCGGACAGATTGTGGTCAGTGGGTCAGTATCTGTGTGTTCAGTTAGGTTGTGGTCAGTGGGTCAGTTTCTGTGTGATCAGTCAGTATTTGCACATTGAGTCAGTTTCTGTGTGTTTAGTCAGGCTGTCGTCAATGTGTCCGTTTCTGTGTGCTCGTTCACCTTGTGGTCAGTGGATCAGTTTGTGTGTGTTCGGTCAGGCTGTGGTCAGTAGTTCAGTTTCTGTGTGTTCTGTCAGGTTGTGGTCAATAGTTCTGCTTCTGTGTTCTCGCCCAGTTTGTGATCAGTGGTTCAGTTTCTGTGTGATGGACAGGTTGTGGTCAGTGGATTAGTTACTGTGTGATCGGTCAGTTTGTGGTCAGTGGGTCAGTATCAGTGTGTTCTGCCTGGTTGTAGTCTGTGGGTCAGTTTCTATATGTTCGGACAGGAAGTTGTCAGTGGGTCTGTTTCTGTTTGCTCGGTCAGGTTGTGTTCAGTCAGTCAGTTACTTTGTGCTCGGTCAGGTTGTGGTCAATGGCTCAGTTTCTTTGTGCTCAGTCGACTTGTGGTCACTGGGTCAGTTTGCGTGTGTTCGGTCAGGTTGCGGTCAGTGGGACTGCTTGTGTGTGTTCAGTCTGTTTGTAGCCTGTGGGTCAGTTTCTGCGTGTTCGGAGAGGTTGTGTTCATTGGGTCAGTTTCTGTGTGTTTGTTCAGGTTGTGGTCAGTGGGTCAGTTTCTGTGTTTTCGGTCAAATTGTGGCCAGTGGGTTATTTATTTATGTTTGTTCAGTTAGTGGTCAGTGGGACAGTTACTGTACTTTCGCTCAGGCTGTGGTCAGTGGGTCAGTTTCTGTGTGTATGGTCAGGTTGTGGTCTGTGGGTCAGTTTGTGTGTGTTCGGTCAGGTTATTGTTAGTGGGTCAGATTCTGTGTGTTCGGTCAGGTTGAGGTCAACATGTCAGTTTCTGTGTGTCCGTTCAGTTTGTTGTCAGTGGATCAGATTCTGTGTGTTTGTTCAGTTTGTGGTCAGTGGGTCAGTTTCTGTGTGATCAGTTAGGATGTGTGCAGTGGGTCAATTTCTCTGTTTCCGGTCAACTTCTGGTCAGCGGGTCAGTTTCTGTGTGTTTGGTAAGGTTGTGTTCATTGGGTCACTTACTGTGTGCTCGGTCTGGTTGTGGTCAGTGGATCAGTTTCTGTGTGTTCAGTCATGTTGTCGTCTGTGGGTCAGTTTCTGTCTGTTTGGTCAGGTTGTGGGCAGTGGGTCAGTTGCTGTGTGCTCGGTCTGGTTGTGGTCACTGGGTCAGTTTCTGTGTGAACTGTCAGCTTGTGATCAGTGGGTCAGTTTCTTTGTGTTCAGTCAGGTTGTGGTAAGTGGATCATTTTCTGGGTGTTCGGTCAGGTCTGGTCAGTGTTTCAGCTTATGCGTGTTCAGTCAGGATGTGGTCAGTGGGTCAATTTCTGTTTTTTCGGTCAGCTTCTGGTCAGCGGGTCAGTTTCTGTGTGTTTTGTCAGGTTGTGTTCAGTGGGTCAGTTACTGTGTACTCGGTCTTTTTGAGGTCAGTGGGTCAGTTTCTGTGTTTTCGGACAAGTTGTGGTCAGTGGATCAGTTTCTGTGTGTTCGGTCAGGTTGTGGTCAGTGGGTCAGTTTATATGTGTTCAGTTAGGTTGTGGACAGTGGGTCAGTTTCATTGTGTTCAGTCAGTTTGATTTCAATGCGTCAGTTTCTGTGTGTTCGGTCACGTTGTGGTCGGTGGGTCAGTTTATGTGTCTTTGGTCAGATTTTGGACATTGGGTCAGTTTCTGTGTTTATGGTCAGGCTGTGGTCAATGGGTCAGCTTCTGTGTGCTCGTTTACCTTGTGGTCAGTGGGTCAGTTTGTGTGTGTCAGTCAGTTTGTGGTAAGTGGGTCAGCTTCTGTGTGTTCGGTCAGGTTGTGGTCAGTAGTTCAGTTTCTGTGTTCTCGCGCAGTTTTTGGTCAGTGGTTCAGTTTCTGTGTTTTCGGACAGGTTGTGGTCAGTTAGTCACTATCAGTGAGTTCTGTCTGGTTGTAATTTGTGGGTCAGTTTCTGTGTGCTCTGTCAGGTTGTTTTCAGTATGTCAGTTACTGTGTGCTCGGTCAGGTTGTGGTCAATGGCTCAGTTTATTTGTGCTCGGTCAGATTGTGGTCAATGGCTCAGTTTCATTCTGCTCGGTCGACTTGTGGTCAGTTGGTCAGTTTGCGTGTATTCGGTCAGGTTGTGGTCAGTGGGTCAGCTTCTGTGCGTTCAGTCTGGTAGTAATCTGTGGGTCAGCTTCTGCGTGTTCGGACAGGTTGTGTTCATTGGGTCAGTTCCTGTGTGTTTGTTCAGATTGTGGTCAGTGGGTCAGTTTCTGTGCTTTCGCTCAGGCTGTGGTCAGTGCGTCAGTTTCTGTGTGTTCGGTCAGGTTGTGGTCTGTGGGTCAGATACGCTATGTTCGGTCAGATTGTGGTCAACATATCAGTTTCTGTGTGTTCGTTCAGTTTGTGGTCAGTGGATCAGTTTCTGTGCGTTTGTTCAGTTTGTGGTCAGTGGGTCAGTTTCTGCGTGATCAGTTAGGTTGTGTTCAGTGGGTCAATTTCTCCGTTACCGGTCAGCTTCTGGTCAGTGGGTCAGTTTCTGTGTGTTCGGTCAGGTTGTGTTCATTGGGTCAGTAACTGTGTGCTCGGTCAGGTTGTGGGCAGTGGGTCATTTCCTGTGTTTTCGGACAGGTTGTGGTCAGTAGGTCATTATCTGTGTTTTTGGTCAGGTTGTGGTCAATGGGTCAGTTTCTGTGTGTTCGGTCAGGTTGTGTTCAATGGATCAGTTACTGTGTCCTGGGTCGGTTTGTGTTCAGTGGATCAAATTCTGAGATTACGGTCAGCTTCTGGTGAGCGGGTCAGTTTCTGTGTGTTCGGTCAGGTTGTGGTCAGTGGGTCAGTTTCTGTGTGATCGGTCAGGTTGTGTTCAGTGGGTCAGTTTTTGTGCGTTCAGTCAGGTTGTGGTCAGTGGATCAGTTTCTGAGTGTTTGGTCAGGTTGTGGACAGTGTTTCTGCTTCTGCGTGTTCAGTCAGGATGTGGTCAGTGGGTCAATTTCCGTGTATTCGGTCAGCTCCTGGTTAGTGGGACAGTCTCTGTGTGTTCAGTCAGGTTATGTTCAGTGGGGCAATTATTGTGTGCTCTGTCTATTTGAGGTCAGTGTATCAGCTGTTAAGTTCCTGTGTGTTTGGTCAGGTTGTTGTCAGTAGGTCAGTTAATGTGTGTTCGGACAGGTTGTGGTCAGTGGGTCAGTTTCTGTGTGTTCGGTCAGCTTGTGGTCAGCTGTTAGTTCCTGTGTGTTTGATCAGGTTTTTGTCAATACGTCAGTTACTCTGTGTTCGGACAGGTTGTGGTCAGTGGGTCAGTTTCTGTGTGTTCGGTCATGTTGTTGTCATTGTGTCAGTTTCTGTGTTTTGGAGAGTTTGTGGTCAGTGGTTCAGTTTCTGTTTGTTCAGTCACGTTGTGGTCAGTGGATCATTTCTGTGTGTTCAGTCAGTTTGATTTCAATGCGTCAGTTTCTGTGTGTTCGGTCACGTTGAGGTCAGTGGGTCAGTTTATGTGTGTTTGGTCAGATTTTGGACATTGGGTCAGTTTCTGTGTTTTTGGTCAGGCTGTGGTCAATAGGTCAGCTCCTGTGTGTTCGTTCACCTTGCGGCCAGTGGGTCAGTTTGTGTGTGTTCGGTCAGGTTGTGGTAAGTGGGTCAGCTTCTGTGTGTTCGGTCAGGTTGTGGTCAATAGTTCAGTTTCTGTGTTCTCGCGCAGTTTTTAGTCAGTGGTTCAGTTTTTGTGTGTTCGGACAGGTTGTGGTCAGTGGATTAGTTACTGTGTGATCAGTCAGGTTATGGTCAGTTGGTCAGTATCAGTGTGTTCTGTCTGGTTGTAATCTGTGGGTCAGTTGCTATGTATTCGGACAGGTAGTGGTCAGTTGGTCAGTTTCTGTGTGCTCGGTCAGGTTGTGTTCAGTCTGTCAGTTACTGTGTGCTCGGTCAGGTTGTGGTCAATGGCTCAGTTGATTTGTGGTCGGTCAGGTTGTGGTCAATGGATCAGTTGCTTTCTAATCGGTCGACTTGTGGTCAGTGGGTCAGTTTCTGTGTGTTTGTTTAGGTTGTGGTCAGCGGGTCAGTTTCTGTGTGTTCGGTCAGATTGTGGTCAGTGGGTTATTTATTTGTGTTTGTTCAGGTTGTGGTCACTGGGACAGCTTCTGTGCTTTTGCTCAGGCTGTGGTCAGTGCGTCAGTTTCTGTGTGTTCAGTCAGGTTGCGGTCTATGGGTCAGATATGCTATGTTCGGTCATATTGTAGTCAACATGTCAGTTTCTGTGTGTTCGTTCAGATTGTGGTCAGTGGATCAGTTTCTGTGTGTTTCTTCAGTTTGTGGTCAGTGGGTCAGTTTCCGTGTGATCAGTTAGGTTGTGTTCAGTGGGTCAATTTCTCTGTTTCCGGTCAGCTTCTGGTCAGCGGGTCAGTTTCTGTGTGTTCGGTCAGGTGGTGTTGATTGGGTCACTTACTGTGTGCTCGGTCTGGTTGTGGTCAGTGGGTCAATTCCTGTGTTTACGGACAGGTTGTGGTCAGTAGGTCAGTATCTGTGTTTTTGGTCAGGTTGTGGTCACTGGGTCAGTTTCTGTGTGTTCGGTCAAGTTGTGTTCAGTGGATCAGTTACTGTGTCCTGGGTCGGTTTGTGTTCAGTGGATCAAGTTCTGAGATTTCGGTCAGCTTCTGATGAGCGGGTCAGTTCCTCTATGTTCGGTCAGGTTGTGGTCTGTGGGTCAGTTTCTGTGTGATCGGTCAATTTGTGTTCAGTGGGTCAGTTTTTGTGCGTTCAGTCAGGTTGTGGTCAGTGGATCAGTTTCTCAGTGTTCGGTCAGGTTGTGGTCTGTGTTTCTGCTTCTGCCTGTTCAGTCAGGTTGTGGTCAGTGGTTCAATTTCTGTGTTTTCGGTCAGCTCCTGGTCAGCGGGTCTGTCTCTGTGTGTTCGGTCAGGTTGTGTTCAGTGGGGCAATTATTGTGTGCTCTGTCTTTTTGAGGTCAGTGGGTCAGTTTCTGTGTGTTCTTTCAGTTTGTGGTCAGCTGTTAAGTTCCTGTGTGTTTGGTCAGTTTGTTGTCAGTAGGTCAGTTACTGTGTGTTCGGATAGGTTGTGGTCAGTGGGTCAATTTCTGTGTGCGCCGACAAGCTTGGGCAGTGGGTCAGTGTCTTTGTTTTTGGTCTGGTTGTGGTCACTGGGTCATTTTCTTTGTATTCGGTCATGTTGTTGTCATTGTGTCAGTTTCTGTGTTTTCGGACAGTTTGTGGTCAGTGGTTCAGTTTCTGTTTGTTCCGTCAGGTTGTGGTCAGTGTGTCAGCATTTGTGTATTCTGTCAGTTTGTGTTCAGTGCGTCAGTTACTATGTGCTCGTTCTGGTTGTGGTCAGTGGGTCAGTTTCTGTGTGTTTGTACAGTTTGTGGTCAGTGGGTCAGTTTCTGCGTGTTCAGTCAGGTTGTGGTCAGTGGGTCAGTTTTTGTGTGTGCTGTCAGTTTGTGTTCAATGGGTCAGTTACTGTGTGCTCGGACAGGTTGTGGTCTGTGGGTCAGTTTCTGTGTGTTCGGGCAGATTCTTTTGAGTGGGTCAATTTCTGTGTGTTCGGAGAGGTTGTGGTCAGTGGGTCAGTTTCTTTGTTTTCGGAGACTTTGTCATCGGTGGGTCAGTTTCTGTGTGATCTGTCATGTTATGGTCAGTGGGTCAATTTCTGCGTGTTCAGTCAGGTTGTGGTCAGTGGGTCAGTTTCTGTGTGTTCGGTATTGTTGTAGTCTTTGGGTCAGTTTCTGCGTGTTCGGACAGGTTGTGGTCATTGGTTCAGTTTCGGTGTGTTTGGTCAGGTTGTGTTCAGTGGGTCAGTTACTGTGTGATCGGTTTTTTGAGGTCAGTGGGTAAGTGTCTGTGTTTTCGGACAGGTTGTGGTCAGTGGGTCAGTATCTGTGTGTTCAGTTAGGTTGTGGTCAGTGGGTCAGTTTCTGTGTGATCAGTCAGTATTTGCACATTGAGTCAGTTTCTGTGTGTTTAGTCAGGCTGTCGTCAATGTGTCCGTTTCTGTGTGCTCGTTCACCTTGTGGTCAGTGGATCAGTTTGTGTGTGTTCGGTCAGGCTGTGGTCAGTAATTCAGTTTCTGTGTGTTCTGTCAGGTTGTGGTCAATAGTTCTGCTTCTGTGTTCTCGCCCAGTTTGTGATCAGTGGTTCAGTTTCTGTGTGATGGACAGGTTGTGGTCAGTGGATTAGTTACTGTGTGATCGGTCAGTTTGTGGTCAGTGGGTCAGTATCAGTGTGTTCTGCCTGGTTGTAGTCTGTGGGTCAGTTTCTATATGTTCGGACAGGAAGTTGTCAGTGGGTCTGTTTCTGTTTGCTCGGTCAGGTTGTGTTCAGTCAGTCAGTTACTTTGTGCTCGGTCAGGTTGTGGTCAATGGCTCAGTTTCTTTGTGCTCAGTCGACTTGTGGTCACTGGGTCAGTTTGCGTGTGTTCGGTCAGGTTGCGGTCAGTGGGACTGCTTGTGTGTGTTCAGTCTGTTTGTAGCCTGTGGGTCAGTTTCTGCGTGTTCGGAGAGGTTGTGTTCATTGGGTCAGTTTCTGTGTGTTTGTTCAGGTTGTGGTCAGTGGGTCAGTTTCTGTGTTTTCGGTCAAATTGTGGCCAGTGGGTTATTTATTTATGTTTGTTCAGTTTGTGGTCAGTGGGACAGTTACTGTACTTTCGCTCAGGCTGTGGTCAGTGGGTCAGTTTCTGTGTGTATGGTCAGGTTGTGGTCTGTGGGTCAGTTTGTGTGTGTTCGGTCAGGTTATTGTTAGTGGGTCAGATTCTGTGTGTTCGGTCAGGTTGAGGTCAACATGTCAGTTTCTGTGTGTCCGTTCAGTTTGTTGTCAGTGGATCAGATTCTGTGTGTTTGTTCAGTTTGTGGTCAGTGGGTCAGTTTCTGTGTGATCAGTTAGGATGTGTGCAGTGGGTCAATTTCTCTGTTTCCGGTCAACTTCTGGTCAGCGGGTCAGTTTCTGTGTGTTTGGTAAGGTTGTGTTCATTGGGTCACTTACTGTGTGCTCGGTCTGGTTGTGGTCAGTGGATCAGTTTCTGTGTGTTCAGTCATGTTGTCGTCTGTGGGTCAGTTTCTGTCTGTTTGGTCAGGTTGTGGGCAGTGGGTCAGTTGCTGTGTGCTCGGTCTGGTTGTGGTCACTGGGTCAGTTTCTGTGTGAACTGTCAGCTTGTGATCAGTGGGTCAGTTTCTTTGTGTTCAGTCAGGTTGTGGTAAGTGGATCATTTTCTGGGTGTTCGGTCAGGTCTGGTCAGTGTTTCAGCTTATGCGTGTTCAGTCAGGATGTGGTCAGTGGGTCAATTTCTGTTTTTTCGGTCAGCTTCTGGTCAGCGGGTCAGTTTCTGTGTGTTTTGTCAGGTTGTGTTCAGTGGGTCAGTTACTGTGTACTCGGTCTTTTTGAGGTCAGTGGGTCAGTTTCTGTGTTTTCGGACAAGTTGTGGTCAGTGGATCAGTTTCTGTGTGTTCGGTCAGGTTGTGGTCAGTGGGTCAGTTTATATGTGTTCAGTTAGGTTGTGGACAGTGGGTCAGTTTCATTGTGTTCAGTCAGTTTGATTTCAATGCGTCAGTTTCTGTGTGTTCGGTCACGTTGTGGTCGGTGGGTCAGTTTATGTGTCTTTGGTCAGATTTTGGACATTGGGTCAGTTTCTGTGTTTATGGTCAGGCTGTGGTCAATGGGTCAGCTTCTGTGTGCTCGTTTACCTTGTGGTCAGTGGGTCAGTTTGTGTGTGTCGGTCAGTTTGTGGTAAGTGGGTCAGCTTCTGTGTGTTCGGTCAGGTTGTGGTCAGTAGTTCAGTTTCTGTGTTCTCGCGCAGTTTTTGGTCAGTGGTTCAGTTTCTGTGTTTTCGGACAGGTTGTGGTCAGTTAGTCACTATCAGTGAGTTCTGTCTGGTTGTAATTTGTGGGTCAGTTTCTGTGTGCTCTGTCAGGTTGTTTTCAGTATGTCAGTTACTGTGTGCTCGGTCAGGTTGTGGTCAATGGCTCAGTTTATTTGTGCTCGGTCAGATTGTGGTCAATGGCTCAGTTTCATTCTGCTCGGTCGACTTGTGGTCAGTTGGTCAGTTTGCGTGTATTCGGTCAGGTTGTGGTCAGTGGGTCAGCTTCTGTGCGTTCAGTCTGGTAGTAATCTGTGGGTCAGCTTCTGCGTGTTCGGACAGGTTGTGTTCATTGGGTCAGTTTCTGTGTGTTTGTTCAGATTGTGGTCAGTGGGTCAGTTTCTGTGCTTTCGCTCAGGCTGTGGTCAGTGCGTCAGTTTCTGTGTGTTCGGTCAGGTTGTGGTCTGTGGGTCAGATACGCTATGTTCGGTCAGATTGTGGTCAACATATCAGTTTCTGTGTGTTCGTTCAGTTTGTGGTCAGTGGATCAGTTTCTGTGCGTTTGTTCAGTTTGTGGTCAGTGGGTCAGTTTCTGCGTGATCAGTTAGGTTGTGTTCAGTGGGTCAATTTCTCCGTTACCGGTCAGCTTCTGGTCAGTGGGTCAGTTTCTGTGTGTTCGGTCAGGTTGTGTTCATTGGGTCAGTAACTGTGTGCTCGGTCAGGTTGTGGGCAGTGGGTCATTTCCTGTGTTTTCGGACAGGTTGTGGTCAGTAGGTCATTATCTGTGTTTTTGGTCAGGTTGTGGTCAATGGGTCAGTTTCTGTGTGTTCGGTCAGGTTGTGTTCAATGGATCAGTTACTGTGTCCTGGGTCGGTTTGTGTTCAGTGGATCAAATTCTGAGATTACGGTCAGCTTCTGGTGAGCGGGTCAGTTTCTGTGTGTTCGGTCAGGTTGTGGTCAGTGGGTCAGTTTCTGTGTGATCGGTCAGGTTGTGTTCAGTGGGTCAGTTTTTGTGCGTTCAGTCAGGTTGTGGTCAGTGGATCAGTTTCTGAGTGTTTGGTCAGGTTGTGGACAGTGTTTCTGCTTCTGCGTGTTCAGTCAGGATGTGGTCAGTGGGTCAATTTCCGTGTATTCGGTCAGCTCCTGGTTAGTGGGACAGTCTCTGTGTGTTCAGTCAGGTTATGTTCAGTGGGGCAATTATTGTGTGCTCTGTCTATTTGAGGTCAGTGTATCAGCTGTTAAGTTCCTGTGTGTTTGGTCAGGTTGTTGTCAGTAGGTCAGTTAATGTGAGTTCGGACAGGTTGTGGTCAGTGGGTCAGTTTCTGTGTGTTCGGTCAGCTTGTGGTCAGCTGTTAGTTCCTGTGTGTTTGATCAGGTTTTTGTCAATACGTCAGTTACTCTGTGTTCGGACAGGTTGTGGTCAGTGGGTCAGTTTCTGTGTGTTCGGTCATGTTGTTGTCATTGTGTCAGTTTCTGTGTTTTGGAGAGTTTGTGGTCAGTGGTTCAGTTTCTGTTTGTTCAGTCACGTTGTGGTCAGTGTGTCAGTTACTGTGTGCTCCGACAGGTTGTGGTCTGTGGTTCAGTTTCTGTGTTTTCGGACAGATTCTTTTGAGTGGGTCAGTTTCTTTGTTTTCGGAGACTTTGTCATCAGTGGGTCAGTTTCTGTGTGGTCTGTCATGTTATGGTCAGTGTGTCAATTTCTGCGTGTTCGGTCAGGTTGTGGTCAGTGGGTCAGTTTCTGTGTGTTCGGTGTGGTTGTAGTCTTTGGGTCAGTTTCTGCATGTTCGGACAGGTTGTGGTCATTGGTTCAGTTTCTGTCTGTTTGGTCAGGTTGTGTTGAGTGGGTCAGTTGCTGTGTGCTTGGTCTTTTTTACATCAGTGTGTCAGTTTCTGTGTTTTCGGACAGGTTGTGGTCAGTGGATCAGTTTCTGTGTGTTCGGTCAGGTTGTGGTCAGTGGGTCAGTATCTGTGTGTTCAGTTATATTGTGGTCAGTGGGTCAGTTTCTGCGTGATCAGTCAGTTTTTGGACACTGAGTCAGTTTCTGTGCGTTTGTTCAGGCTGTGGCCAATGTGTCAGTTTCTGTGTGCTCGTTCACCTTGTGGTCAGTGGGTCAGTTTGTGTGTGTTCGGTCAGGTTGTGGTCAGTAGTTCAGTTTCTGTGTGCTCGATCAGGTTATGGTCATTGGTTCGGTTTCTGTGTGATGGACAGTTCGTGGTCAGCGGATTAGTTACTGTGTGATCGGTCAGTTTATGGTCAGTGGGTCAGTATCAGTGTATTCTGCCTAGTTGTAGTCTGTCGGTCAGTTTCTATGTGTTCGGACAGGTAGTGGTCAGTGGGCCTGTATCTGTGCGCTCGGTCAGGTTGTGTTCTGTCTGCCAGTTCCTTTGTGCTCGGTCAGGTTGTGGTCAATGGCACAGTTTCTTTGTGCTCGGTCGACTTGTGGTCAGTGGGTCAGTTTGTCTGTGTTCGATCAGGTTGTGGTCAGTGGGACAGCTTCTGTGTGTTCGGTCTGGTTGTAGTCTGTGGGTCAGTTTCTGCGTGTTCGGACAGGTTGTGTTCATTGGGTCAGTTTCTGTGTGTATGTTCAGGTTGTGGTCAGTGGCACAATTTCTGTGTGTTCGGTCAAATTCTGGCCAGTGGGTTCATTATTTATGTTTGTTCAGGTTGTGGTCAGTGGGAAAGTTTCTGTGCTTTCGCTCAGGCTGTGGTCTGTGGGTCAGTTTCTATGTGTTCGGTCAGGTTTATGTTATTGGGTCAGATTCTGGTTGTTCAGTCAGGTTGTGGTCAATATGTCAGTTACTGTGTGTTCGTTCAGTTTGTGGTCAGTGGATCAGTTTCTGTGTGTTTGTTCAGTTTGTGGTCAGTGGGTCAGTTTCTGTGTGATTAGTTAGGTTGTGTGCAGTGGGTCAATTTCTCTGTTTCCAGTCAGCTTCTGGTCAGCGTGTCGGTTTCTGTGTGTTCGGTCAGGTTGTGTTCATTGGGTCACTTACTGTGTGCTCGGTCTGGTTGTGCTCAGTGGTCAGTTTCTGTGTGTTCAGTCATGTTGTCGTCTGTGGGTCAGTTTCTGTCTGTTTGGTCAGATTGTGGGAAGTGGGTCAGTCTCTGTGTGCTCGGTCTGGTTGTGGAATGTGGGTCAGTTTCTGTATGTTCAGTCATGTTGTCGTCTGTGGGTCAGTTTCTGTCTGTTTGGTCAGGTTGTGGCAAGTGGGTCAGTTTCTGTGTGATCGGCCACGTTGTGGTCAGTGGGTCAGTTTCTTTGTGATCGATCAGGTTGTTTTCAGTGTGTCAGTTTCTGTGTGTTCGGTCAGCTTCTGGCCAGCGTGTCAGTTTCTGTGTGTTCTGTCAGGTTGTGATTAGTCGTTCAGTTTCTGTGTGTTTGGTCAGGTTGTTGTCAGTGGGTCAGTTTCTGTGTGTTCGGTCAGGATATTTTCAGTATGTCAGTCACATTATGCTCGGTCTAATTGTGGTCAGTGCTTCATTTTCTGTGTTTTCGAACAAGTTGTGGTCGGTTGGTCAGTTTCAGTGTGGTCGGTCAGATTGTGGTCAGTGGGTCTGTTTCTGTGTGTTCGGTCTGGTTGTGGTCAGTGGGACAGTTTCTGTGTGTTTGGTCATGTTGTGTTCAGTGGGTCAGATTCTGTGTTTTTGGTCAGGTAGTGGTCTGTGGGTCAGTTTCTGCGTGATCAGTCTGTTTCTGGTCTGTGGGTCAGTTTCTGTGTATTCGGCCAGGTTCTGGTCAGTGGGTCAGTTACTGTGAGCTCTGTCAGTTTGTGGTCAGTGGGTCATTTTCCATGTGTTCGGACAGGTTGTGGTCAGAGGGTCAGTTGTTTTGTGTTCGGACAGGTTGTGGTCTGTGTGTCAGTTTCTTTGTGTTCGGTCAGTTTGTGGTCAGTGGGTCAGGTGCTGAGTGTTTGGTCAGGTTGTGGTCAGTAGGTCAGTTTCTGTAGGTTAGGTGAGTTTGTGGTCAGTGGGTCAGTTTCTGTGTTTTCAGTCAGCTTGGCGTCAATACTTTAGTTTCCGAGTGTTCGGCTATGTTATGGTCATTAGCTCAGTTTCTGAGTGTTCGTTCAGGTTGTGGACAATGTCTCAGGTTCTTTGTGATCGGTCATGTTGTGTTCAGTTTGTCAGTTTCTGTGTGTTCTGTCAGCATGTGGTCAGTGGGTCAGTTTCAGTGTGTTCAGTCAAGTTGTGGTCAGTGGGTCAATTTCTGTGTGTTTGTTCAGTTTGTGGTCAGTGGGTCAGTTTCTGTGTGATCAGTTAGGTTGTGTGCAGTGGGTCAATTACTCTGTTTCCGGTCAGCTTCTGGTCAGCGGGTCAGTTTCAGTGTGTTCGGTCAGGTTGTGTTCAACATGCCTGTTACTGTGTGCTCGGTCTGGTTGCGGTCAGTGGGTCAGTTTCTGTGTGTTGAGTCATGTTGTCGTCTGTGGGTCAGTTTCTGTCTGTTTGGTCAGGTTGTGGCCAGTGTGTCAGTTTCTGTGTGATCGGTCAGGTTGTGGTCAGTGGGACAGTTTCTGTGTGATCGGTCAGTTTGTTTTCAGTGTGTCAGTTTCTGCGTGTTCGGTCAGCTTCTGGGCAGCGTGTCAGTTTCTGTGTGTTCGGTCAGGTGGCGTTCAGTATGTCTGTTATTGTGTGCTCGGTCTTTTTGTGGTCAGTGGGTCAGTTTCTGTGTGATCGGTCAGGTTGTTTTCAGTGGGTCAGTTTCTGTGTGTTCGGTCAGCTTCTGGCCAGCGTGTCAGTTTTTGTGTGTTCGGTCAGGTGGCGTTCAGTATGTCTGTTACTGTGTGTTTGGTCCGGTCGCGTTCAGTGGGTCAGTTTCTGGGTGTTCGGTCAGGTTGTTTTCAGTATGTCAGGTACATTATGCTCGGTCTGGTTGTGGTCAGTGCTTCATTTTCTGTGTTTTCGAACATGTTGTGGTCAGTGGGTCAGTTTCAGTGTGTTCGGTCAGATTGTGGTCTGTGTGTCAGTTTCTGCGTGATCAGTCTGTTTGTGGTCTGTGGTTCAGTTTCTGTGTGTACTGTCAGGTTGTGGTCAGTGGATCAGTTAGTGTGTGCTCGGTCTGGTTGTTGTCTGTGTGTCAGTATTTGTGTGTTCGGAGAGGTCGTGTTCAGTGGGTTAGTTTCGGTGGGTTTGGGCAGCTTCTGGTCTATGGGTGAGTTTCTGTGTATTCGTCCAGGTTCTGGTCAGTGGTTCAGTTACTGTGTGCTCTGTCAGGCTGTAGTCAGTGGGTAATTTTCCATGTGTTCGGACAGGTTGTCTTCAGAGGGTCAGTTGTTGTGCGTTCAGACAGGTTGTGTTCAGTGTGTCAGTTTCGTTGTGATCACTCAGCTTGTGGTCAGTGGGTCAGGTTCTGAGTGTTCGGTCAGATTGTGGTCAGCAGGTCAGTTTCTATTGGTTAGGTGAGGTTGTGGTCAGTGGGTCAGTTTCTGTGTTTTCAGTCAGCTTGTCGTCAATACTTAGTTTCTGAGTGATCGGCTATGTTGTGGTCAGTAGCTCAGTTTCTGAGTGTTCGTTCAGGTTGTGGACAGTGTGTCAGTTTCTTTGTGATCGGTCAGGTTGTGTTCAGTTTGTCAGATCCTGTGTGTTCTGTCAGCATGTGGTCAGTGGGTCAGTTTCAGTATGTTCAGTCAAGTTGTGCTCACTGGGTCAGTTTCTGTGTGCTTGGTCGAGTTGTGGTCAGTGGGTCAGTTTCTGTCTTTTTGGTCAGTGTTTGTTAACAGGTCAGTTTCGGTGTGTTCGTTCAGGTTGTGTTCAGTGGATCAGTTTCTGTGTTTGCGATCAGCTTCTTGTCAACGGGTAAGTTTCTGTGTGTTCGGTCAGGTTGTGTTCAGTGGGTCAGCTACTGTGTGCTCGGTCTGGTTGTGTTCAGTGTTTCAGTTTCTGTGTGTTCAGTCAGTTTGTGGTCAGTGGGTCAGTTTCTGTGTGTTCGGTCAGGTTGTGGCCAGTGGGACTTTTCCTGTGTCTTTGGTCAATTTGTGGTCAGTGGGTCAGTTTCTGTGTGATCGGTCATGTTGTGGACAGTGGGTCAGTTTCTGTGTTTATGGTCAGCTTCTGGTCAACGGGTCAGTTTCTGTGTGTTCGATCAGGTTGTGGAGAGTGGATCAGTTACTGTGTGATCGTTCAGGTTGTGGAGAGTGTGTCAGTTTCTGTGTGTTCTGTCTTGTTTTAGTCTGTGGGTCAGTTTCTGCGTGGTCTGACAGCTTGTGGTCAGTGGGTCATCTTCTGTGTGCTTGGTCAGGTTGTGTTGAGCCTGTCAGTTATTGTGTGCTCGGTCATGTTGTGTTCAGTGGGTCAGTTTCTGTGTGCTCGGTCATGTTGTGGTCTGTGGGTCACTTTCTGTGTGTTCGGTCAGTTGTTGCCAGTGGGACAGATTCTGTGTGTTCAGTCAGGGTGTGGTCAATATTTCAGTTTCTGTGTGTTCGTTCAGGTTGTGGCCAGTGGGTCAGTTTCTATGTGTGTGTTCAGGTTGTGGTCATTGGGTCAGCCTCTGTGTGTTCGGTTAGCTTGTGGCCAGTAGGACAGTTTCTCTGTGTTCCGTCAGGTTGTGGTCAGTGAGTCAGTTTCAGTGTGTTCGGTCAGCTTGTGGTCAATGGGTCAGTTTCTGTGTGTTCGGTCAGGTTGTGGTCAGTGGGTCAGTTTCTGTGTGATCGGTCAGGTTGTGGTCGGTGGATCAGTTTCTGAGTGTTCGGTCAGGTTGTGGTCAGTGTTTCTGCTTCTGCGTGTTCAGTCAGGATGTGGTCAGTGGGTCAATTTCTGTGTTTTCGGTCAGCTCCTGGTCAGTGGGACAGTCTCTGTGTGTTCGGTCAGGTTATGTTCAGTGGGGCAATTATTGTGTGCTCTGTCTATTTGAGGTCAGTGTGTCAGTTTCTGTGTGTTCGTTCAGTTTTTTGTCAGCTGTTAAGTTCCTGTGTGTTTGGTCAGGTTGTTGTCAGTAGGTCAGTTAATGTGTGTTCGGACAGGTTGTGGTCAGTGGGTCAGTTTCTGTGTGTTCGGTCAATTTGTGGTCAGCTGTTAGTTCCTGTGTGTTTGGTCAGGTTTTTGTCAATACGTCAGTTACTGTGTGTTCGGACAGGTTGTGGTCAGTGGGTCAGTTTCTGTGTGTGCCGACAAGCTTGGTCAGTGGGTCAGAGTCTTTGTGTTTGGTCTGGTTGTGGTCACTGGGTAATTTTCTTTGTGTTCGGTCATGTTGTTTTCATTGTGTCAGTTTCTGTGTTTTCGGACAGTTTGTGGTCAGTGGTTCAGTTTCTGTTTGTTCATTCAGGTTGTGGTCAGTGTGGCAGCATTTGTGTGTTCTGTCAGTTTGTGTTCAGTGGATCAGTTACTGTGTGCTCGGTCTGGTTGTGGTCAGTGGGTCAGTTTCTGTGTGTTTGTACAGTTTGTGGTCAGTGGGTCAGTTTCGGTGTGTTCAGTCAGGTTGTGGTCTGTGGGGCAGTTTCTGTGTGTTCGGTCAGTTTGTGTTCAGTGGGTCAGTTACTGTGTGCTCGGACAGGTTGTTGTCTGTGGTTCAGTTTCTGTGTGTTCGGACAGATTCTTTTGAGTGGGTCAGTTTCTTTGTTTTCGGAGACTTTGTCATCAGTGGGTCAGTTTGTGTGTGATCTCTCATGTTATGGTCAGTGGGTCAATTTCTGCGTGTTCGGTCAGGTTGTGGTCAGTGGGTCAGTTTCTGTGTGTTCGGTATGGTTGTAGTCTTTGGGTCAGTTTCTGCGTGTTCGGACAGGTTGTGGTCATTGGTTCAGTTTCTGTGTGTTTGGTCAGGCTGTGTTCATTGGGTCAGGTTCTGCGTGTTCGGACAGGTTGTGGTCAGTGGGTCAGTTTCTGTGTGTTCGGTATGGTTGTAGTCTTTGGGTCAGTTTCTGCGTGTTCGGACAGGTTGTGGTCATTGGTTCAGTTTCTGTGTGTTTGGTCAGTTTGTGTTCATTGGGTCAGTTGCTGTGTGCTCGGTCTTTTTGACGTCAGTGGGTCAGTTTCTGTGTTTTCGGACAGGTTGTGGTCAGTGGATCAGTTTCTGTGTGTTCGGTCAGGTTGTGGTCAGTGGGTCAGTATCTGTGTGTTCACTTATGGTGTGGTCAGTGGGTCAGATTCTGTGTGATCAGTCAGTTTTTGGACACTGAGTCAGTTTCTGTGATCAATGTGTCAGTTTCTGTGTGCTCGTTAACCTTGTGTTCAGTGGGTCAGTTTGTGTGTGTTCGGTCAGGTTGTGGTCAGTAGTTCAGTTTCTGTGTGTTCGGTCAGGTTATGGTCAGTGGTTCAGTTTCTTTGTGATGGACAGTTTGTGGTCAGTGCATTAGTTACTGTGTGATCGGTCAGTTTGTGGTCAGTGGGTCAGTATCAGTGTGTTCTGTCTGGTTGTAGTCTGTGGTTCAGTTTCTATGTGTTCGGACAGGTATTGGTCAGTGGGTCTGTTTCTGTGCGCTCGGTCAGGTTGTGTTCAGTCTGTCAGTTACTTTGTGCTCGGTCAGGTTGTGGTCAATGGCACAGTTTCTTTGTGCTCGCTCGACTTGTGGTCAGTGGGTCAGTTTCTGTGTGATCGGTCATGTTGTGGACAGTGGGTCAGTTTCTGTGTTTATGGTCAGCTTCTGGTCAACGGGTCAGTTTCTGTGTGTTCGGTCAGGTTGTGGAGAGTGGATCAGTTACTGTGTGATCGTTCAGGTTGTGGAGAGTGTGTCAGTTTCTGTGTGTTCTGTCTTGTTTTAGTCTGTGGGTCAGTTTCTGTGTGGTCTGACAGCTTGTGGTCAGTGGGTCATCTTCTGTATGCTTGGTCAGGTTGTGTTGAGCCTGCCAGTTATTGTGTGCTCGGTCATGTTGTGTTCAGTGGGTCAGTTTCTGTGTGCTCGGTCATGTTGTGGTCTGTGGGTCACTTTCTGTGTGTTCGGTCAGTTGTTGCCAGTGGGACAGATTCTGTGTGTTCAGTCAGGGTGTGGTCAATACTTCAGTTTCTGTGTGTTCGTTCAGGTTGTGGCCAGTGGGTCAGTTTCTGTGTGTGTGTTCAGGTTGTGGTCAATGGGTCAGCCTCTGTGTGTTCGGTTAGCTTGTGGCCAGTAGGACAGTTTCTCTGTGTTCCGTCAGGTTGTGGTCAGTGAGTCAGTTTCAGTGTGTTCGGTCAGCTTGTGGTCAATGGGTCAGTTTCTGTGTGTTCGGTCAGGTTGTGGTCAGTGGGTCAGTTTCTGTGTGATCGGTCAGGTTGTGCTCAGTGGGTCAGTTTCTGAGTGTTCGGTCAGGTTGTGGTCAGTGTTTCTGTTTCTGCGTGTTCAGTCAGGATGTGGTCAGTGGGTCAATTTCTGTGTTTTCGGTCAGCTCCTGGTCAGTGGGACAGTCTCTGTGTGTTCGGTCAGATTATGTTCAGTGGGGCAATTATTGTGTGCTCTGTTTATTTGAGGTCAGTGGGTCAGTTTCTGTGTGTTCGTTCAGTTTTTTGTCAGCTGTTAAGTTCCTGTGTGTTTGGTCAGGTTGTTGTCAGTAGGTCAGTTAATGTGTGTTCGGACAGGTTGTGGTCAGTGGGTCAGTTTCTGTGTGTTCGGTCAATTTGTGGTCAGCTGTTAGTTCCTGTGTGTTTGGTCAGGTTTTTGTCAATACGTCAGTTACTGTGTGTTCGGACAGGTTGTGGTCAGTGGGTCAGTTTCTGTGTGTGCCGACAAGCTTGGTCAGTGGGTCAGAGTCTTTGTGTTTGGTCTGGTTGTGGTCACTGGGTAATTTTCTTTGTGTTCGGTCATGTTGTTTTCATTGTGTCAGTTTCTGTGTTTTCGGACAGTTTGTGGTCAGTGGTTCAGTTTCTGTTTGTTCATTCAGGTTGTGGTCAGTGTGGCAGCATTTGTGTGTTCTGTCAGTTTGTGTTCAGTGGATCAGTTACTGTGTGCTCGGTCTGGTTGTGGTCAGTGGGTCAGTTTCTGTGTGTTTGTACAGTTTGTGGTCAGTGGGTCAGTTTCGGTGTGTTCAGTCAGGTTGTGGTCTGTGGGGCAGTTTCTGTGTGTTCGGTCAGTTTGTGTTCAGTGGGTCAGTTACTGTGTGCTCGGACAGGTTGTTGTCTGTGGTTCAGTTTCTGTGTGTTCTGACAAATTCTTTTGAGTGGGTCAGTTTCTTTGTTTTCGGAGACTTTGTCATCAGTGGGTCAGTTTGTGTGTGATCTCTCATGTTATGGTCAGTGGGTCAATTTCTGCGTGTTCGGTCAGGTTGTGGTCAGTGGGTCAGTTTCTGTGTGTTCGGTATGGTTGTAGTCTTTGGGTCAGTTTCTGCGTGTTCGGACAGGTTGTGGTCATTGGTTCAGTTTCTGTGTGTTTGGTCAGGCTGTGTTCATTGGGTCAGGTTCTGCGTGTTCGGACAGGTTGTGGTCAGTGGGTCAGTTTCTGTGTGTTCGGTATGGTTGTAGTCTTTGAGTCAGTTTCTGCATGTTCGGACAGGTTGTGGTCATTGGTTCAGTTTCTGTGTGTTTGGTCAGTTTGTGTTCATTGGGTCAGTTGCTGTGTGCTCGGTCTTTTTGACGTCAGTGGGTCAGTTTCTGTGTTTTCGGACAGGTTGTGGTCAGTGGATCAGTTTCTGTGTGTTCGGTCAGGTTGTGGTCAGTGGGTCAGTATCTGTGTGTTCAGTTATGTTGTGGTCAGTGGGTCAGTTTCTGTGTGATCAGTCAGTTTTTGGACACTGAGTCAGTTTCTGTGATCAATGTGTCAGTTTCTGTGTGCTCGTTCACCTTGTGGTCAGTGGGTCAGTTTGTGTGTGTTCGGTCAGGTTGTGGTCAGTAGTTCAGTTTCTGTGTGTTCGGTCAGGTTATGGTCAGTGGTTCAGTTTCTTTGTGATGGACAGTTTGTGGTCAGTGCATTAGTTACTGTGTGATCGCTCAGTTTGTGATCAGTGGGTCAGTATCAGTGTGTTCTGTCTGGTTGTAGTCTGTGGTTCAGTTTCTATGTGTTCGGACAGGTATTGGTCAGTGGGTCTGTTTCTGTGCGCTCGGTCAGGTTGTGTTGAGTCTCTCAGTTACTTTGTGCTCGGTCAGGTTGTGGTCAATGGCACAGTTTCTTTGTGCTCGGTCGAGTTGTGGTCAGTGGGTCAGTTTGTGTGTGTTCGATCAGGTTGTGGTCAGTGGGACAGCTTCTGTGTGTTCGGTCTTGTTGTAGTCTGTGGGTCAGTTTCTGCGTGTTCGGGCAGGTTGTGTTCATTGGGTCAGTTTCTGTGTGTTTGTTCAGGTTGTGGTCAGTGGGTCAGTTTCTGTGTGTTCGGTCAAATTGTGGCCAGTGGGTTATTTATTTATGTTTGTTCAGGCTGTGGTCAGTGGGACAGTTTCTGTGCTTTCACTCAGGCTGAGTTCAGTTGGTCAGTTTCTGTGTGTACGGTCAGGTTGTGGTCTGTGGGTCAGTTTCTGTGTGTTCGGTCAGGTTTATGTTAGTGGGTCAGATTCTGTGTGTTCAGTCAGGTTGTGGTCAGTGGATCAGTTTCTGTGTGTTTGTTCAGTTTGTGGTCAGTGGGTCAGTTTCTGTGTGATTAGTTAGGTTGTGTGCAGTGGGTCAATTTCTCTGTTTCCGGTCAGCTTCTGGTAAGCGTGTCAGTTTCTGTGTGTTCGGTCAGGTTGTGTTCATTGGCTCACTTACTGTGTGCTCGGTCTGTTTGTGGTCAGTGGATCAGTTTCTGTGTGTTCAGTCATGTTGTCGTCTGTGGGTCAGTTTCTGTCTGTTTGGTCAGATTGTGGGCAGTGGGTCAGTTTCTGTGTTCTCGGTCTGCTTGTGGAAAGTGGGTCAGTTTCTGTGTGATCGATCAGGTTGTTTTCAGTGGGTCAGTTTCTGTGTGTTCGGTCAGCTTCTGGCCAGCGTGTCAGTTTCTGTGTGTTCGGTCAGGTTGTGATTAGTCGTTCAGTTTCTGTGCGTTTGGTCAGGTTGTGGTCTGTGGGCCAGTTTCTGTGTGTTCGGTCAGGTTTATGTTAATGGTTCAGATTCTGTGTGTACGGTCAGGTTGTGGTCAATATGTCAGTTTCTGTGTGTTCATTCAGGTTGTGTTCATTGGGTCACTTACGGTGTGCTCGGTCTGGTTGTGGTCAGTGGATCAGTTTCTTTGTGTTCAGTCATGTTGTCGTCTGTGGGTTAGTTTCTGTCTGTTTGGTCAGATTGCGGGCAGTGGGTCAGTTTCTGTGTGCTCGGTCTGGTTGTGGAAAGTGGTCAGTTTCTGTATGTTCAGTCATGTTGTCGTCTGTGGGTCAGTTTCTGTCTGTTTGGTCAGCTTGTGGCCAGTGGGACAGTTTCTGTGTGATCGGCCAGGTTGTGGTCAGTGGGTCAGTTTCTGTGTGATCGATCAGGTTGTTTTCAGTGGGTTAGTTTCTGTGTGTTCGGTCAGCTTCTGGCCAGCGTTACAGTTTCTGTGTGTTCGGTCAGGTTGTGATTAGTCGTTCAGTTTCTGTGTGCTTGGTCAGGTTGTGGTCAGTGGGTCAGTTTCTGTGTGTTCGGTCAGGATATTTTCAGTATGTCAGTCACATTATGCTCGGTCTAGTTGTGGTCAGTGCTTCATTTTCTGTGTTTTCGAACAAGTTGTGGTCAGTGGGTCAGTTTCAGTGTGGTCGGTCAGATTGTGGTCAGTGGGTCTCTTTCTATGTGTTCGGTCTGGTTGTGGTCATTTGAACAGTTTCTGTGTGTTTGGTCATGTTGTGTTCAGTGGGTCAGTTTCTGTGTTTTCGGTCAGGTAGTGGTCTGTTGGTCAGTTTCTGCGTGATCAGTCTGTTTCTGGTCTGTGGGTCATTTTCTGTGTATTCGGCCAGGTTCTGGTCAGTGGGTCTGTTACTGTATGCTCTGTCAGTTTGTGGTCAGTGGGTAATTTCCATGTGTTCGGACAGGTTGTGGTCAGAGTGTGAGTTGTTTTGTGTTCGGACAGGTTGTGGTCTGTGTGTCAGTTTCTTTGTGTTCGGTCAGTTTGTGGTCAGTGGGTCAGGTTCTGAGTGTTCGGTCAGCTTGGCGTCAATACTTTAGTTTCTGAGTGTCCGGCTGTGTTGTGGTCAGTAGCTCAGTTTCTGAGTGTTCGTTCAGGTTGTGGACAGTGTCTCAGGTTCTTTGTGATCGGTCAGGTTGTGTTCAGTTTGTCAGTTTCTGTGTGTTCTGTCAGCATGTGGTCAGTGGGTCAGTTTCCGTGTGTTCAGTCAAGTTGTGGTCAGTGGGTCAGTTTCTGTGTGTTTCTTCGGTTTGTGGTCAGTGGGTCAGTTTCTGTGTGATCAGTTAGGTTGTGTGCAGTGGGTCAATTTCTCTGTTTCCGGTCAGCTTCTGGTCAGCAGGTCAGTTTCAGTG
This sequence comes from Somniosus microcephalus, assembly GCF_052327205.1. Classification (NCBI taxonomy): domain Eukaryota; kingdom Metazoa; phylum Chordata; class Chondrichthyes; order Squaliformes; family Somniosidae; genus Somniosus; species Somniosus microcephalus. The sequence continues at coordinate 51,865,378 of NW_028225184.1, forward strand.
TGTTCAGTCAGGTTGTGTTCAACATGCCTGTTACTGTGTGCTCGGTCTGGTTGCGGTCAGTGGGTCAGTTTCTGTGTGTTCAGTCATGTTGTCGTCTGTGGGTCAGTTTCTGTCTGTTTGGTCAGGTTGTGGCCAGTGGGTCAGTTTCTGTGTGATCGGTCAGGTTGTGGTCTGTGGGTCAGTTTCTGTGTGATCGGTCAGGTTGTTTTCTGTGGGTCAGTTTCTGTGTGTTTGGTCAGCTTCCGGGCAGCGTGTCAGTTTCTGTGTGTTCGGTCAGGTGGCGTTCAGTATGTCTGTTACTGTGTGTTTGGTCCGGTCATGTTCAGTGGGTCAGTTTCTGTGTGTTCGGTCAGATTGCTTTCAGTATGTCAGTTACATTATGCTCGGTCTGTTTGTGGTCAGTGCTTCATATTCTGTGTTTTCGAACATGTTGTGGTCAGTGGGTCAGTTTCAGTGTGGTCGGTCAGATTGTGGTCAGTGGGTCTGTTTCTGTGTGTTCAGTCTGGTTGTGGTCATTGGGACAGTTTCTGTGTGTTTGGTCATGTTGTCTTCATTGGATCAGTTTCTGTGTTTTCGGTCAGGTAGTGGTCTGTTGGTCAGTTTCTGCGTGATCAGTCTGTTTCTGGTCTGTGGGTCAGTTTCTGTGTATTCGGCCAGGTTCTGGTCAGTGGGTCAGTTACTGTGTGCTCTGTCAGTTTGTGGTAAGTGGGTCATTTCCATGTGTTCTGACAGGTTGTGGTCAGAGTGTCAGTTGTTTTGTGTTCGGACAGGTTGTGGTCTGTGTGTCAGTTTCTTTGTGTTCGGTCAGTTTGTGGTCAGTGGGTCAAGTTCTGAGTGTTCGGTCAGATTGTGGTCAGTAGGTCAGTTTCTGTGGGTTAGGTGAGGTTGTGTTCAGTGGGTCAGTTTCTGTGTTTTCAGTCAGCTTGGCATCAATACTTTAGTTTCTGAGTGTCCGGCTATGTTGTGGTCAGTAGCTCAGTTTCTGAGTGTTCGTTCAGGTTGTGGACAGTGTCTCAGGTTCTTTGTGATCGGTCAGGTTGTGTTCAGTTTATCAGTTTCTGTGTGTTCTGTCAGCATGTGGTCAGTGGGTCAGTTTCAGTGTGTTCAGTCAAGTTGTGGTCAGTGGGTCAGTTTCTGTGTGTTTGTTCAGTTTGTGGCCAGTGGGTCAGTTTCTTTGTGATCAGTTAGGTTGTGTGCAGTCGGTCAATTTCTCTGTTTCCGGTCAGCTTCTGGTCAGCAGGTCAGTTTCAGTGTGTTCAGTCAGGTTGTGTTCAACATGCCTGTTACTGTGTGCTCGGTCTGGTTGAGGTCAGTGGGTCAGTTTCTGTGTGTTCAATCATGTTGTCGTCTGAGGGTCATTTTCTGTCTGTTTGGTCAGGTTGTGGCCAGTGGGTCAGTTTCTGTGTGATCGGTCAGTTTGTGGTCTGTGGGTCAGTTTCTGTCTGTTTGGTCAGGTTGTGGCCAGTGGGTCAGTTTCTGTGTGATCGGTCAGGTTGTGGTCTGTGGGTCAGTTTCTGTGTGATCGGTCAGGTTGTTTTCTGTGGGTCAGTTTCTGTGGTTTCGGTCAGCTTCCGGGCAGCGTGTCAGTTTCTGTGTGTTCGGTCAGGTTGCGTTCAGTATGTCTGTTACTGTGTGTTTGGTCCGATCGTGTTCAGTGGGTCAGTTTCTGTGTGTTCGGTCAGGTGGCGTTCAGTATGTCTGTTACAGTGTGCTCGGTCTTTTTGTGGTCAGTGCGTCAGTTAATGTGTGATCGGTCAGGTTGTTTTCAGTGGGTCAGTTTCTGTGTGATCGCTCAGCTTCTATCCAGCGTGTCAGTTTCTGTGTGTTCGGTGAGGTGGCGTTCAGTATTTCTGTTACTGTGTGTTTGGTCCGGTCATGTTCAGTGGATCAGTTTCTGTGTGTTCGGTCAGATTGTTTTCAATATGTCAGTTACATTATGCTCGGTCTGTTTGTGGTCAGTGCTTCATTTTCTGTGTTTTCGAACATGTTGTGGTCAGTGGGTCAGTTTCAGTGCGTTCGGTCAGATTGTGGTCTGTGTGTCAGTTTCTGCGTGATCAGTCTGTTTGTGGTCTGTGGTTCAGTTACTGTGTGTTCTGTCAAGTTGTGGTCAGTGGATCAGTTAATCTGTGCTCGGTCTGGTTGTTGTCTGTGTTTCAGTATTTGTGTGTTCGGAGAGGTCGTGGTCAGTGGGTTAGTTTCTGTGGATTTGGGCAGCTTCTGGTCTGTGGGTCAGTTTCTGTGTATTCGTCCAGGTTCTGGTCAGTGGGTCAGTTACTGTGTGCTCTGTCAGGTTGTAGTCAGTGGGTCATTTTCCATGTGTTCGGACAGGTTATCTTCAGAGGGTCAGTTGTTGTGCGTTCAGACAGGTTGTGGTCAGTGTGTCAGTTTCGTTGTGTTCAGTCAGCTTGTGGTCAGTGGGTCAGGTTCTGAGTGTTCGGTCAGATTGTGGTCAGTAGGTCAGTTTCTGTGGGTTAGCTGAGGTTGTGGTCAGTGGGTCAGTTTCTGTGTTTTCAGTGAGCTTGTCGTCAATACTTTAGTTTCTGTGTGTTCGGCTATGTTGTGGTCAGTAGCTCAGTTTCTGAGTGTTCGTTCAGGTTGTGGACAGTGTGTCAGTTTCTTTGTGATCGGTCAGGTTGTGTTCAGTTTGTCAGTTTCTGTGTGTTCTGTCAGCATGTGGTCAGTGGGTAAGTTTCAGTGTGTTCAGTCAAGTTGTGGTCAGTGGGTCAGTTTCTGTGTGCTTGGTCGAGTTGTGGTCAGTTGGTTAGTGTCTGTCTTTTTGGTCAGTGTTTGGTAACAGGTCAGTTTCTGTGTGTTCGTTCAGGTTGTGTTCAGTGGGTCAGTTTCTGTCTTTTCGGGCAGGTTGTGGCCAGTGGGACTTTTCCTGTGTTTTCAATCAGTTTGTTGTCAGTGGGTCAGTTTCTGTGTGATCGGTTAGGTTGTGGACAGTTCGTCAGTTTCTGTGTTTACGATCAGCTTCTGGTCAATGGGTAAGTTTCTGTGTTTTCGGTCAGGTTGTGTTCAGTGGGTCAGCTACTGTGTGCTCGGTATGGTTGTGTTCAGTGTTTCAGTTTCTGTGTGTTCGGTCAGTTTGTGGTCAGTGGGTCAGTTTCTGTGTGTTCGGTCAGGTTGTGGCCAGTGGGACTTTTCCTGTGTCTTTTGTCAATTTGTGGTCAGTGGGTCAGTTTCTGTGTGATCGGTCATGTTGTGGACAGTGGGACAGTTTCTGTGATTATGATCAGATTCTGGTCAACGGGTCAGTTTCTGTGTGTTCGGTCAGGTTGTGGAGAGTGGATCAGTTACTGTGTGATCGGTCAGGTTGTGGAGAGTGTGTCAGTTTCTGTGTGTTCTGTCTTGTTGTAGTCTGTGGTTCAGTTTCTGTGTGGTCTGGCAGGTTGTGGTCAGTGGGTCATCTTCTGTGTGCTTGGTCAGGTTGTGTTGAGCCTGTCAGTTACTGTGTGCTCGGTCATGATGTGTCCAGTGGGTCAGTTACTGTGTGTTCGGTCAGGTTGTGTTGAGCCTGTCAGTTACTGTGTGCTCGGTCAGGTTGTGTTCAGTGGGTCAGTTTCTGTGTGCTCGGTCATGTTGTGGTCTGTGGGTCAGTGTCTGTGTGTTCGGTCAGTTGTTGCCAGTGGGACAGATTCTGTGTGTTCAGTCAGGGTGTGGTCAACATTTCAGTTTCTGTGTGTTCGTTCAAGTAGAGGCCAGTGAGTCAGTTTCTGTGTGTGTGTTCAGCTTGTGGTCAGTGGGTCAGTCTCTGTGTGTTCGGTTAGCTTGTGGCCAGTAGGACAGTTTATGTGAGTCCTGTCAGGTTGTGGTCAGTGAGTCAGTTTCTGTGTGTTCGGTCAGCTTGTGGTCAATGGGTCAGTTTCTGTGTGTTCAGTCAGGTTGTGGCCAGTGGGTCAGTTTCTGTAAGATCGGTCAGGTTGTGTTCAGTTGGTCAATTACTCTGTGTTCGGTCTGGTTGTGGTCAGTGGGACAGTTTCTGAGTTTTTGGTCAGTTTATGTGTGTTCGGTCAGCTTCAGGTCAGTGGATCAGTTTCTGTCTAGTCGGTCAGGTTGTGTTCAGTATGTCAGTTACTGTGTGCTCGGTCTGGTTGTGGTCAGTGGGTCAGTATCTGTCTTTTTGATCAGTGTTTGGTCAGCAGGTCTGTTTCTGTTTTTTCAGTCAGGTTGTGTTCAGTGGGTCAGTTACTGTGTGCTCGGTCTGGTTGTGTTCAGTAGGTCAGTTTCTGTGTGTTCGGTCAGTTTGTGGTCAGTGGGTCAGATTCTGTGTGTTCGGTCAGGTTGTGGCTAATGGGACATTTCCCGTGTCTTCAGTCAGTTTGTGGTCAGTTGGTCAGTTTCTGTGTGATAGGTCAGGTTATGGTCACTGCGTCAGTTTCTGTGTTTACGATGAGCTTCTGGTCAGCTGGTCAGTTTCTGTGTGTTCTGTCAGGTTGTGGTCAAAGGGTCAGTCACTGTGTGCTGGATCTGCTTGTTGTCAGTTGGTGAGTTTCTGTGTGTTCTGACATGTTATGGTCAGTGGTTAAGTTTCTGTGTGTTCGGTCATGTTCTGTTCAGTGGGTCAGCTTCTGTTTCTTCAGTCAGGTTGTGGCCAGTGGGTCAGTTTCACTGTGTTCATCAGCTTGTGGTCAGTGGGTCAGTTTCAGTGTGTTCGGTCAGTTTGTGTTCAGTATGTCAGTAACTGTGTGCGCGGTCCAGTTGTGGTCAGTGGTTCAGTTTCTGTGTTTTCGGACAGGTTGTGGTCAGTGGGTCATTTTCTCTGATTTCAGTAAGGTTTTGATCAGTGGGTCAGTTTCTGTGTGTTCGGCCAGGTTGTGTTCACTGGGTCAGTTTCTGTGTTTTCAGTCAGCTTGTTGTCAGCGGTTCAGTTTCTGTGTGTTCGGTCAGGTTGTGGTCTGTGTGTCAGTTTCTGTGTGCTCAGTCTGGTTGTGGTCTGTGGGTCGGCTTCTCTGTGTTCGACCAGGTTGTGGTCAGTGGTTCAGTTTCAGTGTGTCAGTTAAGGTTTTGGTCAGTGGATCAATTACTGTGTGCTCCGTCTGGTTGTGGTCTGTGTGTCAGTTTCAGTGTGTTCGGCCAGGTTGTGTTCAGTGAGCCAGTTTCTGTGTGTTCGGACAGGTTGTGGTCAGTGGGTCAGTTTCTGTGTGTTCGGACAGGTTGTGGTCAGTGGGGCAGTTTCTGTGTGTTTGGCCAATTGTGGTCAGTGGGTCAGTTTCTGTGTGTTCGGTCAGGTTGTGGTCAGTGGGTCAGTTTCTGTGTGTTTGGTTAGGTTGTGGCAATTGGATCAGTTTCTGTGTGTTCCATCTGGTTGTGGTCAGTGTGTCAGTTTCTGTGTGTTCGGACAGGTTGTGGGCAGTGGTCAGTTTCTGTGTTTTCGGTCAGCTTATGGTGAGCGGGTCAGTTTCTGTGTGTTCAGTCATGTTGTGGTCTGTGGGTCAGTTTCTGCGTGCTCAGTCTGGTTGTGGTCTGTGGGTCAGTTCTGTTTGTTCTCTCAGGTTGTGGTCAGTATGGCAGTTACTGTGTGCTCGGTCCAGTTTTGGTCAGATGTTCAGTTTCTGTGTTTTCGGAAAGGTTGTGGTCAGTGGGTCAATTTCACTGTTTTCAGTCAGGTTGTGATCAGTGGGTCAATTTCTGTGTGTTCGGCCTGGTTGTGGTCAGTGGTTCAGTTTCTGTGCGTTCGGTCAGGTTGTGTCCAGTGGGTCAGTTTCTGTGCTTTCAGTCAGTTTGTGGTCAGCGAGTCAGTTTCTGTGTGTTAGGTCAGGTTATTCTCTCTGTCTCAGTTTCTGTCTGCTCAGTCTGGTTGTGGTCTCTGGGTCGGCTTCTCTGTGTTCGACCAGGTTGTGGTCAGTGGGTCTGTTTCTGTGTGTTAGTTCAGGTTTTGGTCAGTGAATCAGTAACTGTGTGTTCAGTCTGGTTGTGGTCTGTGTGTTAGTTTCAGTGTGTTTGGCCAGGCTGTGTTCAGTGAGTCAGTTTGTGTGTGTTCGGACAGGTTGTGGTCAGTGGGTCAGTTTCTCTGTGTTCAGACAGGTTGTGGTCAGTGGGGCCGTTTCTGTGTGTTTGGTCAATTGCGGTCAGTGGGTCAGTTTCTGTGTGTTCAGTCAGGTTGTGGTCAGTGTGTCAGGTTATTTGTGTTCGGTCAGGTTGTGGTCAGTGGGTCAGTTTCTATTTGTTTGGTTAGGTTGTGGCCAATGGGTCAGTTTCTGTGTGTTTGGTCAGGTTGTGGTCAGTGGGTCAGTTTCTGTGTGTTCGGTCAGGTTGTGGTCAGTGGGTGATTTGACGTGCGTTCGGTCATGTGGTGGTCAGAGCGTCAGTTTCTGTGTGTTCCATCTGGTTGTGGTCAGTGTGTCAGTTTCTGTGTGTTCGGTCCGATTGTGTTCAGTGGGTCAGATACTGTGTTTTCGGTCAGCTTATGGTCAGTGGGTCAGTTACTGTGTGCTCGGTCTGGTTGTGTTCAGTAGGTCAGTTTCTGTGTGTTCGGTCAGTTTGTGGTCAGTGGGTCAGATTCTGTGTGTTCGGTCAGGTTGTGGCTAATGGGACATTTCCCGTGTCTTCAGTCAGTTTGTGGTCAGTTGGTCAGTTTCTGTGTGATAGGTCAGGTTATGGTCACTGCGTCAGTTTCTGTGTTTACGATGAGCTTCTGGTCAGCTGGTCAGTTTCTGTGTGTTCTGTCAGGTTGTGGTCAAAGGGTCAGTCACTGTGTGCTGGATCTGCTTGTTGTCAGTTGGTGAGTTTCTGTGTGTTCTGACATGTTATGGTCAGTGGTTAAGTTTCTGTGTGTTCGGTCATGTTCTGGTCAGTGGGTCAGCTTCTGTTTCTTCAGTCCGGTTGTGGCCAGTGGGTCAGTTTCACTGTGTTCATCAGCTTGTGGTCAGTGGGTCAGTTTCAGTGTGTTCGGTCAGTTTGTGTTCAGTATGTCAGTAACTGCGTGTGCGGTCCAGTTGTGGTCAGTGGTTCAGTTTCTGTGTTTTCGGACAGGTTGTGGTCAGTGGGTCATTTTCTCTGATTTCAGTAAGGTTTTGATCAGTGGGTCAGTTTCTGTGTGTTCGGCCAGGTTGTGTTCACTGGGTCAGTTTCTGTGTTTTCAGTCAGCTTGTTGTCAGCGGTTCAGTTTCTGTGTGTTCGGTCAGGTTGTGGTCTGTGTGTCAGTTTCTGTGTGCTCAGTCTGGTTGTGGTCTGTGGGTCGGCTTCTCTGTGTTCGACCAGGTTGTGGTCAGTGGTTCAGTTTCAGTGTGTCAGTTAAGGTTTTGGTCAGTGGATCAATTACTGTGTGCTCCGTCTGGTTGTGGTCTGTGCGTCAGTTTCAGTGTGTTCGGCCAGGTTGTGTTCAGTGAGTCAGTTTCTGTGTGTTCGGACAGGTTGTGGTCAGTGGGTCAGTTTCTGTGTGTTCGGACAGGTTGTGGTCAGTGGGGCAGTTTCTGTGTGTTTGGTCAATTGTGGTCAGTGGGTCAGTTTCTGTGTGTTCGGTCAGGTTGTGGTCAGTGGGTCAGTTTCTGTGTGTTTGGTTAGGTTGTGGCAATTGGATCAGTTTATGTGTGTTCCATCTGGTTGTGGTCAGTGTGTCAGTTTCTGTGTGTTCGGACAGGTTGTGGGCAGTGGTCAGTTACTGTGTTTTCGGTCAGCTTATGGTGAGCGGGTCAGTTTCTGTGTGTTCAGTCATGTTGTGGTCTGTGGGTCAGTTTCTGCGTGCTCAGTCTGGTTGTGGTCTGTGGGTCAGTTCTGTTTGTTCTCTCAGGTTGTGGTCAGTATGGCAGTTACTGTGTGCTCGGTCCAGTTTTGGTCAGATGTTCAGTTTCTGTGTTTTCGGAAAGGTTGTGGTCAGTGGGTCAATTTCACTGTTTTCAATCAGGTTGTGATCAGTGGGTCAATTTCTGTGTGTTCGGCCTGGTTGTGGTCAGCGGTTCAGTTTCTGTGCGTTCGGTCAGGTTTTGTCCAGTGGGTCAGTTTCTGTGCTTTCAGTCAGTTTGTGGTCAGCGAGTCAGTTTCTGTGTGTTAGGTCAGGTTATTCTCTCTGTCTCAGTTTCTGTCTGCTCAGTCTGGTTGTGGTCTCTGGGTCGGCTTCTCTGTGTTCGACCAGGTTGTGGTCAGTGGGTCTGTTTCTGTGTGTTAGTTCAGGTTTTGGTCAGTGAATCAGTAACTGTGTGTTCAGTCTGGTTGTGGTCTGTGTGTTAGTTTCAGTGTGTTTGGCCAGGCTGTGTTCAGTGAGTCAGTTTGTGTGTGTTCGGACAGGTTGTGGTCAGTGGGGCCGTTTCTGTGTGTTTGGTCAATTGCGGTCAGTGGGTCAGTTTCTGTGTGTTCAGTCAGGTTGTGGTCAGTGTGTCAGGTTATTTGTGTTCGGTCAGGTTGTGGTCAGTGGGTCAGTTTCTATTTGTTTGGTTAGGTTGTGGCCAATGGGTCAGTTTCTGTGTGTTTGGTCAGGTTGTGGTCAGTGGGTCAGTTTCTGTTTGTTCGGTCAGGTTGTGGTCAGTGGGTGATTTGACGTGCGTTCGGTCATGTGGTGGTCAGAGCGTCAGTTTCTGTGTGTTCCATCTGGTTGTGGTCAGTGTGTCAGTTTCTGTGTGTTCGGTCCGATTGTGTTCAGTGGGTCAGATACTGTGTTTTCGGTCAGCTTATGGTCAGTGGGTCAGTTACTGTGTGCTCGGTCTGGTTGTGTTCAGTAGGTCAGTTTCTGTGTGTTCGGTCAGTTTGTGGTCAGTGGGTCAGATTCTGTGTGTTCGGTCAGGTTGTGGCTAATGGGACATTTCCCGTGTCTTCAGTCAGTTTGTGGTCAGTTGGTCAGTTTCTGTGTGATAGGTCAGGTTATGGTCACTGCGTCAGTTTCTGTGTTTACGATGAGCTTCTGGTCAGCTGGTCAGTTTCTGTGTGTTCTGTCAGGTTGTGGTCAAAGGGTCAGTCACTGTGTGCTGGATCTGCTTGTTGTCAGTTGGTGAGTTTCTGTGTGTTCTGACATGTTATGGTCAGTGGTTAAGTTTCTGTGTGTTCGGTCATGTTCTGGTCAGTGGGTCAGCTTCTGTTTCTTCAGTCCGGTTGTGGCCAGTGGGTCAGTTTCACTGTGTTCATCAGCTTGTGGTCAGTGGGTCAGTTTCAGTGTGTTCGGTCAGTTTGTGTTCAGTATGTCAGTAACTGTGTGTGCGGTCCAGTTGTGGTCAGTGGTTCAGTTTCTGTGTTTTCGGACAGGTTGTGGTCAGTGGGTCATTTTCTCTGATTTCAGTAAGGTTTTGATCAGTGGGTCAGTTTCTGTGTGTTCGGCCAGGTTGTGTTCACTGGGTCAGTTTCTGTGTTTTCAGTCAGCTTGTTGTCAGCGGTTCAGTTTCTGTGTGTTCGGTCAGGTTGTGGTCTGTGTGTCAGTTTCTGTGTGCTCAGTCTGGTTGTGGTCTGTGGGTCGGCTTCTCTGTGTTCGACCAGGTTGTGGTCAGTGGTTCAGTTTCAGTGTGTCAGTTAAGGTTTTGGTCAGTGGATCAATTACTGTGTGCTCCGTCTGGTTGTGGTCTGTGCGTCAGTTTCAGTGTGTTCGGCCAGGTTGTGTTCAGTGAGTCAGTTTCTGTGTGTTCGGACAGGTTGTGGTCAGTGGGTCAGTTTCTGTGTGTTCGGACAGGTTGTGGTCAGTGGGGCAGTTTCTGTGTGTTTGGTCAATTGTGGTCAGTGGGTCAGTTTCTGTGTGTTCGGTCAGGTTGTGGTCAGTGGGTCAGTTTCTGTGTGTTTGGTTAGGTTGTGGCAATTGGATCAGTTTATGTGTGTTCCATCTGGTTGTGGTCAGTGTGTCAGTTTCTGTGTGTTCGGACAGGTTGTGGGCAGTGGTCAGTTTCTGTGTTTTCGGTCAGCTTATGGTGAGCGGGTCAGTTTCTGTTTGTTCGGTCAGGTTGTGGTCAGTGGGTGATTTGACGTGCGTTCGGTCATGTGGTGGTCAGAGCGTCAGTTTCTGTGTGTTCCATCTGGTTGTGGTCAGTGTGTCAGTTTCTGTGTGTTCGGTCCGATTGTGTTCAGTGGGTCAGATACTGTGTTTTCGGTCAGCTTATGGTCAGCGGGTCAGTTTCTGTGTGTTCGGTCAGGTTGTGGTCTGTGAGTCGGCTTCTGTGTGTTCGACCAGGTTGTGGTCAGTGGTTCAGTTTCAGTGTGTCAGTTAAGGTTTTGGTCAGTGTATCAGTTACTGTGTGCTCGGTCTGGTTGTGGTCTGTGTGTCAATTTCAGTGTGTTTGTCCAGGTTGTGTTCAGTGAGTCAGTTTCTGTGTGTTCGGACAGGTTGTGGTCAGTGGGTCAGTTTCTGTGTGTTCAGACAGGTTGTGGTCAGTGGGGCCGTTTCTGTGTGTTTGGTCAATTGCGGTCAGTGGGTCAGTTTCTGTGTGTTCAGTCAGGTTGTGGTGAGCGTGTCAGTTTATTTGTGTTCGGTCAGGTTGTGGTCAGTGGGTCAGTTTCTATTTGTTTGGTTAGGTTGTGGCCAATGGGTCAGTTTCTGTGTGTTCGGTCAGCTTCTGGTCAGCGGGTCAGATTCTGTGTGTTCGGTCAGTTTGTGTTCAATATGTCTGTTACTGTGTGCTCGGTCTGGTTGTGGTCAGTGGGTCAGTTTCTGGCTTTTTGGAAAGTTTGTGGTCAGTGGGTCAGCTTCTGTGTGTCCGGTCAGGTTGTGGCCAGTGGGTGATTTGACTTGCGTTCGGTCATGTGGTGGTCAGAGCGTCAGTTTCTATGTGTTCCATCTGGTTGTGGTCAGTGTGTCAGCTTCTGTGTGTTCGGTCTGATTGTGTTCAGTGGGTCAGATACTGTGTTTCCGTTCAGCTTATGGTCAGCGGGTCAGTTTCTGTGTGTTCGGTCAGGTTGTGGTCTGTGGGTCAGTTTCTGCGTGCTCAGTCTGGTTGTGGTCTTTGGGTCAGTTTCTGTGTGTTCTGTCAGGTTGTGGTCAGTGGATCTGTTACTGTGTGTTCGGTCTGGTTGTGGTATGTGCGTTATTTTCTGCGTGTTCGGAAATTCCGTGGTCAGTGGGTTCGTTTCTGTGTGTTCGGACAGGTTGTGTTCAGTGGGTCAGTTTATGTGTGTTCGGGCACGTTGTGGTCAGTGGGGCAGTTTCTGTTTGTTTGGTACATTGTGGTCAGTGGGTCAGTTTCTGTGTGTTCGGTCAGGTTGTGGTCAGTGTGTCAGTGTCTGTGTGTACGGTCAGGTTGTGGTCAGTGGGTCAGTTTCTGTCTGTTTGGTCAGGTTGTGGCCAGTGGTTTAGTTTCTGTGTGCTCGGTAAGGTTGTGGTCAATGGGTCAGTTTCTGTGTGTTCGGCAAGTTTGTGTTCAACATGCCTGTTACTGTGTGCTCGGTCTGGTTGTGGTCAGTGGGTCAGTTTCTGTGTTTTCGGACAGGTTGTGGTCAGTGGGTCATTTTCTGTGTGTTCGGATGGGTTGTGTTCAGTGGGTCAGTTTCTGTGTTTTCGTTCAGGTTGAGGTCTGTGTGTCTGTTTCAGTGTGTTCGGAGGGTTCGTGTTCTGTGGGTCAGTTTCTGTGCGTTTGGTCAGCTTCCGGTCTGTGGGTCAGTTTTTGTGTTTTCGGCCACGTTGTGGTCAGTGGGTCAGCCAATGTGTGCTCTGTCAGGTTGTGGTCAGTGGGTCGTTTTCCATGTGTTCGGAGAGGTTGTGTTCAGAGAGTCAGTTTTTGTTTTTTCGGTCAGATTGTGGTCAGTAGGTCAGTTTCTGTGTGTTAGGTGAGGTTGTGGTCAGTGGGTCTGTTTCTGTGTGTTTTTCAAGTTTTGGTCATTGGGTCAGTTTCAGTGTTTTCGGACAGGTTGTGGTCAGTGTGTCAGTTTCTTTGTGATCGGTCAGGTTGTGTTCAGATTGTCAGTTTCTGTGTGTTCTGTCAGCATGTGGTCAGTGGGACAGTTTCAGTGTGTTCAGTCAAGTTGTGGACAGTGGCTCAGTTTCTGTGTGCTTGATCGAGTTGTGGTCAGTGGGTTAGATTCTGTCTTTTTGATCAGTGTTTGTTCAGAAGGTCAGTTTCTGTGTATTCGTTCAGATTGTGTTCAGTGGTTCAGTTACTCTGCGCTCGGTCTGGTTGTGTTCAGTGGGTCAGTTTCTGTGTGATCAGTCAGGTTGTGGTCAGTGGGTCACTTTATGTGTGCTCGGTCAGGTTGTGGCAAGTGTGACTTTTCCTGTGTGTTCGTTCAGTTTGTGGTCAGTGGGTCAGTTTCTGTGTGATCGGTCAGGTTGTGGTCAGTAGTTCAGCTTCTAAGTTTACCATCAGCTTCTGGTCAACGGGTCAGTTTCTGTGTGTTCGGTCAGCTTGTGGTCACTGTGTCAGTTTCTGTCTGTTCGGTCAGTTTGTGGCTAGTGTGTCAGTTTCTGTGTGTTCGGTAAGGTTGCGATCAGTGGGTCAGTTTCTATGTGATCGGTCATGTTGTTTTCTGTGGGTCAGTTTCTGTGTGTTCGGTCAGCTTCTGGTCAATGGGTCAGTTTCTGTGTGTTTGGTCTGGTTGTGTTCAGTGGGAGAGTTTCTCTGTTTTTGGACCGGTTGTGTTCAGTGGGTGAGTTGACGTGCGTTCAGTCATTTGGTGGTCAGTGCGTCAGTTTCTGTGTGCTCCATCTGGTTGTGGTCAGTGGGTCAGTTTCTGTGTATTCGGTCTGTTTGTGTTCAGTATGTCAGTTACTGTGTGCTCAGTCAGGTTGTGGTTTGTGGTTCAGTTTCTGTGTTTTCGGACAGGTTGTGGTCAGCGGGTCAGTTTCTGTGTGTTCGGTCAGATTGTGGCATGTGTGTCAGTTTCTGTGTGTTCAGTCTGGTTGTGGTCTGTGGGTCGGCTTTTATGTGTTCGACCAGGTTGTGGTCAGTGGGTCAGTTTCTGTGTTTTAATTTAGGTTGTGTTCAGTGTATCTGTTACTTTGTGCTCGGACTGGTTGTGGTCTGTGTGTCAGTTTCAGTGTGTTCGACAGGTTGTGATCAGTGGGTCAGTTTCTGTGTGTTCGGATAGGTTGTGGTCAGTGGGTCAGTTTCTGAGTTTACGATCAGCTTCTGGTCAACGGGTCAGTTTCTGTGTTTGCGGTCAGATTCTGGTCAATGGGTCAGTTTCTGTGTGTATGTACAGGTTGTTTTCAGTGTTTCAGTTTCTGTGTGTTCGGACTGGTTGTGGTCAGTGTGTCAGTTTCTGTGTGTTTGGTCAGTTTGTGTTCAATGGGTCAGTTTCTGTGTTTTCAGTCAGCTTGTGGTCAGCGGGTCAGTTTCTGTGTGTTCGGTCAGATTGTGGTCTGTGTGTCAGTTTCTGTGTGCTCAGTCTGGTTGTGTTCAGTGGGTCAGTTTCTGTGTGTTATTTCAGGATGTGGTCAGTGGATCAGTTACTGTGTGTTCGGTCAGATTGTGGTCAGTGGGTCAGTTTCTTTCTGTTTGGTCAGGTTGTTTTCAGTGGGTCTGTTTCCAAGTGTTCAGTCAGCTTCTGGTCAGCGGGTCAGATTCTGTGTGTTCTGTCAGGTTTTGTTCAATGTGTCTGTTACTGTGTCCTCGGTCTGGTTGTGGTCACTGGTTCAGTTTCTGTGTTATCGGACAGGTTGTGGTCAGTGGGTGGGTTTACGTGTGTTCGGTCATGTTGTGGTCAGTGCATCAGTTTCTCTGTGTTCCGTCTGGCTGTGGTCAGTGGGTCAATTTCTGTGTGTTCGGTCAGGTTGTGGTCAGTGGGTCATTTTCACTGTTTTCATTCAGGTTGTGATCAGTCGGTCCATTTCTGTGTGATCATTCTGGTTGTGGTCAGTGGGTCAGTTTCTTTGTGTTCGGTCAGGTTGTGGGCTTTGTGTCAGTTTCTGTGTGTTCAGTCTGGTTGTGGCCTGTCTGTCGGCTTCTGTATGTTCGACCAGGTTGTGGTCAGTGGGTCAGTTTCTGTATGTTTGTTCAGGTTGAGGTCAGTGGATCAGTTACTGTGTGCATGGTCTGGTTGTGGTCTGTCTGTCAGATTCAGTGTGTTTGGACATGTTGTGTTCAGTCCCTTTGGAATGAGTGACCATAACATGGTTGAATTCCATATTCAATTAGAGGGTGAGAAGTTTGGAACTCAAACAAGCGTGCTAAGCTTGAATAAAGGAGAATATGAAGATATGAGAGCGGAATTGAGTAGAGTGGTTTGGGAAAATAGATTAAAGGGTAAGACAATACATGATCAGTGGTGTACATTAAAGGAGTTATTTTACAACTTCCAAAAAAATATATTCCACTGAAAAGAAAAGGATGTAAAAGAAAAGACAGCCACCCGTGGCTAAGTAAAGAAATTAATGATAGTATTCGACTAAAAACAAGGGCATATAAGGTAGCCAAAACTAGTGGGAGGATAGAGGATTGGGAAAACTTTAAAAGACAGCAAAAAATTCCAAAATGATTGATTAAGAAAGGGAAGATAGATTATGAAAGTAAATTAGCAAAAAATATAAAAACAGATAGTAAAAGATTTTATAGTTATATAAAAAGAAAAAGGGTGGCTAAAGTAAATGTTGATCCCTTAGAGGATGAGACCGGGAAATTAATGGTGGGAAATATGGAGATGGCAAAAACACTGAATGAGTATTTTGTATCAGCCTTTACAGTAGAGGACACTAAGAATATCCCAACAATGGACAAACAGGCGGCTATAGGGGGGGAGGAGCTAAACACGATCAAAATCACTGAGGAAGTGGTACTCGGTAAAATAATGGGACACAAGGTGGATAAATCACCTGGACCTGATGGCTTACATCCTAGGGTCTTGAGGGAAGTGGCGGTAGGGATTGTCGATGCATTGGTAATAACTTTCCAAAACTCCCTGGACTCAGCAAACGTCCCGGCAGACTGGAAAACTGCTAATGTAACACCCTTATTTAAAAAGGGCAGTAGACAGAAGGCTGGAAACTATAGACCGGTTAGCCTAACATCTGTGGTAGGTAAGATGTTGGAGTCCATTATTAAGGAGACAGTAACAGGATATTTGAATAATCATAATTTAATAGGACAAAGACAGCATGGTTTTATGAAGGGGAAGTCATGTTGGACAAATTTGCTGGAGTTCTTTGAGGAAGTAACATATAGGGTGGATAAAGGGGAACCAATGGACGTAGTGTATTTAGACTTCCAAAAGGCATTAGGCAAGGTGCCACACAAAAGATTATTGCTTAAGATAAAAAATCACGGGTTTGGGGGTAATATTCTGGCACGGATAGAGGATTGGCTATCTAACAGAAGGCAGAGAGTAGGGCTAAATGGTTCATTCTCAGTCTGGCAATCAGTAACTAGTGGTGTTCCACAGAGGTCAGTGCTGGTTTCCCAACCCTTTACAATCTATATAACGATTTGGAGGAGGGGACCGAGTGTAACATATCAAAGTTTGCAGATGATGCTAAGATGGGAGGGAAAGTAGTGAGTGAGGAGGACATAAAATACCTGCAGGGGGACATAGACAGGCTAAGAAAATGGGCAGAGATTTGGCAGATGAAATACAATACTGGAAAGTGTGAGGTTATGCACTTTGGCAGGAAAAATCGTAGAACAAGTTATTATCTTAACGGCAAGAAACTGAAAGTACTGAAGTACAAAGGGATCCGGGGATCCTGGTGCACGAAACTCAAAAGGTTAGTATGCAGGTGCAGCAAGTGATTAAGAAGGCCAATTGAATGTTGGCTTTCATTGCTAGGGGAATAGAATATAAAAATAGGGAGGTATTGATTCAGTTGTACAAGGTATTGGTGAGACCGCACCTGGAATATTGCATACAGTTTTGGTGTACATACTTAAGAAAAGAAATATTTGCTCTCGAGTCAGTACAAAGAAGGTTCACTCGGTTAATCCCGGGGATGAGGGGATGGACATATGAGGAGAGGTTGAGTAGATTGGGACTCTACTCATTGGACTTCAGAAGAATGAGAGGCAATCTTATTGAAACATATAAGATTGTGAAGGGGTTGGATCGGGTGGATGCGGGGAGGATGTTCCCGATGATGGGTGAAACTAGAATTAGGGGGCATAGTCTTAGAATAAGGGGCTGCTCTTTCAAAACTGAGATGAGGAGGAACTACTTCACTCAGAGGGTGTTAGGTCCATAGAATATGCTTCCCCAAAAAGCTGTAGAAGTTATGTCATTACATAAATTTAAAACAGAAATAGACAGTTTCCTAGAAGTAAAGGTAATTAAGGGTTACGGGGAGCGGGCAGGAATTTGGACATGAGTCTAGGTTCGGATCGGTCATGGCCCTGTGGGTAGCGGAGCGGACCCAGGGGCCGTGTAGCCTGATCCTGCTCCTATTTCATTTGTCTAATTCTGTTAGATTCAGGAGATAGTTCTGTGATAGTAGATTGGTGGTTAGGATAGGATCAGCCATGATCTTGTTGAGTGGCGGAGCAGGCTCGAGGGGCCGATTGGCCTACTCCTGCTCCTATTTCTTATGTTCTTATGTTCTTATGTCAGTTTCTGTGTGTTCGGATAGTTTGTGGTCAGTGGGTCAGTTTCTGTGTGTTCGGTCAGCTTCTAGTCAATGGGTCAGATTCTGTGTGTTCGGTCAGGTTGTGTTCAGTATGTCTGTTACTATGTGCTCGGTCTGGTTGTGGTCAGTGGGTCAGTTTTTCTGTTTTCGGACAGGTTGTGGGCAGTGTGGCAGTTTCTGTGTGTTCGGTCATGTTGTTTTCAGTGGGTCAGTTTCTGTGTGTTCGGACAGGTTGTGATCAGTGGGGCATTTTCTGTGTGCTTGTGCAAATTGCGGTTAGTGGATCAGTTTCTGTGTGTTCAGTCAGGTTGTGGTCAGTGTGTCAGTTTCTTTGTGTTCGGTCAGATTGTGGTCAGTGGGTCAGTTTCTGTCTGTTTGGTTAGGTTGTGGCCAATGGTTCAGTTTACGTGTGTTCGGTCAGGTTGTGGTCAGTGGGTCAGTTTCTGGGTGATCAGTGAGGTTGTTTTCAGTGGGTCAGTTTCCGTGTGTTCGGTCAACTTCTGATCAGACGGTCAGATTCTGTGTGTTCGGTCAGGTTGTGTTCAGTGGATCCGTTACTGTGTGCTCAGTCAGATTGTGGTTTTTGTGTCAGTTTCTGTGTGTTCAGTCTGGTTGTGGTCTGTGGGTCGGCTTCTGTGTGTTCGACCAGGTTGTGGTCAGTGGGTCAGTTTCTGTGTGTTAGTTCAGGCTGTGGTCAGTGGATCAGTTACTGTGAGCTCGGTCTGGTTGTGGTCTGTGTGTCAGTTTCAGTGTGTTCGGACAGGTTGTGTTCACTGGGTCAGTTTCTGTGTGTTCGGATAGGTTGTGGTCAGTGGGTCAGTTTCTGAGTTTACGATCAGCTTCTGGTCAACGGGTCAGTTTCTGTGTGTTCGGTCAGCTTCTGGTCAATTGGTCAGTTTCTGTGTGTTCGGTCAGGTTTTGTTCAGTGTGTCTGTTACTATGTGCTCGGACTGGTTGTTGTCAGTGGGTTAGTTACTGTCTGTTTGGTTAGGTTGTGGCCAATGGGTCAGTTTCTGTATGTTCAGTCAGGTTGTGGTCAGTGGGTCAGTTTCTGTGTGATCTGTGAGGTTGTTTGCAGTGGGAAAGTTTCCGTGTCTTCAGTCAGCTTCTGGTCACGGGTCAGATTCTGTGTGTTCGGTCACGTTGTTTTCAATGGATCCGTTACTTTGCGCTCAGTCAGATTGTGGTTTGTGTGTCAGTTTCTGTGTGTTCAGTCTGGTTGCGGTCTGTGGGTCGGCTTCTGTGTGTTCGACCAGGTTGTGGTCAGTGGGTCAGTTTCTGTGTGTTAGTTCAGGTTGTGATCAGTGGATCAGTTATTGTGTGCTCGGTCTGGTTGTGCTCTGTGTGTCAGTATCAGTGTGCTCGGACAGGTTGTGTTCAGTGGGTCAGTTTCTGTGTGTTCGGATAGGTTGTGGTCAATGGGTCAGTTTCTGAGTTTACGATCAGCTTCTGGTCAACGGGTCTGTTTCTGTGTGTTCGGTCAGCTTCCGATCAATGGGTCAGTGTTTCTGTGTTCGGTCAGGTTGTGTTCAGTATGTCTGTTACTATGTGCTCAGTCTGGTAGATTTCAGTGGGTCACTTTCTCTGTTTTCGGACAGGTTGTGGGCAATGTGGCAGTTTCTGTCTGTTTGGTTAGTTTGTGGCCAATGCGTCATTTTCTGTGTGCTCAGTCAGGCTGTGGTCAGTGAGTCAGATTCAGTGTGATCGGTGAGGTTGTTTTCAGTGCGTCTGTTTCCGTGTCTTCGGTCAGCTTCTGGTCAACGTGTCAGATTCTGTGTGTTTGGTCAGGTTGTGTTCAATATGTCTGTTAGTGTGTGCTCAGTTTGGTTGATGTCATTGCGTCAGTTTCTGTCTTTTCGGAAAGGTTGTGGTCAGTGGGTTAGATTCTGTGTGTTCGGTCAGGTTGTGTTCAGTATGTCAGTTACTGTGTGTTCAGCCTGGTTGTGGTCAGTGGTTCAGTTACTGTGTGTTCCGTCATGTGGTGGTCAGTGCATCAGCTTCTGTGTGCTCCGTCTGGTTGTGGTCAGTGGGTCAGTTTCTCTGTGTTCGGGCAGGTTGTGTTCAGTGGGTCAGTTTCTGTGTTTTCGGCCAGCTTATCGTCAGCGGGTCAGTTTATATGTGTTCGGTCAGGTTGTGGTCTGTGGGTCAGTTTCTGAATATTCTGTCAGGTTTTGGTCAGTGGGTCTGTTACTGTGTGTTCAGTCTGGTTGTGGTCTGTGTGTCAGTTTCTGTGTGTTCGGACAGTTCGTGGTCAGTGGTTTAATTTCTGTGTGTTCTGTCAGATTGTGGTCTGTGGGTCAGTAACTGTGTGCTCGGTCAGGCTTTGGTCAGTAGGTCATATTCCGTGTGTTCAGAGAGGTTGTGGTCAGTGGGTCAGTTTCTGTGTGTTCAGACACGTTGTGGTCAGTGGGGCAGTTTCTTTGTGTTTGGTCCATTGTGGTCAGTGGGTCAGTCATTGTGTGTTCGGTCAGGTTGTGGTCTGTGTGTCAGCTTCTGTGTGTTCGGTCAGGTTGTGGTCAGTGGGTCAGTTTCTGTGTTTTCGGACAGGTTGTGGGCAGTGTGTCAGTTTCTGTGTGTTCGGTCAGGCTGTTGTCAGTGGGTCAGTTTCTCTGTGTTCGGTCAGTTTGTGTTCAGTATGTCAGTTAATGTGTGCTCTGTCCGGTTGTGGTCAGTGTTTCAGTTTCTGTGTTTTCGGACAGGTTGTTGTCAGTGGGTCAGTTTCACTGTTTTCAGTCAGATTGTGGTCTTTGTGTCAGTTTCTGTGTGCTCAGTCTGGTTGTGGTCAGTGGGTCGGCTTCCGTGTGTTCGACCAGGTTGTTGTCAGTGGGTCAGTTTCTGTGTGTTAGTTCAGGTTGTGGTCAGTGGATCAGTTACTGTGTGCTCGGTCAGATTGTGGTCAGTGGGTTAATTTCTTTCTGTTTGGGCAGGTTTTGGCCAATGGGTCAGTTGCTGAGTGTTCAGTCAGGTTGTGGTCAGTGGGCCAGTTCCTATGTGAACAGTCAGGTTCTTTTCAGTGGGTCAGTTTCCAAGTGTTCGGTCAGCTTCTGGTCAGCGGGTCAGTTTCTGTGCATTCTTTCAGGTTGCGCTCAGTATGTCAGTTACTATGTGCTCGGTCTGGTTGTGGTCACTGGTTCAGTTTCTGTGTTATCGGAAAGGTTGTGGTCAGTGGGTGAGTTTACGTGTGTTATGTCATGTTGTGGTCAGTGCGTCAGTTTATCTGAGTTCCGTCTGGCTGTGGTCAGTGGGTCAGTTACTGTGTGTTCGGTCAGGTTGTGGTCAGTGGTTCATTTTCACTGTTTTCAGTCAGGATGTGATCAGTGGGTCCATTTCTGTGTGTTCGATCTGGTTGTGGTCAGTGGTCAGTTACTGTGTGTTCGGTCAGGTTGTGTTCAGTGGGTCCGTTACTGTGTGCTCAGCCAGCTTGTGGTAAGCGGGTCAGTTCCTGTGTGTTCGGTCAGATTGTGGCCTATGTGTCAGTTTCTGCGTGTTCAGTCTGGTTGTGGTCTGTAGGTCGGCTTCTGTGTGTTCGAGCAGGTTGCTGTCATCGCGTCAGTTTCTGTGTGATCGGTCAGATTGTTTTCAGTGGGTCAGTTTCTGTGTGTTTTGTCAGCTTCTGGTCAGTGTGTCAGTTTCTGTGTTTCGGTCAGGTTGTGTTCAGTATGTCAGTTACTGTGTGCTCGGTCTGGTTTTGGTCAGTGGGTCAGTTTCAATGTTTTCGGACAGGTGGTGGTCAGTGGGTCAGTTTAATGTGTGTTTGGTCAGGTTGCGGTCATTGTGTCAGTTTCTGTGCTTTCTGTCAGGTTTTGGTGAGTGGGTCTGAATCTGTGTCTTCGGTCAGTTTGTGTTCAGTGGGTCAGTTTCTGTGTGTTTGGTCAGGTTGTGTTCAGTGGGTCAGTTTCTGTGTTTTCGGTCAGTTGTGTTCAGTGGGTCAGTTTCTGTGTTTTCGGTCAGGTTGTGGCCTGTGGGGCAGTTTCTGTGTGCTCATTCTGGTTGTGGTCAGTGTTTCAGTATCTGTGTGTTCGTCAGCTAGTGGTCTGTGGGTCAGTTTCTATGTGTTTGGTCAGGTTGTGGTCAGTGAGTCAGTTACTGTGTGCTTGGTCAGGTTGTGGTCAGTGGGTCATTTTCCGTGTGTTCTGATTGGTTGAGTTCTGTGTGTCAGTATTTTTGTTTTCGGAGAGGTTGTGGTCAGTTGATCAGTTTCTGTGTGTTCAGTCAAGTTGTTGTCATTGTGTCCGTTTCAGTCTGATTGATCAGGTTGTGGTCAGTGGGTCAGTCTCTGTTTTTTTGATCAGTGTTCGGTTGCCAGGTCAGTTTCTGTGTGTTCGTTCAGGTTGTGTTACGTGGGTCAGTTACTCTGTACTCGGTCTGATTGTGTTCAGTGGGTCAATTACTGTGTGTTCGATCTGGTTGTGTTCAGTGGGTCAGTTTCTGTGTGTTTGGTCAGGTTGTGGTCAGTGGGTCATTTTCTGTGTGAACGGTCAGGTTATTGGTCAGTATGTCAGTTACTGTGTGCTCGGTCTGGTTGTGGTCAGTGTTCGATCAGATTGTGGTCTGTGGTTCAGTTTCTGTGTGTTCGGTCAGGTTTGTTCATTATGTCAGTTACTGTGTGCTCGGTTTGGTTGTGGTCAGTGGGTCAGTTTCTGTGTGTTCGGTAAGATTGTGTTCAGTTTTTCAGTTTCTGTGTTTTCGGTCAGCTTGTGGTCAGCGGGTCAGCTTTTGTTTGTTTGGTCAGGTTGTGGTCTGTTGGTCAGTTACTTTGTGCTCGGTCTTGTTGTGGTCAGTGGGTCAGTTTCTGTGTATTCGGCCTGGCTGTGGTCAGTGGGTCTGTTTCTGTGTGCTCGGTCTGGCTGTGGTCAGTGGGTCAGTTTCTGTGTGTTCGGTCAGGTTGTGTTCAGTGGGTCAGTTTCTGAGTTTTCGGTCAGGTTGTGGTCTGTGGGACAGTTTTTGTGTGCTCATTCTGGTTGTGGTCAGTGTTTGAGTTTCTGTGTGTTCGTCAGCTACTTGTCTATGGGTCAGTTACGATGTGTTCGGTCAGGTAGTGGTCAGTGGGTCAGTTACTTTGTGCTTGGTCAGGTTGTGGTCAGTGGGTCATTTTCCATGTGTTCTGACTGGTTGTGTTCTGTGGGTCAGTGTTTGTTTGTTCGGAGAGGTTGTGGTCAGTTGCTCAGTTTCTGTGTGTTCTGTCAGGTTGTGATCAGTTGGTCAGTTAATGTGTGTTCAGTCAAGTTCTGGCCATTGGGTCAGTTTCAGTGTGATTCGTCAGGTTGTGGTCAGTGGGTCAGTTTCTATCTTTTAGATCAGTGTTCGGTCGGCAGGTCAGTTTCTGTGTGTTCGTTCAGGTTGTGTTCCGTGGTCAGTTACTCTGTGCTCGGTCTGGTTTTGTTCAGTGGGTCAGTTACCGTGTGTTCGATCTGGTTGTGTTCAGTGCGTCAGTTTCTGTGTGTTTGATCAGGTTGTGGTCAGTGGGTCATTTTCTGTGTGATCGGTCAGGTTGTGGTCAGTGGGTCATTTTTTTTCTTTTCTATCAGTTTCTGGTCATTGGTTCAGCTTCTGTGTGTTCGGTCATTTATTGGTCAGTGAGTCTGTTATTGTGAGCTCGGTCAGGTTGTTGTCAGTGGTTCTGTTTCTGGGTTTTCAGTCAGGTTGTGGTCAGTGGGTCAGTTTCTGTGTTTTCGGTCATGTTGTGGAAAGTGGGTCAGTTCCTGTGTGTTCGGTCACCTTGTGGTCAATGGGTCAATTTCTCTGTGTTCGGTCTGGTTGTGATCAGAGGGTTAGTTTCATTGTTTTTGATCAGCTTCTGGTCAGCGCATCAGTTTCTGTGTGTTCGGTCAAGTTGTGGTCAGTGGGTCAGTTGCTGCGTGCTCGATTTTGTTGTTGTCAGTGGGTCAGTTTCTGTGTGCTCGGAGATGTTGCAGCCAGTGGTTCAGTTTCATTTTGCTCGGTCAGGTTGTGGTCAGTGTGGCAGATTCTGTGCGTTCGGTCTGGTTGTTGTCTGTCTGTCAGTTTCTCTGTGTTCAGAAAGGTTGTGGGCTGTGGCTCTGCTTCTGCTTGTTCGGGCAGATTTTGGTCATTGGATCAGTTCCTGTGTGCTCGGTCAGGTTGTATTCAGTCTGTCAGTTACTCTGTGCTCTGTCAGGTTGTGGTCAGTGGGTCAGTTTCTGTGTGTTCGTTCAATGTTGTGGGCTGTGGGTCAGTCATAGAGTCATAGTGTCATAGAGTCATAGAGTTTTACAGCACAGAAAGAGGCCCTTCGGCCCATCGTGTCTGCGCCGCCCATCCATCCCTGTCCAGTCTAATCCCATTTTCCAGCATTTGGTCCATAGCCTTGTATGCAATGGCATTTCAAGTGCTCATCCAAATGCTTCTTGAATGTTGTGAGGGTTCCTGCCTCCATCACCCTTTCAGGCATTGAGTTCCACATTCCAACCACCCTCTGGGTGAAAAAGTTCCTCCTCAAATCCCCTCTAAATCTCCTGCCCCTTACCCTGAATCTATGCCCCCTTGTTATTGACCCCCCCACTAAGGGGAAAAGTTCCTCTTTATCTACCCTATCTATGCCCCTCATTATTTTGTACACCTCAATCAGGTCCCCCCTCAGCCTTCTCTGCTCCAAGGAAAACAACTCCAACCTGTCCAGCCTCTCTTCATAGCTGAGGCGCTCCATCCCAGGTAACATCCTGGTGAATCTTCTCTGCACCCTCTCCAAAGCAATCACATCCTTCCTATATTGAGGCGACCAGAACTGCACACAGTACTCCAGCTGTGGCCTCACCAGCGTTTTGTACAGCTCCATCATAACCTCCCTGCTCTTATATTCTATGCCTCGGCTAATGAAGGCAAGTATCCCATATGCATTTTTAACCACCTTATCTACCTGCTCCGCTGCCTTCAGGGACCTTTTCGGACAGGTTGTGGTCATTGGATCAATTTCTGTGTGTTCGGTCATGTTATGGTCAGTGAGTCAGTTTCTGTGTGTTCGGTCAACTTGTGGTCAGTGGGACAGCTTCTGTGCTTTCACTCAGGTAGTGGTCATTGGATCAGTTTCTGTGTGCTCGGTGAGGTTGTTGTTCAGTCTGTCAGTTACTGAGTGCTCGGTCAGTTTGTAGTCAACATCTCAGTTTCTGTGTGTTCGTTCAGGCTGTGGACAGTGGGTCAGTTTCTATGTGTTTGTTCAGGTTGTGGTCAGGGGGTCAGTCTGTGTGTTCGGTTAGGCTGTGGTCAGTGTGTCAGTTTCTGTGCATTTGTTCAGGTTGTGGTCAGTGGCTCAGTTTCTGTTTGTTCAGGTTGCGGTCATTGGTCAGTTTCTGTGTGTTTGTTCAGGTTGTGGTCAGTGAGTCAGTTTCTAAGTGTTCGGTCTGGTTGTGTTCAGTGGGATAGTTTCTGTGTGTTCATTCAGGTTGCGATCAGTAGGTCTGTTTCTATGTGCTCGGTCAGGTTGTGGTCAGTGAGTCAGCTTCTGTGTGTTCAGTCAGCATGTAGTCAATGGCTCATTTCCTGTGTGTTCAGTCAGGTTGTTGTCTGTGGTTCAGTTTCTGTGTGTTCGATCAGTTCGTGGTCAGTGGGTCAGTTTCTGTGTGTTAGATCAGGCTGAGGTCAAAGGGTCAGTTTCTGTGCGTTCGGTCAGGTTGTGGAAAGTATGTCAGTTCCTGTGTGTTCGGTCAGCTTGTCGTCAATGGGTCAGTTTCTGTGTGTTCAGTCAGGTTTTGATCAGTGGGTCTGTTTCTTTGTGTGCGGTCAGGCTGTAGAAGGTGGGTCAGTTCCTCAGTGTTCCTTCAGTTTTTGGTCAATGGGTCAGTTTCTGTGTGTTCGGTCAGGCTGTGTACTGTGGGGCAGTTACTGTATGATCGGTCAGATTGAGGTCAGTGGTTCACTTTCTGCGTGTTGGGTCTGGTTGTAATCTCTGGGTCAGCTTCTCTGTGTTCGGACAGATTGTTCTCAGTGTGTCAGTTTCTGTGTGTTCGATCAGCATGTGGTCAATGGCTCATTTCCTGTGTGTTTGGTCAGGTTGTGGTCATTGGATGTATGTCTGTGTGTTCAGTCATTTTGCGGTCAGTGGGTCAGTTTCTGTGTGTTCGGTCAGCTTGTGGTCAGTGGGACAGTTTCTGTGCTTTCGCTCAGGTAGTGGTCAGTGGTTAAGTTTCTGAGTGTTCTCTCAGCTTGTGGTCTGTGGGTCAGTTTCTGTGTGTTCGGTCAGGTTGTGGTCATTGGATCAGTTTCTGTGTGCTCGGTCAGAATGTTGTTCAGTTTGTCAGTTACTGAGTGCTCGGTCAGGTTGTGGTCAACATCTCAGTTTCTGTGTGTTCGTTCAGGCTGTGGTCAGTGGGTCAGTTTCTGTGTGTTCGTTCAGGTTGTGGTCAGTTGGTCAGTTACTGTGTGTTCGGTCAGTTTTGTGGTCAGTGAGTTAGTTTCTGAGTGCTCGGTTAGGTTGTGTTCAGTGAGTCAGCTTCTCTGTGTTCGGTCGGCATGTGGTCAATGGCTCATTTCCTGTGTGTTCGGTCAGGTTGTGGTCTGTGGTTCATTTTGTTTGTGCTCAGTCAGCTTCTGGTCAGCGGGTCAGATTCTGTGTATTCGGTCAGGTTGTGTTCAGTGGGTCAGTTTCTGTGTGTTAGATCAGGCTGAGGTCAAAGGGTCAGTTTCTGTGCGTTCGGTCAGGTTGTGGTCAGTGGGTCATTTACTGTGTATTCGGTCAGCTTGTGGTCAATGGGTCAGTTTCTGTGTGTTCGGTCAGGTTGTGATCAGTGGGTCTGTTTCTGTGTGTGCGGTCAGGCTGTAGAAGGTGGGTCAGTTCCTGTGTGTTCTGTCAGCTTTTGATCAATGGGTCAGTTTCTGTGTGTTCGGTCATGTTGCGGTCAGTGGGACAGTTTCTGTGCTTTCGCTCAGGTAGTGGTTAGTGGGTGAGTTTCTGAGTGTTCTTTCAGGTTGTGGTCTGTGGGTCAGTTTCTGTATGTTCGGTCAGGTTGTGGTCATTGAATCAGTTACCGTGTGCTCGGTCAGAATGTTGTTCAGTCTGTCAGTTACTGAGAGCTCGGTCAGGTTGTGGTCAACATCTCAGTTTCCGTGTGTTCATTCAGTCTGTGGTCAGTGGGTCAGTTTCTGTGTGTTTGTTCAGGTTGTGGTCAGGGGGTCAGTCTGTGTGTTCGGTTAGGCTGTGGTCAGTGTGTCAGTTTCTGTGCATTTGTTCAGGTTGTGGTCAATGGGTCAATTTCTGTGCGTTCGTTCAGGTGGTGGTCAGTGGCTCAGTTTCTGTTTGTTTGTTCAGGTTGCGGTCATTGGTCAGTTTCTGTGTGTTTGTTCAGGTTGAGGTCAATGGGTCAATTTCTGTGTGTTCGTTCAGGTTGAGGTCAATGGGTCAATTTCTGTGTGTTGGTTCAGGTTGTGGTCAGTGGGTCTGTTTCTGTGTGTTTGTTCACGTGGTCTGTGGGTCAGTAACTGAGTGTTCGTTCAGGTTGTGGTCAGTTGGTCAGTTACTGTGAGTTCGGTCAGTTTTGTGGTCAGTGAGTCAGTTTCTGAGTGCTCGGTAAGGTTGTGTTCAGTGAGTCAGCTTCTCTGTGTTCGGTTGGATTGTGGTCAATGGCTTATTTCCTGTGTGTTCGATCAGTTTGTCGTCAGTGGTTCAGTTTGTTTGTGCTCTGTCAGCTTCTGGTCAGCGGATCAGATTCTATGTATTCGGTCAGGTTGTGTTCAGTGGGTCAGTTTCTGTGTGTTAGATCAGGTTGAGGTCAAAGGTTCAGTTTCTGTGCGTTCGGTCAGGTTGTGGTCAGTGGGTCAGTTACTGTGTGTTCGGACAAGTTGTGGTCAGTGGTTCAGTTTCTGTGTGTTCGATCAGTTTGTGGTCAGTGGGTCAGTTTCTGCGTGTTCGGTCAGGTTGTGGAAATTGGGTCTGCTCCTGTGTGTTCGGACAGGTTGTGGTCAATGGGTCAGTTTCTGTCTGTTCGGTCAGGTTGTGATCAGTGGGTCTGTTTCTGTGTGTGTGGTCAGGCTGTAGAAGGTGGGTCAGTTCCTATGTGTTCTGTCAGCTTTTGGTCAATGGGTCAGTTTCTGTGTGTTTGGTCGGCTGTATTCTGTGGGGCAGTTACTGTATGATCGGTCAGATTGAGGTCAGTGGTTCACTTTCTGCGTGTTGGGTCTGGTTGTAAACTCTGGGTCAGTTTATCTGTGTTCGGACAGATTGTGGTCAGTGGTTCAGTTTCTGTGTGTTCGGTCAGCATGTGGTCAATGGCTCATTTCATGTGTGTTCGGTCAGGTTGTGGTCAGTGGGTCAGATTCTGTGTGCTCAGTCAATTTCTGGTCTGTGGGTCAATTTCTGTGTGCTTGATCGGGTTGTGGTCAGTGGGTCAGTTTCTGTCATTTTGATCAGTTTTCGGTCAACAGGTCAGTTTCTGTGTGTTCGTTCAGGTTGTTTTCAGTGGGTCAGTTTCTGTGTGTTCAGTCAGGTTGTGGTCAGTGGGTCAGTTACTGTGTGTTCGGAAAAGTTGTGGTCATTGGTTCCATTTCTGTGTGTTCGATCAGAATGTGGTCAGTGGATCAGTTTCTGTGTGTTCGGTCAGGTTGTGGAAAGTGGGTCAGTTCCTGTGTGTTTGGTGAGCTTGTGGTCAATGGGTCAGTTTCTGTGTGTTCGGTCAGGTTCTGATCAGTGTGTCTGTTTCTGTGTGTGCGGTCATGTTGTGTTCAGTGGGTCAGTTTCTGTGCGTTTGATCAGGTTATGGAAGATGGGTCAGTTCCTGTGTGTTCTGTCAGCTTTGGTCAATGGGTCAGTTTCTGTGTGTTCGGTCAAGCTGTGGTCTGTGGTGCAGTTACCATATGATCGGTCAGATTGAGGTCAGTGGGTCAGATTCTGCGTGTTCGGTCTGGTTGTAATCTGTGTGTCAGTTTCTCTGTGTTCGGACAGATTGTGGTCAGTGGGTCAGTTTCTGTCTGTTTGGTTAGGTTGTGGCCAATGGTTCAGTTTACGTGTGTTCGGTCAGGTTGTGGTCAGTGGGTCAGTTTCTGGGTGATCAGTGAGGTTGTTTTCAGTGGGTCAGTTTCCGTGTGTTCGGTCAGCTTCTGATCAGACGGTCAGATTCTGTGTGTTCGGTCAGGTTGTGTTCAGTGGATCCGTTACTGTGTGCTCAGTCAGATTGTGGTTTTTGTGTCAGTTTCTGTGTGTTCAGTCTGGTTGTGGTCTGTGGGTCGGCTTCTGTGTGTTCGACCAGGTTGTGGTCAGTGGGTCAGTTTCTGTGTGTTAGTTCAGGCTGTGGTCAGTGGATCAGTTACTGTGAGCTCGGTCTGGTTGTGGTCTGTGTGTCAGTTTCAGTGTGTTCGGACAGGTTGTGTTCACTGGGTCAGTTTCTGTGTGTTCGGATAGGTTGTGGTCAGTGGGTCAGTTTCTGAGTTTACGATCAGCTTCTGGTCAACGGGTCAGTTTCTGTGTGTTCGGTCAGCTTCTGGTCAATTGGTCAGTTTCTGTGTGTTCGGTCAGGTTTTGTTCAGTGTGTCTGTTACTATGTGCTCGGACTGGTTGTTGTCAGTGGGTTAGTTACTGTCTGTTTGGTTAGGTTGTGGCCAATGGGTCAGTTTCTGTATGTTCAGTCAGGTTGTGGTCAGTGGGTCAGTTTCTGTGTGATCTGTGAGGTTGTTTGCAGTGGGAAAGTTTCCGTGTCTTCAGTCAGCTTCTGGTCACGGGTCAGATTCTGTGTGTTCGGTCATGTTGTTTTCAATGGATCCGTTACTTTGCGCTCAGTCAGATTGTGGTTTGTGTGTCAGTTTCTGTGTGTTAAGTCTGGTTGCGGTCTGTGGGTCGGCTTCTGTGTGTTCGACCAGGTTGTGGTCAGTGGGTCAGTTTCTGTGTGTTAGTTCAGGTTGTGATCAGTGGATCAGTTATTGTGTGCTCGGTCTGGTTGTGCTCTGTGTGTCAGTATCAGTGTGCTCGGACAGGTTGTGTTCAGTGGGTCAGTTTCTGTGTGTTCGGATAGGTTGTGGTCAATGGGTCAGTTTCTGAGTTTACGATCAGCTTCTGGTCAACGGGTCTGTTTCTGTGTGTTCGGTCAGCTTCCGATCAATGGGTCAGTGTTTCTGTGTTCGGTCAGGTTGTGTTCAGTATGTCTGTTACTATGTGCTCAGTCTGGTAGATTTCAGTGGGTCACTTTCTCTGTTTTCGGACAGGTTGTGGGCAATGTGGCAGTTTCTGTCTGTTTGGTTAGTTTGTGGCCAATGTGTCATTTTCTGTGTGCTCAGTCAGGCTGTGGTCAGTGAGTCAGATTCAGTGTGATCGGTGAGGTTGTTTTCAGTGGGTCTGTTTCCGTGTCTTCGGTCAGCTTCTGGTCAACGTGTCAGATTCTGTGTGTTTGGTCAGGTTGTGTTCAATATGTCTGTTAGTGTGTGCTCAGTTTGGTTGATGTCATTGCGTCAGTTTCTGTCTTTTCGGAAAGGTTGTGGTCAGTGGGTTAGATTCTGTGTGTTCGGTCAGGTTGTGTTCAGTATGTCAGTTACTGTGTGTTCAGCCTGGTTGTGGTCAGTGGTTCAGTTACTGTGTGTTCCGTCATGTGGTGGTCAGTGCATCAGCTTCTGTGTGCTCCGTCTGGTTGTGGTCAGTGGGTCAGTTTCTCTGTGTTCGGGCAGGTTGTGTTCAGTGGGTCAGTTTCTGTGTTTTCGGCCAGCTTATCGTCAGCGGGTCAGTTTATGTGTGTTCGGTCAGGTTGTGGTCTGTGGGTCAGTTTCTGAATATTCTGTCAGGTTTTGGTCAGTGGGTCTGTTACTGTGTGTTCAGTCTGGTTGTGGTCTGTGTGTCAGTTTCTGTGTGTTCGGACAGTTCGTGGTCAGTGGTTTAATTTCTGTGTGTTCTGTCAGATTGTGGTCTGTGGGTCAGTAACTGTGTGCTCGGTCAGGCTTTGGTCAGTAGGTCATATTCCGTGTGTTCAGAGAGGTTGTGGTCAGTGGGTCAGTTTCTGTGTGTTCAGACACGTTGTGGTCAGTGGGGCAGTTTCTTTGTGTTTGGTCCATTGTGGTCAGTGGGTCAGTCATTGTGTGTTCGGTCAGGTTGTGGTCTGTGTGTCAGCTTCTGTGTGTTCGGTCAGGTTGTGGTCAGTGGGTCAGTTTCTGTGTTTTCGGACAGGTTGTGGGCAGTGTGTCAGTTTCTGTGTGTTCGGTCAGGCTGTTGTCAGTGGGTCAGTTTCTCTGTGTTCGGTCAGTTTGTGTTCAGTATGTCAGTTAATGTGTGCTCTGTCCGGTTGTGGTCAGTGTTTCAGTTTCTGTGTTTTCGGACAGGTTGTTGTCAGTGGGTCAGTTTCACTGTTTTCAGTCAGATTGTGGTCTTTGTGTCAGTTTCTGTGTGCTCAGTCTGGTTGTGGTCTGTGGGTCGGCTTCCGTGTGTTCGACCAGGTTGTTGTCAGTGGGTCAGTTTCTGTGTGTTAGTTCAGGTTGTGGTCAGTGGATCAGTTACTGTGTGCTCGGTCAGATTGTGGTCAGTGGGTTAATTTCTTTCTGTTTGGGCAGGTTTTGGCCAATGGGTCAGTTGCTGAGTGTTCAGTCAGGTTGTGGTCAGTGGGCCAGTTCCTATGTGATCAGTCAGGTTCTTTTCAGTGGGTCAGTTTCCAAGTGTTCGGTCAGCTTCTGGTCAGCGGGTCAGTTTCTGTGCATTCTTTCAGGTTGCGCTCAGTATGTCAGTTACTATGTGCTCGGTCTGGTTGTGGTCACTGGTTCAGTTTCTGTGTTATCGGAAAGGTTGTGGTCAGTGGGTGAGTTTACGTGTGTTATGTCATGTTGTGGTCAGTGCGTCAGTTTATCTGAGTTCCGTCTGGCTGTGGTCAGTGGGTCAGTTACTGTGTGTTCGGTCAGGTTGTGGTCAGTGGTTCATTTTCACTGTTTTCAGTCAGGATGTGATCAGTGGGTCCATTTCTGTGTGTTCGATCTGGTTGTGGTCAGTGGTCAGTTACTGTGTGTTCGGTCAGGTTGTGTTCAGTGGGTCCGTTACTGTGTGCTCAGCCAGCTTGTGGTAAGCGGGTCAGTTCCTGTGTGTTCGGTCAGATTGTGGCCTATGTGTCAGTTTCTGCGTGTTCAGTCTGGTTGTGGTCTGTAGGTCGGCTTCTGTGTGTTCGAGCAGGTTGCTGTCATCGCGTCAGTTTCTGTGTGATCGGTCAGATTGTTTTCAGTGGGTCAGTTTCTGTGTGTTTTGTCAGCTTCTGGTCAGTGTGTCAGTTTCTGTGTTTCGGTCAGGTTGTGTTCAGTATGTCAGTTACTGTGTGCTCGGTCTGGTTTTGGTCAGTGGGTCAGTTTCAATGTTTTCGGACAGGTGGTGGTCAGTGGGTCAGTTTAATGTGTGTTTGGTCAGGTTGCGGTCATTGTGTCAGTTTCTGTGCTTTCTGTCAGTTTTTGGTGAGTGGGTCTGAATCTGTGTCTTCGGTCAGTTTGTGTTCAGTGGGTCAGTTTCTGTGTGTTTGGTCAGGTTGTGTTCAGTGGGTCAGTTTCTGTGTTTTCGGTCAGTTGTGTTCAGTGGGTCAGTTTCTGTGTTTTCGGTCAGGTTGTGGCCTGTGGGGCAGTTTCTGTGTGCTCATTCTGGTTGTGGTCAGTGTTTCAGTATCTGTGTGTTCGTCAGCTAGTGGTCTGTGGGTCAGTTTCTATGTGTTTGGTCAGGTTGTGGTCAGTGAGTCAGTTACTGTGTGCTTGGTCAGGTTGTGGTCAGTGGGTCATTTTCCGTGTGTTCTGATTGGTTGAGTTCTGTGTGTCAGTATTTTTGTTTTCGGAGAGGTTGTGGTCAGTTGATCAGTTTCTGTGTGTTCAGTCAAGTTGTTGTCATTGTGTCCGTTTCAGTCTGATTGATCAGGTTGTGGTCAGTGGGTCAGTCTCTGTTTTTTTGATCAGTGTTCGGTTGCCAGGTCAGTTTCTGTGTGTTCGTTCAGGTTGTGTTACGTGGGTCAGTTACTCTGTACTCGGTCTGATTGTGTTCAGTGGGTCAATTACTGTGTGTTCGATCTGGTTGTGTTCAGTGGGTCAGTTTCTGTGTGTTTGGTCAGGTTGTGGTCAGTGGGTCATTTTCTGTGTGAACGGTCAGGTTATTGGTCAGTATGTCAGTTACTGTGTGCTCGGTCTGGTTGTGGTCAGTGTTCGATCAGATTGTGGTCTGTGGTTCAGTTTCTGTGTGTTCGGTCAGGTTTGTTCATTATGTCAGTTACTGTGTGCTCGGTTTGGTTGTGGTCAATGGGTCAGTTTCTGTGTGCTCGGTAAGATTGTGTTCAGTTTTTCAGTTTCTGTTTTTTCGGTCAGCTTGTGGTCAGCGGGTCAGCTTTTGTTTGTTTGGTCAGGTTGTGGTCTGTGGGTCAGTTACTTTGTGCTCGGTCTTGTTGTGGTCAGTGGGTCAGTTTCTGTGTATTCGGCCTGGCTGTGGTCAGTGGGTCTGTTTCTGTGTGCTCGCTCTGGCTGTGGTCAGTGGGTCAGTTTCTGTGTGTTCGGTCAGGTTGTGTTCAGTGGGTCAGTTTCTGAGTTTTCGGTCAGGTTGTGGTCTGTGGGACAGTTTTTGTGTGCTCATTCTGGTTGTGGTCAGTGTTTGAGTTTCTGTGTGTTCGTCAGCTACTTGTCTATGGGTCAGTTACGATGTGTTCGGTCAGGTAGTGGTCAGTGGGTCAGTTACTTTGTGCTTGGTCAGGTTGTGGTCAGTGGGTCATTTTCCATGTGTTCTGACTGGTTGTGTTCTGTGGGTCAGTGTTTGTTTGTTCGGAGAGGTTGTGGTCAGTTGCTCAGTTTCTGTGTGTTCTGTCAGGTTGTGATCAGTTGGTCAGTTAATGTGTGTTCAGTCAAGTTCTGGCCATTGGGTCAGTTTCAGTGTGATTCGTCAGGTTGTGGTCAGTGGGTCAGTTTCTATCTTTTAGATCAGTGTTCGGTCGGCAGGTCAGTTTCTGTGTGTTCGTTCAGGTTGTGTTCCGTGGTCAGTTACTCTGTGCTCGGTCTGGTTTTGTTCAGTGGGTCAGTTACCGTGTGTTTGATCTGGTTGTGTTCAGTGCGTCAGTTTCTGTGTGTTTGATCAGGTTGTGGTCAGTGGGTCATTTTCTGTGTGATCGGTCAGGTTGTGGTCAGTGGGTCATTTTTTTTCTTTTCTATCAGTTTCTGGTCATTGGTTCAGCTTCTGTGTGTTCGGTCATTTATTGGTCAGTGAGTCTGTTATTGTGAGATCGGTCAGGTTGTTGTCAGTGGTTCTGTTTCTGGGTTTTCAGTCAGGTTGTGGTCAGTGGGTCAGTTTCTGTGTTTTCGGTCATGTTGTGGAAAGTGGGTCAGTTCCTGTGTGTTCGGTCACCTTGTGGTCAATGGGTCAGTTTCTCTGTGTTCGGTCTGGTTGTGATCAGAGGGTTAGTTTCTTTGTTTTTGATCAGCTTCTGGTCAGCGCGTCAGTTTCTGTGTGTTCGGTCAAGTTGTGGTCAGTGGGTCAGTTGCTGCGTGCTCGATTTTGTTGTTGTCAGTGGGTCAGTTTCTGTGTGCTCGGAGATGTTGCAGCCAGTGGTTCAGTTTCATTTTGCTCGGTCAGGTTGTGGTCAGTGTGGCAGATTCTGTGCGTTCGGTCTGGTTGTTGTCTGTCTGTCAGTTTCTCTGTGTTCAGAAAGGTTGTGGGCTGTGGCTCTGCTTCTGCTTGTTCGGGCAGATTTTGGTCATTGGATCAGCTCCTGTGTGCTCGGTCAGGTTGTATTCAGTCTGTCAGTTACTCTGTGCTCTGTCAGGTTGTGGTCAGTGGGTCAGTTTCTGTGTGTTCGTTCAATGTTGTGGTCTGTGGGTCAGTCATAGAGTCATAGAGTCATAGAGTCATAGAGTTTTACAGCACAGAAAGAGGCCCTTCGGCCCATCGTGTCTGCGCCGCCCATCCATCCCTGTCCAGTCGAATCCCATTTTCCAGCATTTGGTCCATAGCCTTGTATGCAATGGCATTTCAAGTGCTCAGCCAAATGCTTCTTGAATGTTGTGAGGGTTCCTGCCTCCACCACCCTTTCAGGCATTGAGTTCCACATTCCAACCACCCTCTGGGTGAAAAAGTTCCTCCTCAAATCCCCTCTAAATCTCCTGCCCCTTACCCTGAATCTATGCCCCCTTGTTATTGACCCCCCCACTAAGGGGAAAAGTTCCTCTTTATCTACCCTATCTATGCCCCTCATTATTTTGTACACCTCAATCAGGTCCCCCCTCAGCCTTCTCTGCTCCAAGGAAAACAACTCCAGCCTGTCCAGCCTCTCTTCATAGCTGAGGCGCTCCATCCCAGGTAACATCCTGGTGAATCTTCTCTGCACCCTCTCCAAAGCAATCACATCCTTCCTATAGTGAGGCGACCAGAACTGCACACAGTACTCCAGCTGTGGCCTCACCAGCGTTTTGTACAGCTCCATCATAACCTCCCTGCTCTTATATTCTATGCCTCGGCTAATGAAGGCAAGTATCCCATATGCCTTTTTAACCACCTTATCTACCTGCTCCGCTGCCTTCAGGGACCTGTTCGGACAGGTTGTGGTCATTGGATCAATTTCTGTGTGTTCGGTCATGTTATGGTCAGTGGGTCAGTTTCTGTGTGTTCGGTCAACTTGTGGTCAGTGGGACAGCTTCTGTGCTTTCACTCAGGTAGTGGTCATTGGATCAGTTTCTGTGTGCTCGGTGAGGTTGTTGTTCAGTCTGTCAGTTACTGAGTGCTCGGTCAGTTTGTAGTCAACATCTCAGTTTCTGTGTGTTCGTTCAGGCTGTGGACAGTGGGTCAGTTTCTATGTGTTTGTTCAGGTTGTGGTCAGGGGGTCAGTCTGTGTGTTCGGTTAGGCTGTGGTCAGTGTGTCAGTTTCTGTGCATTTGTTCAGGTTGTGGTCAATGGGTCAATTTCTGTGTGTTCGTTCAGGTTGTGGTCAGTGGCTCAGTTTCTGTTTGTTCAGGTTGCGGTCATTGGTCAGTTTCTGTGTGTTTGTTCAGGTTGTGGTCAGTGAGTCAGTTTCTAAGTGTTCGGTCTGGTTGTGTTCAGTGGGATAGTTTCTGTGTGTTCATTCAGGTTGCGATCAGTAGGTCTGTTTTTATGTGCTCGGTCAGGTTGTGGTCAGTGAGTCAGCTTCTGTGTGTTCAGTCAGCATGTAGTCAATGGCTCATTTCCTGTCTGTTCAGTCAGGTTGTTGTCTGTGGTTCAGTTTCTGTGTGTTCGATCAGTTCGTGGTCAGTGGGTCAGTTTCTGTGTGTTCAGTCAGGTTGTGATCAGTGGGTCTGTTTCTTTGTGTGCGGTCAGGCTGTAGAAGGTGGGTCAGTTCCTCAGTGTTCCTTCAGCTTTTGGTCAATGGGTCAGTTTCTGTGTGTTCGGTCAGGCTGTGTACTGTGGGGCAGTTACTGTATGATCGGTCAGATTGAGGTCAGTGGTTCACTTTCTGCGTGTTGGGTCTGGTTGTAATCTCTGGGTCAGCTTATCTGTGTTCGGACAGATTGTTCTCAGTGTGTCAGTTTCTGTGTGTTCGATCAGCATGTGGTCAATGGCTCATTTCCTGTGTGTTTGGTCAGGTTGTGGTCATTGGATGTATGTCTGTGTGTTCGGTCATGTTGCGGTCAGTGGGTCAGTTTCTGTGTGTTCGGTCAGCTTGTGGTCAGTGGGACAGTTTCTGTGCTTTCGCTCAGGTAGTGGTCAGTGGTTAAGTTTCTGAGTGTTCTCTCAGCTTGTGGTCTGTGGGTCAGTTTCTGTGTGTTCGGTCAGGTTGTGGTCATTGGATCAGTTTCTGTGTGCTCGGTCAGAATGTTGTTCAGTTTGTCAGTTACTGAGTGCTCGGTCAGGTTGTGGTCAACATCTCAGTTTCTGTGTGTTCGTTCAGGCTGTGGTCAGTGGGTCAGTTTCTGTGTGTTCGTTCAGGTTGTGGTCAGTTGGTCAGTTACTGTGTGTTCGGTCAGTTTTGTGGTCAGTGAGTCAGTTTCTGAGTGCTCGGTTAGGTTGTGTTCAGTGAGTCAGCTTCTCTGTGTTCGGTCGGCACGTGGTCAATGGCTCATTTCCTGTGTGTTCGGTCAGGTTGTGGTCTGTGGTTCATTTTGTTTGTGCTCAGTCAGCTTCTGGTCAGCGGGTCAGATTCTGTGTATTCGGTCAGGTTGTGTTCAGTGGGTCAGTTTCTGTGTGTTAGATCAGGCTGAGGTCAAAGGGTCAGTTTCTGTGCGTTCGGTCAGGTTGTGGTCAGTGGGTCATTTACTGTGTATTCGGTCAGCTTGTGGTCAATGGGTCAGTTTCTGTGTGTTCGGTCAGGTTGTGATCAGTGGGTCTGTTTCTGTGTGTGCGGTCAGGCTGTAGAAGGTGGGTCAGTTCCTGTGTGTTCTGTCAGCTTTTGATCAATGGGTCAGTTTCTGTGTGTTCGGTCATGTTGCGGTCAGTGGGACAGTTTCTATGCTTTCGCTCAGGTAGTGGTTAGTGGGTGAGTTTCTGAGTGTTCTTTCAGGTTGTGGTCTGTGGGTCAGTTTCTGTATGTTCGGTCAGGTTGTGGTCATTGAATCAGTTACCGTGTGCTCGGTCAGAATGTTGTTCAGTCTGTCAGTTACTGAGTGCTCGGTCAGGTTGTGGTCAACATCTCAGTTTCCGTGTGTTCATTCAGGCTGTGGTCAGTGGGTCAGTTTCTGTGTGTTTGTTCAGGTTGTGGTCAGGGGGTCAGTCTGTGTGTTCGGTTAGGCTGTGGTCAGTGTGTCAGTTTCTGTGCATTTGTTCAGGTTGTGGTCAATGGGTCAATTTCTGTGCGTTCGTTCAGGTTGTGGTCAGTGGCTCAGTTTCTGTTTGTTTTTTCAGGTTGCGGTCATTGGTCAGTTTCTGTGTGTTTGTTCAGGTTGAGGTCAATGGGTCAATTTCTGTGTGTTCGTTCAGGTTGTGATCAATGGGTCAATTTCTGTGTGTTGGTTCAGGTTGTGGTCAGTGGGTCTGTTTCTGTGTGTTTGTTCACGTGGTCTGTGGGTCAGTAACTGTGTGTTCGTTCAGGTTGTGGTCAGTTGGTCAGTTACTGTGAGTTCGGTCAGTTTTGTGGTCAGTGAGTCAGTTTCTGAGTGCTCGGTAAGGTTGTGTTCAGTGAGTCAGCTTCTCTGTGTTCGGTTGGAATGTGGTCAATGGCATATTTCCTGTGTGTTCGATCAGTTTGTCGTCAGTGGTTCAGTTTGTTTGTGCTCTGTCAGCTTCTGGTCAGCGGATCAGATTCTGTGTATTCGGTCAGGTTGTGTTCAGTGGGTCAGTTTCTGTGTGTTAGATCAGGTTGAGGTCAAAGGTTCAGTTTCTGTGCGTTCGGTCAGGTTGTGGTCAGTGGGTCAGTTACTGTGTGTTCGGACAAGTTGTGGTCATTGGTTCAGTTTCTGTGTGTTCGATCAGTTTGTGGTCAGTGGGTCAGTTTCTGCGTGTTCGGTCAGGTTGTGGAAATTGGGTCTGCTCCTGTGTGTTCGGACAGGTTGTGGTCAATGGGTCAGTTTCTGTCTGTTCGGTCAGGTTGTGATCAGTGGGTCTGTTTCTGTGTGTGTGGTCAGGCTGTAGAAGGTCGGTCAGTTCCTATGTGTTCTGTCAGCTTTTGGTCAATGGGTCAGTTTCTGTGTGTTTGGTCGGCTGTATTCTGTGGGGCAGATACTGTATGATCGGTCAGATTGAGGTCAGTGGTTCACTTTCTGCGTGTTGGGTCTGGTTGTAAACTCTGGGTCAGTTTATCTGTGTTCGGACAGATTGTGGTCAGTGGTTCAGTTTCTGTGTGTTCGGTCAGCATGTGGTCAATGGCTCATTTCATGTGTGTTCGGTCAGGTTGTGGTCAGTGGGTCAGTTTCTGTGTGCTCAGTCAATTTCTGGTCTGTGGGTCAATTTCTGTGTGCTTGATCGGGTTGTGGTCAGTGGGTCAGTTTCTGTCATTTTGATCAGTTTTCGGTCAACAGGTCAGTTTCTGTGTGTTCGTTCAGGCTGTTTTCAGTGGGTCAGTTTCTGTGCGTTCAGTCAGGTTGTGGTCAGTGGGTCAGTTACTGTGTGTTCGGAAAAGTTGTGGTCATTGGTTCCATTTCTGTGTGTTCGATCAGAATGTGGTCAGTGGATCAGTTTCTGTGTGTTCGGTCAGGTTGTGGAAAGTGGGTCAGTTCCTGTGTGTTTGGTCAGCTTGTGTTCAATGGGTCAGTTTCTGTGTGTTCGGTCATGTTGTGATCAGTGTGTCTGTTTCTGTGTGTGCGGTCATGTTGTGTTCAGTGGGTCAGTTTCTGTGCGTTCGATCAGGTTATGGAAGGTGGGTCAGTTCCTGTGTGTTCTGTCAGCTTTGGTCAATGGGTCAGTTTCTGTGTGTTCGGTCAAGCTGTGGTCTGTGGTGCAGTTACCATATGATCGGTCAGATTGAGGTCAGTGGGTCAGATTCTGCGTGTTTGGTCTGGTTGTAATCTGTGTGTCAGTTTCTCTGTGTTCGGACAGGTTGTGGTCAGTGGGTCAGTTTCTATGAGTTCGGTCAGGTTGTGGTCTTTGGGTCAGTTTCTGCGTGTTCGGACAAGTTGTGGTCATTGGATCAGTTTCTGTGTTTTCGGTCAGGTTGTTGTCAGTATGTCAATTTCTGTGCATTCGATCAGGTTGTCCTCAGTGGGTCAGTTTCTGTGTGTT
Source organism: Somniosus microcephalus (assembly GCF_052327205.1). Classification (NCBI taxonomy): domain Eukaryota; kingdom Metazoa; phylum Chordata; class Chondrichthyes; order Squaliformes; family Somniosidae; genus Somniosus; species Somniosus microcephalus. The sequence continues at coordinate 51,903,306 of NW_028225184.1, forward strand.
CGGTCAGGTTGTGGAAAATTGGTCAGTTCCTGTGTGTTCGGTCAGCTTGTGGTGAAAGGGTCAGTTTCTGTGTGTTCGGTCAGATTGTGATCAGTGGGTCTGTTTCTGTGTGTGCGGTCATGTTTTGGTCAGTGGGTCAGATTCTGTGTGTTCGGTCAGGTTGTGGAAGGTGGGTCAGTTCCTTTGTGTTCTGTCAGCTTTTGCTCAATGGATCAGTTTCTGCGTGTTCGGTCAGGTTGTTGTCAATGGGTCAGTTTCTGTGTGTTCGGTTAGGTTGTGGTCAGTGTGTCAGTTTCTGTGTGTTTGTTACGGTTGTGGTCAGTGGGTCAGTTTCTGTGTGTTCGTTCAGTTTGTGGTCAGTGGTTCAATTTCTGTGTGATTGTTCAGGTTGTGGTCAGTGGGTCTGTTTCTGGGTGTTCATTCAGGTTCTGGTCAGTGGGTCAGTTTCCACGTGTTCGGTCAGCTTCTGGTAAGCGGGTCAGATTCTGTGTGTTCGGTCATGTTGTGTTCAATATGTCTGTTACTGTGTGCTTGGTCAGGTTGTGGTCAGTGGGTCAGTTTCTGCATTTTCGGAAATGTTGTTGTCATTGGGTCAGTTTCTGTGTGTTCCATCAGGTTGTGTTCAGTATGTCAGTTATTGTGTGCTCAGTCTGGTTGTTGTCAATGGTTCAGTTTCTGTGTGTTCGGTCATGTGGTGGTCAGTGCGTCAGTTTCTTTGTGTTCCGTCTAGTTGTGGTCAGTGGGTCAGTTTCTCTGTGTTCGGGCACGTTGTGTTCAGTGCGTCAGTTTCTGTGCTTTCGGTCAGCTTATGATCAGCGGGTCAGTTTCTGTGTGTTCGGTCAGGTTGTGGTCTGTGAGTCAGTTTCTGTGTGTTCTGTCAGATTGTGGTCAGTGGGTCTGTTACTGTGTGTTCGGTCTGGTTGTGGTCTGTGTGTCAGTTTCTGCGTGTTCGGACAGCTCATGGTCAGCGGGTTAGTGTCTGTGTGTTCGGTCAGAATGTGGTCTGTGGGTCAGTTTCTGTGTGTTCGGCCAGGTTGTGGTCTGTGGTCAGTTTCTGTGTGTTCTGTCAGGTTGTGGTCAGTGGGTCTGTTACTGTGTGTTCGGTCTGGTTGTGGTCTGTGTGTCAGTTTCTGTGTGTTCGGACAGTTCGTGGTCAGCGGGTTAGTTTCTGTGTGTTCGTTCAGATTGTGGTCTGTGGGTCAGTTTCTGTGTGTTCGGCCAGTTTGTGGTCAGTGGGTCAGTGTCTGTGTGTTCGGTCAGGTTGTGGTCAGTAGGTCATATTCCGTGTGTTCAGAGAGGTTGTGGTCAGTGGGGCAGTTTCTGTGTGTTTGATCCATTGTGGTCAGTGGGTCAGTTTCTATGTGTTCAGTCAGGTGGTGGTCAGTGTGTCAGTTTCTGTGCTTTCGGATAGTTTGTGGTCAGTGGTCAGTTTCACTATTTTCAGTCAGGTTGTGTTCAGTGGGTCAATTACTGTGTGTTCTGTCAGGTTGTGGTCAGTGGGACTTTTACTGTGTGTTCGGCCTGGTTGTGGTCTGTGTGTCAGTTTCTGTGTGTTCGGACAGTTCATGGTCAGCGGGTTAGTTTCTGTGTGTTCGGTCAGATTGTGGACTGTGGGTCAGTTTCTGTTTTTTCGGCCAGGTTGTGGTCAGTGGGTCAGTTTCTGTGTGTTCGGTCAGGTTGTGGTCAGTAGGTCATAATCCGTGTGTTCAGAGAGGTTGTGTTCAGTGGCTCTGTTTCTGTGTGTTCGGACACGTTGTGTTCAGTGGGGCAGTTTCTGTGTGTTTGGTACATTGTGGTCAGTGGGTCAGTTGCTGTGTATTCGGTCAGGTTGTGGTCAGTGTCTCAGTTTCTGTGTTTTCGGATAGGTTGTGGTCAGTGGGTCAGTTTCACTGTTTTCAGTCAGGTTGTGATCAGTGCGTCAATTTCTGTGTGTTCGGTCTGGTTGTGGTCAGTGGGTCAGTTTCTGTGTGTTCAGTCAGTTTGTGATCAATTGGTCAGTTTCTGTGATTTCAGTCAGCTTGTGTTCAGCGGGTCAGTTTCTGTGTGTTCGGTCAGATTGTGGTCTGTGTGTCAATTTCTGTGTGCTCAGTCTGGTTGTTGTCTGTGGGTCGGCTTCTGTGTGTTCGACCAGGTTGTGGTCAGTGGGTCTGTCTCTGTGTGTTAGTTCAGGTTGTGGTCAGTGGATCAGTAACTGTGTGCTCGGTCAGATTGTGGTCAGTGGGTCAGTTTCTTTCTGTTTGGTCAGGTTTTGGCCAATGGGTCAGTTTCTGAGTGTTCAGTCAGGTTGTGGTCAGTGGGTCAGTTCCTGTGTGATCATTCAGGTTGTTGTCAGTGGGTCAGTTTCCAAGTGTTCGGTCAACTTCTGGTCAGTGGGTCAGGTTCTGTGTGTTTGGTCAGGTTTTGTTCAATATGTCTGTTACTGTGTGCTCAGTCTGGTTGTGCTCATTGCGTCAGTTTCTGTCCTTTCGGACAGGTTGTGGTCAGTGGGTCAGTTTCTGTGTGTTTGGTCAGGTTCTGTTGAGTATGTCAGTAACTATGTGCTCGGTCTGGTTGTGGTCAGTGGTTCAGTTTCTGTGTGATCGGTCAGGTTGTGGTCAGTGGGTCAGTTTCTGTGTTTATGATGAGCTTCTGGTCAGCGGGTCAGTTTTTGTTTGTTCGGTCAGGTTGTGGTCAATGGGTCAGTCACTGTTTGCTCGGTCTGCTTGTTGTCAGTTGGTGAGTTTCTGTGTTTTTGGACATGTTGTGGTCAGTGGTTAAGTTTCTGTGTGTTCGGCCATGCTGTGGTCAGTGGGTCAGCTTCTGCTTCTTCGGTCAGGTTGTGGCCAGTGGGTCAGTTTCTCTTTGTTCATCAGCTTGTGGTCAGTGGGTCAGTTTCTGAGTGTTTGGTCAGTTTGTGTTCAGTATGTCAGTTACTGTGTGCTTGGTCCGGTTGTGGTCAGTGGTTCAGTTTCTGTGTTTTCAGACAGGTTGTGGTCAGTGGGTCAGTTTCACTGTTTTCAGTCAGGTTGTGATCAGTGGGTCAACTTCTGTGTGTTCGGTCTGGTTGTGGTCAGCGTGTCAGTTTCTGTGTGCTCAGTCTAGTTGTGATCTGTGGGTCGGATTCTGACTGAGCACGCAGAAACTGACCCACAGACCACAACCTGACCGAACACAGAGAAAGTGACCCACTGAACACAAACTGACCAACATACCACTACCTGGCCGAAAACACAGAAACTGACCACTGAACACAACCTGACCGAACACACAGAAACTGACCCACTGAACACAAACTGAACGAACACACAGAAACTGATCCAATGACCACAACCTGTCCGAAAACACAGAAACTGACCACTGAACACAACCTGACCGAACACACAGAAACTGATCCACTGAACACAAACTGAACGAACACAAAGAAACTGATCCAATGACCACAACCTGTCCGAAAACGCAGAAACTGACCCACAGACCACAACCTGACCCGAAAACAAAGTAACAGGCATACTGAACACAACCTGGCCGAACACACAGAAACTGTCCCACTGACCACAACCTTACCGAACACACAGAAACTAAACCACTGGACACAACCTGACAAAACAGACAGAAACTGACCCACTGAACACAATCTGACCGAACACACAGACACGGACACACTGACCACAACCTGACCGAACACACAGAAAGTGAGCCACTGACCACAATGGATCAAACACACAGAAACTGCCCCACTGACCACAACGTGTCCGAACACACAGAAACTGACCCACTGAACCCCACCTGTCCGAAATCACGGAAAATGACCCACAGACCACAATCTGACCAAACACACAGAAAATAACCCAGTGACCACGAACTGTCCGAACACACAGAAAGTGACACACAGACCAGAACCAGCCCGAACACACAGTAACAGATCCACTGACCACAACCTGACAGTACACACAGAAACTGACCCACAGACCACAACCAGACTGAGCACGCAGAAACTGACCCACAGACCACAACCTGACCGAACACACAGAAAATGACCCACTGAACACAACCTGACTGAACACACAGAAATTGACCCAGTGACCACTGCTAGATAGAACACAGAGAAACTGACGCACTGACCACCACATGACCGAACACACGTCAACTCACCCACTGACCACAACCTGTCTGACAACACAGAAACTGAACCACTGACCACATCCAGACCCAGCACACAGTAACGGACATATTGAACACAACCTGACCGAACACACAGAATCTGACCAGCTGACCAGAAGCTGACCGAACACACAGAAACTGACCCACTGAAAACAACATGACCAAACAGACGGAAACTGACCCACTGACCACAATCTGACTGACCACAAAGAAACTGACACACTGACCAAAACCTGACTGAAAACACAGAAACTGGCCCATTGACCGCAATTGACCAAACACACAGAAACTGCCGCACTGAGCACAACCTGTCCGAACACACAGAAATTGACCCGCTGACCACAATCTGTACGAACACACAGAAACTGACTCAATGAACACAACCTGTCTGAACACACTGAAACTGACACACAGACCACAACCAGACCGAGCACACAGTAACTGATCCACTGACCAAAACCTGAACTAACACACAGAAACTGACACACTGACCACAACCTGGTCGAACACACAGAATCCGACCCACAGACCACAACTAGACTGAGCACACAGAAACTGACACACTGACCACAACCAGACCGAACACACAGAAGTTGACCCACTGATCACAACCTGACTGAAAACAGTGAAACTGACCCACTGACCACAACCTGTCTGAAAACACAGAAACTGAACCACTGACCACAACCGGACCAAGCACACAGTAACTGACATACTGAACACAAACTGACCGAACATTCAGAAACTGACCCACTGACCACAAGCTGATGAACACAGAGAAACATGACCCACTGGCCACAACCTGACCGAAGAAGCAGAAGCTGACCCACTGACCACAGCATGGCCGAACATACAGAAACTTAACCACTGACCACAACATGTCCAAAAACACAGAAACTCACCAACTGACAACAAGCAGACCGAGCAAACAGTGACTGACCCATTGACCACAACCTGACCGAACACACAAAAACTGACCCGCTGACCAGAAGCTCATCATAAACACAGAAACTGACCCACTGACCACAACCTGACCGATCACACAGAAACTGAATACCTGACCACAACCAGACCGAGCACATAGTTACTGACATACTCAACAGAACCTGACCAAACACACAGAAACTGACCCACTGACCACAACCTGTCCGAAAGGACAGAAACTGACACAATGACCACAATCAGACTGAGCACACAGTAACAGACATATTGAACAAAACCTGACCAAACACACAGAACCTGACCCACTGACCAGAAGCTGACCGAACACTTGGAAACTGATCCACTAATAACAACCTGAATGATCACACAGGAACTGACCCACTGACCACAACCTGACTGAACACTCAGAAACTGATCCATTGGCCAAAACCTGATCAAACAGAAAGAAACTGACCAACTGACCACAATCTGACCGAGCACACAGTTACTGATCCACTTACCACAAACTGAACTAACACACAGAGACATACCCACTGACCACAACCTGGTCGAACACACAGAAGCCGACCCACAGACAACAACCAGACTGAGCACACAGAAACTGACACACAGACCACAATCTGACCGAACACACAGAAACTGACCCGCTGACCACAAGCTGACTGAAATCACAGAAACTGACCAATTGATCACAAACTGACTGAACACACAGAAACTGACCCACTGACCACAACCAGACCGAACACACAGAAATTGACCCACTGATCACAACCAGACCGAGCACATAGTTACTGACATACTCAACAGAACCTGACCAAACACACAGAAACTGACCCACTGATCACAACCTATCCGAAAGGACAGAAACTGACGCACTGAACACACCAGACTGAGCACACAGTAACAGACATATTGAACAAAACCTGACCGAACACACAGAATCTGACCCACTGACCAGAAGCTGACGGAAGACTTGGAAACTGACCCAATGAAAACAACCTGAATGATCACACAGGAACTGACCCACTGACCACAACCTGACTGAACACTCAGAAACTGACCCATTGGCCAAAACCTGACCAAACAGAAAGAAACTGACCCACTGACCACAATCTGACCGAGCACATAGTTACTGATCCACTGACCACAACCTGAACTAACACACAGAGACTGACCCATTGACCACAACCTGGTCGAACACACAGAAGCCGACCCACAGACAACAACCAGACTGAGCACACAGAAACTGACACACAGACCACAATCTGACCGAACACACAGAAACTGACCCGCTGAGCACAAGCTGACTGAAATCACAGAAACTGACCAATTGATCACAAACTGACTGAACACACAGAAACTGACCCGCTGACCACAACCAGACCGAACACACAGAAATTGACGCACTGATCACAACCTGACTGACAACAGTGAAACTGACCCACTGACCACAACCTATCTGAAAACACAGAAACTGAGACACTGACCACAACCTGAACGAACACACAGCAACTGACCCACTGACCACAATGTACCAAACACACAGATACTGCCCCACTGACCACAACGTGTCCGAACACACAGAAACTGAGCCACTGAACACAACCTCTCTGAACACACGGATTATGACCTACTGACCACAATCTGACCGAACACACAGAAACTGACCCACTGACCACAACCTGGCCGAAAAAACAGAAACTGACCCACAGACAACAACCAGACTGAGCACACAGAAACTGACACACAGACCACAATCTGACCGAACACACAGAGACTGACCCGCTGACCACGAACTGTCCGAACACACAGAAACTGACACACAGTCCACAACCAGGCCGAACACACATTAAAAGTCCCACTGACCACAACCTGACAGAACACACAGTAATTGACCCACTGTACACAACCTGACTGAAAACAGTGAAACTGACCACTGACCACAAACTATCCGAAAGCACAGAAACTGACACACTGACCACAACCTGACTGAACACATAGAAACTGACCCACTGGCCACAATGGATCAAACACACAGAAACTGCCCCACTGACCACAACCTCTCTGAACACACGGAATATGACCTACTGACCACAACCTGACCGAACACACAGACACTGACCCACTGACCACAAACTGGCCGAACACACAGAAACTGACCCACAGACCACAATCTGACCGAACACACAGAAACTAACCCGCTGACCACGAACTGTCCGAACACACAGAAACTGACAAACAGACCACAACCAGACCGAACACACAGTAACAGACCCACTGACCACAACCTGACAGAACACACAGAAACTGAACCGCAGACCACAACCTGGCCGAACACACAGAACCTGAACCACAGACCACAATCTGACCGAACACACAGACACTAACCCGCTGACCATGAACTGTCCGAACACACAGAAACTGACACACAGACCACAACCAGACCGAACACACAGTAACAGACCCACTGACCACAACCTGACAGAACACACAGAAACTGACTCACAGACCACAACCTGACCGAACACACAGAAACTGACCCGCTGATCATAAGCTGACCGAAAGCACAGAAACTGACGCACTGAACACAACGTGCCCGAACACAGAGAAACTGACCCACTGACCACAACTAGATGGAACACACAGAAACTGACGCACTGACCACCACATGACCGAACACACAGAAACTGAACCATTGACAACAACCAGACTGAGCACACAATAACTGACATACTGAACACAACCTGATGGAACACACAGAAACTGACCCAATGACAACAACATTTCCGAAAATGCAGAAACTGACCCACTGACCACAACCTGACCAAGCACACAGTAACAGACATATTGAACACAACATGACCGAACACACAGAATCTGACCCGCTTACCAGAAGCTGACCGAACACGTGGAAACTGACCCACTGACCAGAACCTGAATGAACACCCAGAAAAAGACACACTGACCACAACCTGAACAATCACACAGAAACTGAACCACTGACCACAAACTGAACGAACACACAGAAACTGACACACTGACCACAACCGTAACGAACACACAGAAACTGACACACTGACCACAACCTAACCGAACACACAGAAACTGACCAATTGACAACAACCTGACCGAACACGCAGAAACTGATCCATTGAGCAAAAGCTGACAGAACACAAAGGAACTGACCCACCTTCCACAACCTGACTGAACACACAGAATCTGACCCACTGACCACAACATGTCCGCACACACAGAAACAGGCCCACTGATCACAATCTGACCGAACACACAGAAACTGACCCTTTCACCACAAGCTGACCGAACTCACAGGAACTGACCAATTTTCCACAACCTGACCGAACACACAGAAACTGACCCACTGACCACAACCTGATCGAATGCACAGAAACTGACATACTGACAACAACCTGACCGAAAACACAGAAACTGATCCAATGACCACAACTTGTCCAAACACGCAGAAACTGACCCAAAGACCACAACATGACCGAACTCATAGAAACTGACCCACTGACCACAACCTGTCCGAACACAGAGAAACTGACACACAGATTACAATCAGACCGAACACGCAGAATCTGACCCACTGACCTCAATCTGACCGATCATATGGTAACTGCACCACAGACCACAGCTTGACCGAACACACAGAAACTGACCCATTGACCAAAGCTGACAGAACACACAGGAACTGACCCACCTTCCATAACCTGATCGATAGCACAGAAACTGACCCACTGAACACAACATGACCGCACACACAGAAACAGACACACTGATCACAACCTGACCGAACACACAGAAACTGACCCATTGACCACAAGCTATCCAAACACACAGGAACTGACCCACTTTCCACAACCTGACCGAACACACAGAAACTGATCCACTGACCACATTCTGATCGAACACACAGAAATGGAACCAATGACCACAACTTTTCCGAACACACAGTAACTGACCCACTGACCACAACCTGACTGAACGCACAGAAACTGACCCACTGAAAACAACCTGAAAGAACACGCAGAAACTGACCTATTGACCGAAAACTGATCAAAATGACAGAAACTGACCCACTGACCACAACCCGATCAAGCACACAGAAATTGACCCAGAGACCACAACTTGACTGAACACACAGAAACTGACCCACAGACCACAACCTGACCGAACACACATGAAATGAGCCATTGACCACATGCTGGCCGAACACACAGAAACTGAACCACTGACCACAATCTGTCTGAACACAGATAAACTGACCCAGAGTTTACAACCAGACCCAACACGCAGAAAGTGAACCACTGACCTCAATCTGACCGATCATACAGTAACTGCCCCACAGAACACAGCCGACCAAACACACAGAAACAGACCCATTGACCAAAAGCTGACAGAACACATAGGAACTGACCCACCTTCTACAGCCTGACCACACACACAGAAACAGACCCACTGATCACAACCTGACCGAACACGCAGAAACTGCCCCACTGACCACAAACTGATCGAACACACAGAAACTGAACCACTGACCACAACTTGTCCGAACACACAGTAACTGACCCACTGACCACAACCTGACCGAACGCACATAAACTGAACCTTTGACCTCAACCTGATCTAACACACAGAAACTGACCCACTGAACACAACCTGACCGAATACACAGAAACTGATCCGCTGACCAGAAGCTGACAGAGCACAAACAAACTGAACCACTGACGACAAACTGATCGAGCACACAGGAAATAAGCCATTGACCACATTCCAACCGAACACAGAGAAGCTGACTCACTGAACACAACCTTACCGAGCACTCAGAAACTGACTCACTGACCACAAAACTGACCGAACTCACAGTAACTGACCAACTGACCACAACCTGAACGAACACACAGTTACTGACCCACAGACCACGTGAACAAACACACAGAAACAGACCCACTGGCCACAACCTGAACCAACACACAGAAATTGACCCATTGACCACAACCTGAACGAACAGACAGAAATTGACCCATTGACCTCAACCTGAACAAACACGCAGAAACTGACCAATGACCGCAACCTGAACAAACAAACAGAAACTGAGCCACTGACCACAACCTGAACGAACGCACAGAAATTGACCCATTGACCACAACCTGAACAAATGCACAGAAACTGACACACTGACCACAGCCTAACCGAACACACAGACTGACCCCCTGACCACAACCTGAACAAACACACAGAAACTGACCCATTGGCCACAGCCTGAATGAACACACGGAAACTGAGATGTTGACCACAACCTGACCGAGCACTCAGTAACTGACAGACTGAACAACATTCTGACCGAGCACACAGTAACTGATTCAATGACCACAACCTGACCGAACACACAGAAACTGACCCACAGACCACAACCTGAATGAACACACAGAAACTCACCCACAAACCACTACCTGAGCGAAAGCACAGAAACTGTCCCACTGACCGCAACATGACCGAACACACAGAAACTGACCCACCTTCTACAGCCTGACCGCACACACAGAAACAGACCCACTGATCACAACCTGACCGAACACACAGAAACTGACCCATTGACCACAAGCTGACCGAACACACAGTAAATGACCCACTGACCACAACCTGACCAAACGCACAGAAACTGACCCTTTGACCTCAGCCTGATCTAACACACAGAAACTGACCTACTGAACACAACCTGACCGAATACACAGAATCTGACCCGCTGACCAGAAGCTGACTGAGCACAAACAAACTGAACCACAGACCACAACCTGACCGAACACACAGGAAATGAGCCATTGACCACATGCCGACCGAACACAGAGAAGCTGACTCACTGAACACAACCTAACCGAGCACTCAGAAACTGACTCACTGACCACAAAACTGACCGAACACACAGTAACTGACCAACTGACCACAACCTGAACGAACACACAGAAACTGACCCACTGACCACAGCCTGAACGAACACACAGAAACTGAGATGTTGACCACAACCTGACCGAGCACTCAGTAACTGACAAACTGAACAACATCCTGACCGAGCACACAGAAACTGATCCAATGACCACAACCTGACCGAACACACAGAAACTGACCCACAGACCACAACCTGAGAGAATACTCAGAAACTTACCCACTGACCACTACCTGAGCGAAAGCACAGAAACTGTCCCACTGACCACAAGCTGACCGAACACACAGAAACAGACCCACTGACCGCAACATGACCGAACACACAGACATACATCCAATGACCACAACCTGACCAAACACACAGGAAATGAGCCATTGACCACATGCTGATCGAACACACAGAAACTGACCCACTGAGAACAATCTGTCCGAACACAGAGAAACTGACCCAGAGATTACAACCAGACCCAACACGCAGAAAGTGAACCACTGACCTCAATCTGACCGATCATACAGTAACTGCCCCACAGTACACAGCCTGACCGAAAACACAGAAACTGACCCATTGACGAAAAGCTGAAAGAACACTGAGGAACTGACCCACCTTCTACAGCCTGACCGCACACACAGAAACAGACCCATTGATCACAACCTGACTGAACACACAGAAACTGACCCATTGACCACAAGCTGACCGAACACACAGGAACTGACATACTTTCCACAGCCTGACCGAACGCACAGAAACTAACCCTTTGACCTCAGCCTGATCTAACACACAGAAACTGACCCACTGACCACGAACTGATCGAACACACAGAAACTGAACCACAGACAACAACCTGACTGAACACACAGGAAATGAGCCATTGACTACATGCTGACCGAACACACAGAAGCTGACTCACTGACCACAACCTGACCGAGCACATAGAAACAGACCTACTGATCGCAACCTGAATGAACACACAGAAACTACCCCACTGAACACAACTAGACCGAACACTTAGAAACTGACTCACTGACCGCAAAACTGACCGAACACACAGTAACTGACCAACTGACTACAACCTGATCGAACATACAGAAATTAACCAATGACCACGTGAACAAACACACAGAAACAGACCCACTGACCACAACCTGAACGAACACACATAAATTGACCCATTGACCACAACCTGAACAAATGCACAGAAACTGACACACTGACCACAGCCTAAGCGAACACACAGACTGACCCCCTGACCACAACCTGAACAAACACATAGAAACTGACCCACTGTCCACAGCCTGAACGAACACACAGAAACTGAGATGTTGACCACAAACTGACCGAGCACTCAGTAACTGACAGACTGAACAACAACCTCACCGAGCACACAGAAACTGATCCAATGACCACTACCTGAGTGAAAGCACAGAAACTGTCCCACTGACCACAAGCTGACCGAACACACAGAAACTGACCCACTGACCGCAACATGACCGAACACACAGAAATTGATCCAATGACCACAACCTGTCCGAACACGCAGAGACTTACCCACAGCCCACAACATTGAACGAACACACAGAAACTGACCCACTGACCACAACCTGACAGAGCACAGAGTAACTGACAGACTGAATACAACCTGACCGAGCACACAGGAACTGATCCAATGACCAAAATCTGCCCGAACAAGCAGAAGCAGAGCCACAGCCCACAACCTTTCTGAACACAGAGAAACTGACAGACAGACAACAACCAGACCGAACGCACAGAATCTGCCACACTGACCACAACCTGACCGAGCAAAATGAAACTGAACCACTGGCTGCAACATCTCCGAGCACACAGAAACTGACCAACTGACAACAACAAAATCGAGCACGCAGCAACTGACCCACTGACCACAACTTGACCGAACACACAGAAACTGACGCGCTGACCAGAAGCTGATCAAAAACAAAGAAACTAACCCTCTGATCACAACCAGACCGAACACAGAGAAACTGACCCATTGACCACAAGGTGACCGAACACATAGGAACTGACCCACTTTCCACAACATGACCGAAAACACAGAAACTGACCCATTGACCACAACCTGACTGAAAACCCAGAAACAGAACCACTGACAACAACCTGACCGAGCTCACAATAACAGACTCACTGACCAATAAATGACCGAACACACAGAAGCTGAACCAATGACCAGAAACTGATAGAAAAGAAAAAAAATGACCCACTGACCACAACCTGACCGATCACACAGAAAATGACCCACTGACCACAACCTGATCAAACACATAGAAACTGACGCACTGAACACAACCAGATCGAACACACGGTAACTGACCCACTGAACAAAACCAGACCGAGCACAGAGTAACTGACCACGGGACACAACCTGAACGAACACACAGAAACTGACCTGCCGACCGAACACTGATCAAAAAGATAGAAACTGACCCACTGACCACAACCTGACGAATCACACTGAAACTGACCCAATGGCCAGAACTTGACTGAACACACAGTAACTGACCAACTGATCACAACCTGACAGAACACACAGAAACTGAGCAACTGACCACAACCTCTCCGAACAAACAAACACTGACCCACAGAACACAACCAGTCAGAACACATGGAAAATGACCCACTGACCACAACCTGACCAAGCACAAAGTAACTGACCCACTGACCACTACCTGACCGAACACATAGTAACTGACCCATAGACAAGTAGCTGACGAACTCACAGAAACTCAAACACTGACCACAACCAGAATGAGCACACAAAAACTGTCCCACAGACCACAACCTGTCCGAAAACTCAGAAACTGACCCACTGAACACAACCTGACCGAACACACAGAAACTGACCCACTGACCACAGCCAGACCGAGCACACAGAAACAGACCCACTGACCACAGCCAGGCCGAATACACAGAAACTGACCCACTGACCACAACAAGACCGAGCACAAACTAACTGACCCACAGACCACAACCTGACCAAACAAACAAAAGCTGACCCGCTGAACACAACCTGACCGAAAACACAGAAACTGAACAACTGATAACAACCTTACCGAACACACAGAAACTGACCCACTGATCAAAACCAGACCAAACAAACAGAAGCTGACCCGCTGACCACAAGCTGACCGAGAAAACAGAAATTGAAAAACTGAACACAATCTTACCGAACATACAGAAACTGACCCACTGACCACAACCAGACCGAGCACACAGTAACTGACATAATGAACAAACCTGACCGAACACACAGAAACTGAACCACAGACCACAATCTGATCGAACACTGACCACAACCAGACCGAGCACACAGTAACTGACATACTGACCAATAACTTGACCGTTCACACAGAAAATGACCCACTGACCACAACCTGACCAAACACACAGAAACTGACCCACTGAACACAACCAGATCGAACACACAGTAATTGACCCACTGAACACAATCAGAGCGAGTACAGAGTATCTGACCCACGTAACACAACCTGAACGAACACACAGAAACTGACCTGGCAACCGAACACTGATCAAAAAAACAGAGACTGACCCACTGACCACAACCTGACCAATCAGACTGAAACGGACACAATGACAACAACTTTACTGAACACACAGAAACTGATCAACTGACCACAACCTCTCCGAAGACAAAAAAACTGACACACAGAACTCAACCAGTCAGAACACGCAGAAAATGACCCACTGACCACAACCTGACCAAGCACACAGTAACTGACTCACTGACCACAACCTGACCAAACACATAGAAACTGACCCACAGACCACTAGCTGACGAACACACAGAAACTGAAACACTGACCACAACCAGAATGAGCACACAGAAACTGCCCCACAGGCCACAACCTGACCGAAAACACAGAAACTGACCCACTGTACACAACCTGACCAAACACACAGAAACTGACCCACTGAACACAAACTGACCAAAGACGCAGATTCAGACCCACTGACCAAAACCTGACAGAAAACACAGAAACTGACACAATGACCACAACCTGACCAAACACACATTAAACTGACCCACTGACCACCACCTGTCCGAAAACATAGAAACTGACCCACTGACCAAAACCAGACCGAGCACACAGTAACTGACATACTGAACACAACCTGACCGAAACACAGAAACTGACACACAGACCAGAAGCTGACAAAACACACAGAAACTGACCCACTGAAAACAATCTGACCGATCACACAGAAACTGACGCGATGACAGCAACCTGCTCGAACACACAGAAGCCGACCTACAGACCACAGCCAGACTGAACACGCAGAAACTGACACACAGGCCACAATCTGACCGAACACACAGGAACTGACCCGCTTACCACAAGCTGGCTGAGCACACAGTAACGGACCCACTGAACACAACCAGATCGAACACACAGAAATGGACCCACTGATCACATCCTGACTGAAAACAGTGAAAATGACCCACTGACCGCAACCTGACCGAACACACAGTAACTGACCCACTGACCACAGCCAGGCGGAACTCAGAGAAACTGACGCACTGACCACAACATGACCGAACACACGTAAACTCACCCACTGACCACAACCTTTCCGATAACACAGAAACTGAACCAGTGACAACAACCAGACCGAGCACATAGTAACTGACATACTGAGCGCAACCTGACAGAACGCACAGAAACTGACCCACTGACCAGAAGCTGACCGAACACTTGGAAACTGACCCACTGAAAAGAACCTGACTGATCACATAGGAACTGACCCACTGACCACAACCTAACTGAACACTCAGCAACTGACCCATTGGCCAAAACCTGCCCAAACAGAAAGAAATAAACCCACTGACCACAATCTGACCGAGCACACAGTAACTGATCCACTGACCACAACCTGAACTAACACACAGAAACTGACCCACTGACAACAACCTGGTCGAGCACACAGAAGCCGACCCACAGACCACAACCAGACTGAGCACACAGAACCTGACACAAAGACCACAATCTGACTGAAAACAGTGAAACTGACCCACTGACCACAACCTGTCCGAAAACACAGAAACTGAAACACTGACCACAACCGGACAGAGCACACATTAACTGACATACTGAACACAAACTGACCGAACACACAGAAACTGACCCACTGACAACAACCTGACCGAACACACAAAAACTGACACACTGCCCACAACCTGTCCGAAAACACAGAAACTGACCCACTGACCACAACCTGACCGAACACACAATGACTGACCCACTGACCACAATGGACCAAACACACAGAAACTGCCCCACTGACCACAACGTGTCTGAACACACAGAAACTGACCCACTGACCACAACCTCTCTGAACACACGGAATATGACCTACTGACCAAAACCTGACCGAGCACACAGTTACTGACCCACAGACCACAATCTGACAGAACACAAAGAAATTAAACCACTGACCACGAACTGTCCGAACACACAGAAACTGACACACAGACCACAACCAGACTGAACACACAGTAACAGACCCACTGACCAAAGCCTGACAGAATATTCAGAAACTGACCCACAGACCACAACCTGACCGAACACACATAAACTGACCCGCTGACGATAAGCTGGCCGAAAACACAGAAACTGACCCACTGAACACAACCTGCCCGAACACAGAGAAACTGACCAACTGGCCACAACCAGACGGAGCACACAGAAGCTGATGCACTGACCACCACATGACGGAACACACAGAAACTGAACCACTGACCACAACCAGACTGAGCACACAGTAACTGACATACTGAACACAACCTGACCGAACACACAGAATCTAACCCACTGACCACAACCTTTACGAAAAGACAGAAACTGACGCAATTACATCAACCAAACTCGTAAAATAGATAAGGTATAACCAGTGGATGTGGTGTATTTGGACTTTCAGAAGGCTTTCAATAAGGTCGCACGTAAGAGATTAGTGTGTAAAGTTAATGCACATTGGATTGGGGTAAGGTACTGTCTTGGGTAGTGAAGTGGTTGGCAGACAGGAAGCAAAGAGTTGGCATAAATGTGCCTTTTTCCAAGTGGCAGGCAGTGACTAGTGGGGTACAGCAGGGATCGGTGCTAGGACCCCAGCTATTGACAATATATATAAATGATCCAGAGGAGGGAACTAGATATAATATCTCTAAGTTTGCAGATGACACAAAGCTGGGTGGGCGTGTGTGCTGTGAGGAGGATGTAGAACAACATCAGTACGATTTGTATAGGATGGGTGATTGGGCAGATGCATGGCAAATGCAGCATAATGTGAATACATACGAGATTATCTACGTCCCTGGCAAAAACAGGAAGGCAGATTATTGCCTGAGAGGCAATAGATTGGGAAAAGGGGAAGTGCAAAGAGACCTGGGTGTCCATGTGCACCAGTCGCTGAAGGTAAGCATGCAGGTGCAGCAGGCTTTTAAGAAGGCAAATGGTATGTTGGCCTTCTTAGCGAGAGGATTCGAGTACAGGAACAACGATGTCTTACTGCAGTTGTACATTCCTTGATGAGACCACACCTTGAGTGTTGTGTGCAGTTTTGGTCGCCTTATCTGAGGAAGGATGTTCTTGCCATGTAGATAGTGCAGCGAAGATTCATCAGACTGATACCTGGGATTGCAGGAATGGCGTATGAGGAGAGATTCGGTCGATTTGGCTTACATTCGCTAGAGTTTAGAAGAATGAGTGGGGATCTCATTGAAACTTGTACTATTCTAACAGGACTAGACAGACTAGATGCAGGAAGGATGTTCCCCATGGCGGGGAGTTCAGAAGCAGGGTTCACAGTCTAAGGATAAGGGGTAAACCATTTACGACTGAGATGAAGAGGAATTTCTTCACCCAGAGAGTGGTGAAACTGGAATTCTCTGCCACATAGGGCAGCTGAGGCCAAAATCATTAAATATATTCAAGTAGTAGTTAGATATATTTCTTGAGGCTAAAGGGATCAAGTGATATGGGGAGAAAGCAGGACAGGTACTGCATTTGGATGATCAGCCATGATCTCTTTAAATGGCGGAGTAGGCTGGAGGGGCCGAATGACCTACACCTGCCCCCTCTTCTATGTTTCTATATTTCTATACTGTTCTAGGAAACCATCCCAGATACACGCTATGAACTCCTCCTCAAGGCTACCTTGGCGAATTTGATTTGTCCAATCAATAGACTACCGAATAAGGTCAGAGTATGCGGAGTCAGGAGATAAGTAGCAGAATAGGTTGCTAGCTGGCTTCAAGACAGAAAGCAGAGAGTGGGAGTAAATGTTAGCTATTCACAGTGGCAGAAGGTGCGTTGTGGTGTTCCACAACGATCAGTGCTGAGATCACTGCTGTTCACAATTTACATTAACGATTTAAACTATTCAATCAAAACACAATTTCTGAATTTGCAGATGATAACAAATTGGGGCAATAGTCAATAATCTGGAGGAGTGCAATCCATTATAGGGGGATGTTAATAAACTCGAAGAATGAGCAAATAATTGGCAAATTAAGTTCAACATAGATAAATACGAGGTAATACCTTTAGGTAGGAAGAATAGGGAGGTCACTTATCACTTGGTAGGTTCGAATCTAGGTGGGGTAGAGGAACAACATTTCCAATGATTTCAAATACATACATTCACTTAAATTTGCGACATAGGTTAGCAAGGCCACTTAGAAACAAATCAAGCACTAGGGTTTATTCTAGAAGGACACAACAGAAAAGTAGGGAAGTTATGCTGAGCCTGCATCGAACCTTTGTTGGACTGCATTTAGAGTACTGCTTGCAGTTCTGGTCGCCATATGTTAAAAAGGATTTAGATTCAAGGGAGAAAGGGCAGATGAGATTTACAAGAATGATACAAAAATGTGATGGTATACATATAGGAAAAGATTAAATTGCTGGGTCTCATTCCTCTTGAAAAAGGAAGGATGAGGAGTGACCTTATAGGGGTCTTTAATATTATGAAAGGTTTTAATAGATTGGATAAGGAGAGAATGTTTCCACTTGTGGGGAGGAGCATAACTGGAGGCCATCACTAGAAGAGTGACACCAAGAAATCCAATAGATAATTGAGAAGAAACTTATTTTCCCAAACAGTTGTGAGAATTTGGAACTCGCTTCCAAAGTGAGTGGTTGAACCGAATAGTATAGATGCATTTCAGGGAGGCAGGACATGAAGATGAGGGAGAAGGGAACAGAGTGTTACGCTGACAGATTTAGATTTAGACAGGAGGAGGCTCGAGTGTAGCATAAACGCCGGTATGGACTGATTGGGCCGAATGGCCTGTTCCTGTGCTGTATATCTGATGAAATCCTATGTAATCCTATCGAGTCATCATCTTCCAAAAGTCTCTCGATTGAAGAATTGAACGATTGGATTGGAAAATAGCAAGACGCAGAGCATTATTTAAGAGGGAACGAGAGATCAACTAGGAAATTATGGGCTCATTAGACTGCTCTCAGTTGTGGGGAATGTACAACAATCTATTATTAGGACAGAGTGACAGAGCATTCGGAAATAAATGAGCTGATCAGAGAGATCCAGCATGAATTTGTAAAGGTTAAGTCACCTCTGTCGAAGCTAGTTCATCGTTTTGAGGAGATACCTAAAGTGGTAGGTAAAGGACTGTCTATGGATGTTATTCAAATGGAATCTCAGAAGGCATTCGACTAGCTTGTGCATGGAATTGGAGGAAACTTATAGACTTCAAGGACAGGAAATTTACTATATTGCTGGAGACAGATAGTAGGAATAATGGCTCTGTAATCACACTGGCAGGATGTGATTAGTGGTGTCCAACGGGGATCTGAACTGAATCTCAGATATTCAGTAAATTTAACAATGACTTGAAAGAAGGAATAGGGAGTCGTATATTTAAGTTTGCTGGTGAAATTAATTTAACTGACGCAGTAAATAATGCACTCTTGAGCAGAAAGTTGTAAAGGGACATTGATGGATTGGGTGAGTGGGAAAAATGTAGCAGATGGAATGTAAAGTAAAAAAGTGTGAGAACTTCCATTTTGGACGTAAAACAAGATTCCTGTATTTCTTATTTGCTGAAAAACTGGGGAAAATGGAGGATCGGAAAGATTTAGGAATCAAAGTACAGAAATTAGTAAAATCTAGTGGAAAGTTAGGAACATAATTACAAAGACTAGTGGAATGTTAGCCTTTATCTCAAGATGTGGAGATGCCGGAGTTGGACTGGGGTGGACAAATGTCAGAAGTCACACATCAACAGGTTATAGTCCAACAGTTTTATTTGAAATCACAAGCTTTCGGAGCGCTGCTCCTTCGTCAGGTGAAGTGGAGAAATGCATAAAGACACAGCTTATATCTCAATATATAGTTTTATCTCAAGATATAGTTTTATCTCAAGATAGCTGGAATTCGAAGTGGAGGAAGAAAGTTGTCGCTGTACAGAGCACTTGATTACGGAGACATGGTTGCAGCGTGACCAAGACTGGGTGCTGAATATCCAGGGGTATTTGATATTCAGGAAGGAAAGTCAAGAAGGAAAAGGAGGTGGGGTGGCACTGTTAGTAAAGGATGACATCAGAGCAATAGTGAGCAAGGATATTTGCTCAGAAAATCAAGATGTAGAATCAGTTTGGGTGGAGCTAAGAAGCACCAAGGGGCAGACAACATTGGTGGGAGTTGTCTGTAGGCCTCCAAACAATAGTGGATCTGTAGGGGATGGCATCAAACCGAAAAATAGAGATGAGTGCAACAAGGGTTGTACAGTAATCATGGGTGGTTTTAATCTACAAATAGGCTGGCCAAACCAAATTAGCATTATTAGAGTGGAGGATGAATTACTGGAGCGTGCACAAGATTGTAATTTAGGCCAGTACGTTAAGGAGCCAACCAGGGAACATGCTATCCTAGATTGGGTATTGTGCAATGAGAAGGGGTTAATTCATAATTTAGTTGTTATGGATACTTTAGGAAGAGTTACCATAATATGATGCAATTCTTCATTATGATGGAAAGTGAACAATTCCAATCAACCAAATTTTTAACATTACTGTGGAGTAGGAATTCCTGGAGTGTTTACAGGATGGTTTCCTGGACCAATATGTCGAGGAACCAAACAGAGATCAGGCCATATTAGAATGGGTATTTTGTAACGAGAAAGGATTAATTAGCAATCTTGTTGTACGAGGCCCCTTGAGTCAGATGATCATAATATGATCGAATTCATCATTCAGATGGAGAATGACGTTGTCGACTCACAGGCTTGGTACCTAAATTTAAATAAAGGAAACTACGACGGTCTGAGGCGCAAGTTGGGTAGGATTGCTTGGGGAATGTCACTCAAAGGGTTGATGGTGGATATGCAATGGCAAACATTCAAAGACCGCATGGATCAACTACAGTATTTGTTCATCCCAGTTTGGCATAAATATAAAACGAAAAACGTGACTCAACCGTGGCTACCAAGGGAAATTAGGGATAGCATAAGATCCAAGGAGAGGACATATAAATTGGCCAGAAAAAGCAGTAAACGTGAGGATTGAGATCAGTTTAGGATTCAACAAAGCAGCACAAAGGGATTAATTAAGAAAGGGAATATAGAAATAAGTGTAAGCTTGTAGGGAACATAAAAACCGACTGTGAAAGCTGTTATAGATATGCGAAGGGAAAAACATAGGTGAAGTCAATCGTAGGTCCCTTGCAGTCAGAATCAGGGGAATTTATAATGGGGAACAAAGAAATGGCCGACCAATTAAATACATATTTTGGTTCTGTCTTCACAAAGGAGGACACAAATTACCTCCCAGAGATGTCGGGGAACATAGGGTCTGATGAAAGGGAGGAACTGGAAGAAATCAGTATTTGTACGGAAATGGTGTTAGGGAAATTGATGGGATTGAAGGCGGATAAATCCCCAGGGCCTGATAATCTACATCCTAGTGTACTTAAGGAGGTGGCCCTAGAAAAAGTAGATGCATTGCTGATCATCTTCCAAAATTCGATGGAATCTGGAACAGTAACCATGGTTTCGAGTGTAGCTAATATTACCCCACTATTGAAAAAAGGTGGTAGAGAGAAAATGTGGAATTACAGACGGGTAAGCCTGACATCGGTAATGGGGGAAATGCTAGAGTCCATTATAAATGATGTAATAGCAGAGCACTTGGGAAACAGTGACAGGATCGGATAAAATCAACATGGATTTACAAAACGTAAATCGTGCTTGACTAACCTACTGGAATTTTTTGAGGATGTAACTGGTAAAATAGATAAGGGAGAACCAGTGGTTTTGTTGTATTAGGACTTTCAGAAGGCTTTCGATAAGGTCCCGCTTAAGAGACTAGCGTGTTAATTTAAGCAACATGGGATTGTGGGCAAGGTATTGAATTGGATAGAGAACTGATTGGCAGAGAGAAAGCAAAGAGTTGGAATAAGCGG
Organism: Somniosus microcephalus; assembly: GCF_052327205.1. Lineage (NCBI taxonomy): Eukaryota > Metazoa > Chordata > Chondrichthyes > Squaliformes > Somniosidae > Somniosus > Somniosus microcephalus. Next base: position 51,925,822 of record NW_028225184.1, read on the forward strand.
GTCTTTTTCCGAGTGGCAGGCAGTGACTAGTGAGGTACCGCAGGGATCTGTCCTTGGACCCCAGCTATGCACAATATATAATAATGATCTAGACAAGGCAACTAGATGTCATATCTCCAAATTTGCAGATGACACAAAGCTGGGTGGTCGTGTGTGCTGTGAGGAGGATGCTGAGAAACTCCAGGATGATTTGGACAGGTTGGCTCATTGGGCAAATGCATAGCGGATGCAACATAATATGGATATATTTGAGGTTATCCATTTTGGTGGCAAAAACAGGAAGGCAGATTATTATCTGAATGGCAATAGATTGGGAGAAGGGGAAGTGCAACCAGACCTGGGTGCCCTTGTGCACCAGTCGCTGACGGTAAGCCTGCAGATGCAGCAGGCATTTAAGAAGGTAAATGGTATGTTGGCCTTCTAAGTGAGAGGGTTTGTGTTCAGGAAGAGTGATGTCTTGCTGCAGTTATACAGGGCCTTGCTAAGACCACATCTTTAGTAGTGTGTGCAGTTTTGGTCGCCTTATCTGAGGAAGGATGTTCTTGCCATGGAAGGAGTTCAGCGAAGATTCACCAGGCTGATACTTGGGATGGCAGGAATGACGGATGAGGAAAGATTGGGTCGATTGTGCTTGTACTCGCTGGAGTTTAGAAGAATGAAAGGGTATCTAATTGAAAGTTAAAATTCTGACAGGTCTGGACAGACTAGATGCAGGGAGGATGTTCCCGATGGTCTGGGAGTCCATAACCAGGGGTCACAGTCTAAGGATAAGGGGTAGGCCATTTACGACAGAAATTAGGAGGAATTTCTTCACCCAGAGAGTGGTGAACCTGTGGAATTCTCTATCACAGAAGGCAGTAGAGGACAATACATTAAATATATTCAAGAAGGAGTTGGATATATTTCTTAAGGCTAAAGGGTTCAAGGTGTATGGGGAGAAAGCAGGGGCCGGGTTCTGAATTTGTATGATCAGCCATGATCGCATTGGATGGCAGAGCAGGCTCGTGGGGCCGAATGGCCTACTCCTGCTCCTATCTACTATGTTTCTATGTTTCTAATCCGAAAGTAGGGCCCTTAATCTAAACAAAGCAAAGTACGAAATATGAGGAGGGAGTTGGATATAATAGTTTTGGGAGCTTAATTTAATTGCATGACAATGGATTGCAATGCTTAACGTTGAAGGAACGAAAGCAAGAATTGCAAAAGTTATAAATTCCTTTCTGGTGCAAAAACCGAAAAGAAAAAGCGGCCCAACAATGGATAAGCAAATAAATTTAGGATAGAATTAGCTCCAAAGAGAATCCATATAGAGTTGCCAGAAGTAGCAAGCCTGAGGATGGGGAGCAGCTTAGAGTTCAGTAGAAAAGGACCAAGAGTTTGATAAAGAGGGGAAAATAGAGTTTGAGAGTAAACTTGGAAGGAACATAAAAGCGGATTGCAAAAGCTTCCACAAGTATCTAAAAAGAAAACGATTAGTGCAGAAAAATGTAGGTCCCTTACAGCCAGAAACGGGCGAGTTTATAATGGGGAACAAAGAAATGGCTGGGCAATCAAACAATACTTTTTTCTGTCTTCACATAAGAGCACATTAATAACATCCCAAAAATTGTAGGGTACCTGAGGTCTAGGCAGAACGAGGAATTAAATAATTTAGTATTAGTAAAAAAATAGTGCTGGAGAAATTAAAGGGACTGAAAGCTGATAAATCCCTAGCATCTGATAATCTGCATCCCAGAGTACCATAATAGGTAGCCATGGAAATTGTGGATGCATCGGTTGTCATCTTCCATAATTCTATAGATTATAGAACAATTTCTGCAGATTGAAGGGTGGCAAATGTAACCCCACTATTTAAAAATTGAGGGGGAGAGAAAACCGGGAACTACAGACCGGTTAGCCTAACATCAGCAGTAGGTAAACTACTGGAGTCTATTATAAAGGATGTGGTAATCGGACACTTAGAAAATTTGAACGGGATTAGAAAATGTCAACATGGATTTATGAAAGGGAAATTGTGTTTGACAAACCTACTGGAGTTTTTTAAGGATGTAATTGGTAGAATAGATAAGGGAAACCTAGTGGATGTGTCGCATTTGGCTTTTCTGGTGGCCTTTGATAAAGTCTCATATAACAGTTTTGTGTGCAAAAGTAAGTATATGTGATTGGGGGTAATATACTGGCATGGATTGTTAATTGGTTATAGACAGGAAACAGAGTAGGAATAAATGGGTCTTTTTCGGGGTGGCAGGCAGAGACTATTGGGGTACCGCAGAGATCAGTGCTGCGGCCCCAACAATTCATAAAATATACCAATGATTTGGATGAGGGACAAAATGTATTATTGTGAAGTTTTCTGATGACACAAAGCCAGGTTGGATTGTGATTTGTCAGGAGAATGCAAAAAGGCTTCAAGGCGATTTAGAAAAGTTGAGTGAGTGGGCAAATATATGGCAGATGCAGTATAACGTGGATAAATGTGAAGTTATCCACTTAGGTATGAAAAACAGAACGGCAGAGTACTACTTTAAAGGTAATAGATTGGAAAATGTTGATAGACAAAGGGACCTGGGTGTCCTTGTACACCAGTCGCTGAAAGTAAACATGCAGGTCCAGCAACGGTTAGGAAGGAAAATGGCATGTTGGCCTTCATTGCAAGAGGTTTGTGCACAGGATCAAGGATGTCTTACTACAGTTATACAGGGCCGTGGTGCGACCTCACCTTGAGTACTGTGTGCAGTTTTTGTCTCCTTACCTAAGAAAGGATTTATTTGCCCTAGCGGGAGTGCAGCGAAGGTTCACCAGACAGGCTCCTGTGATGGTAGAACTGCCGTATGAGGAGAGATTGGGTCGACTAGGCCTGTAGTCGCTAGAGTTTAGAAGAATGAGAGGGAATCTCACTGAAACGTATAAAATTCTGACAGGGTTTGACTGGGTGCAGGGAGGATGTTTCCCCTGACTGTGGGGACTTGAACGAGGGGTCGCAGTCTGAGTATACGGGGTAGGACATTTAGAACTGAGATGAGGAAAAACTTCTTCATCAGAGGGTGTTGAACCTCTGGAAATCTCCACCAGAGAAGGCTGTGGAGGCCATAGCACAGAATATATATAAGAAGGAGAGAGATAGATTTCTAGACACAAAAGGCACCAAGGGATATGACGAGAGAGTGGGAATATGGTATTGAGATAGAGGAACAGCCATGATCATATTGAATGGTGGAGCAGGCTCGATGGAACGAATGGCCTACTCCTGCTTATATTCTCTATGATAGACCCCTTCTGGTGGAACTGCATTCAGTTCTGGGCAGTGGACCATATGAATGATATGAAGGCCCAAAAATTGCGGTCAGTCTCGATGGAGCTGCAGAGAACTGAGACTTGCTCTTCGGCACTGCTTAGTTGTGGGCAGCATATGACATCACTAAGGCCAGGAGTGTAGCCTACAGCCAATGAGTAAGTGAAGACACGCCCACAAAAGCAGTGAAAACGAAGCCACGCCCACATTAACCTCTTTCAGTCTCTTCCATTTTAATTACATTTTAAAAAACTTTCCAAACTTCTAAGAACTTCTAAAAATATTTAACTAACTGGTGCTTGTACTTTTTTATATATCCGCCGTTTGTTTTATTTGTTTTCATCAAAACCACAATCTATTGGTCCCTCTCTATACAACCTCTTGTTTTGACACCCAGAAAAAGTCTAACAATGTTTTATATCTCCTACAGGTAATGCTGTTGAACTTCAGAAATACATTCCCAACCATATTTTCAATGTTAATTTCCAGTATCAAAATATATTTTTCAGACATCATTTAGACTGTTAATAAATAAATCTGCTCTCCACGTTATAGAGGGATTATGTTGTTTGTTATAGAAACATAGAAGATAGGAGCAGGCCATTCGGCCCTGCTCCGCCATTCAACGAGATCATGGCTGATCATCCAAAGCCTAGCACCCGGTCCCTACAGCGACAGCCATCCCACACAAGCTCTATCCCCGTAACCCCGCGTATTTAATCCCCCCTCAGAATAAGGGCCACTTTTTTATCATGGTCAATCAACCTCACCCGCACATCTTTGGACTGTGGGTGGAAACCAGAGCACCCGGAGTAAAACTCACGCAAACACGGGGAGAAAGTGCAAACTCCACACAGGCAGTCACCCAAGGCCGGATTTTACCTGGGTCCCTGGCACTGTGAGGCAACAGTGCTAACCACTATGCCACCGTGCTTCCTTTATGTTGAAAGTACAGAATTGTTCACTGAAATCTGCTAGAAGTTAGAAGGGGTAAGGATACCGATCAGCAATGATCGAATTGAATGGCAGAAACAGGCTCGAGGGACTGAATGGCCTAGTTCGATTCCGATGTTCCTATATGCTAATTATGGTGTGGTTTGCTGAAGTGCTCACAGTATTCCAGGTGTAATATATATCTTGCTTAGGTCGAAATTGGTTGACCAATCAGCCCCCGACACTGAACTAAATTGCCCAGAGTTTTGCCCACTCATTAAGGTAGCAATGTCCCATTACAACGGTCTGCTGCTATCGCCAGAATATACAGCTTAGTGCCGTCAGTGGAGTTGGATATCTGGAACTTTATTCGTTCCAGTAACTCATAGATCAATGCAGTTAAAACACGAGGCCGCATTACAGAATCCTGGGGACACCACTTGTCACTTTTTGTCAGTTAGATTACAGACACATTATTGCTGCTCTATGATTCGTAACTGCTAATCAATTCAGTACCAATGTCACTAATTTGTCTTCAATTCCATGCGCTTTACCGGACAAATGCTCGACTTAATATTACGATGACTTATTTTGATCTAACCTGTGTATAATTTTGTTAACAACTCAAGTCCCGTTTTATCCAGCTTCCCTGGCATTCCACTCTCCTTAATTTGCATGAATGATTTATTGGTGAACAATCCACAGCGGCATTCTGTGCCTCTCCTGGCATTCTCTGAAAGGTCCATCGAGATTTCTGTCAATCTTTTCATACGAGCAGCAACGCCCACTCCCGCTCCTGCTCTGTTGCTGATCACGACACCCATCACTCTTGCTGAAGCCTAATCACACAATCTATTTATCCATCCCAGTCAAGTAATTCACCACTATCCCCTTGGGTTGTTCAATGTGTCAACCAGCACCGCTACCAATTTCCATCCGGATTAATTGTTCACTATTATTATATATATGTACAAAGTGTGAAGTGGAAGGATATACGTGGATCAACATATGTAAGTGAAATCAGGATAACACTTACTACGTAGAAACTAATTTCCAAAATGGGGTTGAAGAGCAGAGGAAACTGGGGGAACAGGGCACAAATCACTAAGATTTGAGACACAATTTAATTAACACATAACAAAACAAAGAACGCCCTGGGATTCATTTCTTAAGGCAGACCACATTGGAGCACTCTCAACAGTTCTGGTCTTAATATTATAAACTGGATATAGAGGCACTGGAGGAGGTGCAATGTATATTTACTACGATGATACCAGGCCTGAAATAATGTAACTATCAGAAGAGATTGAAAAGGCTCGGGCACTTTTCTCTAGGTATATAAAGACGAAGGGGTGATGTGAAAAAGCTCTTTAGGATTATGAACGGGTTTGATAGGGCAGTTGTAGAGAACATTTTTCCACTTCCGTGGGAGACCAGATCTAAGGTCCATCAACATAAGATCGTCATTGATGAATCTAATAGGGAATCCAGGAAAAACCTCTTTATCCAGAGAGTAGTTAGAATATGGAACTCGCTAGTTGAGGAGAAGGATATGTTGATGGGGTCAGAAGGAGAGGGTGGGAGGAGGGTCGTGTAGAGCATAACAGCAGACATGGAATTAATGGGTCGAATGACCTGTTTCTGTGCTGCCGTATAATGTAATGCAAACAAACAAGGCAGTTGCAATCCATGTGGGTGATTGCTGAATTGCTTTGATCTATTGGCTTTGCCTGAGACTTGACTCACAATGGCAACATCATGAACCTCGCTGAAGCCTCCCAACGTGCTTCCGCATTCTAGCACCTGTGGTAGCACTGTGGCCCTAATCACCAAATCTCAACGCAGACTCTACTCTTGCTCATCTGTTACCTACACTTACATTCACCCCTTCAACATGATCCACGCTCCTGGTCTCTCCACAAGACATAGTTGCCTTAAAAACTCCAGTCCCATCCGAGTCTCTTACTAAGATATGCTTTCTCCCTTTCATCCCAGGACCTGTTCATTGAGCGACTCCTTGTCCTCAGTGTTTTCAGTTCCCATGTCAGTTTCTCTCCCCACCCCGTGTGTTCGGAGCTCGGCTGTGTTCCTAAACCTCTCCCTCCTCTAATACCCAAACCCACCATCACCTCCCCTAGAAATTTTCATCTCAGTACACTCCTCTATTCCTAAGGTCATCCACTCAGCTGCCTCTGATCCTTCAACTCCTTCCCTTGCCCTGCAAAAGAAACCATCCCCTTATCCCGCTCACCCTGCCCTGAACTTGAATTGCATTTTATTTCCTATTATCTCCCATCTCCCCATATGCCCTATCTGAACTCGTTCTGAGCACGAACACCACCTCCTACTCCCTTGACACAAGAGAGCACAAGTACCTCCCTGCTCTGCAGAAAGTGCCAGGGAATATTTACCATTCACCTGTGAGGAAGGTAAGGACCTCGGGTTAAAGTTTCATCCAAGGTTTGGTATCTCCACAGTGCATCACTCCCTCAGTACTGCAGTGGGCGTGTCGGCCCAGATTATGAGCTCCAGTGTTTGGAATGGGGCTCGAACCCACAATCATCTGACTCAGAGACGAGAGAGTGATAAACACTTACTGCACTGAACTTCGCACATCACAAAGACGGAGAATTCTAAGATGTTTCTCCACTCGCTTTGATGGGTTATCCCACCATTTGCTTGCAACTTTAGATGCCCTGAAAAGTGCATTAGCGCCTTCTGTCGGCGAACAACGCCATCACAAAAGCAGGTCACTAACATCAATCCCTTTCTATTTCGGTAGAGCATAAATTCATAGCATGATACCGTCTCTCAGGAACAGAAGTAGTCCACTGCACCCATCATGTCTGTGAAAGCTGTGTGAAAGAGCTGTACAATTGTGTCCCACACCCCAGGTTTTAAATTAAAGCTGGACATTAGCGCCCTTCAATACATGTCCAATTGAATCATGAGTGTTCCGGTGGAATCTGTATCCAGCACCTTTTCACTTATTGCTTTACCAATCTTAAAATCATCTGAGTGAAGAAATTCTCCGCCGGTCCCTTCTTGTTCCTTTCTCAATTATTTTAAGCCACTGAGCTCTATTTATGGACCCAGTTTCCAGAGGATACATATTCTCCCTATTTGCTCAAACTTACCCCTCTTAATTTAGAATACACCAATAAGGTTCTCCCTTAACCTTCTCTGCACAATCGCAGATTCTGCAATCTCTCCACGTAACTGAAGTCCCTCACCCCCGGATCATCCTGGTAAACCTTCACTTTACCCTATACAAGTCCTTGACATCGGTCTTAAAGTTTGGTGCCCAGAACACTACACTATACTCCAGCTGCCAGCAAGTCAATGCTTTATAAATGTTTAGCATGATTTTTACCGTAGAACTTCAGCTGAAACCTGAAATTACCCTGAATGAAGAATCTGGCGTGTATTTACCCGGAGAGAACATCACAATTACCTGCAATGGCGACATAAATTCCCCGGGTAGCGATTATACCTTTTATAAAGATGGGGACAAACTTCCATTTCCCACTACCAGCAGAGTGTCTTACATTGCGTCAACCAGCAGATATCAGCAAGGAGATTACCAGTGCAAGTATGGATACCTTGTCAACGAGCAATGGACCTGGTCCTCACTTAGTGCCTCGGAGTGAGTAACAGTAACAGGTGAGTGAGACGGGCAGCGTTTTTGCAATATCACAACTGGTAAGATTTTATTTATCTGGAGAGACTAGATGAGATGGTTTTGTACCTTAAAGCTGAAAAGAATAAGGGGCGGCTCAATAGAGATGTTCAAAATTATAAGGGTTATCGACAGAGTAAATAAAATAGAAACTGAACCAAAGGCACAGATTTAAGATCATTGGCAAAAGATCCAGAGAGGAACTAAAGAGCACTGTGTTACACGGCGAGATGTTGTGATCTGGAATGCCAAGCCTGGAAGGGTGCTGGAGACATATTCAATAGCAACATTCAAGAGGGAATACATTTTTGATGCATAGTAATGACCTGGACTTGGTTATACAGATCATAAGTCTCAAAGTTGGCAGACGAGAGGAAACTCGGAAATATAGTGAGCAATGAGGAGGACAGTAATAGACCTCCGGAGGACAATTACACAATCCCAAACCAGCGACCTCCACCAACCAGAAGACAAGAGCTTCAGGTGTATGGGAACACCATCACCACAAGGCACCCCTCCCACTCTCAGACCATCCTGACTTGGAAATATATTGTAATTCCTTCATTTTTCACTGCATTAAACCGTGGAACTCCCTGCGGGAGCACTGTGTGAGCACCTTCCCCACACAGATTGCGTCGGATCAAGAAGAATACCCACCCCCATCTTCTCAAGGCCAACTTGATATAGGGAACAAATGACGGCCTTACCATCAGCGGCCTCACCTGGAATGATTCAAAAATATTTTGGGACCACCGAAATAACTCCATTATTTGAAATGCGAATCCGCAGAGTTAACGTGGAGGTTCAGTAATCTTACCACATGTTCATCTTCGCTAAGTTAGCAGAAATAGCGATGCCCAATTAAGCATTTTCCATGTTCCGCCTGTATTCCAGAGTAAATTTTCTGGCCTAATATCTGACTTTGGAAAGAGAATCGAAGCTGATTTATTTTCTTTGACTCTGCCATTTGATTTCCTACATTTCAGCTGTGACTTGAGCTCCAAAGTATTACATTGTCTGTGAAGCGATTTAGGAGTTGCTGAGTTCCTGAAAGGTGCTATATAAATGCAAGTTTTCTCTTGCTTTTAATCAGGTCCCGAACTCCACTTTTGTGGAATCTCAGTCCCCAATGAAAGGACTTCCCTCCAACGTAGCACAATCACTTTTGAGTGAACAAATGACATGAACAACCGCAGATCTATTTCTAATTGTGCTTTCCGTCAATTTTACCTCAGATCCGCTAACAAAGCCAGTGATGTCTCTTGAACAACCGAGTGGGGTGTATGTAGTAGGAGAGAGGGTCACCATTACCTGCACTGTGACCAGAGATTATCGCAATAAAGCCTTCTACTTTGACAGAGATGGCCCAATGCTGTCCTCTAGCCCAATCGTAACAAAGGGCAACATTGCAACATTCTTGATTACACAGCGTAACCAAAGAGGGCGGTACCAATGCCAATATGGAATCTCCTTCAATGGAAGGCAATTATTTTCCCCGCTGAGTGAGGCTATTACGCTGACAATAGTAGGTGAGTAACAGGGGGCAGAGTTTATTAATATGCCTATGCAACATGCTTGGTATTTTCAAAAATCCATGTGTTATTCACAATACCAAAATGAAATGTTTAACGTTAGGAGAATGGAATAAAAGCGAATGGCCTTTGATCTCATTGCTCAAAGCTTGACAGGATCCGTGTAACAATGGCCCTGAATACACCGCTGTGCATCTACTGTTATTAACAGCAATACTGAGATATTGCACCTGAAATTTGTCTCGGGTGGAGGAGCAAAAAAGACGAAAGTGAATCGGCTGCACGTTTTTACGCTATCCGATTCCATTGTGTGTGATATTAAACCTACTCGCTCAGCAGAAAACTGGCCGGTGGTCATTTACATTGTCCTGGCTATATCCAGCTCACAGCTTACAGCTCATGGTGGGCAATTGTGAGCAAATCCACCAAGCGGGAAAGAGCTTGTTTCGGGCCGGTTTCACGATTTACACTCCGCCCGATTTTACCATTAATTTACTTCAGTACAACGTAAAATCGGGTCGGCTGATTGGGTCACAACCTTTCGGAAATTACTTTCATTTGACTTGAAGGAGAGTATAATAGTCTGGGGTGAAAAGCGGATTGCAGAACCGTTCACGCCCGGCGGGATATTGATTTCTTGTTATCCTCACAGCTCATCCTCACAAACCATTAATATCACTTAACCTTCTGGATCAAATATTTGTGAGAGGGGAGATGGTCAGAGTTACCTGTAGAGCCCGATCTCCATATTCAGGGAGCATGTTCTATTTGTACAGAGGAGGGCAAAATAATCCAATCAAAATGGTCAAAGCCAATTCATGGGAATCCGCGGTCATCTTTGACATCACGGACAGCATGGGGACTGGGTCAGAAGATTACTCCTGTGTGTATAAGGGAACAATGTCAGAGCGGCAGATAACCTCAGACCGAAGTGATACCGTGGAGGTAACGGTAATGGGTAAGAATCAATTTTTTCACTGTAATACAATCGGATATCACTGCTTGTCTCTCACATAATGACAATATCGGAGAATGAAACATATGGCCTGCGGTAGCATTACATGGGCGATAGCGATTTGCCGCTCATTTTATGACCCGCCTGATTATGTTTTCCATTTAATTATGTGTACAAAATCAAATTGCGGCCGCCTGATTCAAGGATCCGCCTAAGAAAATGTTTATCACTAGAGGTTCGAACAATCAACGATTAGTGCCACAATGACAGCACGGCGCCAGGGATTTAACCCCACTGAGTGTACTGTCATCTCAAGAAGCTCTGCAAGCTTACAGGAGAATCTGCGTGCTGAGATTTTCAATAAGATCTTGATATGCACGATATTTTAATCTAATTATCTCGTGGGTTTCCATCTCTCTCCCTGCATTGCATTTCGATAGTATTTCAATTCCACGGGACCTTCACCAGCCAGAACGACAAGGGCAGCAGACTCATGGGAGCAACATCCGCTCCAAATTCACCTCCACATAAACACTGTGACTACTAGAGCTGGTCGGAGGCAGGGAATTCTGTGGCGAGTGTCTCACCTCCTGACTCCACAAAGCCTTTCCACCATCTCTTTGCACAAGTCAAGAGTGGGATTGAATACTCTCCACATCTCTGGATGAGAGCAGCTGCAACTCAGGAAGCGTGACACAATCCAAGACAAAGCAGGTCACTTGATTGGCAAATTATGCAGCACTTTAAACAGTCACTCTATCCACCACCGGCACAAAGTGGCTGCAGTGTTTACCATCTACAAGTTGCACTGCAGCAAGTCACCAAGACTTCTTCGGCAGCACCTCCCAAACCTGCAACCTCTCCCACCTAGAAGGATAAGTGCAGGAGGCGCATGGGAACACCTCCACCTCCAAGTTCACCTCCAAGTCACAAATCAGCCTGACTTGGATATATATCATCATTGAGATCCCAACCTTGCGCTTTACATGAAAATCCCCAGATGCATTTCTAATTGTACTTTCTATTTATTTCACCACAGCTCCGCTAATAACACCAGTGATAACTCTTGATCAACCGAGTGGGGTGTATGTAGTAGGAGAGACGGTCACCATTTCCTGCACCTTGACTGAAGATTATCGAGATAAATTGTTGTACTTTTACAAAGATAATCAATATCTGCAATCCTATCAAAATATCAGAAAGGACAACATTGGAAAAATCCCAGTTACCAGTAAAGGCCAGGGAGGGCGGTACCAGTGCCACTATAAAACCTCTGTCAAGGGAAGACGGTTAGAATCTCATCGTAGCGAGTCTGTGACGGTCACTGTAGCAGGTGAGTGACAGGGATCAATGGATTTTGTATGATTTTTATCAAGCTCTTGGAATTTTTATAAAATCATGCTTTAATCATTGGAACAACATGAATGTTTTAATATTAGGATAGAGGAAGAAACCGAATGGGTTTTGAACCTATTGATCAATTCTCGAAAGGATTCATGTAATTCTGGACCTGTGTTCAATTGATGTGAATCCATTACCGACAAAGGGCATTACTGGAGATAAGGCGATGAAATTCGTCACGGGCGGTAGCTCAAAACGGGCGTTAGCGATTCGGCCGCCCGCTTTCAGCCCTGCCTGATAAAGCTTTCCATTTAATTATGTGTATAAAATCGAATCATAAACACTATGTTCAAGGATCCGCCTCCAAAAAAATATCCCACTTCATGTTTAAACTTTAAATTTTATTGCCACAATGAAAGCACAGCGTGTGGGATTTAACTCCACTGAGTGTAGTGTCAGCTCAAGAAGCTTTCCAGATGGGCTGGCCATAACAGATTACAGGTTTCTCTGTCCGAGAACAGAATCTGCGTGCCAAGACTTTCAAAATGATCCTATTATGTGTGATATTTTAATCGAATTACTTTGTGGGTTTCCATATCTCTCTCTTCATTGCATTTCGTCAGCATTTCACTTACACGGGACCTCCACCAGCCAGAAGGACAAGGGCAGCAGGTGCATGGGAACAACATCCACTCCAAATTCACCTTCAAATAAACACAGTGGCTACTAGAGCAGGTCTGAGGCAGGGAATTCTGCGGCGAGTGTCTCACCTCCTGACTCCACAAAGCCTTTCCACCATCTCCTTGCACAACTCCAGAGTGTGATTGAATACTCTCCACATCTCTGGGTGAGAGCAGCTGCAAATCAGGAAGCGTGACACAATCCAAGACAACGCAGCTCACTTGATTGGCAAATCATGCAGCACATTAAACATTCACTCTGTCCACCACCGGCGCAAAGTCGCTGCAGTGTTTCCCATCTACAATATGCACTGCAGCAAGTCACCAAGGCTTCTGCGGCTGCTCCTCCCAAACCAGCGTTCTATTCCTCCTAGAAGGACAAGGGCAGCAGGTACATGGGAACATCACCGCCGAAAAGTTCCCCTCCAAGTCACACACAATCCTGACTTGGACATATATTGCTGTTCCTTCATCGTTGGTACGTCCAACGCTTACAATTCATTACATTGTTGTGCACTTTGACCACACCGGCCTCACTAAGGTTCAATTAGAAGGCCACCCACACCTTCTGGAGGGGAAACTAGGGATTGACAGTAGTTGCTGGACATGCCAGCGACAACCACAATGGTATATATAAAAATAATTGTGTGCTCGCAAAAACGGCTAAATTATTTCAAAAGTGTGACACTCAAAGCCTCGCTTAGATCGGTTGCTCACTGCCTTCTGTTGGCGGGGGTATCTTACTTGCAGTGGTACCAGTCGCTGCTATGGGAATAATGAAGACTTTCACTCTCTCTGATCTCATCTTCACCTTGCTAAAGTAACAGCACTGGGCATTTCAAAGCAACCATTTCCTTGTTCCGCTCGCATCCCCGAGTAAAATCTCTGGCCTGAAACCGGACTTTGGACCGAGAACTTGAGCGGATTTTGGTTCTTTGGCACCACCATTTGATTTCCCACATAACAACAGCGAATACACTTCAAGATTACTAAATTGGCTGTAAACTGCTTTGGGACGTCCCATGGTTATGCATGGCGCTGGAGAAATGCAAGTCAATCTTTTTTTATAATCAATTCCCGAACTCCCCTATTGTGGAATCTCTGTATCCGATGGGAAACTGTGCTTCAACACCGCACAATCATCAATGAGTTCCCAACCTTGCACTGCACGTGGAAATCCGCAGATCCATTTCTAATTGTACTTTATATTTATTTTACCACAGATCCGCTAACTACACCAATGATATCACTTGATCAACCGAGTGGGGTGTATGTAGTAGGAGAGGCGATCACCATTACCTGCAATGTGACCGGAGTTTATCGAGGCAAATCGTTCTACTTATACAAAGATAATCAATACCTGCAATCTGATCAAATGGTCAGAAAGGACAACATTTTAACAATCCCGGTTAACAGTACTGACCAAGGAGGGCGGTACCAGTGCAAATATGGGACCTTCGTCAATGGAAGGTGGTTAGAAACTCAGCGCAGTGAGTCTGTGATGGTCACTGTAGCAGGTGAGTGACAGGGAGCAGAGGATTTTAGTATTTTTCCAGCACTCTTGGTATGTTTATAAAATCATGCTTCTATCACTGTAACTGAATTAATGGTTTAATATTTGGAGAGAGGAATAAAACAGAATTGGTTTTAAGAACATAAGGATATAAGACACAGGAGCAGGAAAGGCCATTTGGCCCTTCAAGCTTGCTCTGCCATTCAATAGGATCATTCGCAATCTTCTACAGCATCTCCACTGTCCTGCACTATCCACATATCCCTTGATTCCCTTAATATTCAAAAATCTATCTACCTCTGTCTTGAATATACTCAACGACTGAGCCTTCACAGCCCTATGGGGTACTGAATTCCAAAGATTTATCATCCAGTCAGTGTAAAAATTTCTCCTCATCTCATTCCTAAATGGCCGAAACCTTAACCTGAGACTGTGGACCTTGGATCTAGACTCACACTTCTCCACATTCTGTTCCATTTGCCCTGTCCCTGCCCACTCACTTTGCCTGTCTATATCACCTGGAAGCCTTCTTGCATTCTCCTCACACCTTAAGTTGCACCAGCTCTGTATCATCAGCAAACTTGAATATATTACAATTGGTCCCCTAATCCAAACCATTGATGTAGATTGTGAAAAGCTGAGGCCCAAGCAAAGATCCTTACATAACCCCACTTGTTACAGCCTGCCAACCCGAAAATGAATCTTTTATTGCAACTCTCTGTTTTCTGTCCGTTAACCAATTCTCAATACATGCAAATATATTATCCCCAATCCCATGAGCCCTAATTCTGTTTAGTAACCTCGTGTTTGGCACCTTATCGAATGCCTTCTGAAAATTCAAATACACCACCTCCACTGATTCCCCCTTATCAATTCTGCCATTTACAACTTCAAAAAACTCCACCAGATTTGTCATACATGATTTCATTTTCATAAATCCGTGTTGACTCTGTCAATGCTATTTGTATTTTCTGAGTGACCTATTACCATTTCCTCAATAACAGATTCGAACTATTTCCCTACTACTGATGTCAGGCTAACTGGCCTGTAGTTCCTCGTTTCCTCTCTCTCTCCTTTCATACATAGTGGGGCTAGGTTTTAATCTGATTCCTCAACTCTTGACAGGATTCATGTAACATGCCCTGCAATCACTCGCTGTGCACCTGCTCACCGCAAAGGGCATTACTGGAGATACTGTGACATTCCTCACGGGAATTAGCGTAAAACAGGCGAAAGCGAAACAGCCGCCCGATTCACACCCGACAGATTTCTGATTCCATTGCAGGCAATTGAAATGGAAATCCGGCGATGTGTAAAACGTGCTGATGTTGAGCTATCGCCTGCTTTAGGCTACTGTACAAGACGAATTTATACTCCATTGCGTCTGAATGTTGTGCATTCAATCCCGACGAAAAACATGAGCTCACAGTCCATGGCGACACTTGGAGGGTAACTTTAACCACATCCTCCAGGTGGAAAAGAGGCGGATAGGGATCGACCTTCCATTTTACTCTCCGCCCAATTATACCCTCCATTGACTTAAATGGAATCTAATATCGTGCTAGTTTACCATTGTCCCTGTGACTGAGTACTGAGGGAATGCTGTTTGATGGAGCTGAGAGATTGGATATTTAGCGATGTGAAGACAACACATTCTGACAGGGGGCGGCCGGCTATCTCTTAAAATCACGCAAAATCTGACCCTGATTTCCAATTTTACTCACTAAATGTCTGGAACTACCACAGTGGAATGTTTAACGTCAAATGGCTTCTTCCTGCCAAAGTTTTAACTCCACTGAATGTATGGTCACCTCACGAGGCACCGCCAGTGTGGGTGGCCTTGTCAGATTACAGATTCTCAGTCAGATAACCGAAACAGCGGAATGAGATTTACAAAAACATCCTGATACGCAAAATATTTTAACTTAAGTACATTTAAGGTTTCATATCACTCAATGGATTTCGTCTGCACCTCGAAATCCCTCGACTTCCATCATAAAAAAGGACGATGGCAGTCGTAGCATCTGAACAGCATAATCTCCTAGTTCCACCTCCAAGTCACACACCATCCTGACTTGGAAATATATTTGGCGTTCCTTCATCGTCGCTCGCTCAAAATCTTGGAAGTCCATACCGAACAGCATTGTGGGAGCATAAATGGGTTAAAGAAGAAGACTGACCATCATCTTCTCAAGGGCTACTGGGTTCGGGCACTAAATGCCAGCCTTGCCAGCGAAGCCCACATCCTACAGCCGAGCAACTCTGCACTGCCTGATGTGAAATGTAAATCCACACAGTTTATGGGAGTTGTTCACTCTTTTTATTCAGGTTATGGCTCGACTAAGTTAGCAGAAATGTGAATTTCAAAGGAAAATTACTTCTCCTGGTATCAAAGATGGTAATTTCAGCGATAAGCCCAGATTTTGGAACAAGATCCCCAACTGATTTATTTTCTTTTTGAAACCATCAGTTCCCTTTTTGTCGAATCTCAATTGCCGATACGAACATTTCAATTAAACACGTCACAATCGTTATTGAGTTACCAGCCTTTCATGGCACAAGAACATGCAGAAATCCATTTCTGTTGTTCTTTACATTCATTTACCACAGATGCAGTAACAATACGAAATATATCAACGTGGAAGAGTGTGACATGATATATTTGGTACGAAGAACGAGGAGAGACAATAAAAACTAAAAGCTACAACGCTAAAGTGTATGTGTAACCAGAGAAACCTGGAGGTATTTGTGCACACATTGTTGAAGGTGGCAGGGCAGGTTGACAAAACGGTTATACAAGCATACGGGATCCTGAACTTCTTAAATAGCAGCATAAAGTACAAAAGCAAGGATGTCATAATAAACATTTATAAAACACTTGTTCGGCCTCAACTGGAGCATTGCGTCTAATTCTGGGCACCGCACTCTAGGAAGGGTTGGAAGGCCTTAGAGAAGGGCAGAGAAGATTTACGAGGACAATTCCAGGGAGGACGGACCTCAGTTACGTGGATAGAGTGGAGAAGCTGGGGTAGTTCTCCTTAGAGCAGAGAAGGTGGAGAGGAAATTTGATTTGTACAATCAGACCTGCGTCCCCTAGTTACCTACCTTGCTGTCACTGGAAAAACGTTCTCCTTATTTAATCTATCTAAACGCATCATGATTTTGATCACCTCTATTAAATCTCTACTCAACCTTCTCTGCTCTGACGAGTCAATCACAGCTTCTCCAGTCTCTCAATATAACTGAAATCCCTCTTCCCTGGAACCATTCTGGTAAATCTCCTCTACACCATCTGTAAGGCATTGACATCCTTCCTAAAGTGTAGTGCCCTATTCTGGGACACAGTATTCCTACATGGCGTCTAACCAGTGATTCCTACAGCTTTAGCATATCTTCTTTGACTTTGTAGTCTAAGCCTCTGTTTGATACAGCTTTTCTTTAAATGTAACCTCAGCCTATCCCGCCACATTCAAAGACTTGTGCATGTGCACCCCAGGTCCCTCTGTTCCTGCACCACGTTTGAAATTGTACAATTTCGTTTAAACATTCCCTCTTAATTCTTTCTACGAAATTGTGTCACTTCACACTTATCTGCATTAGATTTCATCTGCCATGTTTCTCTCAATTTCACCAGTCTCTCTATGTAATCCTGAAATAAAAACAGAACATGCTGTAAATACTCAGCAGGCCAGGCAGCCTCTGTAGAGAGAGAAACAGTGTTAACGTTTCACATCGATGATCTTTCCTCAGAACTGGAAAACTTAGAGTTATAAAACATTTTAAGCAAATGCAGAGGCAGTGAAATGGGGAAGGGAGGAAAGATCAAATGGGAAGGTCTGTGTTAGGTTGGAAGGCAGGAAAGATTAAATTACAGTAGGTCTGATTGTACAATGCAAAAGGAGATGGTATGGGACCAGTAAAGAAACAAAAGCTGGGTCTAGAGGAAGTGTAAATGGGAATAGCAGAATCATGTCCCCTTGATGTGTGTTGATATCATCCTCACTGCTCACTATATTTTCGACTGTCTTGTCTTCTCCAAACGTTTCAGTTATCCCCTGTGTACACAAGCCCAGCTCATTCATATTTTGGTTCTCAAGAATAAGTCTATAATGCATTTTGAATCGATGGTCACTACTTGTTCCTTTCGAATTACAGGTCTACCCAAACCAAATATATCAATGGATTCCAATGTTCTTGTGAAGGGTGGAGAAGTCACCTTTAACTGTACAAGCCCACGGGAGCTTCCTGGCATCACATTTTACTTATACAGACATGGAGAAACGAATCACTCGGATGTCCAGCATGCTGCTGCAGGGTGTATTTCTCTCACCTTCACCATCAGGAATATAGGTCATTCCGATGGAGGAAGTTACACCTGCCTGTACAAAGCGGATGTGAGCGGAAGGCGGCAAACATCGGCTCTGAGTGACCCTGTACATATAACTGTAGGAGGTGAGTGAGATTCACAGAGTCACTGTATTTATCGGACCCCAGCACAAGGGGTGCTTGCATCATAGTTAGTCTGCATCAGTTGTTCTGTTTAAGGATTAAAACTGGCATGTAAATGACATCAATATGTTAAAATTCTTATTGGATGTTGACTCATAGGCTGCCCACTTTACACCCCGTCATACAAGACTGAACAGGTGGGCGATGTGACATTGCCCACTTTTATGCCAGTGCTCGAATACCCTTTGACTCTTATTCCATTAAGTGTTTGCTACTTACTGCGTGACTGATGGCAGAACTAAAGCGCTAACCATTGGATGGTTTTACTTCTCCAACTCCGATTAAAAGTTTGATTCACTCGCTTTCTCCTGTAGTTCCTCATCGATTCTATAATAGTGCAAGATTAACCCTCGGGAAGCTGAGAAAAAAAAATATTCACGTTACCGACTTTAACAAAAGGTCATTTTAACCTGGTAAGCAATAAGCAAAACAAACAATCTGCTGTTTGAAATATACAACAGTTCAGTCGGCGTCTGTGGAGAGAGCAGGATGTTGTGACAAAGGTCCGCACCTAAAAAATTAGCTCAACTCATTCTCTCCTCGCATGCGCAGTTTTGACCCAATGACCAGAATGAAACTTACAGAATGAAACTGACTAATTTACGTGCAATCTGTTATATTTTTGCCGCCAGCTGGGAACAGTCGCTTTGTCCCAGAACACGGTTAATATCCAATGAAAGAATCAAAGAATGAACGAGGCAACTAATCAATCGAACAATGAGAATCAGCTTCGTGCTGCGTCATGTTCTCCCAATGCATTGTGACGTCAACTGCATGCCAAACCCCCGCCGACTTTATTACTGATTCGCTGATATTGCAGCACTGATTTAATGCGGGTCATTTATTATAAAAAACAGAGGAGGAGAGAACGACTTTGAACATCTGAGGCACGTTTTCGAAACAGTGAAAATCCAAGGAACCGCTAACATTAAGTATCGTGAGTGTTGGAAATGCTAAGCCATTTTATGTGAAGAGACAAGGGAATCTGAGGCCGTTCTCCTTAGAGCAGAGAATGTTAAGGGGAGATGTAATAGAATGGTTCAAAATTATGAGGGTTTACGATAGAGCAGATAAGGAGAAACTGATTCTACTGGCAGTAGGGTCGATAACCACAGGGCACAGATTAAAGATCACTGGCAAAACACAGAGGTGAGATAAAATTATTAAATAAACAAGCGAGTTGTTGTAATCTGGAATGCACTGCCTGAAAGTGAGGTGGAAGCAAATTAAATAGTAACATTCCAAAGGGAATCGGATATATACTTGAAAGTGAGAACAAAATGCAGGGCTGTGGGGAATGAGCAGAGGTGTGATACTATTTGTATAGCTCTTTCACAGGCACGATGGGCCAAATGGACACATTCTTTTCTGTGCAATTCTATGATATTATATCAACCTTTTAATTTCTTATATGTTTTTTCTGCTTTGGAATTCACTCCGGGTCCACTGCCTATCGGTGGCTTCTGTTAAGCTGCAGATTATCTATTTTTTGTAGAAACTGTTGTTTAACTTGGTTACGCTGTGTCCCTTTACCTCACTTAGATAAATCCTTTGCGCTGGAGGCTGGTGTTGGCTCTGCTGTGGGTCTGATTCTCATCTTTGTTCTGTTGGGTGTGTGCTTCTGGAAGAAAGGTGGGTTAATCAACATGCATTATCCGTTCATTACAGACACGCAGACCATGCTTACTGCCGCCTCTCCATGAACACAGTACTGACAACCTCCTCCAACCATCTCCCACTTCACCCATAAGCTCGGACTGTAAATATTTGGAAATCGTAGACTGACAGGCGAAATAGCGAGGGTCGAAGCAGAAAGGGTCCTGGGTAGAAATGCGTCTTTGGTGGAAGCACATAACGGGAGTATTTTAAATAGCCGCCTGTTATTTGCTCCATCCGATATTTAGTATCATTGATTTCAATAGAATATAGATTTTAACGTAGAATGGGCGGCTCAACGCTACTGCTAATTTTGAGCAACTGCATTACTGGGGTACAAATGTGTCTTACTTGATCGTGCAAGATGGATGATATCGCATTTGCCACCTATGGTATTCCCCATGTATGGAACTGAATGTCCTGTGGGGTGTAGAACATGCAGAGTGAGCGATACCGCCCATTTTCCTTTACCAGTCAAGTGGAATTCCAACCCACAGTGTCACATTGTAACGAATGAATCGAAAAACTCGGTATTCTTAGTCTGGAAGGAGACGGCTGAGAGGTGATGTTGTGGAGGTGGTTAGGGTAGTACATGAGTATGGAGGAGGAAAATCTGCAACACAGCATGGAATGAAATTATAGTTTAGCGGAGCAGGAGATGGGCGCTGTGTACAATGGAAATCCTGCCTGAATTCGACCGTTTCCCACCGGTGGGTTAATTTAAAAGTACCCCCTTCGGGTTCCTTCATAAAACATTGGGTGGTTGTGTCGGGACAGTTATGGTGCTGGGGCACAGGTTTCTGTGTCCAAAAGACCTTTTCAGCTCATTGACTCTACTCTTATTCCTATTTTGAAAACCATTATTTGGCTCAGATTTCTAACACTTACATTTTCTTCTCAGGGAAGTGGAGAAGCAGCAGAGAAATGAGGTGAGATCATTGACTGTTGAATTGTCAATTACAACCACACCTGGCCAAGATAAAACTCAGATGCAGATGTTCAGGAATAATTGAACCCTGTATACTTCACTTCCTTTTCATATTAGAAAGAAGCTCCCCCACTCACACTCATGCACACACTCCAACATGCAATTAGACGTATATACATACATACACTCACAAATTCATATACATATACACAGACTGGTATACATAATCACATATATTCACACACAAGGACACATATATTTTCTCATACGTTCAGTGAAAGACACAGATACACGCTCATAATAAAGCATACACTCAAACTCAAACACACACATATTAAAACACACATACACACACTCAAACACACAATCATAATAAAACACACACACACTCAAACATACACACAATCACACAAACTCAACCATATTCAAACACTAATCCAGGCAGTTTTCACTTACTTCAGTAATTTTGTTTGCATCTGCACTACATCCCTTTAAATGTGTTTTTGTTCATTATCTCATTAAACTATAGCCTTTCTCATCTGGGGATCCCATATTAACAACAGCTCAATGAGAGATGAAATCCCTCTTTGTGCTCACTGAATCGATATCGCGAATCGGTTTGTGATGATTTCATCAAATTCTTATTTTTAGCCCAATGGAAATTCTGCTCGCCAAAAAGATTGTCCAACGGGAGGAAATATTCACAAACTATGTAATGGTGCCGCTCCACATGGTGAGAGCAGGAGATAGGTCCTCATTAATCACCCTAGACGTCAAACTAATCATTAGTTCCAGGGTAACAAGGAATAACCTGGCCTGGGAACAGTTGGATAAACACATGTTCCAGGACGTGGGCAGAGAGATACTTCTACATATAACATGGGATCCATGTCTGAAATCCAATCAATACCTGTATCAAGAATTTAATGATCTGTGCCATCGAAAATAAAATGATTAATTGACGATATATGTTGTTTTAAGGAACACAGCGCCTCCTGGTGACCAAAGCAGTGAGACCCTAACATGCAAGTTCAGTTTTGTATTCGTACATCCAAAATTCTCCTTTGCATTTAGCTTTTCTTGCAGTTAACGAAAAGGAATGAACACAATATTATTGTTACATTTCTAGTAACCGTTTGTAGACATTTTATTGTATTAGCAAACCAACTGTGAATCACATATACTGTCAATCATTCTGAATCATTTAGTGAATCTGACCAAGAATCAAAATAAACTCTGAATATATATTTTCATCATTCAATGAAAGTGATTTTTCAGACAGGGAGTGATGAGGGAGTGTAGTCAACAGATGCAGAGAGGATAGTCGGAAACAGGTCGCTGGACCCGGCACATAGATGTAAAACAAACCCCTTTTTTATTCCGACCCACTGTGCTAATTTGTTTCTAATAGGAAATCTGATCATGCATTGTTTTAAATATTTATATATTTACAGTACAGTAGTGTAATAGATGGCAATTGCTGAAGCAAGTGGAGTCGGTAATAGCATCACAGGTTTTTGCAAACATGCTGAGAAGCTGCACCACGCCACCACTGGTGGATAGATGTAATTACAGTATGCCAAATTTCTGTCGCAGATTTTGATTCTACAAGTGAATCAAGCAGAGGAATTTATCATGAGCACTGTGAAGCAACTAATTACAATCGGAAGTGCGATTTATAAAGAGCACAAAAGATTTGTATGGTATTGCTCATCGAATTCGCAGTGCAATAGGCATGTGGAGTCCGGGCTAAGTAGAGTCTTCAAGTGCAGCATTGCAGGGTCATCTTCTTAGGGTGTCAGTCGGAACCGAGGATGACTTGCTTCCACACTAAAAATTAGTTCTCAGGTGACTACACGCTCTGTCAAAGGTGGGGCAGACGGTGGTTGAAGGGGTGGGTTGGTGGGCTGCATGGGTTGACGTGCGCTCCTTCCACTTTTTGCTCTTGTAGGGTAGTGGATTACTGGACCGGGGTACACAGATGTAATTAAATTCCAATGTTGGCCGTCTTTCCCTTTTGTACAATACTTCACGTTTTATTGTTATTTAATGTTAAATAGCAAAACCCTTTCAAAGATGTGAAGCTCACACATTGGGTTAGGAGGAGCATCGAACTTCTTCTCCAGTAACGTTTAATGCGTTGTAGTGCCACCCGTGGTTAGATGGTGTAACAACAGTGTGAGACATTTACATATTAAGTTTCCAGAATAAAGGATCACATAGGTTATTATAATGAGAAAAGACTGAACAAAAAGGATGACAACATTTTAACAACAGCAAGTAAGATTTTGTAGAGAGGTAGCAACATGCCTGTATGATGTAAATATTTCGGAATCAAGTGTTTCCTTATTCAAAAAGCTAAAGTTATTATCATGGATAAAAATGCATTAATATTCAACAATCGAGAGTTTAGCACTCATTGAGATCACAGGACAACTCTAGATTAGGCAAGCTATCGCTGCATCATCGATAATCCGAGAAACATCAAGTCATACAGTGAAAATCTACTGCCCATGTCGAGAGAAACCTCAGCCAACCCATCCACTTCCTGGAGAAACCGAGGAATTGAGAAGGGAAACTCAGCATAGGAGGTGCATTCACTTCCTAGTGGATAGTCAAATACCCATTGGTAGTTGTCAATGGCCAGCTAGTTCCCACTATTGAGTGTGGAGATGGTGTCCCATCCATATGATGATAAACAAAACCTCCATAGGAATAAAACTCTTTAATAAAAGAGGGAAATGCTCTAAGTATTTAAACATCAATCCATTTGTTATTGTATTTTGTTTTGTTTAGATGCTGTTCTTAACCTGCAAACATTGCCGAGAGTAAACGCTGTAAGTTAAAAATGCACTGGGATTTTATTTTTCCATTGATGTGGACTTTTATCTCGCTCATTCCATCTCCTGGAACGATGTGTCCAAATATTTGTTGCCTTCAGAGTTCTTCTTCTTTTGAAATATCACAATTGCCTTGTCCAGTAATTAATATACATGAGGACAAAAATGTTTTTGATCACACTTCAATATGTCTTTAAACGGCGACAGAATGATGTCCAATGCAGAATAATGAACGGATCTCTATTTTTCTAAGCGGATTGAACAAATGTATTTGCAATAGAACAATAATATTTGAGGGGTGAGGTGTAGATTTGGGCCCGCTATAGGAACTGAAGGGAAATTACAGAGTTCAATTACCACGAATGCAGCTGCAAACACACTCCTGTACAAGCGAATCTAGGCAGTGTACAGCATTTACAGTTTAACAATTGGTTAATGTCTGGAATATGCAGAGCATTTTGACATAAACAAGACCATTTTCTATTTCACCCACTGAACCAACATGCGGTTTCCACGTCTTACACACAACATCCTAGTATCCCACCTGGAAAGTTAAGTTGTCCCTTCATTTTCCGATGCTGTCAGAGATAGGCGCTGGAACTTTTGGCTTAGAGTGGGCCTAAAACAGTGATCTGGATTCAGCCGCCCATTTTACACCTTACTGATGTCCCTTTCCATCGATGTCAAAGTGATCGGTGGCCGAACCCTTATCGTCCCTTCAGCACCTCTGATCAAGTAGAAAATTCCTCCCGCTCTCTGTTTCCATCATGTCCTGTTGCCCTGCTGCTGCTCGAGAGTCCCTTCTTGTTTTAAAGAAACAGCATTACCTGAGGTGAAAACTTCATCTGCAAATGTAACCGTTAGCAGACAGTTAATACCCTTTAGAGCAGTGCAATATTCCCCGTTTAATACTGCTCACTCCAACAACGCTGCTTTTGACATTTTTCGGCTTCTGCCTTGGAGCATCAGCTGATAGAATTTCGCTGAACTGTTACCAGAGTGTAGTTGTTCGATTGCATTTCTGACCATTTGCACCATTACTTTCAGAGTCAGCGAGACACCGTCCAAAACCTCGGTGAGGACTCCGTCCTCTATGCAGCAGTGAAACTCTAGAAGACCAGGCACACCCATCTCAACAGTACCGGACAATGCCATGGTCATCAGCATTTCACCCATTAAAATATTATTCAGCGAGACTTTGTGTTTGCAAGAAGCCATCTATAGAAATGTAATCTGTGAGAAATGTCTGACCCCACTCCAGGTATTTAGTTTACTTTGTGCGTAATTTAAACAAACATTTTAGAACATGGTAACCAGGAGCCGGCCATTCAGCCCCTCGAGCCTTCTCTATGGAATGAGATCATGGTTGGTCTGAACGTCAACTCGGTTTACCCGGTTTGTGCCAATCATTTGATATGCTGACCTAACAAAACTTTTCAATCCCTCTCTCGAAATCTCCTATTGTCCCCCAGCACAGAGCCTTTCTGCGGGTAAACTTCTAAATTTCTACAAAACTTCGCGTGAAGATGTGTTTCCTGAATTTGCTTCTGAGCGGCCTACCTCTAATTTTATAATTACCTTGTTATAGATTTCATTACCAGAACAAATAGATTACCTATAGCCAACCTATCAGATAGTGTAAACATTTTAAGAACCTTGATTAATTAACACAATAATCTCCTGTACTCAAGGGAAAACAATCCAAGTCAATGCAACCTATCCTCAGAATGTAACTCTCTAAGCCCCGGTAACATTCTGGTGAATCTGCGCTGCACCCCTTCCAAGGCCAATAGATCCTTCCTGAAGAGCGATGCCCAGAAATGACCGCAGTATTCCAGACCGGGTCTGACCAAGGATTTGTACAACTCAAGTTTAAATTCCATCCTTTTTGCCATGTTCCTTGAGATAATTGTGACTGAATCGCTGTTTCTGTGTAGCCGGGCACAAAATGCAAACTTGGCCCCCAGTCCATGAATTTCAATAATCGATTAACCACCGGATTGGGGGCTATCAATTTCGCCAATACTCTCGGCACCACCTTTTAGCAGTAGGGTAGAAGCGGTGTTTTAGTAAAGTAAAACTTCTTACTAAGCTTGCACATTACAGAACGGACCTCACTTTGGGGAAATTAGAATAGATCAGGAAACTTCATGAACATCTTTGCCCTCTCCGCTACTGCTGGAGTTTCCTCCAGGAAGGCAATTCTGCTCTAAATAATTTGCTGTAAAATATGTTTTTGCTTTTACTGCCTGGGTGCTAAGTTTCACCATAGCAGAGCGCCGAATGTTAAATCTGGCGCAGAGTATCGCGCGCACCTTGAGGAATGGGATTGACTTTCCTTTCACTGATAAAAACGGGGTTTATTATGTTAAAACTGTGCGATTCCCCTCTGCCCTGTCAGAGTTTCCTCTCTGCGCTCTGCCCGGGTGATGCTTTGTTGCAGGAAATAATTATAACTGTTAATGGCATGGAAGATGATTTAATAGCTTTATAATAGCATATGCATTTGAGCGTACAGCAATGTCATGTGTTCAATATCTGAATAAAGGCATTACAATTTCGCAGAATTCTAATTACACAGTAGTGGTGTTTGTTTATTTACTACAAGGTCCCATGAGGTTTGAAAGTCCAATAAAAACAAATTGCATTTATATCCTTTCCTTAAACGGTCCAAGGTGTTTCACAGGAAGGTAATCAGAAAAAAATTGAGATCGAGGTATCTGAGAAGATATATATTCCTTGGCTCACCTAGAGTGCAAAAATCAATCTGTCTCAGCATTGAATATGCTCAACGAATCAGCATCCACAGCCCTCTGGGGTAGAGAAGTCCAATGATTCATAACCCTCTGAATGAAGTTATTCCTCCTGATCTCAGGAATGAATCTATTGAACCTTCGTTGCACCACTCCTAAGGCATGTATATCCTTGCTCCGATAAGGAGATAAAAATGGCTGAGACGTTAAACCGAGTCCCCGCTTACTTTCTCAAGTAGACATAAAGTATCCAATGGCACTATTCGATAATGCGCAGGGGCGTTCTCCCCTGTGTTCTGGACAATGTTTGTCTCTCAACCAACATCACTAAAACAGATCATCTCCAACTCATAACAATAGAAAATGCTGGAAAAACTCAGCAGTTCAGGCAGCATCCGTGGAGAGAAATTTGAGTTGACGTTTCGGGTCGGAACCATTTTTCAAAATTGGAAAGAAAATAAAATCGATCGAAGGCAGGACTGCGATCGACAAAAGAAGTAAAAGAGACAATAAAAGGTATTCGAAAGCAAACGAGATGGTTATAGGCCGGTGGAGACAAAAGACAGCTGAGATTAGGTGTGAAGTGAACTAGCAGGCAAGAGACAGCTGCCAGGTGAGAGGGAGAAACAGAAGGAAATGCGGGTGGGAAGGAAGACCCAAAACAAACGGGTGGAAAAAATTATAAGTAAAAAAGTAATAGGGGACGAGGTTATGATCTGAAATTGTTGAACTCGATATTGAGTCCGGAAGGCTGCAAAGTGCCTAATCGGAAGATGAGGTACTGTTCCTCGCATTGCACTTCGTGGGACATTGCTGTGCACAAATTGGATGCCGCATTTCTGACATTGCAACAGTGATTGCTCCTCAAACGTACTTCATTTGCTCTACAGTGTTTCCTGAGTTCGTGAAATGGAAGACTTTATTTTTTCTTTCGACTTTAACAGGGTGGAAATACCTTGCCCTTACTAAAGCCCCCACAAAACATACTTTCCGCCCTCTTTCACGTCCACACATCTCCACTAACGGGTGGGTAAACCTGTATCGCTCATGATACACTAGCTCCCAAAGATAAAATTACAAACGTTGTGTGGACCAGCGGTCAGTGATTTGTAAAAGTGAGAACTGAAGATTGGGCTGAAATCTGAACTGTGATTCAGAAAGTGGGAGGACCAATCATCGGCAGCCAATGAGGAACAAGAGGGGCTGCTCGCTCACCGTGGACACCATCACATATTCAAGCACTACCCATTGAACTGAGCTGTTTCTGGTAGCCTGAGATTAACTCCTGCTCCGATATAATTAAATGTTTGGAGGTGATGAGTCTGTGGGAGAGGCGCTCAAAGAAGCAAACAGCAGCCCTTGGACAGCAGCGCTCCTCTCTATCCAAGGTTTGCGTGCTTAGCTGTCAGTGTGGATGTAGCTCAGTGGGAGAGCGCATGCTTTGAATGTATCAAGGTCACGTGTTATAATTTTTAGTCTCTCCAAGCACATTATGACTGTAATTATGAAAATATAATCTCTATTTTCTCTGACAGAGAGCCAGCTGCCCAGCGATACTGATGGCTCACAGCTTTTAAATACTTTTCTGTTCTCAAGGTTTCTGCTCCTCTTTGAACATTTCAAAAACAGGTCTGTGGCATAAATGCAATGACCAAGGTTTAGTTTCCAAGCTGACATCCGATCTTTGAATCAGCAAGTGAGATGGAAGAACCACAGAGCGTCAAACAGGAACTAGAGCTGTGGCTGCTCGCTCAGCATTGTGACGTCACACAATCTGGCCAGTCTGTGACTGTGGGTGAAGAGCAGCTCCGGCCCACTGAATGTTTCTGGAGCCTCAGCTGTTGTAACCTGCTGCCCTCATAAAGCAACATTCAGCAGCTGTGGTTAAAGAAAATGCTTGGAGATGCAACTTAGGCTCGCATACCCCTGAGCTTCATGTCCGGGGCACCAAGCTAATGACATCAAGGATAGAAGGACTGAGTTCCTTACTTTCTCAATACCAACATTCATTTGCTGGACTTAAAATAAGCTCCTTTTTTGCTCCAAGTATGTACTGAATATGTGCACCAAATACAACTGTGGGTGAAGAGAAGAAACCAGGGCTCAGCACAGAAGTGTGAAAGGGGCATTGAGCAGGAAGACATGGGGACTCCTTGGGCTCCTCCCTCAGGGAAAAAGGAGACTAAGAGGAGACCTCAGAGAGGCCTTTATCATTATGAAGAGATAACAACATATAACCATAGAATCTTACATCACAACAGGGGCATTTGGCTCCGTTGTGAGAGTGCCGTCTCTTTGAAAGAACAATCCAATTTAATCCCACAGCCCACTATTTGTCCCATAACTATCCTTCTAAGAACATATAAGAAATAGGAGCAGGAGTAGGCCATTTGGATCCTCGAGCCTGCTCCTCCATTGAATAAGATCATGGTTCATCTTCTACCCCAACTCCACTTTCCTGCACTATCCCAATTCCATCAATTCCTTTAATATCCAAAATTCTATCGATCTCTGTCTTGAATTTACTCAAGGATTGAGCATCCACAGTCCCCTGGGGTGATTAATTGCAAAGATACACCACCGTCTGAGTGAAGAAATTTCTCCTCTTCCCAGTCTTAAATGGCCGTCCCCTTATTCTCAAACTGTGACCGCTGGTTCTATACACTGCAGCCAAATGAAACATTCTCGCTGCATCTAGCCTGTCGAGCCCTGTAAGAATTGTATATGTTTCGAGAGAATATAGGCCTAGTCTACTCAACATATATTAATAGTACAATCCCCCTATCCCAGCAATCAGTCTGGTGAACCTGTGTTTGCACTCCCTCTAAGGCACGTGTATTTTCCCTTAGGTAAGGAGAACAAAAGTTTTCACTGACAGTCTGAATGCTTATCCTCACATATAGCATGTACATTGCACTTGTTGACTAGGATCAGTTTCTGAGGATCCTCGTTCTCTATCTCACATCAGTTCCCTTTAGTCAGTCCACTATCAATCAGACTAATCCCGTTGTAACCCTGTAGCTCCCTACGAGGTGTTACCGAGATCTGGAGCAAACTGTTCAGATGCTGCTGCCGACTTCCTTTCGTTAAGTTTCTGCTCATCTCCCCTGTAAACATTAAAAGAAACTGCAGCAAAGTAGCAATTGTGAAGGTTTTGTGACCAGACCAAAATCCGATGTCCGAAACAGAAAGTGAGGTGGAAGAACGACAGGGAGTCAAACAGGAACAAGAGCTGTGACTGCTCGCTCTGCATTGTGAATACACACGATCCCGTCAGCCAGCGGCTGCTGTGAGCTGAGATGTTGAGGAGTCCGGGTTGATGAAGAGCAGCTCCGGGCCAATTCAATGCTGGTGGAGCCTCAGATGTTGGAACAACTTGCTGCCCTCATGAAAAGTGGATGTTTAAACTAGTGGATGGGGTGCCGAGCAAGCGCACTGTAATCAAGGGCAAAATTAACGGGCACTTGGGAGCTTTAAATTAGTGAAGTAGAGCCACCACGAATTTGTAAAAGGCAGATCGTGTTTGACTAATTCAATTCAAATTTCTGCTAAAGTAACAGGGCGGATTGATGAAGGGAATGCAATGGATGTTGTCTACATGGATTTTAGGAAGGCATTTGACAAATTACCACATAGAAGGCTGGGTACCAACATTGCGCCACATGGAATAGGCAAGTTAGATATGGAATTGGCTTAAGGACAGAAAACATCGTGTTGTGGTAAATGGTTGCCTTGCAGACTGGAGAATCGCAGACAGTGGTGTTTCGCAAGTGTCTGTGTTGGGGCCACTGCTTTTTTGAAATGTTTAAATGACCTGCATATTTGTATACAGAGTAGAATTTCTAAAATTGCTGATGACACCAAACTTGGGGGTGGGTGACAAACAGTGGGGATGATAACAATAGACTGCAACAGGACATAGATAGGCTGCAAAATGGGAAGACAAGTGGCAGATGGAATTTAATACAGAGAAGTATGAGGTGATGCATTTTGGCAGAAATAACAGGGAGGGGCAATATACACTTCATGGCACAGTTTTAAAGAGTGTGCAGGGAGAGAGGGACCTGGGAATTAATGTGCATACGTCCCTGAAGGTGGCAGGATATATTAGGAGTGTGGTTAGCAAAGCATATGGGATATTGGGCTTCATAAATAAAGGTATTGAGTACAAAAGTACTGAAATTATGATGAACGTTTATAAAGCACTGGTTATGCCATAACGGGAGTATTGCGTTCAGTTGTGGTCACCACATTTAAAAGAGGAGTTTAACACAATAGCAAGGATGGATATTAGCACTAATTATGTGGTACCCGTAGGGTTAGAGCTGACACTTACCAAGAGGCAGAAAAAGATAGTGGGAGTTGTATACAAACACCCAAAAAGTAATACTGAGTTTGGGGATGACATTAAACGGGAAATTAGAGAAGCGTGCAATAAGGGCACAGCATTTATCATGGGTGACTTTAATCTACACTTAGATTGGGCTAACCAAATTAGTAACAATACTGTGGATGAGGAAATAGTAGACTGTATACGGGATGGTTTCCTGGACCAATTTGTCGAGGAAACAACTAGAGATCAGACCATCTTAGACTGGGTATTACGTAATGAGAACGGATTAATTAGCAATGGTGTTGTGTCCGGCCCCCTGGGGAGGAGCGATCATAATATGATAGAATTCTTCATTAAGGTGGAGAGTGAAATAATTGAATCAGAGACTAGAGCCCTGAATTTAAATAAAGGAAACTACGATGTTATGAGGCAGACAAAGGGATTAATTAATAGGGGGAAAATATAATATGAGAGTAAGCTTGCAGGGAACATCAAAACGTACTGGAAAAGTCTTTATAGATATGTGAAGGGCAAAAGATTGGTGAAGTCAAGCGTAGGTCCCTTGCACTCAGAATCAGTGGAATTTATACTGGGGAACAAAGAAATGGCTAAACAATTAAATACATACTTTGGTTCTGTCTTCACAAAGGAGGACACAAATAACCTTCCAGAGATGTCGGGGAACATAGGTTTGAATGAGAGGGTGGAATTCAATGAAATCAGTATTTTTAGGGAAATTGTGTTAGGGAAATTGACGGCATTTAAGGCCGATAAATCCCCAGGGCTGGATAATCTACATCCTAGGCTACTTACAGAAGTGGCCCTAGAAATAGTAGATGCATTGCTGGTCATCTTCCAAAATTCTATAGACACTGGAATAGTCCCCATAGATTGGATGGCAGCTAAATTAACTCCACTATAAGAAAGGTGGTAGCGAGAAAACGGGGAATTATAGATCGGTAAGCCTGACATCGGTATTGGGGAAAATGCTAGAGTCCATTATAAAAGATGTAATAGCAGAGCACTTGTAAAATAGTGACAGGATCGGACAAAGTCAACATGGGTTTACAAAAGGTTAATCATGCTTGAATAATCTACTGGAATTTTTTGAGGATGTATCTAGTAGAATATATAAGGGAGAACCAGTGGATGTGGTGCATTTGGACTAACAGAAGGCTTTCGATAAGGTCCCGCATAAGAGATCAGCTTGCTAATTTAAAGCACATGGCATTGGGGGGAATGTATTGAATTGAATAGAGAACCGGTTGACAGACAGGAAGCAAAGAGTTGGAATAAACGGGTCTTTTTCCCAGTGGCAGGCAGTGATTAGTCGGGTACCACAGGGATCGGTGCTAGGACCACAGCTGTTCACAATATACATTAATGATCTAGCCGAGGGAACTAGCTGTAATATCTGCACGTTTGCAGACGACACAAAGCTGGGTGGGGGAGTGTGCTTTGAGGAGGATGCAGTGAAACTCCAGTATGATATGGACAGGTTGGGTGATTGGGCAGATGCATGGCAGATGCAGTACAATGTGGGTAAATGTGAGGTTATCAACATTGGTGACAAGAACAGGAAGACAGATTGTTATCTGAAAGGCAACAGATTCGGAAAAGGGGAAGTACAAGGAGACCTGGGTGTCCTTGTGCACCAGTCGCTGAAGGTAAGCATGCAGGTGCAGCAGGCCGTTAAGAAGGCAACTGGTATGTTGGCCTTCACAGCGAGAGGATTCGAGTAAAGGAGTAAGGATGTCTTGCTGCAGTTGTACAGGGCCTTGGTGAGACCACACCTCGAGTAATGTGTGCAGTTTCCGTCGCCTTATCTGAGGAAGGATGTTCTTGCCATGGAGGGAGTGCAGCAAAGATTCACCAGACTGATACCTGGGATGGCAGGAATGACGTATGAATAGAGATTGGGTCAATGAGGCTTATATTCGCTGGAGTTTCGAATAATAAGGGGGGATCCATTGAAACTTATAGAATTCTAACAGGACTAGACAGACGAGATGCAGGAAGGGTGTTCCCGTTGGTGCAGGAGTCCAGAACCAGGGTTTACAGTCTAAGGATAAGGGGTAAGCCATTTAGGACTGAGATGAGGAGGAATTTCTTCACCCAGAGAGTGGTAAACCTGTGGAATTCTCTACCAGAGAAGGCAGATGTGGCCAAATTATTAAATATATTCAAGAAGGAGCTAGATATATTTCTTCAGGCTAAAGGGATCAAGGGATATCACAGAAAGCAGGGACCAGGTTCTGAATTTGGATGATCAGCCATGATCTCATTAAATGGTGGGACAGGCTCGAGGGGCCGTATGTCCTACTCCTGCTCCTATCTTCTATGTTCCTTTGTTTGTATGTTTCTCAGAAGGATGTGAAGACACTTGAGAGGGTGCAGAGGAGATTTAACGGTGATGGGGGATCTTAGTTACAAGGACAGGTTGGAGAAGCTGGATTTTTATCATTACAGCAAAGGAGGTTGAGGTGTGACTTGATAGAGGTGATTGTGACAGGTTTGCCTTGGCTACACGGGGAAAGGCTCTTCCCAACAGCTGATGTTACAATGACTAGGGGACACAGATTTAACCTTTTGGGCAAAAGATACAGGTGGGATGTGCGGAAAAACGTTTTGATTGAGCGAGTGGTGACGATCTGGAAGTCGCTGCCGTTAGAAGAGGCTGGAAGTGGAGACACTCAAATGTTTCTAATGGAGACTGGATAGGCACTTGAGGGAATTAAAGTTGCAGGGCTACGGGGTAAGAGCGGGGGAATAGCACTGACTGGATTTCCCTATAGACAGCCGGCAAGGACGCAATGGGCCGAATGACCTCCATCTGTGCCGTTATGATTCTATGATTATGTTTGAAACGATTGCTTTAAGGATTCAATGCCGCATGCTCCCGAACGGAGATAATCGGCCACAGAAATGTCCTTATGACTGTGTAGGTATGAGGTTAATTTAGAACAAATTGTTTATACAATTAAGTTAATTCACATCTAAAAACAGGCTGTGCAGTGCGATTTTGAACTGAGTGCGTTTTAAACAGAGTAGTGCGAGTTGAGTGAATCAGGGAGTTAGGTGAGGAGTGGGAGGAGGAGTTCCCTTGCTTCGCCTTTGCTTTTCCTAACTTTTCACCCTGTAGGAATTGGTTCTTACTTTACACCAAGTAAAGAGCTTGAGAGCAGGAGCAGTCAAACAACAACTGCGAAACCACTAAAATGACCTCACAACCATGGAAGGAGCTGATTGCTAAGTAGGACCTGGTGACTATATGTACATTCCAGTCGTTAAAGTAAAAGTAAGGTCTATAGTTTAGAATAAGTAGTGTTTAAATAATATAAGGTCCCTATTGTAATTAATGGCCCAGAAATTAGGGTCGGGGGCTTCCCGCGGGTGCAAGCCCCCGACCTACACTTACCTAGCATGCCGACATTTCAGACCTCGGCCTGTGTGGAAGCGTCTGTGGCCTGGTCCAGGTCCCGGCGCGCTGTGCTAGCGTGATCCAGCGACGTAGTTAGTTCGATGAGCCAGCTGGGATCACGTGAGTACTGGGCAACTAATCGGAGGTTGCAAAAGTTCATTCATGAGTTTGATAGTAAGAACTGTCAAACTCATGAAAACTCCGGGCGCCCAAAACAGTACTTAAACTTAAAATAAAAGTTAAAAAAATCCCACTAATTAAATGAACTATTAATAACATTAAAAAACTATTAAAAAAATTATTCAAATTTCGGAAAACATTTTTTTTCACGAAATCGGGTCCAAAAATACACTTACCTTACTGTAAATTCTACTAAAATAATAAACCTCTGGAAAAAAAATTCTAACTTTAATTATTGGACCACTTACCTTTTAAAATGCAGTCCTTATGCCCGATTTTTACATTTCTAAAATCTAAAGACTTACACTCACGGAAAAATCTGTAAAAGAAAACGTAAGTGCAAAGCGCACGCAGAGACTCCCTTGCGCACACGTTCGTTCAGAGGTCCGGAAATGCCAGTTTCCCACGCATGCGCTATGCATGAAAGATACTGGCACTTCCATCGGGTCCACGCGTGGGTACTCCGTCCATACTCACGTGTTGGGACCCGAATTACTGGGCCATTATTCTTTAATTTAAAGAAAGTAAAGGGAGTAAATTAAGAGTAGGGCATGGCAGGGCAACTCGGCAGTGTGGAGTGCTCCTCCTGTGCTATGTGGGAAGTCAGGGACACTTTCTGTGTCCAGGGCGAACATGTGTGCAGGAAGTGTCTCCAGCTGCAGCTAGTCGAAATCCGCCTTTCGGATCTGGAGCTGTGGCTGGGGTCACTGCGGAGCATCCGCAAAGCTGAGATCTTCGTGGATAACATGTTTAACGAGGTGGTCACACCGCAGATAAACAGTGCACAGGCAGACAGGGAATGGGTGACCGCCAGACAGAGTAAAAGAACTAGGAAGGTAGTGCAGGAGTCCCTTGGGTCCATCTCCCTCACCAACATATTTTCTGCTTTGGATACTGATGGGGGAGATTGTTCTTCGGGAATGCAGCAAGAGCCAAGTCCGTGGCACTAGCAGTGGCTCAGCTGCACAGATGGGGAGGAAAAAGATTTGGTGAGCAATACTGATAGGTCATTCGAACGTATGGGGAACAGATAAACATTTCTGTGGCTGCAGACGTGACTCCGGGATGGTATTTTGCCTCCCTGCTGCCAGGGTCAATGATATCACTGAACGGCTGCAGGGCATTCTTGAGGGGGAGGGTGAAAATCGGAAGCCATGGTTCACATTGGTACCAAGGACATGGGTTGAAAGAGGGATGAGGTACTGCAATAAGAATTTAGGGAGCTAGGTAGCAGATTAAAAGCAGGACCTCAAAGTTTGTAATCTCTGGATTTCTCCCGTTGCCAAGTGCTAGTGAATAAAGGAATAGGAGGATAGAGCTGATGAATGTGTGGCTAAAGAGTTGGTGCAGGAGGGAGGGCTTAAGTTTCCTTGATCACTGGGTCTGCTTCTGCGGAAGGTGGGACCTGAACAAGTCGGAAGGGATGCTCCTGAACCGGAACGGGACCAAAATCCTTGTGGGGAAGTTTGCTAGTACTGTTGGGGGGTGGTTTAAAATAACTTGACAGAAGGATGGGATACGGAGTGCAGCTATAGAAGGGGCTGCTGCACAGCCAAATATAGAGGAAAAAACAAGTCATCCTGTAAGGCAGAGCAAATATGTAATGGCACAAGGGTGTATGTCAAGGCTGGGTGTCATTTGTATTAAGGCGAGGAGTCTTGCGAGTAAGGAAGCTAAATTGAAGGTGTTGGTGCAACCATGGGGGTAGGAAATTGTTGCTATCACAGAGACATGGTTGAGGGAGGGGCAGGACTTGCAGCTCAATATTCCGGGATATAGAATTTTCTGGCGAGGCAGAGGGGTGTGTAAAAGAGGAGGGCTTGTCACAATATTAATCAAGGAGTCAATTACTGCTGTATGGAGGGATGATATCTTAGCAGGTTCCTCTAATGTGGCCATATGGGTAGAACTTACAAACGAGAATGGTGCCAGCACTTTGCTGGGAGTGTACTATAGGCCCCCAAACAATCAGGGGGAGATAGAGGAACAGATATGTAGGCAAATATCAGAGAAGTGTAGAAATATTAGGGCAATAATAGTAGGGGATTTCAGCTTACCCAATATTAACTGGGATAGACCGACTGTGAAAGGCTTAGAGGGGCAGAATTCTTAATGTGCATCCAGGAGAGCTTTTTCAGCCAGCATGTAGAAAGTCCACCAAGAGAGGGGGCGGTAACTGTACCTAAATCTAGGGAATGTAGCCGGGCAAGTGGTAGAAGTGTTAGTAGGAGAGCATTTTGGTGACAGTTTCCATAATTCGGTGAGATTCAAGGTAGTCATGGAAAAGCAGAAACATGGACCGGAAATAAAGATTATAAATTGGGGGAAGGCCGATTTTTATATGAAAGGGAGGATCTGGCCAAAGTGGACTGATATCAGCTACTTGTAGGACAATCCACATCAGAGGAATGGGAGTCTTTCAGAAAGGAATTAAGGAGAGTACAACGCCAACGTGTTCCCGTAAAGGTCAAGGATGGGTTCAAAAAGCCAAATGAATCCTGGCTGTCAAGCGATATATAAGAATGGATTAGGAATTAAGGGGGGCTTTTGGTAGGTACAAAGGACTAAAAACAGTGGAAGCTCTAGAGGAGTATAGAAAAGACAGGGGCCGACTTAAAAAAGAAATAAGGAGAGCAAAGAGGGGGCATGAAAAAACACTGGCGGGCAAAATAAAGGAAAATCCCAAGGTGTTTTTATAAGTATATTAACTGGAAGAGGATAACCAGGTAAAGAGTAGGGCCCATTAGGGACCAAAGTGGCAATCTGTGTAGAGAGCCGGAAGATGTAGTTGTGGTTTTAAATGAATATTTTGCATCTGTGTTCACTATGGAGAAGGGTGATGTAGGCATAGAAATTAGGCAGGGGGATTGTGATATACTTGAACAAATGAGTATTCAGAGGGAGGAGGTGCTAGCCATTTAAGCAGACATAAAAGTGGATAAATCCCCAGTCCCTGGCGCGATGTATTCCAGGCTGCTGTGTGAGTAAAGGGAGGAGATTGCAGGGGGTCTGATATAAATGGTCAGAACCTCTCTGGCCACAGGGGAGGTGCCAGAGGACTGGAGAACAGCTGACGTAGAACCATTGTTCAAGAAAGTTAGTATGGATAAACCAGGGAATTACAGGCCAGTGAGCCCAACATCAGTGGTCGGGTAATTACTGGAAAAAATTCTGAGGGACAGAATTATTCTCCAATTGGAGAGGTAAGGGTTACTCAAGGATAGTCAGCATGGCTTTGTCAGGGGGAGATCATGTCTAACAATTTGATTGCATTTATCGAGGGTGTGACTAGGTGTGTGAATGAGGGTAGTGTAGTTGATGTAGTCTACATGAACTTCAGCAAGGCTGTTGAAAATGTCCCACATGGGAGAATGCTCAAGAAGATAAGAGACCATGGGATCCAGGGTGATTTGGCACATTGCATCCAAAATTGGATTAGTGGCAGGAGACAGTCGATGATGGTCTAAGGTTGTTTTTGCGACTGGAAGCCTGTATCCAGTGGTGCACTGCAGGGATCGGTGCTGGGTACTTTGCTATTTGTTGTGTACATTAATGATTAAGATATGAAGGTAGGAGGTATGATCATTAAGTTCGCAAATGAAACGAAAATTGGTGGAGTTGTAAATAGTGAGGAGGGAAGCCTCAGGCTACAGGACGATATAGGCGGGTTGGTTAGATGGGCAGAACAGTGGCAAATGGAATTTATCGCTGAAACGTGTGAGGTGATGCATTTTGAGAGTAATAATAAGGCATGGGAATACACAATGAATGGTAGGACACTAGGAAGAACAGAGGATGAGATGGACCTTGGTGTGCATGTACATGGTGCATCCCTGAAGGCAGCAGGACAAGTAGATAAGGTTTTGAAAATGGCATATGGGTTACTTGCCTTCATTAGCCAAGGCATAGTCTATAGGAGCAGGGAGGTTATGAAGGAGCTTTACGCTGGTTCGGCCACAGCTGGAATACTATGTGCAGTTCTGGTCACCACACTATAGGAAGGATGTGACTGCATTGGAGAGGTTGCAGAGGAGATTCACCAGGATGTTACCTCGACTGGAGAGCTTCAGCTATGAAGATACATTGGACAGGCTGGCGTTGTTTTCGTTAGAGCAGAGAAGGCTGAGGGGGACATGTTGATGTGTACAAAATTATGAGGGGCATAGATAGGGTAGATATAAAAGAACTTTCCCCCTTATTAGAGTGGTCGTTAACCAGCATGCATAGATTTATGGTAAGTGGCAGGAGGTTTAGAGGGGATTTGAGGAAAAATATTTTCACCCACTGGTTGGTTGAAATCTGGAAATCACTGCCTGAAAGGCTGGTAGATGCAGGAACTCTAAACATTCAAGAAACGTTTAGATGAGCACGTGAAACGCCATAGCATAAAAGGCTATGGACCAAGTGCAGGAAAATGGGATTATTATAGACAGGGCTTGATGACCGGCACGGACATGATGGGCTGAAGGGCCTCTTTCTGTACTGTGTAACTCTATGTATTACTCTATTAATGCCATTACAACGACATCTGACCCTCAACCAGAAAACAGTGACATTGCAGCTGATATACATTCCTTTCTGGTGCAAAAGCACAAAAGGAAAAGAGGCACAGCCATGGCTTACAAAAGAAATGAAGGATTCTAATAAATCCAAAGTGAAGTCATATAAAGTTGCCAGAAAATCCAGCAAGCCTGAGGATTAGAAGCAGTTTAGAGTTCAGCAAAATGTGTCAAGAGATTGATTAAGAGGGGAAAAATATAGTATGAGAGTAAACTTGCAACGAACATAAAGGTGGATTGAAAACTTCTGCAAGTCTGTAAAAAGAGAAAGATTAGTGAAGACAAATGTACGTCACTTACATTCAGAAATGGGAGTAATTATAATGGAGAACAAGGAAATGGCAGTGCAATTAAACAAATACTTTGGTTCTGTCTTCATGGAAGAGGACACAGTTAACTTTCCAGAAATGCGAGGGAACCAAGTGTCTAGTGACAAGGAGGAATTAAAGGAACTTAGTAATAGTAAAAATAATAGAGCTGGAGAAATTAGTGGGAATGTAAGCTGATAACTCCCCTGTGTGACAATTATTCCTGTTTAACTTTCCTCTACCTCTCTCAGTTTCTGTCTCCATTTGTACAACAATTTCTCACAGCTTTCTCTTGCTCACAAACTCCTATCTTTCTCTTAAGTTGTGCTGAATGTGTGCTGCTTTCTTAATTTATATGCATGTGCCTTTATTGTTTATGGCTTTCGTCCATGTAATTTCCCTCATTATATTGTTTTCTTTCTATTTTCCTCCATCTTATCTTTTGCCGGTTTCTCTTTCTGCCTTCTCAGTGTGTCTGCCCAATAATTTCTCCCTCTCTCGCTCTGTCTCTCTATTCTTCTTTCTCTCTTGTTTCACTATCCATTTCAGCATCTACATCACTTACTCTTTGCATCTTTACCTATATTGATTCGTCTCTTGCAGTGTTTACTTTCTTTACCGTGTTACCTCTGCCTCTCTACGCGCTGCAATCAGTTGAACAAAGACCCAGAAATGGAAAATCGGAGGAAATCCATCGTTTTGCTCTTCAGTATATCTGGCTGTTATATATTATTATGGACGCCCATTGTTGTTTATTTTCTATCTCCCCGTATGCCAGCCCTCTCTTCTTCCTCATCCTCCTGCTTCCCATTGAAACTTTCATTCCCAAATATGTGATCAGCTTTTACATGTACGTTGACGAAACCAGTTTTAATCCTCTGTCCCCTCTATCGCCACCCACTCCCCCCCGCTTTGATGTCGGACTACATTTCCAATATCCTATTTTGGATGAGCCATAATTTTCTCTAAACAAACATTGGCATGGCTAAATGCATCATCTTTAGTCGCAGCCACAAATATTGTATCCTAATCACCAATATCAATCCCTACATTGGGCGTTAGCTGCCAATGACCCTCAGCACCTCTCTGATCATAGGTTCTGCGTTATACACAATAGTCACTCTATAACAAAGTTCACCTAATTCCGCGTCAGTAGCATCGCCGCATCCATCTTGCCACACTGAGTTCAGGCCCAATCTACTGAACTCTCCCCTTAGTACATTCCTCCCATCGCATGGATCAATCTATTAAACCGCCATTGCACTGCCTTGAAGGCAAGTATACCCTTTCTGTATTAAATAGACCAACCCCGTGCGCAGTACTCCAGGTGAGGTCTCACAAAAGCCCTGTAGTACAATTGTAGTAAGAATTCCTTACTCTTGTACTCGACCCCATTTCACTAAAGGCAAACATGCCATTTACCTTTCTAATTGTTTGCTGTACCTGAATGTACAACTGAATTGTCGTTCAAATTACACTTAAAAATGCTTACAACTCAAAGTTGCTGTTTTACTTGAGGGAGCCAAATGCCTCAAAATTCAGTTTTCTGTTTACAGGCTTAATCAGATCCAGTCGAACCATATGCATTTGTTCAAAACTATCACGCTTATAACTTTTTCGCTTACCATTATTGAGGATGAGATAACAGGGCACTTAGAAAATCATAATATGTTTAGGCAGAGTCAACATGGTTTTTTGAAAGGGAAATCGTGTTAAGGAAATTTATTGGAGAATATTGAGATGCAACTGGAAGGGTAGATGAAGAGGAAGCAGGTTATCTGGATGTAGATTATTTGGATTTCCAAAAAGCATTCCACAAGGTGCCACTTACAAATGGTTATGGAAGATAAAGGCTTATTAGGTTGGTGTAAAATACTGGCATAGTTAGAGGATTGGTTAACGGGCAGATAACAGAGAGAAGGGAAAAACGGGTCATTTTGCGGTTGGCAGGCTCTTATTAGTGGGGTGCCGCAAGGGTTAGTGCTTGGACCACAAATATATACAATCATAAATAATGATTTACATGAAGGAACCGATTGTAAAGTATTCAACTTGATGCCGATGCAAAGCTAGGTGGGAAAGTCAATTGTGAGGGGGATACACAGATCCTGCAAAGGGATATAGACAGTTTGCGTGTTTGTACAATAAACTGTCAGATGTACTAAAATGTGAGCAAATGTGAGGTTATTCACTTTGGTATAAAGAATAGAAAAACAGAATACATTTAACAGGTGACAAAATATTAAATGTTGAATTTCAGAGAGAATTAGGTGTTATCGTACAGGAATATTAGTTGGTGGGTGAGTAGTTACAGCAGAACCCATGGGGGTTGAGGTTAATTTTTCCTTGTCTTTGCTTGGAGGCTATTTCCCATGTTAGAATAAAGTTACTCGAGTGAAACTGATCCAAAACCATACATGTTCCAACTGTGGTTTCATACCGCTTTCATTGATTGGGTGAAATCATATATTGGTAAGGGAATATCTGTCACAAGAGCCTTCAACTGCGTCTTAGAGTGTTCAGATCTTAGGACAATAAGAATTGCTGCTGAATGAAATGTCTAAGATATTGTGGAACGCCGTATCACAGTAAATTTCAGATATTGTTTGATGCAGTGAGAGGAAAGTGGCTCCAATTGTCAATCATGCTATTTACACGGCACTCTTATGGGAAGTACTTGTGTCCAGTTTATTTGGCTGGCCTGGTAAGGTCTGTAAAATTATTCCCGCATGAACAACTTGCTGGAAATAGCAATCACTAGCAAGGTCACCCTCTGTGGAGCTGGGTCATGACATTCTTGGACCTCCTTACATTGGAGAGAAAATGGAAAATGGGCGATACGTTTCCAGGTTGCCGCGAGCAACCCATGAATTTAATATTATTTAAATTTATGTTTCGATGCCCGCAGTAGCCCTAACTACAGAAATGAATTGGTTATCTTGGCTCTTTCAGCTGTCGCAGCATCAGCGATGTCACCCACAGACGAGTACTGCTGAGGGGGTGCGAATACGCCCGGTCTCAATATTTAATGAAGGTTTTCTGAGGAGAAGCAGGCTGGTTACTGGGGGAGTGACGCTGAGTGGTGGTGAAGGATTTTCAGGTCCATTTAGGCAGTACATCAGCCGTTGAGGTAAATTTAGCTGAGAAGAGACAATCTGGGTATTTCCCGTTGAATGAAAGTTACATTTATATTGTGTTAGTTACAGATGATTCAGGTGATGATGTGCGACAGTTCCCTTCTGATGGGAACAGTTGCTCCAATGATACACGATGCTGCATCATCCTTCCAACTGGCCCTAAATCCAGCCAATCAATCAGCCTGTGTAACATTAATAATCACCTGGGCATGTTCAGTCAGCATTTATTTTAATTTTCACAGTTAATAACAGGAAAACATTTAATATTATAATCATACATGTGACGTTACATAACACAGTTTGTTAAGGAGAATATATTACAGTAACCTTCGATTTGCAACTTTGCTTAAAATGTTGTACCAATATCAATTGATCCATTAAACAGGTTTTGATCTTTATTGCAATGGCCGATAAACATTGTATGGATAGACATCAGCTATTTCTATTATTTAAATAATTTTGCAATTAAATGCAGTGGATAGTTTACCCCACTCTTTAGCTCCTCTCTGAATTTACCCTGGGTCAGCACATAAATAAATGTGTTTGTGCAGCAATTGAGAACCTGAAGCATGAATCCCACCGATTCAATGTCATTAGCATAATCATACTGAATGATGGTTGTACGGAGAGATAGAGAATAAACAACAATGGTCGTCCATAGCAAAATAAAACTGCCCGATATACTGAACAGCAAAACGATGGATTTCCTTCGGTTCTCCATCTCTGGGTCCTTGTGATTCTCTCCATTGCTGAGGCCCCGGAGTCCCCTGCGGACTCGACTGGACATTAAAATGTGTCTAGCGGTGAGAACATTGAGCAACAAAATCAGAACGAATGGGACACAGGGGATTAACGTAAGATTAAAGATGTCAAACGCTGCCCAGGCGGGTGCAGTAAAAAAGGCTGCTTTCCAGACACAACCCCGGGGTACGTTCTCCATTATATATTCAGGGTCAAATACAAAGTACCAGGGAATGTTTATTAAACAACCCAGTGCACTCACTACCCCGATAACAACAGCCGCAGTTTTCTCGGTGCAATATTTTGTTTTCAGCTTCGGACAACAAATGGCCACAAATCGATCGAAGGTGAAAACCACTGTGAACCAGACAGAGGTCGCCGTGGCTGCACAAAGCAAGACTGTATTGAGACAGCACACGGGGGTAATTGTCAAGATTGAAATTGGGAAATAAATTTCAACAATGCAGCTTAATATTACATTCGAACAAACTACCAGGAGATCGGCCGTTGCCATGGCCACCAGGTAGCGAGTGATACATTTGGAGAGACCGCACTTTCCTCGGGACAGGATCACAATCGCCGCCAAGTTAACTGCAAGAGATACACAGATCAGTGAGATTTGTTTCCACTCAGACACACTTTATATCCATCGTTATTACAGTTATTTTGAGTGAAGTTTCAGGTTGCTATTGCACTGATGAATGGGATATCATGTGTGCTCTGTTGCTTCCAATCTGCTCCATCGCTGAAGTCGCATCTTTCTCCAATTTCTCTCCTAGCTCCCCTCATGCCCTCTACGAGCTCAACTTGTCTATGGGACCCACCTGCTGCTCACTTGCTCCTATTCCCACCAAACTGCTGACCACCCAACTTCACTTCCTGGCCCGCATGTTAGCTGATATTGTTAATGGTTCTCTCTCCTCACATACTCTCCCCTCCCCTTCAAACATGCTGTCATGAACAACTGCTCAAAAACTATCCTTGAAGCCTGTGTCCTTGCCAAGTACCGCCCTATCTCCAACATCCCTTTCATTACCATGTCCTTGTTCGTGCTGTCTCCTCCCAAGTCCGTGCCCATCTTTCACAGAATTCCATTTTGGACCACGTCATATCAGCTATCGCCCCCTGCCCGACTTCTAAATCGCCCTTACCAAAGTCA
The DNA here is from genome assembly GCF_052327205.1 of Somniosus microcephalus. NCBI lineage: Eukaryota > Metazoa > Chordata > Chondrichthyes > Squaliformes > Somniosidae > Somniosus > Somniosus microcephalus. The sequence goes on from NW_028225184.1 coordinate 51,970,271, forward strand.
GAATTTGTATTCTATGTAACTGTGTCTGTGGTAAGCTATTCCCTCTCTTCCTTTCCGACCTGTCTCATGCCTTTGTCTGGACAAACCACCTCCAACGCCTCTCCAGCGTCATCCAGCTGGGTGGGACTGCAAACGCCTGGCTCTATTCTTATCTATATAACCATAGCCTGCAACGGCTTCTGTGCTCGCTCCAACACTGTTACCTCTGGCCCCATCTTATCATCATCTACATGCTACTCATCAGCGATATCATCTGTAAACACAACGTCTTGTTCAAAGGCACGCCGGGGACACCCAGCTCCATCTCACCACCACCTCTCCCAACACGGCACTTGTCCCCATTTTGTCACACCGCTTGTCAGATTGGATGAGGAAAAATTTCCTGCAACATATTATCGGGAAGACCGAAGTCATTGTATTCGTCCCTGCTTTAAACTCCATTCCCAGCCAACGACTACATCCCTCCCTGGCAAATTTATGAGGCTGGACCAGACCGTGCACAACCTTGGCATTGTAATTGACCCCGAGTTGAGCTTCCGACCACATATCTTCTCCATCACAAAGACTGCCTACTTCCACCTCCGTAACATCACCCAACTCAGCCACTGCCTCAGCTCAACTGCTGCTGAACCACTCATACATGCTGCGGTGGCCTCTAGGATTGATTACTCCAAATCCCTCCTGGCAACACTATCATCTTCCAACCTCATTAAGCTTGAGCTCATCCAAAACTCTGATGCCTGTATCCCAACTCGCAGCAAGGCCCGTTCACCCAGCACCCCCTGAGGTCGCTGATCTACAATTGCTCCCGGTTCATCAAAGTCTAAATTTTAATATTCTCATTCTTGCTTTCAAATCTCACCCTGGCCTCGCCCCTCCCTATCTCTGTAACTTCTTCCAGCCCTACAATCATCTGAGATTTCTGCCCTCCTCCAATTCTGGCCTCTTGGGAATCCTGGATTTCAATCGATCCACCATTGGCGACCGTGCCTTCCACTACAAAAGCAATATGGACTGGGCGCGGTGAAGGTGTAATAGGGACTGGGCAGGCTGAAGGTGCAATGGAAGTGGGCTGGGCGAATTTGCAAATTAAACTGGGCGGGATGAAGGTGCCATAGGGACTGAGCAGTGTAAATATTCAGTGGAAGTGGCCATGGTGAATATCCAATGGATGATGTGCAGTGGAGCTGCAATGGAGAACAGTCTAGATGAAGGTGCAATGGAAACTGGGCGATGTGAAGTTGCAAGAGAGTCTGGGCAGGGTGAATGTTCAATGGACGTGGGCGGGTTGGAGGTGCAATGGGGAAGGGGCTAGGTGAACGTGCAGTGGGGCACGGACTAGGCAAAGGTGCAATGGGGATCGCGCTGGGTGAAGGTGCAATAGGGACTCGACAGTCTGATTTTTCTCTGGAAGTGGACAGGGTGAAGGTGCAATGCGGTACAGGCTGGGTGAACGTGCAATCGAGAACGGACTGCGTGAAGGTGCAATGGTTACTGGGCGAGCTGAAGGTGCAATGGGGATCGGGCGTGGTGAAGGTGCATTAGGGACTGGGCAGGCTGAACGTTCAATGGAAGTCGGTGGGATGAATGTGCAATGGGGAACAGGCTGGGTGAAGATGCAATGGGGAACTGGCTGGGTGAAGGTGCAACGTTGACTGAGCAGAGTGAAGGTGAAATTGGGACTGTGGGGTGAAGGTCAAGTGCCAGTACAAAGTGAGCCTGATTAAAGAGAAAATAATAACTAAAGGTATACATTGAGTACATTACAGAGACAATAAAGGAGAGGAAGGCAAATGCCAACACGATGTTAGGAAATAAGCCAATATACAATTAGGAAATCAATGTCGAATTACAAAATTAAATTATCAATCAATATAAAAATAAATATTTCAGAATTCTATAAGCATAGGAATAGGAAAATAGGGATATGGCCACTTAGGAATGGACAGGATAAACTCTAAAATAAAAGCAGTGAAATGAAATAAATTGAACAGTTCTTTTACCTCAGTTTTTACCAGGGCCACAAACATGGTGGGCGTGAAATTATCCGAGGAATTCAAAATGCATACCAAGGCTTCTAAGATAGACAGGAGCGAGGTCTTCGATTAGAAGTGCATGTAACACGGGCAATACAGTAATCATGGTTGACTTTAATGTACATATAGACTGGACAAATCAAAAACCACTAATGGTGTGAAGGACGAATTCTTGGAATGCATGCAAGATGGTTTCCTCGATCGATATTTGGAGGAACCAACCAGGGAACAGACTCTGCTGGATCTGGTACTGTTAATGAGAAAGGGCTAATCAATAATCTTGTGTTGAAGTGTCCTTTACTGACAAATGACCATAATATGATTGAATTGTAATACGTTTGAGAGTGATGTCGTCCAATCTGAAACTAAATTCTTCAGTCTCAACAAAGGAAACTACAAGGGAATGTGGGACAAGTTGTGCATGGTAGATTGGGAGGCTATACGAAAAGGTACGAAGGTGGAAATACAATCGCTAACATTCAAGGTAATAATGCATATTTTGAAAAAAAACATATATTTCTCTATGGCATAAAAACCCAAAAGGAGGAGTGATCCAACCATGGCAAACAAAATAAAATGAACTAGTATTGAGTCAAAGTTGGAAGCTTAAAAAGTTGCCAGAAAAAGGGGTCAGCCTGAGAATTGGGATTTTTTAGAAATCTGCAATGGGTGACCAAAATTTGATAAAGAAAATGAAACTGTAATATGAGCAAAAACTAGCGAAAAATGTAAAACCGGATTGTAAATGCTTCTCTAGGTATGTAAAAAGGCAAAGTCTGGCGAAAGTAAATGTAGGTCTTTTACAGTCAGAGACGGGAGAATTTATAATGGGGAATGAGGAATTGGGAGAGAAATTAAATAAATACTTTGTTTCTGTCTTCACGAAGTAAACCACAACAAATCTCCCATAAATACGAGAAAACGAAAGCTGTGGCGAGAATAAGGATCTTTAAGAAATTATTTTTAGTAAAAAAAAACTGTAGTAGCAAAATTAATGGGACTAAAATTCGATAAACCTCAAGGAATGGATGACCTGCATCCCAGGGTTTTGCAAGAGGTGGCCATTGGGATAGTGGACGCATTGCTTTTCATCTTCCAAAATTTTATAGATTCAGGAACGGTTCCTGCAGATTTGAGGATAGCAAATGTATCCCCACTACTTAAGAAAGTGCGGAGAGTGAATACGGGGAACTACAGACCTGTTAGCCTCACATCAGTCGTTGGGAAAATGCTGGAATATATTGTAAAGGATGCAATAACTGGGCACTTAGAAACGAATAGTAAGATTGGGCAGATTCAACATGGATTTATGAAAGGGAAATACTGTTTAACAAACTTATTGGAGTTCTTTTAGGATGGAATTAATGCAGCAGGCAAAGGAGAACTGGTTGATGTGTTGTATTTGGATTTTCAGAAGGCTTCGATAAGGTCACACACAAGAGGTTGGTGACCAAAATTTGGACACATGGAATTGGGGGAAATATACTAGCCTTGATTAAGAATTGGTTAACAGACAGAAAACAAAGAGTAGGGAAAAACGTGTATTTTTCAGGATGGCAGGCTGTGCCTAGAGTGGTACCGCAAGGACAGTGCTTAGGTCCCAGCTATTCACGTTCTATGTCAATGTTTTAGATGTCACATTTCCAGATTTTACTGATGTCACAAAGCTAGGTGGCAGTGTCTGTTGCGAAGAGGATGTGAAGAGGCTTCAAGGGGCTCTCGACAGGTTCAATGAGAGGGCGAGAACAGGGCAGATGGATTATAATGTGGATAAATTTGAAGGTAGAAAAATCAGACAGGCAGAATATTTCCTAAGTGGTGAAAGATTGGGGAATGTAGATGCTCAAAGGGACTTGGGTATCCTTGTACATGTGTCACTAAAATGAATGTGCAGTTGCAGCAAGCTATTAGGAAGGCAAATGGTATGCTGGCCTTCATTATAAAACGATTTGCATACAGGAGTAAAGACGTCTTACTCCAATTATATAGGGCATTAGTGAGACCGCACCTGGAGTATTGTGTACAATTTTGTTCTGCTTACCTAAGGAAGGATATAATTGCCATAGAGGGAGTGCAAGGAAGGTTAACGAGATTGATTCCTGGGATGGCAGGACGGTCGCATGAGAAGATATTGAGTAAACTAGGCCTGTATTTGCTTGAATTTAGAAAAATGAGAGGGCATCTCATTGAAGCATACAAAATGATTTCAGGGCTTGATAGGGTGGATGCTGGGAGAATGTATCCCTTGGCTGGGGAGTCTAGGACCTGGGGCACAGCCTCAGGGTAAAGGGAAGGCCATTCAGGACTGAGACGAGAGGACATTTCTTCACACAGAGGTTGGAGAATCTTTGGAATTGTCTGCCCTAGAGGGAAGTGGAGGCTCAGTCACTGGGCGTATTCAAAACAGGAGTCGATAGATTTCAGACTAGTAAGGCCATCAAGGGATATGGCGATAAGGCCGATGCATGGAATTGAGGAAGAAGATCAGCCATGAACTCATTGAATGTTGGAGCAGGCTCGAGGGGCCGAATGGCCGAGTCCTGCTCCTTTTTCTTATGTTCTTATGATAAACTAAACATATGTATAGAGGATAAATCCCGTGTCTGGAAGGACTATTTCCACTCACAGTCAAAGCTCAGGAAGAGACAGCAGAGGCACTGCATATAAATATATGTAAACATTCTTAGAACTTTCATCCAGTGCGCTTAACAAGGGTGAGAGGAAAGGTATAGTAATCTTCGCTCAAACATAAAAAAGAAATTTCTCTTGAAACCGAAACATAATAAAGTCTAGTCAGCACGGATTTCAAACGGGAAGCTCCGACTTGACCAACCGTACTGCGTTATTTGAAAAACTAGCAGAGGAGATAATGGTAAGGTGGTGAATATAATATAAATAGACATTTATAAGAGCTTCCACCGCCATAGTGGACTCGTGACTAAGGTACGAGCCTGTAGACTCAGTGGAAAAGTGGCCGAATGGATAGAAAAACTGGCTGCTCAATAGAAAACAGAGAGTAGATGTTAAAGGTAGTTGCTCAGACTGGGGAAATGTGGGAAGTGGTGTTCCACAGGGGTCACTATTGGTTACAATTTACAGTAGTGGGTTGGACTTGGGAATCAGAAATATAATATCAACATTTGTGGATGACACCAAATTATGGGGTATAGTTAACACTGCGGATGTTTGCGACAAAATTCAGGAAGATATTAACAAAATGGAATCATGGAGAGATAATGATAAATGATTTTCAGTAAATAGAATGTGAGGTTGTGTATTTTGGTAGGTGGAATAAGTAGGGCACATGAGACTTGGAAAATAAGAGTCCAAATGGTGGGAGAAGATAAGGAGTTTAGGGCTACAAATTCACAAAGAGATGAAAGAAGCCATTAAGCGTACAGTCAAAGCAACGGAGTTCATATCTAGAGGAATGGAAAGCAATAACAGAGGAGATGTGTTAAACTTATATTGAACCTTGGAGAGACCACACTTAGAGTGCTGTGAACAGTTATGATCTGCTTAGCCCAATAAGAGGATAGAAGCACTGGAGAAAGTGCAAAAAATATTAGAAAGTGGAACTCGTTAAAATTCATTAAGGCTATGACTGATCTGATCTTGGCCTCGAATCCAATTCCCTGCCCGCTCCCCATAACCCTTGATTCCCCTATAATTCAAAATTCTGTCTATCTCCACCTTGAATATATTCAATGACCCAACATCCACAGCTGTCTGATGTAGAGAATTCCAAAGGTTCACGACCAGCTGAGAGAAGAAATGCCTCCTCATCTCCAATTAGAAACTATGCCACCCTTGTTCTAGATTCCCCCACGCGAGGAAACATTATCTGTGCATCTACCCTGTCAAGCCCACTTAGAATATTGGCCCAGAAATTCGGTTTGGTGGCTTCCCGCGGGTGCAAGCCTCTGACGTGCACTTACCTAGCATGCCGGCCGTTGTGATGTGGGCCTGCGTGGTGTTCCGATCCTGTGCCTCCTCCAACTGCCGGCGTGCAGTGCTTGTGTATCCCAGGGGTGCAGTTAGTTCGAGTCAACCCCCTGGGATCACGTGGGCCATGGAGAGCCAATGGTAGCAGGGTATGCTTCATTCATAAGTTTGACAGGAAGAGCTGTCAATCCTATAAATACTATAAGCCCCAAAACGTAACTAAAATTTCAAATAAATTTAAAAAAAACATTGCATTTTTAAAATAACTATAAATTACATGAAATAACTATTTTAAACAATAATTTAAATTTTTGAAAAAATTAATTACATTTTCTAACGGGGCTAAAAATAAGCTTACCTTTCTTTGAAGTATTTAAAAATAATAAACCTGTGGAAAAATGTTATAACATTGATTAATGCACCACTTACCTTTTTAAAAGCAGGCCTGAGGACTGCACTTTACATCTCTAATTTCTGGAGACTTATCTTCTGGAGAAACCTGGAAAAAATAGTAAGTTAAATGTGCACGCGCTGCCTCTCCCACGCACGCTTTCCACCTCTCAACCCCATCTTTCAGGGGAATGGAAGTTCTGCTTTCCCGCGCATGTGCAGTGCACACACGAAAACGGCACTTCGATTGGGCCCACGGGCGAGTACCCCGTGCGTATTCAACCGTGGCGACCCGAATTTCTGGGTCATTATAAGTTTCAATAAGATCATTTCTCAATATTCTAAACTCCAATGAGTATCGGCCCAACCTGCTCAAATGTTCTTCATAAGACTACCCCCGATTGAAATGGGAATGATGGACTTGCTCTCCAGAGAACTGGCACGCACTCGATGAGCCGACTGGCCTCCTCTGTTGCCGTTATGGCTCTATGACTCTATGCCATGCAGTATTTGCAGAACTTTGCAAAGATGCATGTAAGTGGCAGTTGGATAACTATAGGAGTCAAAAATTAATAGAATGATATGTTAGTGGAGTGAGATGAGGAAATGCGGGAAATGGCTCGTGCGGAACATTAATCTGTTGGGCAGAATGGCCTGTTTCTATGCTGTAAAATTGTAAGTTATCCCATTCTATGTAAGGGGAACCTGCGGGGTGTAGGTACAATGGAAACAGGGCAGGAGGAAGGTACATGGGGTATGGGTAGGTGAAATTGCATTAGGGACTCGGCATGGTGATGGTGCAATGAGTACTGCACCTGGGGAAGGAGAATTGGGGACCGGAAGGTGTAAAGCTGCAATGGGGACGTGGCAGGATGAAGGTACAATTGGAACACGTGTTTCCTCCAGTTTAAAATCGGGCTTGCTGTACTGTAGATAAGTGAGAAAGAAGTAATGAGTTGTTGATAGTGCTGAATCATTGTGATATAGTTAGAGGTGGACCCAATAAGAGTAAGGATGCAGCAAGAGGACATGAATAGCGACCACTGGAGGGAAGCCAGGAGCAGATATTGGGCACGGATACGAGGATAGGCGTGTTTTCATACATAGAAGCCGAGAAACCTTTTACATTCACCTGTGGGGAGGATCTGAATATGGTGCTGGGCCTAGGCTCCGCACTGCTGTCTGTCTGATATCAAATATGTTGCTGATGTTGACCACAGAGACTTAACTTAGCAACGTTTTAATAACTGCGGATAAAACACGCGATAATTCGAAGCAGAATTCCCTACCTCCCCCCAGACTACGCCACCAGGCTGAATTAAAACGATAGCAAAATATTGCTGATGCTGGAAATCCGAAATAACAACAGAAACCTCGTCATCCGAATAGGCAGTTTACAGCCTCCCGGGCTCAATATCGAGTTCAACAAATTCACATCACAATCTCGGCCTCTATTAATTTTCTATATATTTTTAATCCACGCCTTTGATTGTGCCTTCCCCCTTTTTCTCTCCCACATGCTAGCTGTCTCTTATTCTGCCAGCGCTTTTCACACTTCATCTAGAGCCGTCTTTAGTCTCTTCACTTGTCCTATTACCACCTCGTCTCGTCTTGAATACCTCCTAATGTCTCTTCACTTCGCTTTTGTTCTTTCATCCCCTCCCCCATTTCCCATGCGCCAAATGGCTTTTTAATCTATCTCATTTCCTGCCTTTCTTTCTCAGTTCTGATGAAGGGTATCGACCTGAAATGTTGAATCTATTTCTCTCTCCACGGATGTTGCCTGGCCTTTTCTTTCCATATATCTATATTACATTCACTAGATAATTGAGTGCATAATTCAGTTGGGAATTCTGTTGATAATTCAGTGCTTAATTCGGTGGATAATTTAATAAATAATTATTTTGATGATTCGGTTGATAGTGGTTTGGAAAATTCTTTTCCAGCGGTTTCTGTTGTTAGACCAAAAAAAAATTGAGTTTGGTTTAAAGTGGGATTAAATTAGAAAAGTGAGAAGTAATATTATGTGAACGACAAGCAGATATGTCCACAGAACTTTCATTGGTTCTGCAATTTCGAGAAATTCATTCCAATGGATTTCATATATATTTATCCCATAAATTATAAAATAATTACCTACTGAATTATCCAGCGCATGAAACACTGAAGGAGTCAAATAATTGTCATCGAAAACATCGATTCAAATATCAACCGAATTAAGTATTGAAATATACAAAGAATTTTCCAAACGACTATCAACCGAATCATCAAAATAATTATTTATTAAATTATCCACCGAATTAAGCACTGAATTATCAACAGAATTCCCAACTGAGTTATGCACTCAATTATCTAGTGAATGTAATATAGATATATGGAAAGAAAAATCCACTCATTTATCCACCGATTTAAACAATCCAAATATTTATCCACTCAATTATTTATCGAATTAAGCACTGCAATATCCAAAAGATTAACCACTCAATATTCTATAGAATTAAACACTGAAATATCCAATAATTATCCTCTCAAGTTTCTATCGAATTAAACACTGAAATATCCAAATAATTATCCACACAATTATCCTCCGAATAAACACTGAAATATCTAAAGAATTACCAGCTCAATTATCCATCGAATTAAATACTGAAATATCCAAAGTATTATCCTCTCAATTATCCATCGACTTAAACACTGAAATATCAAAAGTATTATCCTCTCAATTATCCACCGAATTGAACCAAGAAATATCCAAAAAATTATCCACACAATTATCCATCGAATTAAACACTGAAACATACAAATAATTATCCTTTAATTATCTATAGTATTCAACTCTGAAATATCCAATGTATTAACCACACAACTATCTAGCGAATGACACATTATATTATACAAAGAAGTAAGCACTCGATTATCCACTGAATTATCAACCAAATTAAATACTGCAATCTCCAATGAATTATGCTCTGAACTACTCACTGTTCTTTCAAAATTCAACCTATTTTTGAACTCCTGTTGATTTGTAGTGTGGTAATTATATCAGGTTCAGCAGACATACGTTTCAGTTTCCTGGGGTTCACTCTTCTAATGTGCCTACTTTGATTAACCCTATTGCTGTTAAAGAATGTATTTGTATTTCTACTTCCACATCTGTTCAGCAGGAATGTGCGATTCACAATATAAACAGAGATTAGCACTTTGACATGGCTTCTGATAAAATCCCAAAGCGCCCATGAAGATCTGAAGCGCTGCCCCGTTTGTTGTATCTGAAGCAGCAACCGAGCAAGATCCAATGAACACATTTTTCGGTGGCGCTGGTTTAAAGTAGGCACGCTGGCCACAAAAAGGGGAAAACTTGGAGAGCAGTCCCTCCTGCAAAGGCTCCTGGTTTAAAAGGGGAAACGTGGTTCCTCACCCTTGACAATGCAGCACCAACTAAAGGAAATGTCAGTTTCTTGCAAGTTTATATAGCAGAGTGAAACTTCAACAGGCAACTTTCTGAATTAAATATTGGCAGCTGGTACCAAGGACCAGCTAAAAATATACATATTGTAAAGAATTTTACAATTTAACGTATAATTTAATAATACTTTTGTAATCAGCAATCCCACTTTCTAAAGTGGCAATTTATGTTTATCACTGAGGGACAGGTAGTTGACAAGATGTAAAATCGGACCGTATACTTCCCAAGGCAATTCAGTTATACATTAAAGAAAGTGTGAAAGTAAAACACCATATCAGGAAATATAGAGCAACACTGGACTGAACTGAATAGTGAGATCCGCAGAATTGCTCAAGGTAAATATATGAATGAATATTGCTTCAATAGATAAATAAACACAGTCACTGAAATTCCTTTAACATTTACAACTTGTTGTGCTGGAAAACATTCCTGAAGTTTTCGCTGTATAACAGTCAAAAGAAATATCACTGAAATAGAAATAATGTTATTGGGTAGTGCATCCCTTCTTTCCAATACAGAAACACCACTGAACATCAATAAATACATTCTTTATTAGTTGAAAGTGACTTTTGGAGAAAGCGAGCATAGCAGCATGATTCATTTCTATTTAGTTATTAAAGTGTTGCAGATTTAAGTCAGACGACCCTATTTCTCAATGTTTTAGTGTCCTTTAATCCGGAACCCAGATTGCATGCCATTCTTTTTAGAAGAAGCATGGTATCATCACTGGAGACTGCAGTGTGAAGGAAGACACCACGTTAATTAAGCAGGGAACATTCGGGTTAATCTGACAGCAAACCTCAGATAACTGTGCTACCCAGAGAATAAGAAAAGCACATTTTGCCAGACACGCAGCACGAGAAGCTTTGTAGTTAAGAGATTTTTTATCAGATTCATGTCTTTCTTCACCACTCACCAGGAACACCAACAGCTGCGAGAATAGGATAGTAAATGGCGATTATCTGCTGAAGTATCAGGACTTCCATTTAGTGTGAGAAGCGATGATCCCTGTAGTGATGGACACAGCAGGCCCGGTGGAAAGTGTGATGTGATACATTGAAGGCAGCCTTTATTTATACAGCAGGGAAATCTCCAGTGAACAGTTCTGTCCCCGGGCAACTGATGTTAGTTACAGTCATTTGAACAAACAGGTTGCGTCAGCCACTTTACTCCCAGGTTAACACTGTTATGGGAATAAAAATAGCAAAGTGACACGTCAAACATTGGAATAATATCTTTCCTCAAATGGATAACAAACAGGTGTAATAGTAGAATTCATCTGGTAAATGTTACAGGCGTTATACCAGGTTGGCAAATTACTGAGTGGGGTTGCTATTGATCGGTGCTGAGATAGCTTTCATTGCAAATTTACTTCAAAAATAAAACCTATGAAACTCAATGTAAATTTGTCAGTCTTGCAGATATTTTCGGGAGTTTCAGTTGGCGGAGATCACAGCTCACAAACAACACAACGTTTTGGGCAAAAGCTTCGGGAGGGATAATAACGGTCGGTGTGATTTTATGCTGAATCTCGTTACATACTACACATCGTAAGGTGAATGGGACGTCCATATACTATTTGAATAGTGTTTGTTGAGCTGAGGCTAAAGCAGAAATACCCTTTGGATTCTAATTAGATTGCATACTCAACAAGGATTACCATTGCAAAACAGCAATCAAAAAATCAATAACATATTCAACTACATATCCAACGCAATAGTGTACAAGTCAGTGAAATTAATTATTTTATTGTGTGGAGCTCGGCTCAGTCAGAAGCTTAAGAAATCTGTCCACCTTTATTCACCGAGACACAAGGGATATATTCAAATACTTGAGGCAGTGCAGGGAACAGCCACAAGGGTGATCCCCAATGTGGAAGCCCTGGTTATTGAGGAAATAATGGAGGAATCTGGAATTACCAACTTCGATAAGACGTGACTAGGCCGATTGGGAGATAATTGATGGTATGAAAAAGGAAATTAAAAATAAATATGTAATCGAAATTGGAAGAGTTGGACAAGGGAAGCATAAACCAAATTGGTAAAAAAGGCTGATTTAGCAATGCAATCAATAGTTATAGTCATAGTGTCATCGAATCATAACGGTAAAGAAGGAGGACATTCGGCCGATAGTGTCCATGCAGACTCTCTGCAGGAAATCCTGTCGGTCCCATTCCCCCGCTCTATCCCCGTAGCCCTGCAAGTTTATTTCCCTCAAGTGCCGATTCAGTCTCCCCTTGAAAACATTGAGTGTCTCCGCTTCCACCACTTCCATCAGCAGCGAGTTCCAGGTACTCACCACTCGCTGTGTAAAATAGCTGTTCCTCACATAATCACTGTATCTATTGCCCAACAAATTAAATCTGCGTCCCGTAGCCCTAGTTCTATCAACTGGTGGCAACAACCTTTCCCCGCCTTGCCTATCCAGCCCGACAAAAACTTGTACACTTCTGTCAAATCACCCCTCAGCCTCCTTTGCTCAAATAAAAACAAATCTAGATTCTCCAATCTGTCGTTGCAGCTAAGATCCCCTAAACCCGGAACAATTAAGAACATAAGAACATAAGAAATAGGAGCAGGAGTAGGGCAATCGGCCCCTCGAGCCCGCTCCACCATTCAATAAGATCATGGCTGATCTGATCCTAACCTCAAATCTTCTATCACTCTGCATCCACCCGAACCCATGTGATCTCCCGGGAGAGGCGAAAAACCAGATAAAGACCCAATGGCCAATTTGGGAGAAAAAAATCTGGGAAATTCCTCTCCGACCCATCTAGGCGATCGAAATTCTTCCAGGAGATCACTCTGTCCCTATATTTTCTACAGTACTTACCTTCTGTAAAGGCGATCTCCACCCCAGCCAGGAACAGGAATAAAACCATCTCCTGAAATCTAACAGAATTAGAACACAGTAGGAGCAGAACAAGGCTACACGGCCCCTCGGCCCGCTCCACTACCCACAGGGTCATGACCATTCCGAACCCAGACTCATGTCCAATTTCCTGCCCGCTCCCCATAACCCTTTATTCCCTTTACTTCTAGGAAACTATCTATTTCTGTTTTAAATTTATTTAATGATGTAGCTTCCACAGCTTTCTGGGGCAGCAATTCCACATACCTACCACCCTCTGAGTGAAGAAGTTTCTCCTCATCTCAGTTTTGAATGAGCAGCCCCTTATTTTAAGATTATGCCCCCTAGTTCTAGTTTCACCCATTATTGGGAACATCCTCACCGCATCCAACCGATCAAGCCCCTTCACAATCTTATATGTTTCAATAAGATCGCCTCTCATTCTTCTGAACTCCAATGAGTAGAGTCCCAATCTACTCAGCCTCTCCTCATATGACCACCCCCTCATCCCCGGGATTAACCGAGTGAACCTTCTTTGTACTGACTCGAGAGCAAGTATGTCTTTTCTTAAGTATGGACACCAAAACTGTATGCAGTATTCCAGGTGCGGCCTCACCAATACCTTGTACAACTGCAGCAATACCTGCCTGTTTTTATATTCCAACCCCCTAGCAATAAAAGCCAACATTCCATTGGCCTTCTTGATCACTTGCTGCACCTGCATACTAACTTTTTGAGTTTCGTGCACCAGGACCCCCAGATCCCTTTGTACTACAGTACTTTCCAGTTTCTTGCCATTAAGATAATAACTTGCTCTATGATTTTTCCTGCCAAAGTGCATAACCTCACACTTTCCAGTATTGTATTCCATCTGCCAAATCTCTGATCACTTACTTAGCCTGTCTATGTCCCTTTGCAGGTTTTTTATGTCCTCCTCACTCACTACTTTCCGTCCCATCTTTGTATCATCTGCAAACTTTGATATGTTACACTCGGTCCCCTCCTCCAAATCGTTAATGTAGATTGTAAAGAGTTGGGGACCCAGCACTGACCCCTGCGGAACACCACTAGTTACTGGTTGCCAATCTGAGAACGAACCATTTATCCCAACTCTCTGCTTTCTGTTAGAGAGCCAATCCTCCACCCATGCCAGAATATTACCCCCAATCCCGTGATTTTTTATCTTGAGCAATAATCTTTTGTGTGGCACCTTGTCAAATGCCTTTTGGAAGTCTAAATACACTACGTCCACTGGTTCCCCTTTATCCACCCTGTATGTTACTTCCTCAAAAAACTCAAGCAAATTTGTTAAACATGACTTCCCCTTCATGAAACCATGCTGAGTTTGCCCTATTAAATTATGTTTATCCAAATGTCCCGTTACTGTCTCCTTAATAATGGACTCTAACATTTTACCAACCACAGATGTTAGGCTAACAGGTCTATAGTTTCCAGCCTTCTGCCTACTACCCTTTTTAAATAATAGTGTTACATTAGCAGTTTTCCAATCTGCCGGGACCTTTGCTGAGTCCAGTGAGTTTTGGAAAATTATTACCAATGCATCCACAATCCCTACCGCTACTTCCCTCAAGACCCTGGGATGCAAGCCATCAGGTCCAGGGGATTTATCCGCCTTGAGTCCCATTATTTTACCAAGTACCACTTCCTTAGTGATTTTAATTGTATTTAGTTCCTCCCCCCCTAGAGCCCCCTGTTTGTCCAGTGTTGGGATATTCTTAGTGTCCTCTACTGTAAAGACTGATACAAAATAATTGTTCAGTGTTTTTGCCATCTCCATGTTTCCCACCATTAATTTCCCGGTCTCATCCTCTAAGGGACCAACATTTACTTTAGCCACCCTTTTTCTTTTTATATAACTGTAGAAACTTTTACTGTCTGTTTTTATATTTTTTGCTAATTTACTTTCATAATCTATCTTCCCTTTCTTAATCAATCTTTTTGTTATTTTTTGCTGTCTTTTAAAGACTTCCCAATCTTCCATCCTCCCACTAGATTTGGCTACCTTATATGCTCTTGTTTTTAGTCGGATACTATCCTTAATTACTTTACTTAGCCACGGATGGCTATCTTTTCTTTTACACCCTTTTTTCCTCAGTGGAATATATTTTTCTTGGAAGTTGTAAAATAACTCCTTAAATGTACACCACTGGTCATGTACCGTCTTACCCTTTAATCTATTTTCCCAGTCCACTCTAATTAATTCCGCTCTCACACCTTCATAGTCTCCTTTATTCAAGCTCAGCACGCTTGTTTGAGATCCAAACTTCTCACCCTCTAATTGAATATGGAACTCAACCATGTTATGGTCACTCATTCCAAGGGGATCCTTTACTAGGACATTTTTAATTAATCCTGTCTCATTACACAGGACCAAATCTAAGGTTGCTTGCCCCCTGTTCGGTTCAGTTACATACTGCTCAAGAAACCCATCCCTAATACACTCAATGAACTCTTCCTCAAGGCTGCTCTGCCCAATTTGAATTGTCCAGTTAATATGATAATTAAATCCCCCATAATTATAGCTGTTCCCTTATTACAAGCCCCAACTATTTCCTGATTAATACTCCGTCCAACAGAGTTGCAACTGTTCGGAGGCCTATAGACTACACCCACTAGTGTTTTTTTCCCCTTATTATTCCTTACCTCCACCCAAACTCTTTCACTATCCTGCTCCTTTGACCCAATATCATTTCTCTGTGTTATAGTGATTCCTTCCTTTATTAACATAGCCACCACACCTCCTCTCCCTTCCTGCCTGTCCTTCCTGATTGTTAAATAACCTGGTATGTTTAATTCTCAGTCATGGTCACCCTGCAGCCATGTTTCTGTAATGGCCACAAGATCATACCCATATGTCATTATTTGTGCCGTTAACTCATTCATTTTGTTGCGAATGCTACGTGCATTCAGATAAAGAACTTTCAAATATGTTTTGTAACACTTAGTTCCTGTTTTTTCCCTTTTTAGTACTTTACTTTTTACTCCATACCTTCTGTCCCTTCCTGACACATTCTGTTTTTTAATTCCCCCACTGCTACCTAAGTCTATGACCTTCTCTGTTGTCATTTCTATGATTTGCTCTCTAGAAACCTCCCCCCCACTAATTAGTTTAAAGCCCTCTCTACAGCCCTAGTTATATGATTCGCCAGGACTCTAGTCCCAGCACTGGCCAAGTGGAGTCTGTCCCAACAGAACAGCTCCCTCCTGTTCCAGTACTGGTGCCAGTGTCCCAAGAAGCAAAACCCATTTCTCCCACACCAGTCTTTGAGCCACGCATTTAACTCTTTAATTTTATTTATCCTAGCCAAATTCGCTCGTGGCTCAGGTAATAACCCAGAGATTATTACCCTTGAGGTTCTGTTTTTTAATTTGACCCCTAGCTGCTCATACTCCTTTAACAGAACCGTCTTCCTTGTCCTATCTACGTCGTTTGTACCAACATGGACCACGACAACTGGATCCTCCCCCTCCCACTGCAAGTTTCTTTCCAGCCCAGAAGAGATGTCCTTAACCCTGGCACCAGGCAGGCAACACAGCCTTCGGGACTCCCGCTCTTGACTGCAGAGAACCCTATCTATCCCCCTAATGATACTATCCCCTACCACTACAACATTTCTTTATACTCCCTCCACTTGAATGGCCCCCTGTACCACGGTGCTGTGGCCAGGTTGCTCATCCTCCCTGCAGTCCCCGCTCCCGCCCTCACAGGGAGTAAGAACCTCGATCCTGCTGGACAGGAACAAGGGCTGCGTCTCCTTCAACATTTCATCCTGGATCCCTGTACCTTCCTCACTCGTAGTCACACCGTCCTGTCCCTGACCACGGACTACATCTGCAGTAATTAACTTCATAGGTGTGACCATCTCCTGAAACATAGAGTCTAGGAACTTCTCCCCCTCCCTGATGTGTCGCAGTGTCCGAAGCTCGGTCTCAAGCTCCATAACATGGAACTTGAGTTCCTCTAGCAGCAAACACTTGTCGCAGATGTAAGCACCGTTAGCCTCAATGGGGTTCACTGGCTCCCACATCTCGCAACAGTAACACATCACCTGCTCCATTCTATATAATTAATTAAATTTCTTATTATTAGTTATGAAGACCCTGCCCGGATATATATGATAATATCACACCACTATTCAATAGAACTTACCAACTTAAAGGTATGAAAGAGAAGAGAAGGAAGAAAACCAAGCAACCAGCTGATCACCAACCTCCTCCTTGAATACTGTCTGTGGAGCCTGTTTGGTTGACTCGTCTCGCTGCTCCGCCTCCGCAGTGATGTCTAAGCCTGGGAGTGGGGAACAAAACAGAGCAAAAAACACACCCTCACCTCCCACTTATCCGAACTCTCCCACTTAGCAAAACTCCAACAGCACTCAATGCACAAAGCACTCCGTGCACCGCACTAGCCCCTCCACTTTTATACCCGGATTCTACTTCCTGTTTAAACTGCCCAAGAGTTTAAAAAACCCTTAAAAAATTAAACTTACTTCAAATAATTGACTTCTTAACACACTAAAATTCACAAAATACACTTAAATGATTTTTCTCCCACTTAGCAAAACTCCAACAGCACTCAATGCACAAAGCATCTGGTAATTCTACTCTGCACCGTCTCTAGTGCTTTCCCAACCTTCCTGAAGTGTATTTATAAACACAGAGAGCTGACACACCAGGGGAAAGCTCACAGTGTCGGACATAGAGAGAATTACACTGAAGTGTTTATAAACACAGTGAGCTGAAACACCAGGGGAGAGCTCACAATATTGGGCAAGGAGTGAATTATATTGACGTGTTTATAAACACAGTCAGCTAACACAGCAGAGGAGAGCTCACAGTGATGGACACGGAGTGAATTATGCAGAATTGTTTATAAACACAGTCAGCTGACACACCAGGGGAGTGCTCGCAATTTTGGGCATGGAGTGAATTACATAACATCATAAGAACATAAGGCGCAGGAGCAGGAGTAGGTGATTTGGCCCCTCGAACCTGCTCCGCCATATAATAAGATAATTGCTAATCTGATCTTGGCCTGGACTCCACTTCCCTGCCCGTTCTCCATAACCATTGACTCCCTTACCTTTCAAACATCTGTCTAACTCCAACTTAAATATATTCAATGTCCCAGCCTCCACAGATCTCTGGGGAAGAGAACTCCAAATATTCATGTCCCTCTGATGGAACAAATTCCTCCCCATTTCCGATTTAAACGTGTGCCCCCATATTCTGAAATTATGCCCCCTAGTTTCAGATTCGCCTACTGGGGGAAACATCGTCTCTGCATCTACCGTGTCAAGACCATTCAGAATCTTATAATTATCAATCAGATCCTCTCACATGCTTCTAAACTCCAATGAGTATAGGCCCAACCTGTTCCAACTATCTTCATGAAACAATCCCTTCATCTCCTGAATCAACCTCGTGAACCTTCTTTGAACTGTCTCCAATGCAAGTATATTCTTCCTTAAATAAGTAGACCAAAACTGTTCGCAGTACTCTAGGTGTGGTCTCATCAACGCCCTGCACATTTGTAGAAGGACTTCCCTCCTTTTATACTCCAGCCCCCTTGCAATAAAGGCCAACATTCCATTTGCCTTCTGAAATGAATCAGTCATTCATGAAATAAAGTTTTATGAAATAATGTTGAGCGGCATGTGGGTGGCGCTGTCCAGGGAGGGTATAAATACTCGGGCACGGGCCCAGCTTGCGCAGGACATTCTTATCAGTGTAAGAAGTCACACAACACCAGGTTATAGTCCAACAGCTTTATTTGAAGTCACAAGCTTTCGGAGCGCTGCTCCTTCTTCAGGTGAAGTGGAGAAATGCATAAAGACACAGCTTATATAGTCAGAGAATCATGTCAGATGTTTACAGGTAACCTTTCCAACTGCCATTTATCACACCTCGGCAGAGAGATAATCACAGCAGTCAAAGGTGTGAATGGTGTCCAAACAGGTCAGTCAGGGAAACATTACATCAAAGAACAATGAGGTGGGGTCACAAGGGGTCAAATATTGCAGATGCTGGGGTCTGTATGCGGCCGGACCTGCTGTGATATCCAGCCAAAAAAAATGTTTTTTCTCAGTTTTTTTGTTTTTCATACAGACCCCAGCATCTGCAATATTTGACCCCTTGTGACCCCACCTCATTGTTCTTTGATGTAATGTTTCCCTGACTGACCTATTTGGACACCATTCACACCTTTGACTGCTGTGATTATCTCTCTGCCGAGGTGTGATAAATGGCAGTTGGAAAGGTTACCTGTAAACATCTGACACGATTCTCTGACTATATAAGCTGTGTCTTTATGCATTTCTCCACTTCACCTGAAGAAGGAGCAGCGCTCTGAATGCTTGTGATTTTAAATAAAGCTGTTGGACTATAACCTGGTGTTGTGTGACTTCTTACATTTGTCCACCCTAGTCCAACTCCGGCATCTCCACACAATTCTTATCAGGATCTAGTGAAGGACAGAACTAGACCTCCATGTTGTAAAACAGTTGATTGAAGCTTTGTTTAATGCTTAGACCAAGTGCCTAGTAGTTTTCACATGTCACCTTCCTAACTATTTGCTATACCTGCATGATAACTGTTTGTGATTCATGTACAAAGACACCCAGATCCATCTGTACCTCAGCATTCTGTAATCTCTCCCCATTTAAATAATAATTTGCTTTTTAATTTTTACTACCAATGCGGATAACCTCGCAGTACCCCACCTGCCAGATGTTTGCCCACTTACTTAGCCTATCTATATACATTTGGAGATGCTTTGTGTCCTCCACGCAAATTCCTTTCCCACCTATGTTTCTAACTTCGGCAAACTTTGCCACATTACATTCAGTCCCTTCAACCAAGTCACTAATATAGATTGTAAGTAGTTGAGGCCCCAGCACCAATCCCTGCGGCACTGCACTAGTTAAAGATTGCCAATCTGAAATTGTCCAATTTACATCTACTCTTTGTTATATGTTTGTTAGCCAATCCTCTATCAATCATACTAATATATCACTCCCAACCCCATCAGCTCTTAACATGTGTAAACATAGAAACATAGAAGATAGGAGCAGGAGTAGGCCTTTGGCCACTCGAGCCTCCTCTGCCATTGAAGGAGATCATGGCTGATCATACAGCTTCAGTAGCCTGTCCCTGCCTTCTCCCAATATCCCTTGATCCCTTTAGCCTTAAGAAATATACCTAACTCCTTCTTGAATGTATTTAATGAATTGGCCTCCACTGCCTTCTGTGATAGAGTATTCCACATGTTCACCACTCTCTGAGTGAAGAAATTCCTCCTCATCTCTGTCCTAAATGGCTTACCCCTTATCCTTAGACTGTGGCCCCTGGTTCTGGACTTCCCGGCCATCGGGAGCATCCTTCCTGCATCTAGTCTGTCTAGTCCTGTGTAGAAACATTATATGTGACACCTTATCGAATACCTTCTGGAAATCCATATACACGATCTCTACTGGTTCCCCTTTATCCATCCTGCTCGTTACATCCTCAAAGAACTCCAGAAAATTGGCAAAAATGATTTCCCTTTCATAAAACTAAGCTAACTCTGCTTGGCTATACTCTAAATTTTCTAACTCTCCTGCTACCATGTCCTTAATGATGCACTCTAGCATTTTCCCAATGACAGAAGCTAGGCAAACAGGTCGAAAATTCCCTGCATTCTGTCTACTTCCAGCCTTAAATAGGGGCGTTATATTTGTGGATTTCCAGTCGGCTGGGACCTCTCCAGAATCCAGGGATCTATCGTAATTTACACCCAATGCATCCACTATCTCTGCAGCCACATCTTTTAAGGCACTGGGATGCAGGCCATCGTGTCCAGGGAAATTGTCGACCTTTTGTCCCATTAGATTGCTCAGTACATTCTGTCAAGTGACAGTCATTGTTTCAAGTTTCCACCCCGCACTCCAGTAGCCCTTTGATTATCCATTATTGGCATGCTTCAAATGCCTTCTACCATGAAGACCAATACAAAATATTTGGTCAAAATATCCGCCATATCCCTGTTTCCTATTATTAGTTCCCCAGACTCATCCTCTCGGGGACCAACGTTTACTGTAGCTAGTCGCTTTACATTATTATATACGTGTAGAAACTCTTACTGTCTGTTTTTATATTTCTTGCTAACTTAATCTCATAAGCTATCTTCTCTCCCTTTACCATTTTTTTAGTTGTCCTTTGCTGGTTTTTTTAATAATTTCAATCTCCTGGCCTTTCACTATTTTTTGCAACTTTTGACATACTTTTTTTTTCCAAATTGATACCATGCTTTACATCCTTAGTTTGCCACGAATTGTTCATCCTTCCCTTACAGTATTTCTTTCACACAGGTAAATATCTTTACTGAGAGTTATGAAATGTCTCCTTAAATGATTACCATTGCTTTTCTACAGTTTCACACTCTAACATGTTTTTTCCAGTCCTCTTTAACCAGATTTGCCTTCATACCTTTGTAATTACCTGTGTTTATGTTCAGACACTAGATTGACAGCTAACTTTTGCACCCTCAAACTGAATTTGAAATGCTACCATGCTTTGATCACTCTTCCCAAGAGTATCCTTCACTTCGAGATCATTAACTAATCAAGCCTCGTTACAAATTACCAGATGTAAAATACTCTTCTCCCTGGCTGGATCCATAACATATTGTTCCAAGAAACCATCCCATTTAGTCTTTAAGAACACTTCCTGAAGTCTACCTTCGCCATTTTGCTTTGTCCAATCAATATGAAGATTAAAATCTCCCATGATGATTACCCTACCTTTGTTACAAACTTCTATTATTTCTCGATGTATACTCTGCCCTACCGTGTGGTTACTGTTTTGCGGGGCTGGAGACCATTCCCACCGGTGACTTCTTACGATTATTATTTCTTATCTCTACCCTAATTGATTCTACATCTTGATCTTGCAGGCCAATTTAATTTCTCAATACCGCACTGAAGTTAACCCTTATTAAGAGAGCTCGTTTTCCTTTCTGCCTATCGTTACGAAATGGCAAAACCCCCTGAATATTCAGTTCCCAGCCTTAGTCACATTGCAACCACGTCTGTCTAAAGGCTGTCCGATCAAACTCAGTTACTTCTATTGGTGCTGCCAACTCATCTATCTTGTTACGAATGCTGCTTGCTTTCAGATATAGAGTTGTTAATGATGTCCATTAACTATTTTTCCCTACTCGGACCCCTCTTTCTAATGCTCTCTTATGTGTATACGCTCTGTACCTCTCTGTCAAATTTTGGCTATCATTACCCCTATCGCTACCATGCACTGTTGCCTTCACTGAGATGTTGATAAACACAGTGAGCTGACACACCATGGGAGAGCTTACAGTGTTGGACATGGAGTGAATTACACTGAAGTGTTTATAAACATAGTGAGCTGACACATCAGGGGAGAGCTCACAGTGTTTGACACGGAGTGATTTACACTGAAGTGTTTATAAGCACAGTGAGCTGACACACCAGGGGAGAGCTTACATTGTTGGACACGGAGTGAATTACACTGAGGTGTTTATTAAAACATGGCGCTGGCACACCAGGGGATAGCTAACAGTGTCGGACGCGAAGTGAATTACACTGATGTGTTCATAAACACAGTGAGCTGACACATCAGGGGAGAGCTCACAGTGTCGGACACGGAGTGATTTACACTGAAGTGTTTATAAACACAGAGTGCTTACGCACCGGAGGATAGCTAACAGTGTCAGACACGAAGGGAATTACACTGAAGAGTTTATAAACACAGGTGGCTGACAAACCAGGGGAGAGCTCACGGTGTAGGACACAGGGTGAATTATACTGAAGTGTTTATAAACACTGTGAGCTGACACACCAGAGGAGAGCTCACAGTGTGGGACACGGAGTGAATTACACTGAATTGTTTACAAACACAGTGTGCTGACACACCAGAGGAGAACTCACAGTGTGGGACATGGAGTGAGTTACACTGAAGTGTTTATGAACACAGTGATCTGACACACCAGAGGAGAACTCACAGTGTGGGACATGGAGTGAGTTACACTGAAGTGTTTATGAATACAGTGATCTGACACACCAGGGTAGAGCTCACAGTGTGGGACATGGAGTGAATTAAACTGAAGTGTTTATAAACACAGTGATCTGACACACCAATGGAAAGCTCAATGTGTCGGACTTTGAGTGAATTACACTGAAGTGTTTATAAAAACAGAGAGCTGACATACCAGGGGAGAGATCCCAGTGCTGGACACGGAGTGAATTACACTGAAATGTTTTTAACACAGTGAGCTGACACACCTGGGTAAAGTTCAATTGGTTGGAGAGGGGGTGAAATACACTGAAATGTTTATAAACACAGTGAGCTGACACACCAGGGGAGAGCTCACAATGTTGGGCACGGAGTGAATTACACTAAGTGTTTAGAAACACAGCGTGCTGACACACCAAGAGAGAGTTCACAATGTTGGGCACGGAGTAAATTACACTGAAGTGTTTAGAAACACAGTCAGCTGACACACCAAGAGAGAGTTCACAATGTTGGGCACGGTGTGAATTAAACTGAAGTGTTTAGAAACACAGTGAGCTGACACACCAGTGGAGAGCTCACAGTGTTGGACACGGAGTGAATCATACTGAAGTGTTTATAAACACAGGGAGCTGACACACTAAAGGAGAGCTCACAGTGTGGGACACGGAGTGAGTTACACTGAAGTGTTTATAAACACAGTGATCTGACACACCAATGGAAAGCTCAATGTGTCGGACTTTGAGTGAATTACACTGAAGTGTTTATAAAAACAGAGAGCTGACATACCAGGGGAGAGATCCCAGTGCTGGACACGGAGTGAATTACACTGAAGTGTTTTTAACACAGTGAGCTGACACACCTGGGTAAAGTTCAATTGGTTGGAGAGGGGGTGAAATACACTGAAATGTTTATAAACACAGTGAGCTGACACACCAGGGGAGAGCTCACAATGTTGGGCACGGAGTGAATTACACTAAGTGTTTAGAAACACAGCGTGCTGACACACCAAGAGAGAGTTCACAATGTTGGGCACGGAGTGAATTACACTGAAGTGTTTAGAAACACAGTGAGCTGACACACCAGTGGAGAGCTCACAGTGTTGGACACGGAGTGAATCATACTGAAGTGTTTATAAACACAGGGAGCTGACACACTAAAGGAGAGCTCACAGTGTGGGACACGGAGTGAGTTACACTGAAGTGTTTATAAACACAGTGATCTGACACACCAATGGAAAGCTCAATGTGTCGGACTTTCAGTGAATTACACTTAAGTTTTTATAAAAAAAGAGAGCTGACATACCAGGGGAGAGATCGCAGTGCTGGACACGGAGTGAATTACACTGAAGACTTTCTAAACGCAGTGAGCTGACACACCTTGGTAAAGCTCAATTGGTTGGAGAGGTGGTGAAATACACTGAAATGTTTATAAACACAGTGAGCTGACACAGCAGGGGAGAGCTCACAATGTTGGGCACGGAGTGAATTACACGAAGTGTTTAGAAACACAGTGTGCTGACACACCAAGAGAGAGTTCACAATGTTGGGCACGGAGTGAATTACACTGAAGTGTTTAGAAACACAGTCAGCTGACACACGAAGAGCGAGTTCACAATGTTGGGCACGGAGTGAATTACACTGAAGTGTTTAGAAACACAGTGAGCTGACACACCAGGGGAGAGCTCACAGTGTTGGACACGGAGTGAATCATACTGAAGTGTTTATAAACACAGGGAGCTGACACACCAAGGGAGAGCTCACAGTGCCGGGCTTGGAGTGAATTACACTGAAGTTTTTATAAACACAATCAGCTGAGACTCCAGGCGAGTGCTCGCAATGTTGGGCACGGAGTGAGTTACATATCATCATAAGAACATAAGCCGCAGGAGCAGGAGTAGGTGATTTGGCCCCTCGAGCCTGCTCTGTCATATAATAAGATAACTGCTAATCTGATCTTGGCCTCGAATCCACTTTCCTGCCCGTTCTCCATAACCATTGACTCCCTTACCTTTCAACCATCTGTCTAACTCCAACTTAAATATATTCAATGACCCAGCCTCCACAGATCTCTGGGGAAGATAACTCCAAAGAATCACGTCCCTATGAGGGACCAAATTCCTCCCCATTTCCGATTTAAACGTGTGCCCCCATATTCTGAAGGTATGCCCCCTAGTTTCAGATTTCTCTCTGTATCTAACTTGTCAAGACCCTTAAAAATCTTATAAATTTCAATAAGATCCTCTCTGAATCTTCTAACCTCCAATAAGTATAGGCCCAAACTGTTCCAACTCTCTTAATAAGAATATAAGAACATAAGAAATACGAGCAGGCATAGGCCAATCGGCCCCTCGAGCCTGCTCCGCCATTCAATAAGGTCATGGCTGATCTGATCCTAACAGCCAATCTACTATCACAGAACCATCTCCTGAATCTTACAGAATTAGATACACGAAATATGAGCAGGATCTGGCTACACGGCCCATGACCCGCTCTGCTACCAACAGGGCCATGTCTGATCCGAACCTAGACTTGTCCAAATTCCTGCCCGCTCCCCGTAACCCGTAATTCCCTTTACTTCGAGGAAACTGTCTATTTCTTTTTTAAATTTATGTAATGATGTAGCTTCTACAGCTTTTTGGGGCAGCATATTCCATGGACCTACCACACTCTGAGTGAAGTAGTTCCTCCTCATCACAGTAGTTTTGAAAGAGCAGCCCCTTGTTATAAGTCTAAGCCCCCTAGTTTTGTTTCACCCATCATCGGGAACATCCTCCCCGCATCCACCCGATCGAACACCTTCACAACCTTATATGTTACAATAAGATCGCCTCTCATTCTTCTGAGCTCCAATGAGTAGAGTCCCAATCTACTCAACCTCTCTTCATATGTCCATCCCTTCATCCCCGGGATTAACCGAGTGAACCTTCTTTGTACTGACTCGAGAGCAAGTATGTCTTTACTTAAGTATGGACACCAAAACTGTATGCAGTATTCCAGGTGCTGTCTCACCAATACCTTGTACAACTGAAGCAATACCTCCCTATTTTTATATTCTATCACCCGAGCAATGAAAGCCAACATTCCATTGGCCTTATTAATCATTTGCTGCGCCTGTATACTAACCTTTTGAGTTTCGTGCACCAGGACCCCCGGATCCCTTTGTACTTCAGTACTTTCCAGTTTCTTGCCATTAAGATAATAACTTGCTCTACGATTTTTCCAGCCAAAGTGCATAACCTCACACTTTCTAGTATTGTATTCCATCAGCCAAATCTCTGCCCACTTACTTAGCCTGTCTATGTCACCTTGCAGTTTATTTATGTCCTCCTCACTCACTACTTTCCCCCCCATCTTAGTATCATCTGCAAACTTTGATATGTTACTCTCGGTCCCCTCCTCCAAATCGTCAATATAGATTGTAAAGAGTTGGGGACCCAGCACTGACCACTGCAGAACACCACTAGTTACTGATTGCCAGTCTGAGAATGAACATTTATCCCAACTCTCTGCCTTCTGTTAGATAGCCAATCCTCTATCCATGCCAGAATATTACCCCCAATCCAGTGATTTTTTATCTTAAGCAATAATCTTTTGTGTGGCACCTTGTCAAATGCCTTTTGGAAGTCTAAATACACTATGTCCACTGGTTCCCCTTTATCCACCCTATATGTTACTTCCTCAAAGAACTCCAGCAAATTTGTCAAACATGACTTCCCCTTCATAAAACCATGCTGACATTGTCCTATTAAATTATGATTATCCAAATGTCCTGTTACTGTCTCCTTAGTAATGGACTCCAAAATTTTACCTACCAGAGATGTTAGGCTAACCGGTCTATAGTTTCCAGCCTTCTGTCTACTGCCCTTTTTAAATAACGTTGTTACATTAGCAGTTTTCCAGTCTGCCAGGACCTTTGCCGAGTCCAGGGAGTTTTGCAAAATTATTACCAATGCATCCACAATCCATACCGCCACTTCCCTCAAGACCCTAGGATGTATGCCATCCTGTCCAGGTGATTTATCCGCCTTGAGTCCCATTATTCTACCGAGTACCACTTCCTTCGTGAGTTTGATCGTGTTTAGCTCCTCCCCCCCTATAGCCCCCTGTTTTTCCAGTGTTGGGATATTCTTAGTGTCTTCTACTGTAAAGACTGATACAAAATACTCATTCAGTGTTTTTGCCATCTCCATATTTCCCACCATTAATTTCCCGGTCTCATCCTCTAAGGGACCAAAATTTACTTTAGCCACCCTTTTTTTTTATATAACTATAAAATCTTTTACTATCTGTTTTTATATTTTTTACTAATTTGCTTTCATAATCTATCTTCCCTTTCTTAATCAATCATTTTGGAATTTTTTGCTGTCTTTTAAAGTTTTCCCAATCCTCTATCCTCCCACTAGATTTGGCTACCTTATTTGCCCTTGTTTTTAGTCGAATACTATCCTTGATTTGTTTACTTAGCCACGGATGTCTGTCTTTTCTTTTACACCCTTTTCTTCTCAGTTTTTTGGAAGTTGCAAAATAACTCCTTAAATGTACACCACTGATTTCTTTGTGTTCGGACATGTTGTTTTCAATGGATCAGTTACTCTGTCCTCGGTCTGGTTGTGTTCAGTGGGTCAGTTTCTGTGTGTTCGCACAGTTTGTGGTCAGTGGGTCAGTTTCTGTGTGTTCAGTCAGGTTGTTGTCAGTCGTTCAGTTTTTCTGTGTTCCGTCAGTTTGTAGTCAGTGGGTCAGTTTCTATGTGTTTGTTCATTTTGTGTTCAGTGGGTCAGTTTCTGTGTGTTCGGTCAGCTTTTGGTTAGTGGGTCAGTTTCTGTGCGTTCTGACAGGTTTTGGTCAGTGGATCAGTTTCTGGCTGTTCGTTCAGGTTCTGCTCAGTGGTTCAGCTTCTGCGTGTTCAGTCATGTTTTGTCAGTGGGTCAATTTCTGTGTTTTCAGTCAGCTTCTGTTCAGCGGGTCAGTTTCTGTGTGTTCGGTCAGGTTGTGTTCAGTGGGTCAGTTACTGTGTCTTTGCTCAGGTTGTGGTCAGTGGGTCAGTTTCTGTGTGTTCTTTCAGCTTTTGGACAGTGGGTCAGTTTCTTTGTGTTCAGTCAGGTTGTGGTCAGTGGATCAGTTTCTGTGTGTTTGGTCAGGATGTGGTCAGTGGGTCAGTTTCTGTGTGTTCTGACAGGTTGTGGTCAGTGGGTCAGTTACTGTGTGTGCGGAGAGGTGGTTGTAGTCTGAGGGTCAGTTTCTATGTGTTCGTACAGGTTGTGGTCTGTGGGTCAGTTTCTGTGTGCTCAGTCAGGTTGTGTTCAGTCTGTCAGTCTCTGCGTGTTCGGAGAGGTTGTGGTCAGTGGATCAGTTTCTGTGTGTTTGTTCAGGTTGTGGTCAGTGGTTCAGTTTCTGTCTGTTCGGTCAGTTTGTAGTCAGTGGGTCTGTTTCTGTGTGTTTGTTCAGGTTGTGTTCAACATTTGAGTTTCTGTCTGTTCATTCAGTTTAGATCAGTGAGTCCGTTTCTGTGTGATCGGTCAGGTTGTGTTCAGTGGGCCAATTTCTGTGTTTCCAGTCAGCTTCTGGTCAGCGGGTCAGTTTTGGTGTGTTCGGTCAGGTTGTGTTCATTGGGTCAATTACTCTGTGCTCGGTCTGGTTGTGATCAGTGGGTCAGTTCCTGTGATTTCGGACAGGTTCTAGTCAGTGGCTTAGTTTCTGTGTCTTTGTTCATGTTGTTTTCAGTGGGTTAGTTTCTGTGTGTTCGGTCACCTTGTGTTCAGTGGGTCAGTTTCTCTGTGTTCGGTCTGCTTCTGGTCAGTGGGTCGGTCTCTGTGATCTCAGTCAGGTTGTGGTCAATGGATCAGATTCTGGGTGTTCGGTCTGTTTGTGGTCAATTGTTCAGCTTCAGCGTGTTATCGGTCAGCTCCTTGTTAGCGGGTCAGTTTCTGCGTGTTCGGTCAGATTGTGTTCATTGGGTCAGTTACTGTGTCTTTGGTCAAGTTGTGGTCAGTGGGCCAGTTACTATGTTTTCTGTCAATTTGTGTTCAGTGGATCAGTTACTGTGTCCTCGGTCAGGTTGTGGTCTGTGGGTCAGTTTCTGTGTGTTCGGAAATTTGCCGTCAATGGGTCAGTTTCTGTATTTTCGGTCAGGTTGTGGTCAGTGGGTCAGTTTCTCTGTGATTGGTCAGATTGTGTTCAGTGGGTCAGTTTATGTGTGTTCGGTCAGCTTTTTGTCAGTGGGTCAGTTTCTTTGTGTTGAGTCAGGTTGTGCTCTGTGGATCAGTTTCTGGTTTTCGGTCAGGTTGTGGTCATTGTTTCAGCTTCTGCGTGTTCAGTCAGGTTTTGTTCAGTGGGTCAATTTCTTTATTTTCGTTCAGCTTCTGGTCAGCGGGTCAATATATATGTGTTCGGTCAGGTTGTGTTCAGTGGGTCAGTTACTGTGTGCTAAGTCATTTTGTGGTAAGTGGGTCAGTTTCTGTGTTTTCGGATAGGTTGTGGTCAGTGGGTCAGTTTCTGTGTGTTCGGTCAGGTTGTGGTCAGCTGGTACGTTTCTGTGTGTTTGGTCAGGTTGTGGTCAGTGGGTCAGTTTCTGTGTGCTCGGACAGTTTGTGGTCAGTGGTTCAGTTTCTGTTTGTACAGTCAGGTTGTGGTCAGTGTGTCAGATTCTGTGTGTTCGGTCACGATGTGTTCAGTGCATCAGTTACTGTGTGCTCCATCTTTTTGTGGTCAGTGGGTCAGTTTCTGTGTGTTCGGACAGTTTGTGGTCAGTGGGTCAGTTTCTGTATGTTCAGTCAATTGTGGTCAGTGGGTCAGTTTTTGTGTGATCGGTCAGTTTGTGTTCAGTGGGTCAGTTACTGCGTGCTCAGTCAGGTTGTGGTCAGTAATTCAGCCTCTGTGTGTTTGGTCAGGTTGTGGTCAATGGTTCAGTTTCTGTGTTCTCGCTCAATTTGTCGTCAGTGGTTCAGTTACTGTGTGTTCGGACAGGTTGTGGTCAGTATATCAGTTACTGTGTGATCAGTCAGGTAGTGGTCAGTGGATCAGTATCTGTGTGTTCTGTCTGGTTTTAGTCTGAGGGTCAGTTTCTGTGTTCGGACAGGTTGTTGTCAGTGGGTCAGTTTCTGTGTGCTCAGTCAGGTTGTGTTCAGTCTGTCAGTCTCTGCGTGTTCGGACAGGTTGTGGTCATTGTTTCAGTTTCCGTGTGTTTGTTCATGTTGTGGTCAGTGGTTCAGAATCTGTGTGTTTGGTCAGTTAGTTGTCAGTGGGTCAGTTTATGTATGTTTGTTCAGTTTGTGGTCAGTGGGACAGTTTCTGTGTGTTCCGTCAGGTTGTGGTCAATGGGTCAGTTTCTGTGTGATCGGTCAGGTTGCTGTCAGTGGGTCAATTTCTGTGTGTTCAGTCAGGTTGTGTTCAGTGGATCAGTTTCTGAGAGATCAGTCAGCTTCTGATCAGCGGGTCAGTGTCTGTGTGTTCGGTCAGGTTATGATCGTTGGGTCACTTACTGTGTGCTCGGTCTGGTTGTGGTTAGTGGGTCAGTTCCTGTGTTTTCGCACAGGTTGTTGTCAGTGGCTCAGTTTCTGTGTCCTTGGTAAGGTTGTGTTCAGTGTGTTTGTTTCTGTGTGTTCGGTCACGTTGTGTTCACTGAATCAGTTCCTGTGTCCTCGGTCTCGTTATGATCTATGTGCCAGTTTCTGTGTGTTCGGGAAGGTTGCTGTCAGTGGGTCAGTTTCTGCGTGTTCGGTCAAGTTGTGGTCAGTGGGTCAGTCTCTGTGTGATCGGGCAGGTTGTGTTCAGTGGGTCAGTTTCTGTGTGTTCGTTCACCTTTTGGTCACTGGATCAGTTTCTGTGTGTTCAGTAAGGTTGTGGTCAGTGGATCAGTTTCCGGGTGTTCGGTCAGGTTGTGGTCAGTAGTTCAGCTTCTGTGTGTTCGGTCAGGTTGTGGTCAATGGTTCAGTTTCTGTGTTCTTGCTCAGTTTGTCGTCAGTGGTTCAGTTTCTGTGTGTTCGGAGAGGTTGTGGTCAGTAGATCAGTTACTGTGTGATCAGTCAGGTTGTGGTCAGTGGATCAGTATCTGTGTGTTCTGTCTGGTTGTAGTCTGAGGGTCAGTTTCTGTGTTCGGACAGGGTGTGTTCAGTCTGACAGTCTCTGCGTGTTCGGACAGGTTGTGGTCATTGGGTCAGTTTCTGTGTGCTTGTTCAAGTTGTGGTCATTGGTTCAGAATATGTGTGTTCCGTCAGTTTGTAGTCAGTGGGTCAGTTTCTGTGTGTTCGGTCAGGTTGTGGTCAGTGGGTCAGTTTCTGTGTGATTGGTCAGGGTGTTGTCAGTGGATCAATTTCTGTGTGTTCAGTCAGGTTGTGTTCAGTGGATCAGTTTCTGAGAGTTCGGTCAGGTTGTGGTCAGTGGGTCAGTTCCTGTGTGTTTGTTCAGTTTTTGGTCAGTGGGCCAGTTTCTGTGTGTTCGGTCAGGTTGTGGTCTGTGGGTCAGTTTTTGAGTATTCGGTCAGGTTGTTGTCACTGGCTCAGATTCTGTGTATTCGGTCAGGTTGTGGTCAACATGACAGTTTCAGTGTGTTCATTAAGTTTCTGGTCAGTGTGTCCGTTTCTGTGTGATCGGTCAGGTTATGGTCATTGGGTCACTTACTGTGTGCTCGGTTTGGTTGTGGTCAGTGGGCCAGTTCCTATGTTTTCGCACAGGTTGTTGTCAGTGGCTCAGTTTCTGTGTCCTTGGTGAGGTTGTGTTCACTGTGTTAGTTTCTGTGTGTTCGGTCCCGTTGTGTTCACTGGATCAGTTCCTGTGTCCTCGGTCTGGTTGTGATCTATGTGTCAGTTTCTGTGTGTTCGGGAAGGTTGTTGTCAGTGGGTCAGTTTCTGCGCGTTCGGTCAAGTTGTGGTCAGTGGTTCAGTTTCTGTGTGCTCGTTTTCCTTTTGGTCACTGGATCAGTTTCTGTGTGTTCAGTAAGGTTGTGGTCACTGGATCAGTGTCCGGGTGTTCGGTCAGGTTGTGGTCATTGGTTCATCTTCTGGGTGTTGAGTCAGGTTTGGTCAGTGGGTCAACTTCTGTGTTTTCGGTCAGCTTCTGGTCAGTGGGTCAGTTCCATGTGTGTTCAGTCAGGTTGTGGTCAGCTGGTACGTGTCTGTGTGTTTGGTCAGGTTGTGGTCAGTGGGTCAGTTTCTGTGTGTTCGGACAGGTTGTGCTTAGTGGGTCAGTTTCTGTGTGTGTGGACAGGTTGTGGTCATTGTTTCAGTTTCTATGTGTTCGGTCAGGTTGTCGTCAGCTGGCAAGTTTCTGTGTGTTTGTTCAGGTTGTGTTCTGTGGATCAGTTTGTGTGTGCTCCATCTGGTTGTGGTCAGTGGGTCAGTTTCTGTGTGTTTGGACAGTTTGTGGTCAGCGGGTCAGATTTTGTGTGTCCAGTCATGTTGTGTTCAGTGGGTCAGTTACTGTGTGCTCAGTCAGGTAGTGGTCAGTGGGTTAGTTTCTGTACGTTCGGACAGATTCTTTTGAGTGGGTCAGTTTCTGTGTGTTCGGACATTTTGTGTTCAGTGGGTCAGCTCCTGTGTGTTCAGTCAGGTTGTGGTCAGTCGGTCAGTTATTGTGTGTTCGTTCAGTTTGTTTTCATTGGATCAGTTACTGTGTGCTCGGTCAGGTTGTGGTCAGTGGTTCAGTTACTGTGTGTTCGGTCATGTTTTGGTCAGTGGTTCAGTTTCTGTTTTCTCGCTCAGTTTGTGGTCAGTGGTTTAGTTTCTGTGTGTTCGGACAGGTTGTGCTCAGTAGATTAGTTACTGTGTGAACAGACATGTTGTGCTCAGTGGGTCAGTCTCTGCGTGTTCGGACAGGTTGTGGTCATTGTGTCAGTTTCTGTGTGTTTTTTCAGGTTGTGTTCAATGGGTCAGTTTCTGTGTGTTCGGTCATTTCGTAGTCAGTGCGTCATTTTAAATGTGGACGTTCAGGTTGTGGTCAGTGCATCACTTTCTGTGTGCTCGGTCTGTTTGTGTTCAGTTTGTCAGTCTCTGCGTGTTCAGACAGGTTGTGCTCATGGGACAGTTTCTGTGTGTTTGCTCACGTTGTGGTCAGTGGGTCAGTTTCTGTGATTTTGGTCATTTTGTAGTCAGTGGGTCAGTTTCTGTGTGTTTGTTAAGGTTGTGTTCAGTGGGACAGTTTCTGTGCTTTCGCTCAGGATGTGGTCAGTGGGTCAGTTTCTCTGTGTTCGGTCAGGTTGTGGACTGTGGGTCAGTTTTTGTGTGTTTGGTCAGATTGTTGTCAATGGGTCATATTCAGTGTGTTCGGTCAGGCTGTGGTCAACATGTCAGCTTCTGTGTGTTTGTTCAGTTTCTGGTCAGTGTGTCAGTTTCTTTGTGATCCGTCAGGTTGTGTTCAGTGGGTCAATTTCTGTGTTTCCATTCAGCTTCTGGTCAGCGGGTCTGTTTCTGTGTGTTCGGTCAGGTTGCGTTGATTGGGTCACTAACTGTGTGGTCAGTCTGGTTGTGGTCAGTGGGACATATCCTGTGTTTTCGGACAGGATGTTGCCAGAGGCTCAGTTTCTGTGTCTTAAGTCAGGTTGTGTTCAGTGGGTCAATTTCTGTGTGTTCGGTCACGTTGTGTTCACTGGATCATTTAACGTGTCCTCGGTATGGTTTTGATCTATGGGTCAGTTTCTGTGTGTTCGGGAAGGTTGTGGTCAGTGGGTCCGTTTCTGCGTGTTTGATCAGGTTGTGGTCAATGGGTCACTTTCTGCGTGATCGGTCAGGTTGTGTTCAGTGAGTCAGTTTATGTGCGTTCAGGCAGCTTATGGTCAGTAGGTCAGTTTCTTTGTGTTCTGTCAGGTTGTGTTCAGTGGGTCAGTTACTGTGTGCTCGGTCTTTTGGTGGTCAGTGGGTCAGTTTATGTGTTTCCAGACAGGTTGTGGTCAGTTGTTCAGTATCTGTGTGTTCGGTCAGGTTGTGGTCAGCTGGTACGTTTCTGTGTATTTAGTCAGCTTGTGGTCAGTGGGTCAGTTTGTTTGTGTTTGGTCAGGATGTGGTCAGTGGGTCAGTTTCTGTGTTTTCGGACAGTTTGTGGTCAGTGGGTCAGTTTCTGTGTGTTCAGTCAGGTTGTGGTCATTGGGTCATTTTTGTGTGTTCGGTCAATTACTGTTCAGTGGGTCAGTTACTGTGTGCTCGCTTAGGTTGAGGTCAGTGGTTCAGTTTCTGTGTGTTCGGTCATGTTGTGGTCGATGGTTCAGTTTCTGTGTTCTTGCTCAGTTTGTGGTCAGTGGTTCAGTTTCTGTTTGTCTGGAAAGGTTGTGGTCAGTAGATCAGTTACTTTGTGATCCGTCAGTTTGTGGTCAGTGGGTCAATATCTGTGTGTTCTGTCTGGTTGTAGTCTGTGGGTCAGTTTCTATGTGTTCGGACAGTTAGTGGTCAGTGGGTCAGTTTCTGTGTGCTCAGTAAGTTTTGTTTCAGTCTCTCAGCCTCAGCGTGTTCGGACAGGTTGTGATCATTGTGTCAGATTCTGCGTGTTTCCTCAAGTTGTGGTCAGTGGTTCAGTTTCTGTGTGTTCGGTCAGTTGTAGTCAGTGGGTCAGTTTCTGTGTGTTTGTTCAGATTGTGGTCAGTGGGTCAGTTTCTGTGCGTTCAGTCAGGTTGTTGTCAGTGGGTCAGATTCTGTGTGTTCTGTCAGGTTGTGGTCAACATGTGATTCTCTGTATGTTCATCCAGTCTCTGGACAGTGTGTCCGTTTCTGTGTGATCGGTCAGGGTGTGTTCAGTGGGTCAATTTCTGTGTTTCCTGTCAGCTTCTGGTCAGCGGGTCAGTTTCTGTGTCTTTGGTCAGGTTCTGTTTAGTGGGTCAGCTTCTGTGTGTTCGGGAAGTTTGTGGTCAGTGGGTCAGTGTCTGTGTGTTCGTTCAGCTTTTGGTCAGTGGGTCAGTTTCTGTGTGTTCAGTTAGGTTGTGGTCAGTGGATCAGTTTCTGAGTGTTCGGGCATGTTGTGGTCAGTTGTTCAGCTTCTGCGTGTTCATTCAGGTTGTGTTCAGTGGGTCAATTTCAGTGCTTTCGGTCAGCTTCTGATCAGCGGAACATTTTCTGTGTGTTCGGTCAGGTTGTGTTCAGTGGGTCAGTTACTGTGTGCTCGCTCTATTTTGTGGGTAGTGGATCAGTTTCTGTGTGTTCGGACAGGTTGTGGTCAGCTGGTAAGTTTCTCTGTCTGTGGACAGGTTGTGGTCAGTGGGTCAGTTTCTGTGTGTTCGGTCAGATTGTGGTCATTGTGTCAGTTCTGTGCTTTCGGACATTTTGTGGTCAGTGGTTCAGTTTCAGTTTTTTCAGTCAGGTTGTGGTCAGTGTGTCAGTTTCTGTATGTTCGTTCAGGTTGTGTTCAGTGGATCAGTTTCTGTGTGTTCCTTCTGGTTGTTGTCAGTGGGTCAGTTTCTGTATTTTCGGACAGGTTGTGGTCAGTGGGTCAGTTGCAGCGTGCTCGGTCAGGTAGTGGTCAGTGGGTCAGTTTCTGTGTGTTCAGACAGATTGTGTTGAGTGGGTCAGTTTCTGTGTGTTCGGACACGTTGCTGTCAGTGGGTCAGGTTCCTTGTTTTTGGAGAGTTTGTGGTCAGTGGGTCAGTTTCTGTGTGTTCTATCATGTTATGTTCAGTGGTTCAGTTTCTGTGTGTTTGGTCAGGTTGTGGTCAGTAGTTCTGTTTCTGTGTGATCGGATAGATTGTGGTCAGTGGGTCAGTGTGTTTGTGTTTGGTCAGTTTGTGGTCAGTGGTTCAGTTTCTGATTGTTCGGTCAGGTTGTGGTCAGTGGGTCAGTCTCTGTGTGTTCGTTCAGGTTGTGGTCAGTAGGTCAGTTTCTGTGTGTTCGTTCAGGTTGTGGTCATTGGGTCAGTTTCTGTGTTATCGGGCAGTTTGTGGTCACTGGTTCACTTTCTGTTTGTTCAGTCAATTTGTAGTCAGTGTGTCAGTGTCTGTGTTTTCGGAGAGTTTGTGGCCAGTGTGTGGTTTCTGTGCGTTCTATCATGTTATGGTCAGTGGATCAGTTTCTGTGTGTTCGGGTAGGGTGTGGTCAGTGGGTCAGCTTCTTTGTGTTCAGTCAGGTTGACATCAGTGAGTCAGTTTTTGTGTGTTCGGTCATGTTGTGTTCAGTGGGTCAGTTGCTGTGTGTTCGGACAGGTTGTGGTCAGTGGGTCATTTTCTTTGTTTTCGGAGAGCTGGTCGTCAGTCGGTCAGTTTCTGTGTGTTCTGTCATGTTATGGTCAGTGGTTCAGTTTCTGTGTGTTCTGTCAGGTTGTGGACAATGGTTCAGTTTCTGTGTGTCCGGATAGGTTGTGGTCAGTGGATCTGTTACTGTGTGATCGGTCAGTTTGTAGTAAGTGGGTCAGTGTCTGTGTGCTCCATCAGGTTGTGTGTGCTCGTTCACCTAGTGGTCAGTGGGTCAGTTCGTGTGTGTTCGGTCAGGTTGTGGTAAGTGGGTCAGCTTCTGTGTGTTCGGTCAGGTTGTGGTCAGTAGTTCAGTTTCTGTTTTCTCGCTCAGTTTGTGGTCAGTGGTTCCGTTTCTGTGTGTTTGGACAGGTTGTGGTCAGTGGATCAGTTACTGTGTGATCGGTCAGGTTGTGGTCAGTGGTCAGTATCAGTGTGTTCTGTCTGGGTGTTGTCTGTGGGTCAGTTTCTATGTGTTCAGACAAGTTGTGGTCAGTGGGTCTGTTTCTGAATGTTCGTTCAGGTTGTGTTCAGTCTGTCAGTTACTGTGTGCTCGGTCAGGTTGTGGTCAATGGCTCAGATACTTTATACTCGGTCGACTTGTGGTCAGTGCGTCAGTTTGTGTGTGTTCGGTCAGGTTGTGGTCACTGGGGCAGCTTCTGTGTGTTCGGTCTGGTTGTAGTCTGTGGGTCAGTTTCTGCGTGTTTGGCAGTTTGTGTTCAATGAGTCAGTTTCTGTGTGTTTGTTCAGGTAGTGGTCATGGGTAAGTTTCTTTGTGTTCGTTGAGATTGTGGTCAGTGGGTTTTTTATTTTTCTTTGTTCAGGTTGTGGTCAGTGGGACAGTTTATGTGCATTCGCTCAGGCTGTGGTCAGTGGATCAATTTCTGTGTGTTCGTTCAGTTTGTGGTCAGTGCATCAGTTTCGGTCTGTTTGTTTGGTTTTTGGTCAGTTGGTCAGTTTCTGTGTGCTCAGTTAGATTGTGTTCAGTGGGTCAATTTTACCTCTTTACGCTCATCTTCTGGTCTGTGGGTCAGTTTCTGTGTGTTCAATCATGTTGTGTTCATTGGGTTACTTACTGTGTGCTCGTTCTGTTTACGGTCAGTGGGTCAGTTCCTGTGATTTCGGACAGGTTGTGGTCAGTGCGTCAGTTTCTGTGTCTTTGCTCAGGTTGTGATCAGTGGGTCAGTTTCTGTGTGTTCGGTCAGGTTGTGTTCATTGAATCAGTTGCTGTGTCCTCGGTCTATTTGTGTTCAGTTGGTCAGTTTATGTGTGCTCGGTCTGGTTGTAGTCTGTGGGTCAGTTTCTGTGTGATCGGTCAGGTTGTTTTCATTGGTTCAATTTCTGTGTGTTCGGTCAGCTTTTGGTAAGTGGGTCAGTTTCTTTGTGCTCTGTCAGGTTGTGGTCTGTGGATCAGTTTCTGTGTGTTCGGTCAGGTTGTGTTCATTGGTCAATTACTGTGTGCTCTGTCTTTTTGAGGTCAGTGTGTCAATTTCTGTGTTTTCGGACAGGTTGTGGTCAGTGTGTCAGTTTCTGTGTGTTCGGTCAGGTTGTGGTCAGCTGGTAAGTTCCTGTGTGCTTGGTCAGTTTGTGGTCAGTGGGTCAGTTACTGTCTTTTCGGACAGGTTGTGGTCAGTGGGTCAGTTTCTGTGTGTTCCGATAAGCATGTTCGGTCTGGTTGTGGTCAGTGGGTCAGTTTCTGTATGTTCGGAAAGGTTGTGGTCATTGGGTCAGTTTCTCTGAGTGTGGTCATGTTGTGGTCAGTGGGTCAGTTTCTTTGTGTTAGGTCTTGATGTGTTCAGTGGGTCAGTTTCTGTGTGTTCAGTCAGGATGTGGTTATTGGTTCAGTTTCTGTGTATTCGGACAACTGGTGGTCAGTGGGTCAGTTTCTGTTGGTTCGGTCATGTTATGGTCATTGTATCAGTTTCTGCGTGTTCGGTCAGGTTGTGTTCACTGCATCAGTTTCTGTGTGCTCGTACTGCTTGTGGTCAGTGGGACACTTTATGTGTGCTCGGAGATGCTGTGTTTAGTCGGTCAATTACTGTGTGTTCAGTCAGGTTGTGGTCAGTGGGTCAGTTTTTGTGTGTTTGCTCAGGTTGTGTTCAGTGCATCAGTTATTGTGTGCTCGGTCAGGTTGTGGTCAGTGGGTCAGTGTCTTTGTGTCTGGTCAGGTTGTGTTCAGTGGGTCAGTTTCTGTGTGTTCAGTCAGGTTGTGGTCAGTGTGTCAGTTTCTGTATGTTCGTTCAGGCTGTGTTCAGTGGATCAGTTTCTGTGTGTTCGGTCTGGTTGTGGTCAGTGGGTCAGTTTCTGTGTTTTCGGACAGGTTGTTGTCAGTGGGTCAGTTACTGCGTGCTCGGTCAGGTAGTGGTCAGTGGGTCAGTTTCTGTGTGTTCAGACAGATTGTGTTGAGTGGGTCAGTTTCTGCGTGTTCGGAAACGTTGCTGTCAGTGGGTCAGTTTCTTTGTTTTTGGAGAGTTTGTGGTCAGTGGATCAGTTTCTGTGTGTTCGGGCATGTTGTGGTCAGTTGTTCAGCTTCTGTGTCTTCATTCAGGTTGTGTTCAGTGGGTCAATTTCTGTGTTTTCGGTCAGCTTCTGATCAGCGGATCAGTTTCTGTGTGTTCGGTCAGGTTGTGTTCAGTGGGTCAGTTACTGTGTGCTCCATCAGGTTGTGTGTGCTCGTTCACCTAGTGGTCAGTGGGTCAGTTCGTGTGTGTTCGGTCAGGTTGTGGTAAGTGGGTCAGCTTCTGTGTGTTCGGTCAGGTTGTGGTCAGTAGTTCAGTTTCTGTTTTCTCGCTCAGTTTGTGGTCAGTGGTTCCGTTTCTGTGTGTTTGGACAGGTTGTGGTCAGTGGATCAGTTACTGTGTGATCGGTCAGGTTGTGGTCAGTGGTCAGTATCAGTGTGTTCTGTCTGGGTGTTGTCTGTGGGTCAGTTTCTATGTGTTCAGACAAGTTGTGGTCAGTGGGTCTGTTTCTGAATGTTCGTTCAGGTTGTGTTCAGTCTGTCAGTTACTGTGTGCTCGGTCAGGTTGTGGTCAATGGCTCAGATACTTTGTACTCGGTCGACTTGTGGTCAGTGCGTCAGTTTGTGTGTGTTCGGTCAGGTTGTGGTCACTGGGGCAGCTTCTGTGTGTTCGGTCTGGTTGTAGTCTGTGGGTCAGTTTCTGCGTGTTTGGCAGTTTGTGTTCAATGAGTCAGTTTCTGTGTGTTTGTTCAGGTAGTGGTCATGGGTAAGTTTCTTTGTGTTCGTTG
Organism: Somniosus microcephalus; assembly: GCF_052327205.1. NCBI lineage: Eukaryota > Metazoa > Chordata > Chondrichthyes > Squaliformes > Somniosidae > Somniosus > Somniosus microcephalus. The sequence goes on from NW_028225184.1 coordinate 52,009,388, forward strand.
AGATTGTGGTCAGTGGGTTTTTTATTTTTCTTTGTTCAGGTTGTGGTCAGTGGGACAGTTTATGTGCATTCGCTCAGGCTGTGGTCAGTGGATCAATTTCTGTGTGTTCGTTCAGTTTGTGGTCAGTGCATCAGTTTCGGTCTGTTTGTTTGGTTTTTGGTCAATTGGTCAGTTTCTGTGTGCTCAGTTAGATTGTGTTCAGTGGGTCAATTTTACCTCTTTACGCTCATCTTCTGGTCTGTGGGTCAGTTTCTGTGTGTTCAATCATGTTGTGTTCATTGGGTTACTTACTGTGTGCTCGTTCTGTTTACGGTCAGTGGGTCAGTTCCTGTGATTTCGGACAGGTTGTGGTCAGTGCGTCAGTTTCTGTGTCTTTGCTCAGGTTGTGATCAGTGGGTCAGTTTCTGTGTGTTCGGTCAGGTTGTGTTCATTGAATCAGTTGCTGTGTCCTCGGTCTATTTGTGTTCAGTTGGTCAGTTTATGTGTGCTCGGTCTGGTTGTAGTCTGTGGGTCAGTTTCTGTTTGATCGGTCAGGTTGTTTTCATTGGTTCAATTTCTGTGTGTTCGGTCAGCTTTTGGTAAGTGGGTCAGTTTCTTTGTGCTCTGTCAGGTTGTGGTCTGTGGATCAGTTTCTGTGTGTTCGGTCAGGTTGTGTTCATTGGTCAATTACTGTGTGCTCTGTCTTTTTGAGGTCAGTGTGTCAATTTCTGTGTTTTCGGACAGGTTGTGGTCAGTGTGTCAGTTTCTGTGTGTTCGGTCAGGTTGTGGTCAGCTGGTAAGTTCCTGTGTGCTTGGTCAGTTTGTGGTCAGTGGGTCAGTTACTGTCTTTTCGGACAGGTTGTGGTCAGTGGGTCAGTTTCTGTGTGTTCCGATAAGCATGTTCGGTCTGGTTGTGGTCAGTGGGTCAGTTTCTGTATGTTCGGAAAGGTTGTGGTCATTGGGTCAGTTTCTCTGAGTGTGGTCATGTTGTGGTCAGTGGGTCAGTTTCTTTGTGTTAGGTCTTGATGTGTTCAGTGGGTCAGTTTCTGTGTGTTCAGTCAGGATGTGGTTATTGGTTCAGTTTCTGTGTATTCGGACAACTGGTGGTCAGTGGGTCAGTTTCTGTTGGTTCGGTCATGTTATGGTCATTGTATCAGTTTCTGCGTGTTCGGTCAGGTTGTGTTCACTGCATCAGTTTCTGTGTGCTCGTACTGCTTGTGGTCAGTGGGACACTTTATGTGTGCTCGGAGATGCTGTGTTTAGTCGGTCAATTACTGTGTGTTCAGTCAGGTTGTGGTCAGTGGGTCAGTTTTTGTGTGTTTGCTCAGGTTGTGTTCAGTGCATCAGTTATTGTGTGCTCGGTCAGGTTGTGGTCAGTGGGTCAGTGTCTTTGTGTCTGGTCAGGTTGTGTTCAGTGGGTCAGTTTCTGTGTGTTCAGTCAGGTTGTGTTCAGTGTGTCAGTTTCTGTATGTTCGTTCAGGCTGTGTTCAGTGGATCAGTTTCTGTGTGTTCGGTCTGGTTGTGGTCAGTGGGTCAGTTTCTGTGTTTTCGGACAGGTTGTTGTCAGTGGGTCAGTTACTGCGTGCTCGGTCATGTAGTGGTCAGTGGGTCAGTTTCTGTGTGTTCAGACAGATTGTGTTGAGTGGGTCAGTTTCTGCGTGTTCGGAAACGTTGCTGTCAGTGGGTCAGTTTCTTTGTTTTTGGAGAGTTTGTGGTCAGTGGATCAGTTTCTGTGTGTTCGGGCATGTTGTGGTCAGTTGTTCAGCTTCTGTGTCTTCATTCAGGTTGTGTTCAGTGGGTCAATTTCTGTGTTTTCGGTCAGCTTCTGATCAGCGGATCAGTTTCTGTGTGTTCGGTCAGGTTGTGTTCAGTGGGTCAGTTACTGTGTGCTCGGTCTATTTTGTGGGTAGTGGATCAGTTTCTGTGTGTTCGGACAGTTTGTGGTCAGCTGGTAATTTTCTTTGTGTGTGGACATGTTGTGGTCAGTGGGTCAGTTTCTGTGTTTTCGGTCAGATTGTGGTCATTGTGTCAGTTCTGTGTTTTCGGACATTTTGTGGTCAGTGGTTCAGTTTCTGTTTTTTCAGTCATGTTGTGGTCAGTGTGTCAGTTTCTGTATGTTCGTTCAGGTTGTATTCAGTGGATCAGTTTCTGTGCGTTCGGTCTGGTTGTGGTCAGTGGGTCAGTTTCTGTGTTTTCGGACAGGTTGTGGTCAGTGGGTCAGTTACTGCGTGCTCGGTCAGGTAGTGGTCAGTGGGTCAGTTTCTGTGTGTTCAGACAGATTGTGTTGAGTGGGTCAGTTTCTGTGTGTTCGGACACGTTGCTGTCAGTGGGTCAGGTTCTTTGTTTTTGGAGAGTTTGTGGTCAGTGGGCCAGTTTCTGTGTGTTCTATCATGTTATGTTCAGTGGTTCAGTTTCTGTGTGTTCGGTCAGGTTGTGGTCAGTAGTTCTGTTTCTTTGTGATCGGATAGATTGTGATCAGTTGGTCAGTGTGTTTGTGGTTGGTCAGTTTGTGGTCAGTGGTTCAGTTTCTGATTGTTCGGTCAGGTTGTGGTCAGTGGGTCAGTTTCTGTGTGTTCGTTCAGGTTGTGGTCAGTGGGTCAGTTTCTGTGTGTTCGTTCAGGTTGTGGTCAGTGTGTCAGTTTCTGTGTGTGCCGATAAGCATGGTCAGTGGGTCAGTGTCTTTGTGTTTGGCCTCGTTGTGTTCAGTGGATCAGTTACTGTGTGCTCGGTCTGGTTGTGGTCAGTGGGCCAGTTTCTGTGTGTTCGGACAATTTGTGGTCAGTGGGCCTGTTTCTGTGTGTTCAGTCAGGTTGTTGTTAGTGGGTCAATTTTTGTGTGTTCGGTCAGTTTGTGTTCAGTGGGTCAGTTACTGTGTGCTCGGGCAGGTTGTGGTCTGTGGGTAAGTTTCTGTGTGTTCGGACACATTCTGTTGAGTGGGTCATTTTCTGTGTGTTTGGACAGGTTGTGGTCAGTGGGTCAGTTTCTTTGTTTTCGGAGAGTTCGTCATCAGTGGTTCAGTTTCTGTGTGATCTGTCATGTTAATGTCAGTGGTTCAGTTTCTGTGTGTTCGGTCAGGTTGTGGTCAGTGGATTAGTTACTGTGTGATCGGTCAGGTTTGGTCAGTGGGTCAGTTACTGTGTGACCGGTCAGGTTGTGCTCAATGGGTCAGTTTATGTGTGCTCGTTCACCTTGTGGTCAGTGTGTCAGTTTGTTAGTGTTCAGTCAGGTTGTGGTCAGTGTATCAGCTTCTGTGTGTTTGGTATATTTGTAGTCTTTGTGTCAGTTTCTGCGTGTTTGGACAGGATGTGGTCATTGGGTCAATTTCTGTGTGTTTGTTCAGGCTGTGGCCAGTGGGTCAGTTTCACTGTGTTCGGTCAGCTTTTGGACAGTGGGTCAGTTGCTGTGTGTTCGGTCAGGTTGTGGTCAGTGGGAAAGTTTCTGTGCTTTCGCTCAGGCTGTGGTCAGTGGGTCAGTTTCTATGTGTTCGGTCAGCTTTTGGTCAGTTGGTCAGTTTCTGTGTGTTCAGTCAGATGGTGGTCAGTGGATCAGTTATTGTGTGTTCGGTCAGATTGTGGTCAGTGTTTCAGCTTCTGCATGTTCAGTCTGGTTGTGGTCAGTGGGTCAGTTTCTGTGTGTTCGGAAAGGTTGTGGTCATTGTGTCAGTTTCTCTGAGTGTGGTAAGGTTGTGATCAGTGGGTCAGTTTCTTTGTGTTAGGTCTTGATGTGTTCATTGGGTCAGTTTCTGTGTGTTCAGTCAGGATGTGGTTGTTGGTTCAGTTTCTGTGTATTCGGACAACTGGTGGTCAGTGGGTCAGTTTCTGGTGGTTCGGTCATTTTGTGGTCATTGTATCAGTTTCTGTGTGTTCGGTCAGGTTGTGTTCACTGCATCAGTTTCTGTGTGCTCGTACTGCTTGTGGTCAGTGGGTCAGTTTATGTGTGCTCAGAGATGCTGTGTTTAGTCGGTCAATTACTCTGTGTTCTGTCAGGTTGTGGTCAGTGGGTCAGTTTTTGTGTGTTTGCTCAGGTTGTGTTCAGTGCATCAGTTATTGTGTGCTCGGTCAGGTTGTGGTCAGTGGGTCAGTTTCTTTGTGTCTGGTCAGGTTGTGTTCAGTGGGTCAGCTTCTGTGTGTTCAGTCAGGTTGTGGTCATTGTGTCAGTTCTGTGTTTTCGGACATTTTGTGGTCACTGGTTCAGTTTCTGTTTTTTCAGTCATGTTGTGGTCAGTGTGTCAGTTTCTGTATGTTCGTTCAGGTTGTATTCAGTGGATCAGTTTCTGTGCGTTCGGTCTGGTTGTGGTCAGTGGGTCAGTTTCTTTGTTTTCGGACAGGTTGTGGTCAGTGGGTCAGTTACTGCGTGCTCGGTCAGGTAGTGGTCAGTGGGTCAGCTTCTGTGTGTTCAGACAGATTGTGTTGAGTGGGTCAGTTTCTGTGTGTTCGGACACGTTGCTGTCAGTGGGTCAGGTTCTTTGTTTTTGGAGAGTTTGTGGTCAGTGGGTCAGTTTCTGTGTGTTCTATCATGTTATGTTCAGTGGTTCAGTTTCTGTGTGTTCGGTCAGGTTGTGGTCAGTAGTTCTGTTTCTTTGTGATCGGATAGATTGTGGTCAGTTGGTCAGTGTGTTTGTGTTTGGTCAGTTTGTGATCAGTGGTTCAGTTTCTGATTGTTCGGTCAGGTTGCGGTCAGTGGGTCAGTTTCTGTGTGTTCGTTCAGGTTGTGGTCAGTGGGTCAGTTTCTGTGTGTTCGTTCAGGTTGTGGTCAGTGGGTCAGTTTCTGTGTGTGCCGATAAGCATGGTCAGTGGGTCAGTGTCTTTGTGTTTGGCCTCGTTGTGTTCAGTGGATCAGTTACTGTGTGCTCGGTCTGGTTGTGGTCAGTGGGCCAGTTTCTGTGTGTTCGGACAATTTGTGGTCAGTGGGCCAGTTTCTGTGTGTTCAGTCAGGTTGTTGTTAGTGGGTCAATTTTTGTGTGTTCGGTCAGTTTGTGTTCAGTGGGTCAGTTACTGTGTGCTCGGGCAGGTTGTGGTCTGTGGGTAAGTTTCTGTGTGTTCGGACACATTCTGTTGAGTGGGTCATTTTCTGTGTGTTTGGACAGGTTGTGGTTAGTGGGTCAGTTTCTTTGTTTTCGGAGAGTTCGTCATCAGTGGTTCAGTTTCTGTGTGATCTGTCATGTTAATGTTAGTGGTTCAGTTTCTGTGTGTTCGGTCAAGTTGTGGTCAGTGGATTAGTTACTGTGTGATCGGTCAGGTTTGGTCAGTGGGTCAGTTACTGTGTGACCGGTCAGGTTGTGCTCAATGGGTCAGTTTATGTGTGCTCGTTCACCTTGTGGTCAGTGTGTCAGTTTGTTAGTGTTCAGTCAGGTTGTGGTCAGTGTGTCAGCTTCTGTGTGTTTGGTATGTTTGTAGTCTTTGTGTCAGTTTCTGCGTGTTTGGACAGGATGTGGTCATTGGGTCAGTTTCTGTGTGTTTGTTCAGGCTGTGGCCAGTGGGTCAGTTTCACTGTGTTCGGTCAGCTTTTGGACAGTGTGTCAGTTTGTGTGTGTTCGGTCAGGTCGTGGTCAGTGGGAAAGTTTCTGTGCTTTCGCTCAGGCTGTGGTCAGTGGGTCAGTTTCTATGTGTTCGGTCAGCTTTTGGTCAGTTGGTCAGTTTCTGTGTGTTCAGTCAGATGGTGGTCAGTGGATCAGTTATTGTGTGTTCGGTCAGATTGTGGTCAGTGGTTCAGCTTCTGCATGTTCAGTCTGGTTGTGGTCAGTGGGTCAGTTTCTGTGTCTTTGGAAAGGTTGTGGTCATTGAGTCAGTTTCTCTGAGTGTGGTCAGGTTGTGGTCAGTGGGTCAGTTTCTATGTGTTAGGTCCTGATGTGCTCAGTGGGTCAGTTTCTGTGTGTTCAGTCAGGATGTGGTTATTGGTTCAGTTTCTGTGTATTCGGACAACTGGTGGTCAGTGGGTCAGTTTCTGGTGGATCGGTCATGTTGTGGTCATTGTATCAGTTTCTGTGTGTTCGGTCAGGTTGTGTTCACTGCATCAGTTTCTGTGTACTCGTACTGCATGTGGTCAGTGGGTCAGTTCATGTGTGCTCGGAGATGCTGTGTTTAGTCGGTCAATTACTGTGTGTTCAGTCAGGTTGTGGTCAGTGGGTCAGTTTTTGTGTGTTTGCTCAGGTTGTGTTCAGCGCATCAGTTATTGTGTGCTCGGTCAGGTTGTGGTCAGTGGGTCAGTTTCTTTGTGTCTGGTCAGGTTGTGTTCAGTGGGTCAGTTTCTGTGTGTTCAGTCAGGTTGTGGTCATTGTGTCAATTCTGTGTTTTCGGACATTTTGTGGTCAGTGGTTCAGTTTCTGTTTTTTCAGTCAGGTTGTGGTCAGTGTGTCAGTTTCTGTATGTTCATTCAGGTTGTGTTCAGTGGATCAGTTTCAGTGTGTTCGGTCTGGTTGTGGTCAGTGGGTCAGTTTCTGTGTTTTCGGACAGGTTGTTGTCAGTGGGTCAGTTACTGCGTGCTCGGTCAGGTAGTGGTCAGTGGGTCAGTTTCTGTGTGTTCAGACAGATTGTGTTGAGTGGGTCAGTTTCTGCGTGTTCGGAAACATTGCTGTCAGTGGGTCAGGTTCTTTGTTTTTGGAGAGTTTGTGGTCAGTGGATAAGTTTCTGGGTGTTCGGGCATGTTATGGTCAGTTGTTCAGCTTCTGCGTGTTCATTTAGGTTGTGCTCAGTGGGTCAATTTCTGTGTTTTCGGTCAGCTTCTGATCAGCGGATCAGTTTCTGTGTGTTCGGTCAGATTGTGTTCAGTGGGTCAGTTACTGTGTGCTCGGTCTATTTTGTGGGTAGTGGATCAGTTTCTGTGTGTTCGGACAGTTTGTGGTCAGCTGGTAATTTTCTTTGTGTGTGGACAGTTTGTGGTCAGTGGGTCAGTTTCTGTGTTTTCGGTCAGATTGTGGTCATTGTGTCAGTTCTGTGTTTTCGGACATTTTGTGGTCAGTGATTCAGTTTCTGTTTTTTCAGTCAGGTTGTGGTCAGTGTGTCAGTTTCTGTATGTTCGTTCAGGTTGTGTTCAGTGTATCAGTTTCTGAGTGTTCAGTCAGATTGTGTTGAGTGGGTCAGTTTCTGTGTGTTCGGACACGTTGCTGTCAGTGGGTCAGGTTCTTTGTTTTTGGAGAGTTTGTGGTCAGTGGATCAGTTTCTGTGTGTTCTATCATGTTATGTTCAGTGGTTCAGTTTCTGTGTGTTCGGTCAGTTTGTGGTCAGTAGTTCTGTTTCTGTGTGATCGGATAGATTGTGGTCAGTGGGTCAGTGTGTTTGTGTTTGTTCAGTTTGTGCCCAGTGGTTCAGTTTCTGAGTGTTCGGTCAGGTTGTGGTCAGTGGGTCAGTTTCTGTGTGTTCGTTCAGGTTGTGGTCAGTGGCTCAGTTTCTGTGTGTTCGTTCAGGTTGTGGTCATTGGGTCAGTTTCTGTGTTATCGGACAGTTTGTGGTCAGTGGTTCACTTTCTGTTTGTTCAGTCAATTTGCGGTCCGTGTGTCAGTGTCTGTGTTTTCGGAGAGTTTGTGGCCAGTGTGTGGTTCCTGTGTGTTCTATCATTTTATGGTCAGTGGATCAGTTTCTGCGTGTTCGGATAGGATGTGGTCAGTGGGTCAGTTTCTGTGTGTTCAGTCAGGTTGACATCAGTGAGTCAGTTTTTGTGTGTTCGATCATGTTGTGTTCAGTGGGTCAGTTTCTGTGTGTTCGGACAGGTTGTGGTCAGTGGTTCAGTTTCTGTGTGTTCTGTCAGGTTGTGGTCAGTGGTTCAGTTTCTGTGTGTTCGGATAGGTTGTGGTCAGTGGATCTGTTACTGTGTGATCGGTCAGTTTGTGGTAAGTGGGTCAGTGTCTGTGTGCTGCATCAGGTTGTGTGTGCTCGTTCACCTTGTGGTCAGTGGGTCAGTTCGTGTGTGTTCGGTCAGGTTGTGGTAAGTGGGTCAGCTTCAGTGTGTTCGGTCCGGTTGTGGTCTGTAGTTCAGTTTCTGTTTTCTCGCTCAGTTTGTGGTCAGTGGTTCCGTTTCTGTGTGTTTGGACAGGTTGTGGTCAGTGGATCAGTTACTGTGTGATCGGTCAGGTTGTGGTCAGTGGTCAGTATCACTGTGTTCTGTCTGCTTGTTGTCTGTGGGTCAGTTTCTATGTGTTCAGACAGGTAGTGGTCAGTGGGTCTGTTTCTGAATGCTCGTTCAGGTTGTGTTCAGTCTGTCAGTTACTGTGTGCTCGGTCAGGTTGCGGTCAACGGCTCAGATACTTTGTGCTCGGTCGACTTGTGGTCAGTGCATCAGTTTGTGTGTGTTCGCTCAGGTTGTGGTCAGTGGGGCAGCTTCTGCGTGTTCGGTCTGGTTGTAGTCTGTGGGTCAGTTTCTCCGTGTTTGGCAGTTTGTGTTCAATGAGTCAGTTTCTGTGTGTTTGTTCAGGTTGTGGTCATGGGTAAGTTTATTTGTGTTCGGTGAGATTGTGGTCAGTGGGTTATTTATTTGTCTTTGTTCAGGTTGTGGCCAGTGGGACAGTTTCTGTGCATTCGCTCAGGCTGTGGTCAGTGGGTCAGTTTCTGTGTGTTCGTTCAGTTTGTGGTCAGTGCATCAGTTTCTGTGTGTTTGTTCGGTTTTTGGTCAGTTGGTCAGTTTCTGTGTGATCAGTTAGGTTGTGTTCAGTGGGTCAATTTATCTCTTTACACTCATCTTCTGGTCAGCGGGTCAGTTTTTGTGTGTTCGATCATGTTGTGTTGATTGGGTTACTTACTGTGTGCTCCTTCTGTTTACGGTCAGTGGGTCAGTTCCTGTGATTTCGGACAGGTTGTGGTCAGTGCGTCAGTTTCTGTGTCTTTGCTCAGGTTGTGATCAGTGGGTCAGTTTCTGTGTGTTCGGTCAGGTTGTGTTCATTGAATCAGTTGCTGTGTCCTCGGTCTATTTGTGTTCAGTTGGTCAGTTTATGTGTGCTCGATCAGGTTGTAGTCCGTGGGTCTGTTTCTGTGTGATCGTTCAGCTGATGTTCAGTGTGTCTGTTTCTTTTTGTTCGGGCCTGTGTGTATGTTCAGGTTGTGGTCAGTGGGACAGATTCTGTGAATTCGGAGAGTTTGGGGTCAGTGGGTCAGTTTCTGTGCGTTCGTTCAGCTGGTGTTCAGTGTGTCAGTTTCTGTGTTTTCGGTCAGATTGTGGTCTGTGGGTCAGTTTCGGTGTGTTTGGTCAGGTTGACTTCAGTGGGTCAGTTTCTGTGCGTTTGGTCAGGTTGTGGTCAGTGGGTCAGTTCCTTTGTTTCCGGAAAGTGTGTGGTTATTGGGTCAGTTTCTGTTTGTTCGGTCAGCTTGTGGTCAGTCTGTCAGTTTCTGTGTGCTCGGTCAGGTTGTGGTCATTGCGTCTGCTTCTGTGTGTTCGGTCAGTTTGTGGTCAGTGGTCAGTTTCTGTGTGCTCGGTCAGTTTGTGTTCAGTGGGTCAGTTTCTGTGTGTTCGGTCAGGTTGTGGTCAGTGGTTCAATTTCTGTGGGCTCGGTGAATTTCTGGTCAGTGGTCAGTTTCTGTGTTTTCTGTCAGGTTGTGGTCAGTGGGTCAGATTCTGTGTGTTCAGTTAGGTTGTGGTCAGTTGGTCAGTTTCTATGTGTTCAGTCAGTTTGTTTTCAATGCGTCAGTTCCTGTGTGTTCAGTCACGTTGTGGGCAGTGGGTCAGTTTATGTGTGTTTGTTCAGATTTTGGACACGGGGTCATATTCTGTGTGTTTGGTCAGGTTGTGATCAATGGGTCAGTTTATGTGTGCTCGTTCACCTTGTGGTCAGTGGTTCAGTTACTGTGTGTTCGGACAGGTTGTGGTCAGTGGATCAGTTACTGTGTGATCGGTCTGGCTGCGGTCACTGGGTCAGTATCAGTGTGTTCTGTCTGGTTGTATTCTGTGGATCAGGTTCTATGTGTTCGGACAGGTTGTGGCCAGTGGGTCCGTTTCTATGTGCTTGGTCAGCTTTTGTTCAGTCTGTCAGTTACTGTGTGCTCGGTCAGGTTGTATTCAATGGGTCAGTTTCTTTGTGCTCGGTCGACTTGTGGTCAGTGGGTCAGTATGTGTGTGTTCGGTCAGATTTTGGTCAGTGGGTTATTTATTTGTGTTTGTTCAGGTTGTGGTCAGTGGGACAGTTTCTGTGCTTTCGCTCAGGCTGTGGTCAGTGGGTCAGTTTCTGTGTGTACGGTCAGGTTGTGGTCTGTGGGTCAGTTTCTGAGTGTTCGGTCAGGTTGTTGTTAGTGGGTCAGATTCTGTGTGTTCGGTCAGGTTGTGGTCAACATGTCAGTTTCTGTGTGTTCGTTCACTTTCTGGTCAGTGGATCCGTTTCTGTGTGTTTTTTCAGTTTGTGGTCAGTGGGTCAGTTCCTGTGTGATCAGTTAGGTTGTGTGCAGTGGGTGAATTTCTCCGTTTCCGGTCAGATTCTGGTCAGCGGGTCAGTTTCTGTGTGTTCGGTCAGGTTGTGTTCATTGGGTCACTTACTGTGTGCTCGGTCAGGTTGTGGTCAGCGGGTCAGTTTCTTTGTTTTCGGAAAGTTTTGTGGTAAGTCGGTCAGTTTCTGTTTGTTCAGTCAGGATGTGGTAAGAGCGTCAGATTTTGTGTGTTTGGTCAGGTTGTGGAAAGTGGGTCAGCTTCTGTGTGTTTGGTCAGGCTGTGGTCAGTGGGTCAGTTTCTGTGTGTTCGGTGAGGTTGTGGTCAGTGGGTCAGTTTCTGTGTGTTCGGTCAGGTTGTGGACAGTGGGTCAGTTTCTGTATGCTCAGTCAGGTTGTGGTCATTGGGTCTGTTTCTGTGTGTTCGGTCTGGTTGTGGTCAGTGCGTCAGTTTCTTTATTTTCGGAAAGTTTGTGGTCAGTGGTTCAGTTTCTGTTTGTTCGGTCAGCTTGTGGTCAGTGTGTCAGTTTCTGCGTGCTCGGTCAGGATGTGGTAAGTGCGTCAGATTTTGTGTGTTTGGTCAGGTTGTTTTCAGTGGGTCAGTTTCTGTGTGTTCGGTCAGGTTGATGTCAGTGGGTCAGTGAAATAAAGAGTAGATTTGCCTATCTAAATGTAGGCTTTTTTAACCTTAAAAACCCAGCAGCACATCTTCAACACCCAGTCCCAACCAAGGCTGTAGAGAACTGAATTTAAGATGGCCACCACAAATCACATGACATCAACTACCAATGAGTTTACAGCATATATCTCAAGGCAGGAAACAGGCAACCAATTACAATGCTTCTTACAAAACAAGAATAATCACCACATTCACCCCTCCTTTTAAAACATACTCCAACCTAGGTAGCCTTTACAATTTATAATTAATCATTTATAACTAAAACAATACAAATATAATATTTCAACAATTTTAAAACATTACTATCAAATTATTTTAAAAGTCCATTTTCAATCGGCCGACCGGATATCTTGTTCGTGTCGACCTTCTTAACCTTGGTGAAATTCCTTGCCCTCCCACACCAGGAGACACGGAGGTATCTTCTGTAGGAAGGCTATCCATATCCCGATTATCAACGGTTTCCGGATTGGAAATCCCATCAGAATGTAAACTGGGACGGTCATGAACATCCATTGAGGGCTGACTAATAGAGTTATAATTATCTGCAATAGGATTGGAAATATTCGTAGTATCTGTGACGACATCCACATTAACTGAATCATGACTATTGTTAATATCCTCAGAAGAGGGCTGGCCACCACAATGAGCCAAGTCTTTAATTGAAACCGTACTTTCTTTCCCATCTTGGAATCGAATATGAGCATATTGGGAATTTGCCTCCAACAGCTCCACCTCCTCCACTAAAGTATCATATTTTGACAATCTAACATGGCGTCGAAGCAACACAGGTCCCTGCATAGTAAGCCCTGAAGGTACCGAATATCCCGTAGTAGATCTCCGCAGATAGTTAAAGAGCCTTTCATGGGGGGTCACATTAGGAGCCGTTGAAAGCAATGATCTAATGGAATGCAGGGCATCAGGCAATAACATTTCCCACTGTGTATTCTTAATGTTCCGGGATGTCAAAGCCAACATAACTGCCTTCCAGATCACCCCATTATATCGTTCGCACTGTCCATTACCCTGGGGATTATACGGGGTAGTCCGACTCGTAGAGATTCCCCGACTCTGGAGGCATTCCTTCAACTGGGAAGGCATAAAAGAACTTCCCTGATCCGAATGGATATACGCAGGCATCCCAAAAATGACAAAATTTGAGTCAGACATTTGATAACTGTAGCAGCTGATACATCTGCGCAAGGAAAAGCAAAATGGAACCTTGAAAACTCATCCACAACAGTAAATATATATCGATTCTGAGTCGTTGAAGGAAGAGGCCCCTTAAAATCAACGCTCAAACGTTCAAAAGGAGAAGTAGCCTTTATAAGATGACCTCGTTGAGGCTTAAAGAAATTCGGTTTAAACCGAGCACAGATAGAACATGATGAAATCATCCGCTTGACGTCTTCAATGGAAAAGGGCAAATTCTTACTGCGTACGAACTGTATCACCCTCGTAACACCAGGATGGCATAAAGCATTATGAAGATTAATAAGCGTATCTTCGTGAGTCACAGAACAATAAGCCCTTGACAGCGCATCAGCAGCAACATTATCCTTCCCCGGACAGTAAACTATATCAAAATGGTAACATGCCAACTCATTCCTCCACCTCATTATATTATCATTCTTGATCTTTCCAAAATGTTTGACATCAAACATAAAAGACACAGATTTTTGATCAGTTACCAATGTAAAATGTCGCCCCGATAAATAATGTCTCCAGTTACGCAGTGCTTCTACTATTGCATACGCCTCTTTCTCTATTGAGGAGTGTCTTTTCTCACTATTGTTCAAAGTACGTGAGAAAAAGGCCACAGGTTTTCCATTTTGGTTCAGATTAGCCCCAATTGCAAAATCGGAAGCGTCCATCTCAATCACAAAGGGCACCTGCTCATCAATAGAATGCACAACTGCTCCAAGGATATCCTTTTTGAAATTATCAAAACATGTCCTGGCCTCACATGATAGAGGTTATGTCGTAACCCGAATAAGGGGCCGGATCTTCTGCGGAAAGTTTGCAATCCAATTAGAATAATAAGAAAACAGTCCAACAACTCGTTGCAATGCTTTAGAATTAGTAGGAAAAGGTAAATCAATCAATGGTCGCAGGCGTTCTGGATCTGGTTTAATCTTGTTTCCCGAGATAATACACCCCAGTAGATTTACCTCAGTGGTCAAAAAGATGCACTTTTCTTTATTGAAAGTTAAACCAACTTTTTCCGCAGCTTGAAGGAATCTTTCTAAATTAGAATCATGCTCCACCCTTGATTTGCCACACACCGTGATGTCATCTAAATATGAAAAGGTGTCAGATAGAGAGTTATCACTTATAAAAGCATCCATTGCCCGTTGAAAACAGGCAACACCATTAGTAACACCAAATGGTACACGGCAAAACTGATACAGCTTTCTGCCAGCCTCAAAGGCCGTATATGGTTGATCCCTCTTAACGATAGGAATCTGATGATAAGCACTCTTTAGGTCAATAGTGCTAAAAACCTTATACTGAGATACTTTGTTGATAAGCTCATCAATCTTAGGCAAAGGGTGCGTATCTAATTGAGTATACCTGTTAATAGGTTGAGAGTAGTCTATCACCATTCATTTCTTATGTCTCTCGTTAGTGGTGACAACCACCTGTGCCCGCCAGGGTGAACAACTTGGTTCAATGATTCCTTCCAATAAATGACGTTGAACTTCAGAATTAATAAATTCTTTATCCTGACTGCTATACCTTCTTGACTTGGTAGCAATTGGCTTACAATCCGGCATCATATTGGAAAAAAGTGAGAATGGAGAAATAGATAAAGAAGTTAATCCACAAATAGATAAAGGTGGCTTAGTTCCTCCAAAAGAAAGACTGAGAGACTCGTGTAATTGAAGCACATCATGACCAATCAAAATATCCGCACAAAGATTAGGCAAAACAGATAGGCATATATCAGTATACGTATTACCTAGAATAATTAATTTCACAAGGCAACAACCAGCTACTTGTGAAGTGAGAGTCATCTGCGCCATACACACCTGATAAGTAACAGGCGAAATTTTCAAACGCTTCTCCTTCGCAAACTGAAGACTTATAAAACTCTCGGTACTCCAGTATCTATAAGGGCCTTCACTTCTAACCCATTAACTTGGGCCGTAACTATAGCTTTGTTTAGGCCATGAGCAAAGGCAGCAGAAACTGATGCAATAAACACCCTATCTAAAGGCTGAATAGTCGCAAAAGAGGCAATTGATTTACAAACACGTGCGTAATGACCTCTCTTGCCGCATTTACTGCACACAGCCTCCCGAACAGGACACTTCAGACGAGGGTGCCGGGCGTTCCCACAAAAATAACACTTCTGAATCCTAGAGGCAACAGCAGCCAAAGTAGAAACTGTTTCAGAATCTGGTAAACCACTCCTATTAAGTCCACATAATTCCTTTTCATCCGGAACTGCCAAAGCCACAGTCGCAGGCCGATTAAAAAGAGCGTAAAAATCCGAACTTCTCTGAGCCAAATCCAATGTAGAGGCTTGCTCAAAAGCACTCTTCAGATCCAAAGTCTTATTTTCTAATAACCGCTGACGAATTGATCTAGACAGTAATCCATTAATAAAAGCATCCCGTACCGATTCTTCCTTATATTCTTCTGCCGACACAGCAATATAATTACAGTTAGCACCAAGGCGCCGAAGTGCTTGTAAATAAGTATCCAAAGATTCTCCCACCTGCTACCTACGAGTAGTTAGAAGGTGACGTGCAAATACCTCATTCTTTGGCTTAATAAAAATCTTTTCCAATGTAGCAATAGCCAATTCGTAAGTTTCACAGTACAAGATATACTTATACACATCCGGAGCAATGTAGTTGATCAGTATATTCCACTTATTTAGTGACTCTTGATCCAAAACACCCAAAAAGTTTTTAAATGTATAATACCAGTGTTTCCATTTATCATCCACTCCTGCAGAATTAGGGTCAGCATTAAATCATTCCGGTTGAAGATATCGCTCCATTCTAACAAAAGGTTAATAAATCGAAATAAAGAGTAGATTTGCCTTTCTAAATCTAGGCTTTATTAACCTTAAAAACACAGCAGCACATCTTCAACACCCAGTCCCAACCAAGGCTGTAGAGAACTGAATTTAAGATGGCCACCACAAATCACATGACATCAACTACCAATGAGTTTGCAGCATATATCTCAAGGCAGGAAACAGGCAACCAATTACAATGCTTCATACAAAACAAGAATAATCACCACAGTCAGTTTCTTTGTTTTCGGAAAGTTTGTGGTCAGTGGTACAGTTTCTGTTTGTTCGGTCAGGTTGTGGTCAGTGTGTCAGTTTCTGTTTGCTCGGTCAGGATGTGGTAGCTGCGTCAGATTTTGTGAGTTTGGTTAGATTGTGGGAAGTGGGTCAGCTTCTGTGTGTTTGGTCAGGCTGCAGTCAGTGGCTCAGTTTCTGTGTGTTCGTTGAGGTTGTGTTCAGTGGGTTAGTTTCTGTGTGTTCGGTCAGGTTGTGGACAGTGGGTCTGTTTCTGTGTGCTTGATCAGGTTGTGTTCAGTGGGGCAGTTTCTGTATGCTCGGTCAGGATATGTTCAGTGGGTCAATTTCTGTGATTGCGTTCATTTTTTGGTTCAGTGGGTCAGTTTCTGTGTGTTCGGTCAGGTTGTGGTCAGTGGTTCAATTTCTGTGGGCTCGGTGAACTTCTGGTCAGTGGTCAGTTTCCGTGTTTTCTGTCAGGTTGTGGTCAGTGGTTCAGATTTTGTGTGTTCATTAGGTTGTGGTCAGTGGGTCAGTTTCTGTGTGTTCAGTCAGTTTATTTTCAATGCGTCAGTTTCTGTGTGTGCAGTCACGTTGTGGTCAGTGGGTCAGTTTATGTGTGTTTGGTCAGATTTTGGACACTGGCTCATTTTCTTTGTGTATGGTCAGGTTGTGGTCAATGGGTCAGTTTCTGTGTGCTCGTTCACCTTGTGGCCAGTGGGTCAGTTTGTATGTGTTCAGTCAGGTTGTGGTAATTGGGTCAGCTTCTGTGTGTTCGGTCCGGTTGTGGTCTGTAGTTCAGTTTCTGTGTTCTTGTTCAGTTTATGGTCAGTGGTTCAGTTTCTGTGTGTACGGACAGGTTGTGGTCAGTGGATCAGTTACTGTGTGATTTGTCAGGCTGTGGTCAATGGGTCAGTATCAGTGTGTTCTGTCTGGCTGTAGTCTGTGGATAAGTTTCTATGTGTTCGGACAGGTAGTGGTCAGTGTTTCCTTTTCTGTGTTCTCGGTCAGGTTGTGTTCAGTCTGTCAGTTACTGTGTGCTTGGTCAGGTTGTAGTCAATGGCACAGTTGCTTTGTGCTCGGTCGACTTGTGGTCAGTGGGTCATTTTTTGTGTGTTCGATCAGATTGTGGTCAGTGGGTTATTTATTTGTGCTTGTTGAGGTAGTGGACAGTGGGACAGTTTCTGTGCTTTTGCTCAGGCTGTGGTCAGTGGGTCAGTTTCTGTGTGTACGATCAGGTTGTGGTCTGTGGGTCAGTTTATGTGTGTTCGGTCAGGTTGTTGTTAGTGCGTCAGATTCTGTGTGTTCGGTCAGGTTGTGGTCAACATGTCAGTTTCTGTGTGTTCGTATACTTTCTGGTCAGTGGATCCGTTTCTGTGTGTTTGTTCAGTTTGTGGTCAGTGGGTCAGTTCCTGTGTGAACAGTTAGGTTGTGTGCAGTGGGTGAATTTCTCTGTTTCTGGTCAGATTCTGGTCAGCGGGTCAGTTTCTGTGTGTTCGGTCAGGTTGTGTTCATTGGGTCACTTACTGTGTGCTCGGTCTGGTTGTGGTCAGTGGGTCAGTTCCTGTGTGCTCAGTCATGTTGCCGTCTGTGGGTCAGTTTCTGTTTGTTTGGTCAGGTTGTGGCCAGTGGGTCAGTTTATGTGTGTTCGGTCAGCTTCTGGCCAGCGGGTCAGTTTCTGTGTGTTCGGTCAGGTGGTGTTCAGTATGTCTGTTACTGTGTGCTCGGTCTGTTTGTGGTCAGTGGATCAGTTTCTGTGTTTTCGTACAGGTTGTGGTCAGTGGGTCAGTCTCAGTGTGTTTGGTCACATTGTGGTCAGTGGGTCTGTTTCTGTGTGTTCGGTCTGGTTGTGGTCAGTGGGTCAGTGTCTTTGTGTTTGGTCAGGTTGTGGTCAGTGGGTCAGTTTCTGTGTATTCGGTCTGGTTGTGCTCAGTGGGTCAGATCCTGTGTGTTCAGTCAGGTTGTGGTCAGTGGGTCAGTGTCTTTGTGTCTGGTCAAGTTGTGGTCAGTGGGTCAGTTTCTGTGTGTTCAGTCAGGTTGTGGTTATTGGTACAGTTTCTGTGTATTCGGACAGCTGCTGGTCAGTGGGTCAGATTCTGCTGGTTCGGTCAGTTTGTGGTCAGTGCTTCAGTTACATTGATTTCCGAGAGTTTGTGGTCAGTGTGTCAGTTTCTGTGTGATCGCTCAGCTGGCGTTCAGTGTTTCAGTTTCTGTGTGTTTGTATCTGTGTGTTTGTTCTGGTTGTGGTCAGTGGGACTGTTTCTGTGAATTCGGAGAGTTTGTTGTAAGTGGATCAGTTTCTGTGTGTTCGTTCAGCTGGTGTTCAGTGTGTCAGTTTCTGTTTTTGTCGGTCAGATTGTGGTCTGTGGGTCAGTTTCTGTGTGTTCGGTCAGGTTGTGGTCAGTGGGTCAGTTTCTTTGTTTTCGGAAAATTTGTGGTCAGTGGGTCAGTTTCTGTTTGTTCGGTCAGCTTGTGGTCAGTGTGTCAGTATCAGTGTGCTCGGTCAGGATGCAGTAAGTGCATCAGATTTTGAGTGTTTGGTCAGATTGTGGAAAGTGGGTCAGCTTCTGTGTGTTTTGTCAGGCTGTGGTCAATGGGTCAGTTTCTGTGTGTTTGGTGATGTTGTGGTCAGTGGGTCTGTTTCTGTGTGTTTTGTCAGACCGTGGTCAGTGCGTCAGTTTGTGTGCTCGGTCAGGTTGTTGTCAGTGGGTCAGTTTCTGTATGCTCGGTCAGGTTATGTTAAGTGGGTCATTTTCTGTGTTTGCGGTCATTTTTCTGTTCAGTGGGTAAGTTTCTGTGTGTTTGTTCAGTTTGTGGTCAGTGGGTCAGTTTCTGTGTGATCAGTTAGGTTAACATAAGAACATAAGAACATAAGAAATAGGAGCAGGAGTAGGCCAATTGGCCCCTCGAGCCTGCTCCGCCATTCAATAAGATCATGGCTGATCTGATCCTAACCGCCAATCCACTATGACAGGACGATCTCCTGAATCTAACAGCATTAGACACACGAAAACAGGAGCAGGATCAGGCTACACGGCCCCTGGGCCCGCTCCGCTACCCACAGGGCCATGACTTATCCGAACCTAGACTCATGTCCAAATTCCTGCCCGCTCCCCGTAACCCTTAATTCCCTTTTCTACTAGGAAACTGTCTATTTCTGTTTTAAATTTATGTAATGATGTAGCTTCGACAGCTTTTTGGGGCAGCATATTCCATGGACCTACCAACCTCTGAGTGAAGTAGTTCCTCCTCATCTCAGTTTTGAAAGAGCAGCCCCTTATTCTAAGACTATGCCCCCTAGTCCTAGTTTCACCCATCATCTGGAACATCCTCCCTGCATCCACATGTGTTCAGTGGGTCAATGCCTCTGTTTCTGGTTTGCTCCTGGTCAGTGGGTCAGTTTCTGTGTGTTCGGTCAGGTTATGTTCATTGGGTCAATTACTGTGCGCTCGGCCTTGTGTTCAGTGTATCAGTTCCTGTGCTTTTGGACAGGTTGTGGTCAGTGGGTCAGTTTCTGTGTCTTTGTTCAGGTCGTGGTCATTGGCTCAGTTTCTGTGTGTTCGGTCAGGTTGTGTTCAGACGATCAGTTGCTGTGTCCTCGGTCTGTTTGTGTTCTGTGGGTCAATTTCTGTGTTTTCGGTCACCTACTGGTGAGCGGGTCAGTTCCTGGGTGTTCGGTCAGGTTCTGGTACTGGGTAAGTTTCTGTGTGATCTTTCAGGTTGTGTTCAGAGGGTCAGTTTCTGTGTGTTCGGTCAGCTTTTGGTCAGTGGGTCAGTTTCTCTGCGTTCAGTCAGGTTGTGGTAAGTGGATCATTTTCTGGGTGCTCGGTCAGGTTCGGGTCAGTGTTTCAGCTTCTGCGTGTTCAGTCAGGATGTGGTCAGTGGGTCAATTTCTGTTTTATCGGTCAGCTGCTGGTCAGTGGGTCAGTTTCTGTGTGTTCGGTCAGGTTGTGTTCAGTGGGTCAGTTACTGTGTGCTCGGTCTTTTTGAGGTCAGTGGGCCAATTTTTTTTTTCGGACAATTGTGGTCAGTGGATCAGTTTCTGTGTGTTCAGTCAGTTTGATTTCAATGCGTCAGTTTCTGTGTGTTCGGTCACGTTGAGGTCAGTGGGTCAGTTTATGTGTGTTTGGTCAGATTTTGGACATTGGGTCAGTTTCTGTGTTTTTGGTCAGGCTGTGGTCAATAGGTCAGCTCCTGTGTGTTCGTTCACCTTGCGGCCAGTGGGTCAGTTTGTGTGTGTTCGGTCAGGTTGTGGTAAGTGGGTCAGCTTCTGTGTGTTCGGTCAGGTTGTGGTCAATAGTTCAGTTTCTGTGTTCTCGCGCAGTTTTTAGTCAGTGGTTCAGTTTTTGTGTGTTCGGACAGGTTGTGGTCAGTGGATTAGTTACTGTGTGATCAGTCAGGTTATGGTCAGTTGGTCAGTATCAGTGTGTTCTGTCTGGTTGTAATCTGTGGGTCAGTTGCTATGTATTCGGTCAGGTTGTGTTCAGTCTGTCAGTTACTGTGTGCTCGGTCAGGTTGTGGTCAATGGCTCAGTTGATTTGTGGTCGGTCAGGTTGTGGTCAATGGATCAGTTGCTTTCTAATCGGTCGACTTGTGGTCAGTGGGTCAGTTTCTGTGTGTTTGTTTAGGTTGTGGTCAGCGGGTCAGTTTCTGTGTGTTCGGTCAGATTGTGGTCAGTGGGTTATTTATTTGTGTTTGTTCAGGTTGTGGTCACTGGGACAGCTTCTGTGCTTTTGCTCAGGCTGTGGTCAGTGCGTCAGTTTCTGTGTGTTCAGTCAGGTTGCGGTCTATGGGTCAGATATGCTATGTTCGGTCATATTGTAGTCAACATGTCAGTTTCTGTGTGTTCGTTCAGATTGTGGTCAGTGGATCAGTTTCTGTGTGTTTCTTCAGTTTGTGGTCAGTGGGTCAGTTTCCGTGTGATCAGTTAGGTTGTGTTCAGTGGGTCAATTTCTCTGTTTCCGGTCAGCTTCTGGTCAGCGGGTCAGTTTCTGTGTGTTCGGTCAGGTGGTGTTGATTGGGTCACTTACTGTGTGCTCGGTCTGGTTGTGGTCAGTGGGTCAATTCCTGTGTTTACGGACAGGTTGTGGTCAGTAGGTCAGTATCTGTGTTTTTGGTCAGGTTGTGGTCAGTGGATCAGTTACTGTGTCCTGGGTCGGTTTGTGTTCAGTGGATCAAGTTCTAAGATTTCGGTCAGCTTCTGATGAGCGGGTCAGTTCCTCTATGTTCGGTCAGGTTGTGGTCTGTGGGTCAGTTTCTGTGTGATCGGTCAATTTGTGTTCAGTGGGTCAGTTTTTGTGCGTTCAGTCAGGTTGTGGTCAGTGGATCAGTTTCTCAGTGTTCGGTCAGGTTGTGGTCTGTGTTTCTGCTTCTGCCTGTTCAGTCAGGCTGTGGTCAGTGGTTCAATTTCTGTGTTTTCGGTCAGCTCCTGGTCAGCGGGTCAGTCTCTGTGTGTTCGGTCAGGTTGTGTTCAGTGGGGCAATTATTGTGTGCTCTGTCTTTTTGAGGTCAGTGGGTCAGTTTCTGTGTGTTCTTTCAGTTTGTGGTCAGCTGTTAAGTTCCTGTGTGTTTGGTCAGTTTGTTGTCAGTAGGTCAGTTACTGTGTGTTCGGACAGGTTGTGGTCAGTGGGTCAATTTCTGTGTGCGCCGACAAGCTTGGGCAGTGGGTCAGTGTCTTTGTTTTTGGTCTGGTTGTGGTCACTGGGTCAATTTCTTTGTATTCGGTCATGTTGTTGTCATTGTGTCAGTTTCTGTGTTTTCGGACAGTTTGTGGTCAGTGGTTCAGTTTCTGTTTGTTCCGTCAGGTTGTGGTCAGTGTGTCAGCATTTGTGTATTCTGTCAGTTTGTGTTCAGTGCGTCAGTTACTATGTGCTCGTTCTGGTTGTGGTCAGTGGGTCAGTTTCTGTGTGTTTGTACAGTTTGTGGTCAGTGGGTCAGTTTCTGCGTGTTCAGTCAGGTTGTGGTCAGTGGGTCAGTTTTTGTGTGTGCTGTCAGTTTGTGTTCAATGGGTCAGTTACTGTGTGCTCGGACAGGTTGTGGTCTGTGGGTCAGTTTCTGTGTGTTCGGGCAGATTCTTTTGAGTGGGTCAATTTCTGTGTGTTCGGAGAGGTTGTGGTCAGTGGGTCAGTTTCTTTGTTTTCGGAGACTTTGTCATCGGTGGGTCAGTTTCTGTGTGATCTGTCATGTTATGGTCAGTGGGTCAATTTCTGCGTGTTCAGTCAGGTTGTGGTCAGTGGGTCAGTTTCTGTGTGTTCGGTATTGTTGTAGTCTTTGGGTCAGTTTCTGCGTGTTCGGACAGGTTGTGGTCATTGGTTCAGTTTCGGTGTGTTTGGTCAGGTTGTGTTCAGTGGGTCAGTTACTGTGTGATCGGTTTTTTGAGGTCAGTGGGTAAGTGTCTGTGTTTTCGGACAGGTTGTGGTCAGTGGGTCAGTATCTGTGTGTTCAGTTAGGTTGTGGTCAGTGGGTCAGTTTCTGTGTGATCAGTCAGTATTTGCACATTGAGTCAGTTTCTGTGTGTTTAGTCAGGCTGTCGTCAATGTGTCCGTTTCTGTGTGCTCGTTCACCTTGTGGTCAGTGGATCAGTTTGTGTGTGTTCGGTCAGGCTGTGGTCAGTAGTTCAGTTTCTGTGTGTTCTGTCAGGTTGTGGTCAATAGTTCTGCTTCTGTGTTCTCGCCCAGTTTGTGATCAGTGGTTCAGTTTCTGTGTGATGGACAGGTTGTGGTCAGTGGATTAGTTACTGCGTGATCGGTCAGTTTGTGGTCAGTGGGTCAGTATCAGTGTGTTCTGCCTGGTTGTAGTCTGTGGGTCAGTTTCTATATGTTCGGACAGGAAGTTGTCAGTGGGTCTGTTTCTGTTTGCTCGGTCAGGTTGTGTTCAGTCAGTCAGTTACTTTGTGCTCGGTCAGGTTGTGGTCAATGGCTCAGTTTCTTTGTGCTCAGTCGACTTGTGGTCACTGGGTCAGTTTGCGTGTGTTCGGTCAGGTTGCGGTCAGTGGGACTGCTTGTGTGTGTTCAGTCTGTTTGTAGCCTGTGGGTCAGTTTCTGCGTGTTCGGACAGGTTGTGTTCATTGGGTCAGTTTCTGTGTGTTTGTTCAGGTTGTGGTCAGTGGGTCAGTTTCTGTGTGTTCGGTCAAATTGTGGCCAGTGGGTAATTTATTTATGTTTGTTCAGTTTGTGGTCAGTGGGACAGTTACTGTACTTTCGCTCAGGCTGTGGTCAGTGGGTCAGTTTCTGTGTGTATGGTCAGGTTGTGGTCTGTGGGTCAGTTTGTGTGTGTTCGGTCAGGTTATTGTTAGTGGGTCAGATTCTGTGTGTTCGGTCAGGTTGAGGTCAACATGTCAGTTTCTGTGTGTCCGTTCAGTTTGTTGTCAGTGGATCAGATTCTGTGTGTTTGTTCAGTTTGTGATCAGTGGGTCAGTTTCTGTGTGATCAGTTAGGATGTGTGCAGTGGGTCAATTTCTCTGTTTCCGGTCAACTTCTGGTCAGCGGGTCAGTTTCTGTGTGTTTGGTAAGGTTGTGTTCATTGGGTCACTTACTGTGTGCTCGGTCTGGTTGTGGTCAGTGGATCAGTTTCTGTGTGTTCAGTCATGTTGTCGTCTGTGGATCGGTTTCTGTCTGTTTGGTCAGGTTGTGGGCAGTGGGTCAGTTGCTGTGTGCTCGGTCTGGTTGTGGTCACTGGGTCAGTTTCTGTGTGAACTGTCAGCTTGTGATCAGTGGGTCAGTTTCTTTGTGTTCAGTCAGGTTGTGGTAAGTGGATCATTTTCTGGGTGTTCGGTCAGGTCTGGTCAGTGTTTCAGCTTATGTGTGTTCAGTCAGGATGTGGTCAGTGGGTCAATTTCTGTTTTTTCGGTCAGCTTCTGGTCAGCGGGTCAGTTTCTGTGTGTTTTGTCAGGTTGTGTTCAGTGGGTCAGTTACTGTGTACTCGGTCTTTTTGAGGTCAGTGGGTCAGTTTCTGTGTTTTCGGACAAGTTGTGGTCAGTGGATCAGTTTCTGTGTGTTCGGTCAGGTTGTGGTCAGTGGGTCAGTTTATATGTGTTCAGTTAGGTTGTGGACAGTGGGTCAGTTTCATTGTGTTCAGTCAGTTTGATTTCAATGCGTCAGTTTCTGTGTGTTCGGTCACGTTGTGGTCGGTGGGTCAGTTTTTGTGTCTTTGGTCAGATTTTGGACATTGGGTCAGTTTCTGTTTTTATGGTCAGGCTGTGGTCAATGGGTCAGCTTCTGTGTGATCGTTTACCTTGTGGTCAGTGGGTCAGTTTGTGTGTGTCGGTCAGTTTGTGGTAAGTGTGTCAGCTTCTGTGTGTTCGGTCAGGTTGTGGTCAGTAGTTCAGTTTCTGTGTTCTCGCGCAGTTTTTGGTCAGTGGTTCAGTTTCTGTGTTTTCGGACAGGTTGTCGTCAGTTAGTCACTATCAGTGTGTTCTGTCTGGTTGTAATTTGTGGGTCAGTTTCTATGTGTTCGGACAGGTAGATATCAGTTTGTCAGTTTCTGTGTGCTCTGTCAGGTTGTTTTCAGTATGTCAGTTACTGTGTGCTCGGTCAGGTTGTGGTCAATGGCTCAGTTTATTTGTGGTCGGTCAGATTGTGGTCAATGGCTCAGTTTCATTCTGCTCGGTCGACTTGTGGTCAGTTGGTCAGTTTGCGTGTATTCGGTCAGGTTGTGGTCAGTGGGTCAGCTTCTGTGCGTTCAGTCTGGTAGTAATCTGTGGGTCAGCTTCTGCGTGTTCGGACAGGTTGTGTTCATTGGGTCAGTTTCTGTGTGTTTGTTCAGATTGTGGTCAGTGGGTCAGTTTCTGTGCTTTCGCTCAGGCTGTGGTCAGTGCGTCAGTTTCTGTGTGTTCGGTCAGGTTGTGGTCTGTGGGTCAGATACGCTATGTTCGGTCAGATTGTGGTCAACATATCAGTTTCTGTGTGTTCGTTCAGTTTGTGGTCAGTGGATCAGTTTCTGTGCGTTTGTTCAGTTTGTGGTCAGTGGGTCAGTTTCTGCGTGATCAGTTAGGTTGTGTTCAGTGGGTCAATTTCTCCGTTACCGGTCAGCTTCTGGTCAGTGGGTCAGTTTCTGTGAGTTCGGTCAGGTTGTGTTCATTGGGTCAGTAACTGTGTGCTCGGTCTGGTTGTGGGCAGTGGGTCATTTCCTGTGTTTTCGGACAGGTTGTGGTCAGTAGGTCATTATCTGTGTTTTTGGTCAGGTTGTGGTCAGTGGGTCAGTTTCTGTGTGTTCGGTCAGGTTGTGTTCAATGGATCAGTTACTGTGTCCTGGGTCGGTTTGTGTTCAGTGGATCAAATTCTGAGATTACGGTCAGCTTCTGGTGAGCGGGTCAGTTTCTGTGTGTTCGGTCAGGTTGTGGTCAGTGGGTCAGTTTCTGTGTGATCGGTCAGGTTGTGTTCAGTGGGTCAGTTTTTGTGCGTTCAGTCAGGTTGTGGTCAGTGGATCAGTTTCTGAGTGTTTGGTCAGGTTGTGGACAGTGTTTCTGCTTCTGCGTGTTCAGTCAGGATGTGGTCAGTGGGTCAATTTCCGTGTTTTCGGTCAGCTCCTGGTTAGTGGGACAGTCTCTGTGTGTTCAGTCAGGTTATGTTCAGTGGGGCAATTATTGTGTGCTCTGTCTATTTGAGGTCAGTGTATCAGCTGTTAAGTTCCTGTGTGTTTGGTCAGGTTGTTGTCAGTAGGTCAGTTAATGTGTGTTCGGACAGGTTGTGGTCAGTGGGTCAGTTTCTGTGTGTTCGGTCAGCTTGTGGTCAGCTGTTAGTTCCTGTGTGTTTGATCAGGTTTTTGTCAATACGTCAGTTACTCTGTGTTCGGACAGGTTGTGGTCAGTGGGTCAGTTTCTGTGTGTTCGGTCATGTTGTTGTCATTGTGTCAGTTTCTGTGTTTTGGAGAGTTTGTGGTCAGTGGTTAAGTTTCTGTTTGTTCAGTCACGTTGTGGTCAGTGTGTCAGTTACTGTGTGCTCCGACAGGTTGTGGTCTGTGGTTCAGTTTCTGTGTTTTCGGACAGATTCTTTTGAGTGGGTCAGTTTCTTTGTTTTCGGAGACTTTGTCATCAGTGGGTCAGTTTCTGTGTGGTCTGTCATGTTATGGTCAGTGTGTCAATTTCTGCGTGTTCGGTCAGGTTGTGGTCAGTGGGTCAGTTTCTGTGTGTTCGGTGTGGTTGTAGTCTTTGGGTCAGTTTCTGCATGTTCGGACAGGTTGTGGTCATTGGTTCAGTTTCTGTCTGTTTGGTCAGGTTGTGTTGAGTGGGTCAGTTGCTTTGTGCTTGGTCTTTTTGACATCAGTGTGTCAGTTTCTGTGTTTTCGGACAGGATGTGGTCAGTGGATCAGTTTCTGTGTGTTCAATTATATTGTGGTCGGTGGGTCAGTTTCTGCGTGATCAGTCAGTTTTTGGACACTGAGTCAGTTTCTGTGCGTTTGTTCAGGCTGTGGCCAATGTGTCAGTTTCTGTGTGCTCGTTCACCTTGTGGTCAGTGGGTCAGTTTGTGTGTGTTCGGTCAGGTTGTGGTCAGTAGTTCAGTTTCTGTGTGCTCGGTCAGGTTATGGTCATTGGTTCGGTTTCTGTGTGATGGACAGTTCGTGGTCAGCGGATTAGTTACTGTGTGATCGGTCAGTTTATTGTCAGTGGGTCAGTATCAGTGTATTCTGCCTGGTTGTAGTCTGTGGGTCAGTTTCTATGTGTTCGGACAGGTAGTGGTCAGTGGGTCTGTTTCTGTGTGCTCGGTCAGGTTGTGTTCTGTCTGCCAGTTCCTTTGTGCTCGGTCAGGTTGTGGTCAATGGCACAGTTTCTTTGTGCTCGGTCGACTTGTGGTCAGTGGGTCAGTTTGTCTGTGTTCGATCAGGTTGTGGTCAGTGGGACAGCTTCTGTGTGTTCGGTCTGGTTGTAGTCTGTGGGTCAGTTTCTGCGTGTATGTTCAGGTTGTGGTCAGTGGCTCAATTTCTGTGTGTTCGGTCAAATTCTGGCCAGTGGGTTATTTATTTATGTTTGTTCAGGTTGTGGTCAGTGGGAAAGTTTCTGTGCTTTCGCTCAGGCTGTGGTCAATTGGTCAGTTTCTGTGTGTACGGTCAGGTTGTGGTCTGTGGGTCAGTTTCTATGTGTTCGGTCAGGTTTATGTTATTGGGTCAGATTCTGGTTGTTCAGTCAGGTTGTGGTCAATATGTCAGTTAATGTGTGTTCGTTCAGTTTGTGGTCAGTGGATCAGTTTCTGTGTGTTTGTTCAGTTTGTGGTCAGTGGGTCAGTTTCTGTGTGATTAGTTAGGTTGTGTGCAGTGGGTCAATTTCTCTGTTTCCGGTCAGCTTCTGGTCAGCGTGTCGGTTTCTGTGTGTTCGGTCAGGTTGTGTTCATTGGGTCACTTACTGTGTGCTCGGTCTGGTTGTGCTCAGTGGTCAGTTTCTGTGTGTTCAGTCATGTTGTCGTCTGTGGGTCAGTTTCTGTCTGTTTGGTCAGATTGTGGGCAGTAGGTCAGTCTCTGTGTGCTCGGTCTGGTTGTGGAATGTGGGTCAGTTTCTGTATGTTCAGTCATGTTGTCGTCTGTGGGTCAGTTTCTGTCTGTTTGTTCATGTTGTGGCAAGTGGGTCAGTTTCTGTGTGATCGGCCACGTTGTGGTCAGTGGGTCAGTTTCTTTGTGATCGATCAGGTTGTTTTCAGTGTGTCAGTTTCTGTGTGTTCGGTCAGCTTCTGGCCAGCGTGTCAGTTTCTGTGTGTTCGGTCAGGTTGTGATTAGTCGTTCAGTTTCTGTGTGTTTGGTCAGGTTGTTGTCAGTGGGTCAGTTTCTGTGTGTTCGGTCAGGATATTTTCAGTATGTCAGTCACATTATGCTCGGTCTAATTGTGGTCAGTGCTTCATTTTCTGTGTTTTCGAACAAGTTGTGGTCAGTTGGTCAGTTTCAGTGTGGTCGGTCAGATTGTGGTCAGTGGGTCTGTTTCTGTGTGTTCGGTCTGGTTGTGGTCAGTGGGACAGTTTCTGTGTGTTTAGTCATGTTGTGTTCAGTGGGTCAGATTCTGTGTTTTCGGTCAGGTAGTGGTCTGTGGGTCAGTTTCTGCGTGATCAGTCTGTTTCTGGTCTGTGGGTCAGTTTCTGTGTATTCGGCCAGGTTCTGGTCAGTGGGTCAGTTACTGTGAGCTCTGTCAGTTTGTGGTCAGTGGGTCATTTTCCATGTGTTCGGACAGGTTGTGGTCAGAGGGTCAGTTGTTCTGTGTTCGGACAGGTTGTGGTCTGTGTGTCAGTTTCTTTGTGTTCGGTCAGTTTGTGGTCAGTGGGTCAGGTGCTGCGTGTTCGTCAGGTTGTGGTCAGTAGGTCAGTTTCTGTAGGTTAGGTGAGTTTGTGGTCAGTGGGTCAGTTTCTGTGTTTTCAGTCAGCTTGGCGTCAATACTTTAGTTTCTGAGTGTTCGGCTATGTTATGGTCAGTAGCTCAGTTTCTGAGTGTTCGTTCAGGTTGTGGACAATGTCTCAGGTTCCTTGTGATCGGTCATGTTGTGTTCAGTTTGTCAGTTTCTGTTTGTTCTGTCAGCATGTGGTCAGTGGGTCAGTTTCAGTGTGTTCAGTCAAGTTGTGGTCAGTGGGTCAATTTCTGGGTGTTTGTTCAGTTTGTGGTCAGTGGGTCAGTTTCTGTGTGATCAGTTAGGTTGTGTGCAGTGGGTCAATTACTCTGTTTCCGGTCAGCTTCTGGTCAGCGGGTCAGTTTCAGTGTGCTCGGTCTGGTTGCGGTCAGTGGGTCAGTTTCTGTGTGTTGAGTCATGTTGTCGTCTGTGGGTCAGTTTCTGTCTGTTTGGTCAGGTTGTGGCCAGTGGGTCAGTTTCTGTGTGATCGGTCAGGTTGTGGTCAGTGGGACAGTTTCTGTGTGATCGGTCAGTTTGTTTTCAGTGTGTCAGTTTCTGCATGTTCGGTCAGCTTCTGGGCAGCGTGTCAGTTTCTGTGTGTTCGGTCAGGTGGCGTTCAGTATGTCTGTTATTGTGTGCTCGGTCTGTTTGTGGTCAGTGGTTCAGTTTCTGTGTGATCGGTCAGGTTGTTTTCAGTGGGTCAGTTTCTGTGTGTTCGGTCAGCTTCTGGCCAGCGTGTCAGTTTTTGTGTGTTCGGTCAGGTGGCGTTCAGTATGTCTGTTACTGTGTGTTTGGTCTGGTCGCGTTCAGTGGGTCAGTTTCTGGGTGTTCGGTCAGGTTGTTTTCAGTATGTCAGGTACATTATGCTCGGTCTGGTTGTGGTCAGTGCTTCATTTTCTGTGTTTTAAAACATGTTGTGGTCAGTGGGTCAGTTTCAGTGTGTTCGGTCAGATTGTGGTCTGTGTGTCAGTTTCTGCGTGATCAGTCTGTTTGTGGTCTGTGGTTCAGTTTCTGTGTGTACTGTCAGGTTGTGGTCACTGGATCAGTTAGTGTGTGCTCGGTCTGGTTGTTGTCTGTGTGTCAGTATTTGTGTGTTCGGAGAGGTCGTGTTCAGTGGGTTAGTTTCGGTGGGTTTGGGCAGCTTCTGGTCTATGGGTCAGTTTCTGTGTATTCGTCCAGGTTCTGGTCAGTGGTTCAGTTACTGTGTGCTCTGTCAGGTTGTAGTCAGTGGGTCATTTTCCATGTGTTCGGACAGGTTGTCTTCAGAGGGCCAGTTGTTGTGCGTTCAGACAGGTTGTGTTCAGTGTGTCAGTTTCGTTGTGTTCACTCAGCTTGTGGTCAGTGGGTCAGGTTCTGAGTGTTCGGTCAGATTGTGGTCAGCAGGTCAGTTTCTATGGGTTAGGTGAGGTTGTGGTCAGTGGGTCAGTTTCTGTGTTTTCAGTCAGCTTGTCGTCAATACTTTAGTTTCTGAGTGATCGGCTATGTTGTGGTCAGTAGCTCAGTTTCTGAGTGTTCGTTCAGGTTGTGGACAGTGTGTCAGTTTCTTTGTGATCGGTCAGGTTGTGTTCAGTTTGTCAGATCCTGTGTGTTCTGTCAGCATGTGGTCAGTGGGTCAGTTTCAGTATGTTCAGTCAAGTTGTGCTCACTGGGTCAGTTTCTGTGTGCTTGGTCGAGTTGTGGTCAGTGGGTCAGTTTCTGTCTTTTGGGTCAGTGTTTGTTAACAGGTCAGTTTCTGTGTGTTCGTTCAGGTTGTGTTCAGTGGGTCAGTTTCTGTGTTTGCGATCAGCTTCTTGTCAACAGGTAAGTTTCTGTGTGTTCGGTCAGGTTGTGTTCAGTGGGTCAGCTACTGTGTGCTCGGTCTGGTTGTGTTCAGTGTTTCAGTTTCTGTGTGTTCAGTCAGTTTGTGGTCAGTGGGTCAGTTTCTGTGTGTTCGGTCAGGTTGTGGCCAGTGGGACTTTTCCTGTGTCTTTGGTCAATTTGTGGTCAGTGGGTCAGTTTCTGTGTGATCGGTCATGTTGTGGACAGTGGGTCAGTTTCTGTGTTTATGGTCAGCTTCTGGTCAACGGGTCAGTTTCTGTGTGTTCGGTCAGGTTGTGGAGAGTGGATCAGTTACTGTGTGCTCGTTCAGGTTGTGGAGAGTGTGTCAGTTTCTGTGTGTTCTGTCTTGTTTTAGTCTGTGGGTCAGTTTCTGTGTGGTCTGACAGCTTGTGGTCAGTGGGTCATCTTCTGTGTGCTTGGTCAGGTTGTGTTGAGCCTGCCAGTTATTGTGTGCTCGGTCATGTTGTGTTCAGTGGGTCAGTTTCTGTGTGCTCGGTCATGTTGTGATCTGTGGGTCACTTTCTGTGTGTTCGGTCAGTTGTTGCCAGTGGGACAGATTCTGTGTGTTCAGTCAGGTTGTGGTCAATATTTCAGTTTCTGTGTGTTCGTTTAGGTTGTGGCCAGTGGGTCAGTTTCTGTGTGTGTGTTCAGGTTGTGGTCATTGGGTCAGCCTCTGTGTGTTTGGTTAGCTTGTGGCCAGTAGGACAGTTTCTCTGTGTTCCGTCAGGTTGTGGTCAGTGAGTCAGTTTCAGTGTGTTCGGTCAGCTTGTGGTCGATGGGTCAGTTTCTGTGTGTTCGGTCAGGTTGTGGTCAGTGGGTCAGTTTCTGTGTGATCGGTCAGGTTGTGGTCGGTGGATCAGTTTCTGAGTGTTCGGTCAGGTTGTGGTCAGTGTTTCTGCTTCTGCGTGTTCAGTCAGGATGTGGTCAGTGGGTCAATTTCTGTGTTTTCGGTCAGCTCCTGGTCAGTGGGACAGTCTCTGTGTGTTCGGTCAGGTTATGTTCAGTGGGGCAATCATTGTGTGCTCTGCCTATTTGAGGTCAGTGGGTCAGTTTCTGTGTGTTCGTTCAGTTTTTTGTCAGCTGTTAAGTTCCTGTGTGTTTGGTCAGGTTGTTGTCAGTAGGTCAGTTAATGTATGTTCGGACAGGTTGTGGTCAGTGGGTCAGTTTCTGTGTGTTCGGTCAATTTGTGGTCAGCTGTTAGTTCCTGTGTGTTTGGTCAGGTTTTTGTCAATACGTCAGTTACTGTGTGTTCGGACAGGTTGTGGTCAGTGGGTCAGTTTCTGTGTGTGCCGACAAGCTTGGTCAGTGGGTCAGTCTTTGTGTTTGGTCTGGTTGTGGTCACTGGGTAATTTTCTTTGTGTTCGGTCATGTTGTTTTCATTGTGTCAGTTTCTGTGTTTTCGGACAGTTTGTGGTCAGTGGTTCAGTTTCTGTTTGTTCATTCAGGTTGTGGTCAGTGTGGCAGCATTTGTGTGTTCTGTCAGTTTGTGTTCAGTGGATCAGTTACTGTGTGCTCGGTCTGGTTGTGGTCAGTGGGTCAGTTTCTGTGTGTTTGTACAGTTTGTGGTCAGTGGGTCAGTTTCGGTGTGTTCAGTCAGGTTGTGGTCTGTGGGGCAGTTTCTGTGTGTTCGGTCAGTTTGTGTTCAGTGGGTCAGTTACTGTGTGCTCGGACAGGTTGTTGTCTGTGGTTCAGTTTCTGTGTGTTCGGACAGATTCTTTTGAGTGGGTCAGTTTCTTTGTTTTCGGAGACTTTGTCATCAGTGGGTCAGTTTGTGTGTGATCTCTCATGTTATGGTCAGTGGGTCAATTTCTGCGTGTTCGGTCAGGTTGTGGTCAGTGGGTCAGTTTCTGTGTGTTCGGTATGGTTGTAGTCTTTGGGTCAGTTTCTGCGTGTTCGGACAGGTTGTGCTCATTGGTTCAGTTTCTGTGTGTTTGGTCAGGCTGTGTTCATTGGGTCAGGTTCTGCGTGTTCGGACAGGTTGTGGTCAGTGGGTCAGTTTCTATGTGTTCGGTATGATTGTAGTCTTTGGGTCAGCTTCTGCGTGTTTGGACAGGTTGTGGTCATTGGTTCAGTTTCTGTGTGTTTGGTCAGTTTGTGTTCATTGGGTCAGTTGCTGTGTGCTCGGTCTTTTTGACGTCAGTGGGTCAGTTTCTGTGTTTTCGGACAGGTTGTGGTCAGTGGATCAGTTTCTGTGTGTTCGGTCAGGTTGTGGTCAGTGGGTCAGTATCTGTGTGTTCAGTTATGTTGTGGTCAGTGGGTCAGTTTCTGTGTGATCAGTCAGTTTTTGGACACTGAGTCAGTTTCTGTGATCAATGTGTCAGTTTCTGTGTGCTCGTTCACCTTGTGGTCAGTGGGTCAGTTTCTGTGTGTTCGGTCAAATTGTGGCCAGTGGGTTATTTATTTATGTTTGTTCAGGCTGTGGTCAGTGGGACAGTTTCTGTGCTTTCACTCAGGCTGAGTTCAGTTGGTCGGTTTCTGTGTGTACGGTCAGGTTGTGGTCTGTGGGTCAGTTTCTGTGTGTTCGGTCAGATTTATGTTAGTGGGTCAGATTCTGTGTGTTCGGTCAGGTTGTGGTCAGTGGATCAGTTTCTGTGTGTTTGTTCAGTTTGTGGTCAGTGGGTCAGTTTCTGTGTGATTAGTTAGGTTGTGTGCAGTGGGTCAATTTCGCTGTTTCCGGTCAGCTTCTGGTCAGCGTGTCAGTTTCTGTGTGTTCGGTCAGGTTGTGTTCATTGGGTCACTTACTGTGTGCTCGGTCTGTTTGTGGTCAGTGGATCAGTTTCTGTGTGTTCAGTCATGTTGTCGTCTGTGGGTCAGTTTCTGTCTGTTTGGTCAGATTGTGGGCAGTGGGTCAGTTTCTGTGTTCTCGGTCTGGTTGTGGAAAGTGGGTCAGTTTCTGTGTGATCGATCAGGTTGTTTTCAGTGGGTCAGTTTCTGTGTGTTCGGTCAGCTTCTGGCCAGCGTGTCAGTTTCTGTGTGTTCGGTCAGGTTGTGATTAGTCGTTCAGTTTCTGTGCGTTTGGTCAGGTTGTGGTCTGTGGGCCAGTTTCTGTGTGTTCGGTCAGGTTTATGTTAATGGGTCAGATTCTGTGTGTACGGTCAGGTTGTGGTCAATATGTCAGTTTCTGTGTGTTCATTCAGGTTGTGTTCATTGGGTCACTTACGGTGTGCTCGGTCTGGTTGTGGTCCGTGGATCAGTTTCTTTGTGTTCAGTCATGTTGTCGTCTGTGGGTTAGTTTCTGTCTGTTTGGTCAGATTGCGGGCAGTGGGTCAGTTTCTGTGTGCTCGGTCTGGTTGTGGAAAGTGGGTCAGTTTCTGTATGTTCAGTCATGTTGTCGTCTGTGGGTCAGTTTCTGTCTGTTTGGTCAGGTTGTGGCCAGTGGGACAGTTTCTGTGTGATCGGCCAGGTTGTGGTCAGTGGGTCAGTTTCTGTGTGATCGATCAGGTTGTTTTCAGTGGGTCAGTTTCTGTGTGTTCGGTCAGCTTCTGGCCAGCGTGTCAGTTTCTGTGTGTTCGGTCAGGTTGTGATTAGTCGTTCAGTTTCTGTGTGCTTGGTCAGGTTGTGGTCAGTGGGTCAGCTTCTGTGTGTTCGGTCAGGATATTTTCAGTATGTCAGTCACATTATGCTCGGTCTAGTTGTGGTCAGTGCTTCATTTTCTGTGTTTTCGAACAAGTTGTGGTCAGTGGGTCAGTTTCAGTGTGGTCGGTCAGATTGTGGTCAGTGGGTCTCTTTCTATGTGTTCGGTCTGGTTGTGGTCATTTGAACAGTTTCTGTGTGTTTGGTCATGTTGTGTTCAGTGGGTCAGTTTCTGTGTTTTCGGTCAGGTAGTGGTCTGTTGGTCAGTTTCTGCGTGATCAGTCTGTTTCTGGTCTGTGGGTCATTTTCTGTGTATTCGGCCAGGTTCTGGTCAGTGGGTCTGTTACTGTATGCTCTGTCAGTTTGTGGTCAGTGGGTCATTTCCATGTGTTCGGACAGGTTGTGGTCAGAGTGTGAGTTGTTTTGTGTTCGGACAGGTTGTGGTCTGTGTGTCAGTTTCTTTGTGTTCGGTCAGTTTGTGGTCAGTGGGTCAGGTTCTGAGTGTTCGGTCAGCTTGGCGTCAATACTTTAGTTTCTGAGTGTCCGGCTGTGTTGTGGTCAGTAGCTCAGTTTCTGAGTGTTCGTTCAGGTTGTGGACAGTGTCTCAGGTTCTTTGTGATCGGTCAGGTTGTGTTCAGTTTGTCAGTTTCTGTGTGTTCTGTCAGCATGTGGTCAGTGGGTCAGTTTCAGTGTGTTCAGTCAAGTTGTTGTCAGTGGGTCAGTTTCTGTGTGTTTGTTCGGTTTGTGGTCAGTGGGTCAGTTTCTGTGTGATCAGTTAGGTTGTGTGCAGTGGGTCAATTTCTCTGTTCCCGGTCAGCTTCTGGTCAGCAGGTCAGTTTCACTGTGTTCAGTCAGGTTGTGTTCAACATGCCTGTTACTGTGTGCTCGGTCTGGTTGCGGTCAGTGGGTCAGTTTCTGTGTGTTCAGTCATGTTGTCGTCTGTGGGTCAGTTTCTGTCTGTTTGGTCAGGTTGTGGCCAGTGGGTCAGTTTCTGTGTGATCGGTCATGTTGTGGTCTGTGGGTCAGTTTCTGTGTGATCGGTCAGGTTGTTTTCTGTGGGTCAGTTTCTGTGTGTTTGGTCAGCTTCCGGGCAGCGTGTCAGTTTCTGTGTGTTCGGTCAGGTGGCGTTCAGTATGTCTGTTACTGTGTATTTGGTTCGGTCATGTTCAGTGGGTCAGTTTATGTGTGTTCGGTCAGATTGCTTTCAGTATGTCAGTTACATTATGCTCGGTCTGTTTGTGGTCAGTGCTTCATATTCTGTGTTTTCGAACATGTTGTGGTCAGTGGGTCAGTTTCAGTGTGTTCGGTCAGATTGTGGTCTGTGTGTCAGTTTCTGCGTGATCAGTCAGTTTGTGGTCTGTGGTTCAGTTTCTGTGTGTTCTGTCAGGTTGTGGTCAGTGGATCAGTTAATGTGTGCTCGGTCTGGTTGTTGTCTGTGTGTCAGTATTTGTGTGTTCGGAGAGGTCGTGGTCAGTGGGTTAGTTTCTGTGGATTTGGGCAGCTTCTGGTCTGTGGGTCAGTTTCTGTGTATTCGTCCAGGTTCTGGTCAGTGGGTCAGTTACTGTGTGCTCTGTCAGGTTGTAGTCAGTGGGTCATTTTCCATGTGTTCGGACAGGTTGTCTTCAGAGGGTCAGTTGTTGTGCGTTCAGACAGGTTGTGGTCAGTGTGTCAGTTTCGTTGTGTTCAGTCAGCTTGTGGTCAGTGGGTCAGGTTCTGAGTGTTCGGTCAGATTGTGGTCAGTAGGTCAGTTTCTGTGGGTTAGCTGAGGTTGTGGTCAGCGGGTCAGTTTCTGTGTTTTCAGTCAGCTTGTCGTCAATAATTTAGTTTCTGTGCGTTCGGCTATGTTGTGGTCAGTAGCTCAGTTTCTGAGTGTTCGTTCAGGTTGTGGACAGTGTGTCAGTTTCTTTGTGATCGGTCAGGTTGTGTTCAGTTTGTCAGTTTCTGTGTGTTCTGTCAGCATGTGGTCAGTGGGTAAGTTTCAGTGTGTTCAGTCAAGTTGTGGTCAGTGGGTCAGTTTCTGTGTGCTTGGTCAAGTTGTGGTCAGTTGGTCAGTGTCTGTCTTTTTGGTCAGTGTTTGGTAACAGGTCAGTTTCTGTGTGTTCGTTCAGGTTGTGTTCAGTGGGTCAGTTTCTGTGTTTTCGGGCAGGTTGTGGCCAGTGGGACTTTTCCTGTGTTTTTAGTCAGTTTGTTGTCAGTGGGTCAGTTTCTGTGTGATCGGTTAGGTTGTGGACAGTTGGTCAGTTTCTGTGTTTACGATCAGCTTCTGGTCAATGGGTAAGTTTCTGTGTTTTCGGTCAGGTTGTGTTCAGTGGGTCAGCTACTGTGTGGTCGGTCTGGTTGTGTTCTGTGTGTCAGTTTCTTTGTGTTCGGTCAGTTTGTGGTCAGTGGGTCAGGTTCTGAGTGTTCGGTCAGCTTGGCGTCAATACTTTAGTTTCTGAGTGTCCGGCTGTGTTGTGGTCAGTAGCTCAGTTTCTGAGTGTTCGTTCAGGTTGTGGACAGTGTCTCAGGTTCTTTGTGATCGGTCAGGTTGTGTTCAGTTTGTCAGTTTCTGTGTGTTCTGTCAGCATGTGGTCAGTGGGTCAGTTTCAGTGTGTTCAGTCAAGTTGTTGTCAGTGGGTCAGTTTCTGTGTGTTTGTTCGGTTTGTGGTCAGTGGGTCAGTTTCTGTGTGATCAGTTAGGTTGTGTGCAGTGGGTCAATTTCTCTGTTCCCGGTCAGCTTCTGGTCAGCAGGTCAGTTTCACTGTGTTCAGTCAGGTTGTGTTCAACATGCCTGTTACTGTGTGCTCGGTCTGGTTGCGGTCAGTGGGTCAGTTTCTGTGTGTTCAGTCATGTTGTCGTCTGTGGGTCAGTTTCTGTCTGTTTGGTCAGGTTGTGGCCAGTGGGTCAGTTTCTGTGTGATCGGTCATGTTGTGGTCTGTGGGTCAGTTTCTGTGTGATCGGTCAGGTTGTTTTCTGTGGGTCAGTTTCTGTGTGTTTGGTCAGCTTCCGGGCAGCGTGTCAGTTTCTGTGTGTTCGGTCAGGTGGCGTTCAGTATGTCTGTTACTGTGTATTTGGTTCGGTCATGTTCAGTGGGTCAGTTTATGTGTGTTCGGTCAGATTGCTTTCAGTATGTCAGTTACATTATGCTCGGTCTGTTTGTGGTCAGTGCTTCATATTCTGTGTTTTCGAACATGTTGTGGTCAGTGGGTCAGTTTCAGTGTGTTCGGTCAGATTGTGGTCTGTGTGTCAGTTTCTGCGTGATCAGTCAGTTTGTGGTCTGTGGTTCAGTTTCTGTGTGTTCTGTCAGGTTGTGGTCAGTGGATCAGTTAATGTGTGCTCGGTCTGGTTGTTGTCTGTGTGTCAGTATTTGTGTGTTCGGAGAGGTCGTGGTCAGTGGGTTAGTTTCTGTGGATTTGGGCAGCTTCTGGTCTGTGGGTCAGTTTCTGTGTATTCGTCCAGGTTCTGGTCAGTGGGTCAGTTACTGTGTGCTCTGTCAGGTTGTAGTCAGTGGGTCATTTTCCATGTGTTCGGACAGGTTGTCTTCAGAGGGTCAGTTGTTGTGCGTTCAGACAGGTTGTGGTCAGTGTGTCAGTTTCGTTGTGTTCAGTCAGCTTGTGGTCAGTGGGTCAGGTTCTGAGTGTTCGGTCAGATTGTGGTCAGTAGGTCAGTTTCTGTGGGTTAGCTGAGGTTGTGGTCAGCGGGTCAGTTTCTGTGTTTTCAGTCAGCTTGTCGTCAATACTTTAGTTTCTGTGCGTTCGGCTATGTTGTGGTCAGTAGCTCAGTTTCTGAGTGTTCGTTCAGGTTGTGGACAGTGTGTCAGTTTCTTTGTGATCGGTCAGGTTGTGTTCAGTTTGTCAGTTTCTGTGTGTTCTGTCAGCATGTGGTCAGTGGGTAAGTTTCAGTGTGTTCAGTCAAGTTGTGGTCAGTGGGTCAGTTTCTGTGTGCTTGGTCAAGTTGTGGTCAGTTGGTCAGTGTCTGTCTTTTTGGTCAGTGTTTGGTAACAGGTCAGTTTCTGTGTGTTCGTTCAGGTTGTGTTCAGTGGGTCAGTTTCTGTGTTTTCGGGCAGGTTGTGGCCAGTGGGACTTTTCCTGTGTTTTTAGTCAGTTTGTTGTCAGTGGGTCAGTTTCTGTGTGATCGGTTAGGTTGTGGACAGTTGGTCAGTTTCTGTGTTTACGATCAGCTTCTGGTCAATGGGTAAGTTTCTGTGTTTTCGGTCAGGTTGTGTTCAGTGGGTCAGCTACTGTGTGGTCGGTCTGGTTGTGTTCTGTGTGTCAGTTTCTTTGTGTTCGGTCAGTTTGTGGTCAGTGGGTCAGGTTCTGAGTGTTCGGTCAGCTTGGCGTCAATACTTTAGTTTCTGAGTGTCCGGCTGTGTTGTGGTCAGTAGCTCAGTTTCTGAGTGTTCGTTCAGGTTGTGGACAGTGTCTCAGGTTCTTTGTGATCGGTCAGGTTGTGTTCAGTTTGTCAGTTTCTGTGTGTTCTGTCAGCATGTGGTCAGTGGGTCAGTTTCAGTGTGTTCAGTCAAGTTGTTGTCAGTGGGTCAGTTTCTGTGTGTTTGTTCGGTTTGTGGTCAGTGGGTCAGTTTCTGTGTGATCAGTTAGGTTGTGTGCAGTGGGTCAATTTCTCTGTTCCCGGTCAGCTTCTGGTCAGCAGGTCAGTTTCACTGTGTTCAGTCAGGTTGTGTTCAACATGCCTGTTACTGTGTGCTCGGTCTGGTTGCGGTCAGTGGGTCAGTTTCTGTGTGTTCAGTCATGTTGTCGTCTGTGGGTCAGTTTCTGTCTGTTTGGTCAGGTTGTGGCCAGTGGGTCAGTTTCTGTGTGATCGGTCATGTTGTGGTCTGTGGGTCAGTTTCTGTGTGATCGGTCAGGTTGTTTTCTGTGGGTCAGTTTCTGTGTGTTTGGTCAGCTTCCGGGCAGCGTGTCAGTTTCTGTGTGTTCGGTCAGGTGGCGTTCAGTATGTCTGTTACTGTGTATTTGGTTCGGTCATGTTCAGTGGGTCAGTTTATGTGTGTTCGGTCAGATTGCTTTCAGTATGTCAGTTACATTATGCTCGGTCTGTTTGTGGTCAGTGCTTCATATTCTGTGTTTTCGAACATGTTGTGGTCAGTGGGTCAGTTTCAGTGTGTTCGGTCAGATTGTGGTCTGTGTGTCAGTTTCTGCGTGATCAGTCAGTTTGTGGTCTGTGGTTCAGTTTCTGTGTGTTCTGTCAGGTTGTGGTCAGTGGATCAGTTAATGTGTGCTCGGTCTGGTTGTTGTCTGTGTGTCAGTATTTGTGTGTTCGGAGAGGTCGTGGTCAGTGGGTTAGTTTCTGTGGATTTGGGCAGCTTCTGGTCTGTGGGTCAGTTTCTGTGTATTCGTCCAGGTTCTGGTCAGTGGGTCAGTTACTGTGTGCTCTGTCAGGTTGTAGTCAGTGGGTCATTTTCCATGTGTTCGGACAGGTTGTCTTCAGAGGGTCAGTTGTTGTGCGTTCAGACAGGTTGTGGTCAGTGTGTCAGTTTCGTTGTGTTCAGTCAG
The DNA here is from genome assembly GCF_052327205.1 of Somniosus microcephalus. Taxonomy (NCBI): domain Eukaryota; kingdom Metazoa; phylum Chordata; class Chondrichthyes; order Squaliformes; family Somniosidae; genus Somniosus; species Somniosus microcephalus. Next base: position 52,047,822 of record NW_028225184.1, read on the forward strand.
CTTGTGGTCAGTGGGTCAGGTTCTGAGTGTTCGGTCAGATTGTGGTCAGTAGGTCAGTTTCTGTGGGTTAGCTGAGGTTGTGGTCAGCGGGTCAGTTTCTGTGTTTTCAGTCAGCTTGTCGTCAATACTTTAGTTTCTGTGCGTTCGGCTATGTTGTGGTCAGTAGCTCAGTTTCTGAGTGTTCGTTCAGGTTGTGGACAGTGTGTCAGTTTCTTTGTGATCGGTCAGGTTGTGTTCAGTTTGTCAGTTTCTGTGTGTTCTGTCAGCATGTGGTCAGTGGGTAAGTTTCAGTGTGTTCAGTCAAGTTGTGGTCAGTGGGTCAGTTTCTGTGTGCTTGGTCAAGTTGTGGTCAGTTGGTCAGTGTCTGTCTTTTTGGTCAGTGTTTGGTAACAGGTCAGTTTCTGTGTGTTCGTTCAGGTTGTGTTCAGTGGGTCAGTTTCTGTGTTTTCGGGCAGGTTGTGGCCAGTGGGACTTTTCCTGTGTTTTTAGTCAGTTTGTTGTCAGTGGGTCAGTTTCTGTGTGATCGGTTAGGTTGTGGACAGTTGGTCAGTTTCTGTGTTTACGATCAGCTTCTGGTCAATGGGTAAGTTTCTGTGTTTTCGGTCAGGTTGTGTTCAGTGGGTCAGCTACTGTGTGGTCGGTCTGGTTGTGTTCTGTGTGTCAGTTTCTTTGTGTTCGGTCAGTTTGTGGTCAGTGGGTCAGGTTCTGAGTGTTCGGTCAGCTTGGCGTCAATACTTTAGTTTCTGAGTGTCCGGCTGTGTTGTGGTCAGTAGCTCAGTTTCTGAGTGTTCGTTCAGGTTGTGGACAGTGTCTCAGGTTCTTTGTGATCGGTCAGGTTGTGTTCAGTTTGTCAGTTTCTGTGTGTTCTGTCAGCATGTGGTCAGTGGGTCAGTTTCAGTGTGTTTGTTCGGTTTGTGGTCAGTGGGTCAGTTTCTGTGTGATCAGTTAGGTTGTGTGCAGTGGGTCAATTTCTCTGTTCCCGGTCAGCTTCTGGTCAGCAGGTCAGTTTCACTGTGTTCAGTCAGGTTGTGTTCAACATGCCTGTTACTGTGTGCTCGGTCTGGTTGCGGTCAGTGGGTCAGTTTCTGTGTGTTCAGTCATGTTGTCGTCTGTGGGTCAGTTTCTGTCTGTTTGGTCAGGTTGTGGCCAGTGGGTCAGTTTCTGTGTGATCGGTCATGTTGTGGTCTGTGGGTCAGTTTCTGTGTGATCGGTTAGGTTGTGGACAGTTGGTCAGTTTCTGTGTTTACGATCAGCTTCTGGTCAATGGGTAAGTTTCTGTGTTTTCGGTCAGGTTGTGTTCAGTGGGTCAGCTACTGTGTGGTCGGTCTGGTTGTGTTCAGTGTTTCAGTTTCTGTGTGTTCGGTCAGTTTGTGGTCAGTGGGTCAGTTTTTGTGTGTTCGGTCAGGTTGTGGCCAGTGGGACTTTTCCTGTGTCTTTTGTCAATTTGTGGTCAGTGGGTCAGTTTCTGTGTGATCGGTCATGTTGTGGACAGTGGGACAGTTTCTGTGATTATGATCAGTTTCTGGTCAACGGGTCAGTTTCTGTGTGTTCGGTCAGGTTGTGGAGAGTGGATCAGTTACTGTGTGATCGGTCAGGTTGTGGAGAGTGTGTCTGTTTCTGTGTGTTCTGTCTTTTTGTAGTCTGTGGGTCAGTTTCTGTGTGGTCTGGCAGGTTGTGGTCAGTGGTTCATCTTCTGTGTGCTTGGTCAGGTTGTGTTGAGCCTGTCAGTTGCTGTGTGCTCGGTCATGTTGTGTCCAGTGGGTCAGTTTCTGTGTGTTCGGTCAGGTTGTGTTGAGCCTGTCAGTTACTGTGTGCTCGTTCAGGTTGTGTTCAGTGGGTCAGTTTCTGTGTGCTCGGTCATGTTGTGGTCTGTGGGTCAGTTTCTGTATGTTCGGTCTGTTGTTGCCAGTGGGACAGATTCTGTGTGTTCAGTCAGGGTGTGGTCAACATTTCAGTTTCTGTGTGTTCGTTCAGGTAGAGGCCAGTGAGTCAGTTTCTTTGTGTGTGTTCAGGTTGTGGTCAGTGGGTCAGTCTCTGTGTGTTCGGTTAGCTTGTGGCCAGTAGGACAGTTTCTGTGAGTTCTGTCAGGTTGTGGTCAGTGAGTCAGTTTCTGTGTGTTCGGTCAGCTTGTGGTCAATGGGTCAGTTTCTGTGTGTTAGGTCAGGTTGTGGCCAATGGGTCAGTTTCTGTGTGTTCAGTCAGGTTGTGGTCAGTGGGTCAGTTTCTGTAAGATCGGTCAGGTTGTGTTCAGTTGGTCAATTACTCTGTGTTCGGTTTGGTTGTGGTCAGTGGGACAGTTTCTGAGTTTTTGGTCAGTTTCTGTGTGTTCGGTCAGCTTCAGGTCAGTGGATCAATTTCTGTCTAGTCGGTCAGGTTGTGTTCAGTATGTCAGTTACTGTGTGCTCGATCTGGTTGTGGTCAGTGGGTCAGTATCTGTCTTTTTGATCAGTGTTTGGTCAGCAGGTCTGTTTCTGTTTTTTCGGTCAGGTTGTGTTCAGTGGGCCAGTTACTGTGTGCTCGGTCTGGTTGTGTTCAGTAGGTCAGTTTCTGTGTGTTCGGTCAGTTTGCGGTCAGTGGGTCAGATTCTGTGTGTTCGGTCAGGTTATGGCTAATGGGACATTTCCCGTGTCTTCAGTCAGTTTGTGGTCAGTTGGTCAGTTTCTGTGTGATAGGTCAGGTTATGGTCACTGCGTCAGTTTCTGTGTTTACGATGAGCTTCTGGTCAGCTGGTCAGTTTCTGTGTGTTCTGTTAGGTTGTGGTCAAAGGGTCAGTCACTGTGTGCTGGATCTGCTTGTTGTCAGTTGGTGAGTTTCTGTGTGTTCTGACATGTTATGGTCAGTGGTTACGTTTCTGTGTGTTCGGTCATGTTCTGGTCAGTGGGTCAGCTTCTGTTTCTTCGGTCAGGTTGTGGCCAGTGGGTCAGTTTCACTGTGTTCATCAGCTTGTGGTCAGTGGGTCAGTTTCAGTGTGTTCGGTCAGTTGGTGTTCAGTATGTCAGTAACTGTGTGCGCGGTCCAGTTGTGGTCAGTGGTTCAGTTTCTGTGTTTTCGGACAGGTTGTGGTCAGTGGGTCATTTTCACTGATTTCAGTAAGGTTTTGATCAGTGGGTCAGTTTCTGTGTGTTCGGCCAGGTTGTGTTCACTGGGTCAGTTTCTGTGTTTTCAGTCAGCTTGTGGTCAGCGGTTCAGTTTCTGTGTGTTCGGTCAGGTTGTGGTCTGTGTGTCAGTTTCTGTGTGCTCAGTCTGGTTGTGGTCTGTGGGTCGGCTTCTGTGTGTTCGACCAGGTTGTGGTCAGTGGTTCAGTTTCAGTGTGTCAGTTAAGGTTTTGGTCAGTGGATCAATTACTGTGTGCTCCGTCTGGTTGTGGTCTGTGTGTCAGTTTCAGTGTGTTCGGCCAAGTTGGGTTCAGTGAGTCAGTTTCTGTGTGTACGGACAGGTTCTGGTCAGTGGGTCAGTTTCTGTGTGTTCGGACAGGTTGTGGTCAGTGGGGCAGTTTCTGTGTGTTTGGTCAATTGCGGTCAGTGGGTCAGTTTCTGTGTGTTTGGTCAGGTTGTGGTCAGTGGGTCAGTTTCTGTGTGTTTGCTTAGGTTGTGGCAATTGGATCAGTTTCTGTGTGTTCCATCTGGTTGTGGTCATTGTGTCAGTTTCTGTGTGTTCGGACAGGTTGTGGTCAGTGGTCAGTTTCTGTGTTTTCAGTCAGCTTATGGTCAGCGGGTCAGTTTCTGTGTGTTCGGTCATGTTGTGGTCTGTGGGTCAGTTTCTGCGTGCTCAGTCTGGTTGTGGTCTGTGGGTCAGTTCTGTTTGTTCTGTCAGGTTGTGGTCAGTATGGCAGTTACTGTGTGCTCGGTCCAGTTTTGGTCAGATGTTCAGTTTCTGTGTTTTCGGAAAGGTTGTGGTCAGTGGGTCAATTTCTGTGTGTTCGGCCTGGTTGTGGTCAGTGGTTCAGTTTCTGTGCGTTCGGTCAGGCTGTGTTCAGTGGGTCAGTTTCTGTGCTTTCAGTCAGTTTGTGGTCAGCGAGTCAGTTTCTTTGTGTTAGGTCAGGTTATTCTCTGTGTGTCAGTTTCTGTCTGCTCAGTCTGGTTGTGGTCTCTGGGTCGGCTTCTCTGTGTTCGACCAGGTTGTGGTCAGTGGGTCTGTTTCTGTGTGTTCGGCCTGGTTGTGGTCAGTGGTTCCGTTTCTGTGCGTTCGGTCAGGTTGTGTTCAGTGGTCAGTTTCTGTGCTTTCAGTCAGTTTGTGGTCAGCGAGTCAGTTACTGTGTGTTAGGTCAGGTTATTGTCTGTGTGTCAGTTTCTGTCTGCTCAGTCAGGTTGTGGTCTCTGGGTCGGCTTCTGTGTGTTCGACCAGGTTGTGATCAGTGGGTCTGCTTCTGTGTGTTAATTCATGTTTTGGTCAATGTATCAGTTACTGTGTGCTCGGTCTGGTTGTGGTCTGTGTGTCAGTTTCAGTGTGTTTGTCCAGGTTATGTTCAGTGAGTCAGTTCCTGTGTGTTCGGACAGGTTGTGGTCAGTGGGTCAGTTTCTGTGTGTTCAGACAGGTTGTGGTCAGTGGGGCCGTTTCTGTGTGTTTGGTCAATTGCGGTCAGTGGGTCAGTTTCTGTGTGTTCAGTCAGGTTGTGGTCAGTGTGTCAGTTTATTTGTGTTCGGTCAGGTTGTGGTCAGTGGGTCAGTTTCTATTTGTTTGGTTAGGTTGTGGCCAATGGGTCAGTTTCTGTGTGTTCGGTCAGGTTGTGGTCAGTGGGTCAGATTCTGTGTGTTCGGTCAAATTGTGTTCAATATGTCTGTTACTGTGTGCTCGGTCTGGTTGTGGTCAGTGGGTCAGTTTCTGGCTTTTTGGAAAGTTTGTGGTCAGTGGGTCAGCTTCTGTGTGTTCGGTCAGGTTGTGGCCAGTGGGTGATTTGATGTGCGTTCGGTCATGTGGTGGTCAGAGCGTCAGTTTCTGTGTGTTCCATCTGGTTGTGGTCAGTGTGTCAGTTTCTGTGTGTTCGGTCTGATTGTGTTCAGTGGGTCAGATACTGTGTTTCCGGTCAGCTTATGGTCAGCGGGTCAGTTTCTGTGTGTTCGGTCAGGTTGTGGACTGTGGGTCAGTTTCTGCGTGCTCATTCTGGTTGTGGTCTTTCGGTCAGTTTCTGTGTGTTCTGTCAGGTTGTGGTCAGTGGATCTGTTACTGTGTGTTCGGTCTGGTTGTGGTATGTGCGTTATTTTCTGCGTGTTCGGAAATTCCGTGGTCAGTGGGTTCGTTTCTGTGTGTTCGGACAGGTTGTGTTCAGTGGGTCAGTTTCTGTGTGTTCGGACACGTTGTGGTCAGTGGGGCAGTTTCTGTGTGTTTGGTACATTGTGGTCAGTGGGTCAGTTTCTGTGTGTTCGGTCAGGTTGTGGTCAGTGTGTCAGTGTCTGTGTGTACGGTCAGGTTGTGGTCAGTGGGTCAGTTTCTGTCTGTTTGGTCAGGTTGTGGCCAGTGGTTTAGTTTCTGTGTGCTCGGTAAGGTTGTGGTCAATGGGTCAGTTTCTGTGTGTTCGGCAAGTTTGTGTTCAACATGCCTGTTACTGTGTGCTCGGTCTGGTTGTGGTCAGTGGGTCAGTTTCTGTGTTTTCGGACAGGTTGTGGTCAGTGGGTCAGTATAAGTGTGTTCGGCCAGGTTGTGGTCAGTGAGGCAGTTTCTGTGTGTTCGGTCAGGTGTGGTCATTGGGTCATTTTCTGTGTGTTCGGATGGGTTGTGTTCAGTGGGTCAGTTTCTGTGTTTTCGTTCAGGTTGAGGTCTGTGTGTCTGTTTCTGGGTGTTCGGAGGGTTCGTGTTCTGTGGGTCAGTTTCTGTGCGTTTGGGCAGCTTCCGGTCTGTGGGTCAGTTTTTGTGTTTTCGGCCACGTTGTGGTCAGTGGGTCAGCCAATGTGTGCTCTGTCAGGTTGTGGTCAGTGGGTCATTTTCCATGTGTTCGGAGAGGTTGTGTTCAGAGAGTCAGTTTTTGTGTTTTCGGTCAGCTTGCGGTCAGTGGGTCAGTTTCTGTGTGTTCGACCAGGTTGTCGTCAGTGGGTCAGTTTCTGTGTGTTAGTTCAGGTTGTGATCAGTGGATCAGTTTCTATGTGTTTGGTCAGGTTGTGGTCAGTGAGTCAGTTACTGTGTGCTTGGTCAGGTTGTGGTCAGTGGGTCATTTTCCGCGTGTTCTGACTGGTTGAGTTCTGTGTGTCAGTTTTTTTGTGTTCGGAGAGGTTGTGGTCAGTTGATCAGTTTCTGTGTGTTCAGTCAAGTTGTTGTCATTGTGTCCGTTTCAGTCTGATTGGTCAGGTTGTGGTCAATGGGTCAGTCTCTGTTTTTTTGATCAGTGTTCGGTTGCCAGGTCAGTTTCTGTGTGTTCGTTCAGGTTGTGTTACGTGGGTCAGTTACTCTGTACTCGGTCTGATTGTGTTCAGTGGGTCAATTACTGTGTGTTCGATCTGGTTGTGTTCAGTGGGTCAGTTTCTGTGTGTTTGGTCAGGTTGTGGTCAGTGGGTCATTTTCTGTGTGAACGGTCAGGTTATTGGTCAGTATGTCAGTTACTGTGTGCTTGGTCTGGTTGTGGTCAGTGTTCGATCAGATTGTGGTCTGTGGTTCAGTTTCTGTGTGTTCGGTCAGGTTTGTTCATTATGTCAGTTACTGTGTGCTCGGTCTGGTTGTGGTCAGTGGGTCAGTTTCTGTATGTTCGGTAAGATTGTGTTCAGTTTTTCAGTTTCTGTTTTTTCGGTCAGCTTGTGGTCAGCGGGTCAGCTTCTGTTTGTTTGGTCTGGTTTTGATCAGTGGGTCAGTTTCTGTGTGTTCGGTAAGGTTGTTATCAGTTGTTCAGTTTCTGTGTTTTCGGTCAGCTTGTGGTCAGCGGGTCAGCTTTTGTTTGTTTGGTCAGGTTGTGGTCTGTGGGTCAGTTACTTTGTGCTCGGTCTTGTTGTGGTCAGTGGGTCAGTTTCTGTGTATTCGGCCTGGCTGTGGTCAGTGGGTCTGTTTCTGTGTGCTCGGTCTGGCTGTGGTCAGTGGGTCAGTTTCTGTGTGTTCGGTCAGGTTGTGTTCAGTGGGTCAGTTTCTGAGTTTTCGGTCAGGTTGTGGTCTGTGGGACAGTTTTTGTGTGCTCATTCTGGTTGTGGTCAGTGTTTGAGTTTCTGTGTGTTCGTCAGCTACTTGTCTATGGGTCAGTTACTATGTGTTCGGTCAGGTAGTGGTCAGTGGGTCAGTTACTTTGTGCTTGGTCAGGTTGTGGTCAGTGGGTCATTTTCCATGTGTTCTGACTGGTTGTGTTCTGTGGGTCAGTGTTTGTTTGTTCGGAGAGGTTGTGGTCAGTTGCTCAGTTTCTGTGTGTTCTGTCAGGTTGTGATCAGTTGGTCAGTTACTGTGTGTTCAGTCAAGTTCTGGCCATTGGGTCAGTTTCAGTGTGATTCGTCAGGTTGTGGTCAGTTGGTCAGTTTCTATCTTTTTGATCAGTGTTCGGTCGGCAGGTCAGTTTCTGTGTGTTCGTTCAGGTTCTGTTCCGTGGTCAGTTACTCTGTGTTCGATCTGGTTGTGTTCAGTGCGTCAGTTTCTCTGTGTTTGATCAGGTTGTGGTCAGTGGGTCATTTTCTGTGTGATCGGTCAGGTTGTGGTCAGTGGGTCCTTTTTTTTCTTTTCTATCGGTTTCTGGTCATTGGTTCAGCTTCTGTGTGTTCGGTCATTTATTGGTCAGTGAGTCTGTTATTGTGAGCTCGGTCAGGTTGTTGTCAGTGGTTCTGTTTCTGGGTTTTCAGTCAGGTTGTGGTCAGTGGGTCAGTTTCTGTGTTTTCGGTCATGTTGTGGAAAGTGGGTCAGTTCCTGTGTGTTCGGTCACCTTGTGGTCAATGGGTCAGTTTCTCTGTGTTCGGTCTGGTTGTGATCAGAGGGTTAGTTTCTTTGTTTTTGATCAGCTTCTGGTCAGCGCGTCAGTTTCTGTGTGTTCGGTCAGGTTGTGGTCAGTGGGTCAGTTACTGCGTGCTCGATTTTGTTGTTGTCAGTGGGTCAGTTTCTGTGTGCTCGGAGATGTTGCAGCCAGTGGTTCAGTTTCATTTTGCTCGGTCAGGTTGTGGTCAGTGTGGCAGATTCTGTGCGTTCGGCCTGGTTGTTGTCTGTCTGTCAGTTTCTCTGTGTTCAGAAAGGTTGTGGGCTGTGGCTCTGCTTCTGCTTGTTCGGGCAGATTTTGGTCATTGGACCAGTTCCTGTGTGCTCGGTCAGGTTGTATTCAGTCTGTCAGTTACTCTGTGCTCTGTCAGGTTGTGGTCAGTGGGTCAGTTTCTGTGTGTTCGTTCAATGTTGTGGGCTGTGGGTAAGTCTTTGCGTGTTCGGACAGGTTGTGGTCATTGGATCAATTTCTGTGTGTTCGGTCATGTTGCGGTCACTGGGTCAGTTTCTGTGTGTTCGGTCAGCTTGTGGTCAGTGGGACAGTTTCTGTGGTTTCACTCAGGTAGTGGTCATTGGATCAGTTTCTGTGCGCTCGGTGAGGTTGTTGTTCAGTCTGTCAGTTACTGAGTGCTCGGTCAGTTTGTGGTCAACATCTCAGTTTCTGTGTGTTCGTTCAGGCTGTGGACAGTGGGTCAGTTTCTATGTGTTTGTTCAGGTTGTGGTCAGGGGGTCAGTCTGTGTGTTCGCTTAGGCTGTGGTCAGTGTGTCAGTTTCTGTGCATTTGTTCAGGTTGTGGTCAATGGGTCAATTTCTGTGTGTTCGTTCAGGTTGTGGTCAGTGGGTCTGTTTCTGTGTGTTTGTTCACGTGGTCATTGGTTAATTTCTGTATGTTCGATCAGGTTGTGGTCAGTGGGTCAGTTACTGTGTGTTCGGTCAGTTTTGCGGTCAGTGAGTCAGTTTCTAAGTGTTCGGTCTAGTTGTGTTCAGTGGGGTAGTTTCTGTGTGTTCATTCAGGTTGCGATCAGTAGGTCTGTTTCTATGTGCTCGGTCAGGTTGTGGTCAGTGAGTCAGCTTCTGTGTGTTCGGTCAGCATGTAGTCAATGGCTCATTTCCTGTGTGTTCAGTCAGGTTGTTGTCTGTGGTTCAGTTTCTGTGTTTTCGATCAGTTCGTGGTCAGTGGGTCAGTTTCTGTGTGTTAGATCAGGCTGAGGTCAAAGGGTCAGTTTCTGTGCGTTCGGTCAGGCTGTGGAAAGTATGTCAGTTCCTGTGTGTTCGGTCAGCTTGTGGTCAATGGGTCAGTTTCTGTGTGTTCAGTCAGGTTGTGATCAATGGGTCTGTTTCTGTGTGTGCGGTCAGGCTGTAGAAGGTGGGTCAGTTCCTCAGTGTTCTTTCAGCTTTTGGTCAATGGGTCAGTTTCTGTGTTTCCGGTCAGGCTGTGTACTGTGGGGCAGTTACTGTATGATCGGTCAGATTGAGGTCAGTGGTTCACTTTCTGCGTGTTGGGTCTGGTGTTAATCTCTGGGTCAGTTTCTCTGTGTTCGGACAGATTGTTCTCAGTGGGTCAGTTTCTGTGTGTTCGTTCAGCATGTGGTCAATGGCTCATTTCCTGTGTGTTTGGTCAGGTTGTGGTCATTGGATGTATGTCTGTGTGTTCGGTCATGTTGCGGTCAGTGGGTCAGTTTCTGTGTGTTCGGTCAGCTTGTGGTCAGTGGGACAGTTTCTGTGCTTTCGCTCAGGTAGTGGTCAGTGGGTAAGTTTCTGAGTATTCTCTCAGGTTGTGGTCTGTGGGTCAGTTTCTGTGTGTTCGGTCAGGTTGTGGTCATTGGATCAGTTTCTGTGTGCTCGGTCAGGATGTTGTTCAGTTTGTCAGTTACTGAGTGCTCGGTCAGGTTGTGGTCAACATCACAGTTTCTGTGTGTTCGTTCAGGCTGTGGTCAGTGGGTCAGTTTCTGTGTGTTCGTTCAGGTTGTGGTCAGTTGGTCAGTTACTGTGCGTTCGGTCAGTTTTGTGGTCAGTGAGTCAGTTTCTGAGTGCTCGGTTAGGTTGTGTTCAGTGAGTCAGCTTCTCTGTGTTCGGTCGGCATGTGGTCAATGGCTCATTTCCTGTGTGTTCGGTCAGGTTGTGGTCTGTGGTTCAGTTTGTTTGTGCTCAGTCAGCTTCTGGTCAGCGGGTCAGATTCTGTGTATTCGGTCAGGTTGTGTTCAGTGGGTCAGTTTCTGTGTGTTAGATCAGGCTGAGGTCAAAGGGTCAGTTTCTGTGCGTTTGGTCAGGTTGTGGTCAGTGGGTCATTTACTGTGTGTTCGGTCAGCTTGTGGTCAATGGGTCAGTTTCTGTGTGTTCAGTCAGGTTGTGATCAGTGGGTCTGTTTCTGTGTGTGCGGTCAGGCTGTAGAAGGTGGGTCAGTTCCTGTGTGTTCTGTCAGCTTTTGATCAATGGGTCAGTTTCTGTGTGTTCGGTCATGTTGCGGTCAGTGGGACAGTTTCTGTGCTTTCGCTCAGGTAGTGGTTAGTGGGTGAGTTTCTGAGTGTTCATTCAGGTTGTGGTCTGTGGGTCAGTTTCTGTGTGTTCGGTCAGGTTGTGGTCATTGAATCAGTTACTGTGTGCTCGGTCAGAATGTTGTTCAGTCTGTCAGTTACTGAGTGCTCGGTCAGGTTGTGGTCAACATTTCAGTTTCCGTGTGTTCATTCAGGCTGTGGCCAGTGGGTCAGTTTCTGTGTGTTTGTTCAGGTTGTGGTCAGGGGGTCAGTCTGTGTGTTCGGTTAGGCTGTGGTCAGTGTGTCAGTTTCTGTGCATTTGTTCAGGTTGTGGTCAATGGGTCAATTTCTGTGCGTTCGTTCAGGTTGTGGTCAGTGGCTCAGCTTCTGTTTGTTTGTTCAGGTTGCGGTCATTGGTCAGTTTCTGTGTGTTTGTTCAGGTTGAGGTCAATGGGTCAATTTCTGTGTGTTCGTTCAGGTTGTGGTCAATGGGTCAATTTCTGTGTGTTGGTTCAAGTTGTGGCCAGTGGGTCTGTTTCTGTGTGTTTGTTCACGTGGTCTGTGGGTCAGTAACTGTGTGTTCGTTCAGTTTGTGGTCAGTTGGTCAGTTACTGTGAGTTCGGTCAGTTTTGTGGTCAGTGAGTCAGTTTCTGAGTGCTCGGTAAGGTTGTGTTCAGTGAGTCAGCTTCTCTGTGTTCGGTTGGAATGTGGTCAATGGCTTATTTCCTGTGTGTTCGATCAGTTTGTCGTCAGTGGTTCAGTTTGTTTGTGCTCTGTCAGCTTCTGGTCAGCGGATCAGTTTCTGTGTATTCGGTCAGGTTGTGTTCAGTGGGTCAGTTTCTGTGTGTTAGATCAGGTTGAGGTCAAAAGTTCAGTTTCTGTGCGTTCGGTCAGGTTGTGGTCAGTGGGTCAGTTACTGTGTGTTCGGACAAGTTGTGGTCAGTGGTTCAGTTTCTGTGTGTTCGATCAGTTTGTGGTCAGTGGGTCAGTTTCTGCGTGTTCGGTCAGGTTGTGATCAGTGGGTCTGTTTCTGTGTGTGTGGTCAGGCTGTAGAAGGTGGGTCAGTTCCTATGTGTTCTGTCAGCTTTTGGTCAATGGGTCAGTTTCTGTGTGTTTGGTCGGCTGTGTTCTGTGGGGCAGTTACTGTATGATCGGTCAGATTGAGGTCAGTGGTTCACTTTCTGCGTGTTGGGTCTGGTTGTAAACTCTGGGTCAGTTTATCTGTGTTCGGACAGATTGTGGTCAGTGGTTCAGTTTCTGTGTGTTCGGTCAGCATGTGGTCAATGGCTCATTTCATGTGTGTTCGGTCAGGTTGTGGTCTGTGGGTCAGTTTCTGTGTGTTCAGTCAAGTTGTGGTCTCTGGGTCAATTTCTGTGTGCTTGATCGGGTTGTGGTCAGTGGGTCAGTTTCTGTCATTTTGATCAGTTTTCGGTCAATAGGTCAGTTTCTGCGTGTTCGTTCAGGTTGTTTTCAGTGGGTCAGTTTCTGTGCGTTCAGTCAGGTTGTGGTCAGTGGGTCAGTTACTGTGTGTTCGGAAAAGTTGTGGTCATTGGTTCCATTTCTGTGTGTTCGATCAGAATGTGGTCAGTGGATCAGTTTCTGTGTGTTCGGTCAGGTTGTGGAAAGTGGGTCAGTTCCTGTGTGTTTGGTCAGCTTGTGGTCAATGGGTCAGTTTCTGTGTGTTCGGTCAGGTTGTGATCAGTGTGTCTGTTTCTGTGTGTGCGGTCATGTTGTGTTCAGTGGGTCAGTTTCTGTGCGTTCGATCAGGTTATGGAAGGTGGGTCAGTTCCTGTGTGTTCTGTCAGCTTTGGTCAATGGGTCAGTTTCTGTGTGTTCGGTCAAGCTGTGGTCTGTGGTGCAGTTACCATATCATCGGTCAGATTGAGGTCAGTGGGTCAGATTCTGCGTGTTCGGTCTGATTGTAATCTGTGTGTCAGTTTCTCTGTGTTCGGACAGGTTGTGGTCAGTGGGTCAGTTTCTATGAGTTCAGTCATGTTGTGGTCTTTGGGTCAGTTTCTGCGTGTTTGGACAAGTTGTGGTCATTGGATCAGTTTCTGTGTTTTCGGTCAGGTTGTTGTCAGTATGTCAGTTTCTGTGCATTCGATCAGGTTGTGGTCAGTGGGTCAGTTTCTGTGTGTTCGGTCAGGTTGTGGAAAATTGGTCAGTTCCTGTGTGTTCGGTCAGCTTGTGGTGAAAGGGTCAGTTTCTGTGTGTTCGGTCAGATTGTGATCAGTGGGCCTGTTTCTGTGTGTGCGGTCATGTTGTGGTCAGTGGGTCAGATTCTGTGTGTTCGGTCAGGTTGTGGAAGGTGGGTCAGTTCCTTTGTGTTCTGTCAGCTTTTGCTCAATGGATCAGTTTCTGCGTGTTCGGTCAGGTTGTTGTCAATGGGTCAGTTTCTGTGTGTTCGGTTAGGTTGTGGTCAGTGTGTCAGTTTCTGTGTGTTTGTTACGGTTGTGGTCAGTGGGTCAGTTTCTGTGTGTTCGTTCAGTTTGTGGTCAGTGGTTCAGTTTCTGTGTGATTGTTCAGGTTGTGGTCAGTGGGTCTGTTTCTGGGTGTTCATTCAGGTTCTGGTCAGTGGGTCAGTTTCCACGTGTTCGGTCAGCTTCTGGTAAGCGGGTCAGATTCTGTGTGTTCGGTCAGGTTTATGTTAGTGGGTCAGATTCTGTGTGTTCGGTCAGGTTCTGGTCAATATGTCAGTTTCTGTGTGTTCGTTCAGTTTGTGGTCAGTGGATCAGTTTCTGTGTGTTTGTTCAGTTTGTGGTCAGTGGGTCAGTTTCTGTGTGATTAGTTAGGTTGTGTGCAGTGGGTCAATTTCTCTGTTTCCGGTCAGCTTCTGGTCAGCGTGTCAGTTTCTGTGTGTTCGGTCAGGTTGTGTTCATTGGGTCACTTACTGTGTGCTCGGTCTGTTTGTGGTCAGTGGGTCGGTTTCTGTGTGTTCAGTAATGTTGTCGTCTGTGGGTCAGTTTCTGTCTGTTTGGTCAGATTGTGGGCAGTGGGTCAGTTTCTGTGTTCTCGGTCTGGTTGTGGAAAGTGGGTCAGTTTCTGTGTGATCGATCAGGTTGTTTTCAGTGGGTCAGTTTCTGTGTGTTCGGTCAGCTTCTTGCCAGCGTGCCAGTTTCTGTCTGTTCGGTCAGGTTGTGATTAGTCGTTCAGTTTCTGTGCGTTTGGTCAGGCTGTGGTCTGTGGGTCAGTTTCTGTGTGTTCGGTCAGGTTTATGTTTGTGGGTCAGATTCTGTGTGTTCGGTCAGGTTGTGGTCAATATGTCAGTTTCTGTGTGTTCAGTCAGGTTGTGTTCATTGGGTCCCTTGCTGTGTGCTCGGTCTGGTTGTGGTCAGTGGATCAGTTTCTGTGTGTTCAGTCATGTTGTCGTCTGTGGGTCAGTTTCTGTCTGTTTGGTCAGATTGCGGGCAGTGGGTCAGTTTCTGTGTGCTCGGTCTGGTTGTGGAAAGTGGGCCAGTTTCTGTATGTTCAGTCATGTTGTCGTCTGTGGGTCAGTTTCTATCTGTTTGGTCAGGTTATGGCCAGTGGGTCAGTTTCTGTGTGATCGGCCAGGTTGTGGTCAGTGGGTCAGTTTCTGTGTGATCGATCATGTTGTTTTCAGTGGGTCAGTTTCTGTGTGTTCGGTCAGCTTCTGGCCAGAGTGTCAGTTTCTGTGTGTTCGGTCAGGTTGGGATTAGTCGTTCAGTTTCTGTGTGTTTGGTCAGGTTGTGGTCAATGGGTCAGTTTCTGGGTGTTCGGTCAGGATATTTTCAGTATGTCAGTCACATTATGCTCGGTCTAGTTGTGGTCAGTGCTTCATTTTCTGTGTTTTCGAACAAGTTGTGGTCATTGGGTCATTTCAGTGTGGTCGGTCAGATTGTGGTCAGTGGGTCTGTTTCTGTGTGTTCAGTCTGATTGTGGTCATTGGGACAGTTTCTGTGTGTTTGGTCATGTTGTTTTCAGTGGGTCAGTTTCTGTGTTTTCGGTCAGGTAGTGGTCTGTTGTTCATTTTCTGCGTGATCAGTCTGTTTCTGGTCTGTGGGTCAGTTTCTGTGTATTCGGCCAGGTTCTGGTCAGTGGGTCAGTTACTGTGTGCTCTGTCAGTTTGTGGTCAGTGGGTCATTTCCATGTATTCTGACAGGTTGTGGTCAGAGTGTCAGTTGTTTTGTGTTCGGACAGGTTGTGGTCTGTGTGACAGTTTCTTTGTGTTCGGTCAGTTTGTGGTCAGTGGGTCAGGTTCTGAGTGTTCGGTCAGCTTGGCGTCAATACTTTAGTTTCTGAGTGTCCGGCTATGTTGTGGTCAGTAGCTCAGTTTCTGAGTGTTCGTTCAGGTTGTGGACAGTGTCTCAGGTTCTTTGTGATCGGTCAGGTTATGTTCTGTTTGTCAGTTTCTGTGTGTTCTGTCAGCATGTGGTCAGTGGGTCAGTTTCAGTGTGTTCAGTCAAGTTGTGGTCAGTGGGTCAGTTTCTGTGTGTTTGTTCAGCTTCTGGTCAGCAGGTCAGTTTCAGTTTGTTCAGTCAGGTTGTGTTCAACATGCCTGTTACTGTGTGCTCGGTCTGGTTGCGGTCAGTGGGTCAGTTTCTGTGTGTTCAGTCATGTTGTCGTCTGTGGGTCAGTTTCCTTCCGTTTGGTCAGGTTGTGGCCAGTGGGTCAGTTTCTGTGTGATCGGTCAGGTTGTGGTCTGTGGGTCAGTTTCTGTGTGTTCGGTCAGGTGGCGTTCAGTATGTCTGTTACTGTGTGCTCGGTCTTTTTGTGGTCAGTGCGTCAGTTAATGTTTGATCGGTCAGGTTGTTTTCAGTGGTTCAGTTTCTGTGTGTTCGGTCAGCTTCTAGCCAGCGTGTCAGTTTCTGTGTGTTCGGTCAGGTGGCGTTCAGTATGTCTGTTACTGTGTGTTTGGTCCGGTCATGTTCAGTGGGTCAGTTTCTGTGTGTTCGGTCAGATTGTTTTCAGTATGTCAGTTACATTATGCTCGGTCTGTTTGTGGTCAGTGCTTCATATTCTGTGTTTTCGAACATGTTGTGGTCAGTGGGTCAGTTTCAGTGTGCTCGGTCTGGTTGTTGTCTGTGTGTCAGTATTTGTGTGTTCGGAGATGTCGTGTTCAGTGGGTTAGTTTCTGTGGATTTGGGCAGCTTCTGGTCTGTGGGTCAGTTTCTGTGTATTCGTCCAGGTTCTGGTCAGTGGTTCAGTTGCTGTGTGCTCTGTCAGGTTGTAGTCAGTGGGTCATTTTCCATGTGTTCAGACACGTTGTCTTCAGAGGGTCAGTTGTTGTGCGTTCAGACAGGTTGTGGTCAGTGTGTCAGTTTCGTTGTGTTCAGTCAGCTTGTGGTCAGTGGGTCAGGTTCTGAGTGTTCGGTCAGATTGTGGTCAGTAGGTCAGTTTCTGTGGGTTAGCTGAGGTTGTGGTCAGTGGGTCAGTTTCTGTGTTTTCAGTGAGCTTGTCGTCAATACTTTAGTTTCTGTGTGTTCGGCTATGTTGTGGTCAGTAGCTCAGTTTCTCAGTGTTCGTTCAGGTTGTGGACAGTGTGTCAGTTTCTTTGTGATCGGTCAGGTTGTGTTCAGTTTGTCAGTTTCTGTGTGTTCTGTCAGCATGTGGTCAGTGGGTAAGTTTCAGTGTGTTCAGTCAAGTTGTGGTCAGTGGGTCAGTTTCTGTGTGCTTGGTCGAGTTGTGGTCAGTTGGTCAGTGTCTGTCTTTTTGGTCAGTGTTTGGGAACAGGTCTGTTTCTGTGTGTTCGTTCAGGTTGTGTTCAGTGGGTCAGTTTCTGTGTTTTCGGGCAGGTTGCGGCCACTGGGACTTTTCCTGTGTGTTCTGTCAGTTTGTGGTCAGTGGGTCAGTTTCTGTGTGATCGGTTAGGGTGTGGAGAGTTGGTCAGTTTCTGTGTTTACGATCAGCTTCTGGTCAACGGGTAAGTTTCTGTGTGTTCGGTCAGGTTGTGTTCACTGGGTCAGCTACTGTGTGCTCGGTCTGGTTGTGTTCAGTGTTTCAGTTTCTGTGTGTTCGGTCAGGTTGTGGTCAATATGTCAGATTCTGTGTGTTCAGTCAGGTTGTGTTCATTGGGTCACTTACTGTGTGCTCGGTTTGGTTGTGGTCAGTGGATCAGTTTCTGTGTGTTCAGTCATGTTGTCGTCTGTGGGTCAGTTTCTGTCTGTTTGGTCAGATTGTGGGCAATGGGTCAGTTTCTGTGTGCTCGGTCTGGTTGTGGAAAGTGGGTCAGTTTCTGTATTTTCAGTCATGGTGTCGGCTGTGGGTCAGTTTCTGTCTGTTTGGTCAGGTTGTGGCCAGTGGGTCAGTTTCTGTGTGATTGATCAGGTTGTTTACAATGGGTCAGCTTCTGTGTGTTCGGTCAGCTTCTGGCCAGCGTGTCAGTTTCTGTGTGTTCAGTCAGGCTGTGATTAGTCGTTCAGTTACTGTGTGTTTGGTCAGGTTGTGGTCAGTGGGTCAGTTTCTGTGTGTTCGGTCAGGATATTTTCAGTATGTCAGTCACACTATGCTCGGTCTAGTTGTGGTCAGTGCTTCATTTTCTGTGTTTTCGAACAATTTGTGGTCAGTGGGTCAGTTTCAGTGTGGTCGGTCAGATTGTGGTCAGTGGGTCTGTTTCTGTGTGTTCAGTCTGGTTGTGGTCATTGGGACAGTTTCTGTGTGTTTGGTCATGTTGTTTTCAGTGGGTCAGTTTCTGTGTTTTCGGTCATGTAGTGGTCTGTTGGTCAGTTTCTGCGTGATCAGTCTGTTTCTGGTCTGTGGGTCAGTTTCTGTGTATTCGGCCAGGTTCTGGTCAGTGGGTCAGTTACTGTGCGCTCTGTCAGTTTGTGGTCAGTGGGTCATTTCCATGTGTTCTGACAGGTTGTGGTCAGAGTGTCAGTTGTTTTATGCTCGGACAGGTTGTGGTCTGTGTGTCAGTTTCTTTGTGTTCGGTCAGTTTGTGGTCAGTGGGTCAGGTTCTGAGTGTTCGGTCAGATTGTGGTCAGTAGGTCAGTTTCTGTGGGTTAGGTGAGGTTTTGTTCAGTGGGTCAGTTTCTGTGTTTTCAGTCAGCTTGGCGTCAATACTTTAGTTTCTGAGTGTCCGGCTATGTTGTGGCCAGTAGCTCAGTTTCTGAGTGTTCGTTCAGGTTCTGGACAGTGTCTCAGGTTCTTTGTGATCGGTCAGGTTGTGTTCAGTTTGTCAGTTTCTGTGTGTTCTGTCAGCATGTGGTCAGTGGGTCAGTTTCAGTGTGTTCAGTCAAGTTGTGGTCAGTGGGTCAGTTTCTGTGTGTTTGTTCTGTTTGTGGTCAGTGGGTCAGTTTCTTTGTGATCAGTTAGGTTGTGTGCAGTGGGTAAATTTGTCTGTTTCCGGTCAGCTTCTGGTCAGCAGGTCAGTTTCAGTGTGTTCAGTCAGGTTGTGTTCAACATGCCTGTTACTGTGTGCTCGGTCTGGTTGCGGTCAGTGGGTCAGTTTCTGTGTGTTCAGTCATGTTGTCGTCTGTGGGTCAGTTACTGTCTGTTTGGTAAGGTTGTGGCCAGTGGGTCAGTTTCTGTGTGATCGGTCAGGTGGCGTTCAATATGTCTGTTACTGTGTGTTCGGTCCGATCGTGTTGAGTGGGTCAGTTTCTGTGTGTTCGGTCAGGTGGCGTTCAGTATGTCTGTTACTGTGTGCTCGGTCTTTTTGTGGTCAGTGCTTCATTTTCTGTGTTTTCGAACATGTTGTGGTCAGTGGGTCAGTTTCAGTGTGTTCGGTCAGATTGTGGTCTGTGTGTCAGTTTCTGCGTGATCAGTCTGTTTGTGGTCTGTGGTTCAGTTTCTGTGTGTTCTGTCAAGTTGTGGTCAGTGGATCAGTTAATATGTGCTCGGTCTGGTTGTTGTCTGTGTGTCAGTATTTGTGTGTTCGGAGAGGTCGTGGTCAGTGGGATAGTTTCTGTGGATTTGTGCAGCTTCTGGTCTGTGGGTCAGTTTCTGTGTATTCGTCCAGGTTCTGGTTAGTGGGTCAGTTACTGTGTGCTCTGTCAGGTTGTAGTCAGTGGGTCATTTTCCATGTGTTCGGACAGGTTGTCTTCAGAGGGTCAGTTGTTGTGCGTTCAGACAGGTTGTGTTCAGTGTGTCAGTTTCGTTGTGTTCAGTCAGCTTGTGGTCAGTGGGTCAGGTTCTGAGTGTTCGGTCAGATTGTGGTCAGTAGGTCAGTTTCTGTGTGTTAACTGAGGTTGTGGTCAGTGGGTCAGTTTCTGTGTTTTCAGTCAGCTTGTCGTCAATACTTTAGTTTCTGTGTGTTCGGCTATGTTGTGGTCAGTAGCTCAGTTTCTGAGTGTTCGTTCAGGTTGTGGACAGTGTGTCAGTTTCTTTGTGATCGATCAGGTTGTGTTCAGTTTATCAGTTTCTGTGTGTTCTGTCAGCATGTGGTCAGTGGGTAAGTTTCAGTGTGTTCAGTCAAGTTGTGGTCAGTGGGTCAGTTTCTGTGTGCTTGGTCGAGTTGTGGTCAGTTGGTCAGTGTCTGTCTTTTTGGTCAGTGTTTGGTAACAGGTCAGTTTCTGTGTGTTCGTTCAGGTTGTGTTCAGTGGGTCAGTTTCTGTGTTTTGGGGCAGGTTGTGGCCAGTGGGACTTTTCCTGTGTTTTTAGTCAGTTTGTTGTCAGTGGGTCAGTTTCTGTGTGATCGGTTAGGTTGTGGACAGTTGGTCAGTTTCTGTGTTTACGATCAGCTTCTGGTCAATGGGTAAGTTTCTTTTTTCTCGGTCAGGTTGTGTTCAGTGGGTCAGCTACTGTGTGGTCGGTCTGGTTGTGTTCAGTGTTTCAGTTTCTGTGTGTTCGGTCAGTTTGTGATCAGTGGGTCAGTTTCTGTGTGTTCGGTCAGGTTGTGGCCAGAGGGACTTTTCCTGTGTCTTTTGTCAATTTGTGGTCAGTGGGTCAGTTTCTGTGTGATCGGTCATGTTGTGGACAGTGGGACAGTTTCTGTGATTATGATCAGTTTCTGGTCAACGGGTCAGTTTCTGTGTGTTTGGTCAGGTGGTGGAGAGTGGATCAGTTACTGTGTGATCGGTCAGGTTGTGGAGAGTGCGTCAGTTTCTGTGTGTTCTGTCTTTTTGTAGTCTGTGGGTCAGTTTCTGTGTGGTCTGGCAGGTTGTGGTCAGTGGGTCATCTTCTGTGTGCTTGGTCAGGTTGTGTTGAGCCTGTCAGTTGCTGTGTGCTCGGTCATGTTGTGTCCAGTGGGTCAGTTTCTGTGTGTTCGGTCAGGTTGTGTTGAGCCTGTCAGTTACTGTGTGCTCGTTCAGGTTGTGGTCAGTGGGTCAGTTTCTGTGTGCTCGATCATGTTGTGGTCTATGGGTCAGTTTCTGTGTGTTCGGTCAGTTGTTGCCAGTGGGACAGATTCTGTGTGTTCAGTCAGGGTGTGGTCAACATTTCAGTTTCTGTGTGTTCGTTCAGGTAGAGGCCAGTGAGTCAGTTTCTGTGTGTGTGTTCAGGTTGTGGTCAGTGGGTCAGTCTCTGTGTGTTCGGTTAGCTTGTGGCCAGTAGGACAGTTTCTGTGAGTTCTGTCAGGTTGTGGTCAGTGAGTCAGTTTCTGTATGTTCGGTCAGCTTGTGGTCAATGGGTCAGTTTCTGTGTGTTAGGTCAGGTTGTGGCCAATGGGTCAGTTTCTGTGTGTTCAGTCAGGTTGTGGTCAGTGGGTCAGTTTCTGTAAGATCGGTCAGATTGTGTTCAGTTGGTCAATTACTCTGTGTTCGGTCTGGTTGTGGTCAGTGGGACAGTTTCTGAGTTTTTGGTCAGTTTCTGTGTGTTCGGTCAGCTTCAGGTCAGTGGATCAATTTCTGTCTAGTCGGTCAGGTTGTGTTCAGTATGTCAGTTACTGTGTGCTCGGTCTGGTTGTGGTCAGTGGGTCAGTATCTGTCTTTTTGATCAGTGTTTGGTCAGCAGGTCTGTTTCTGTTTTTTCGGTCAGGTTGTGTTCAGTGGGCCAGTTACTGTGTGCTCGGTCTGGTTGTGTTCAGTAGGTCAGTTTCTGTGTGTTCGGTCAGTTTGCGGTCAGTGGGTCAGATTCTGTGTGTTCGGTCAGGTTGTGGCTAATGGGACATTTCCCGTGTCTTCAGTCAGTTTGTGGTCAGTTGGTCAGTTTCTGTGTGATAGGTCAGGTTATGGTCACTGCGTCAGTTTCTGTGTTTAAGATGAGCTTCTGGTCAGCTGGTCAATTTCTGTGTGTTCTGTCAGGTTGTGGTCAAAGGGTCAGTCACTGTGTGCTGGATCTGCTTGTTGTCAGTTGGTGAGTTTCTGTGTGTTCTGACATGTTATGGTCAGTGGTTACGTTTCTGTGTGTTCGGTCATGTTCTGGTCAGTGGGTCAGCTTCTGTTTCTTCGGTCAGGTTGTGGCCAGTGGGTCAGTTTTACTGTGTTCATCAGCTTGTGGTCAGTGGGTCAGTTTCAGTGTGTTCGGTCAGTTTGTGTTCAGTATGTCAGTAACTGTGTGCGCGGTCCAGTTGTGGTCAGTGGTTCAGTTTCTGTGTTTTCGGACAGGTTGTGGTCAGTGGGTCATTTTCACTGATTTCAGTAAGGTTTTGATCAGTGGGTCAGTTTCTGTGTGTTCGGCCAGGTTGTGTTCACTGGGTCAGTTTCTGTGTTTTCAGTCAGCTTGTGGTCAGCGGTTCAGTTTCTGTGTGTTCGGTCAGGTTGTGGTCTGTGTGTCAGTTTCTGTGTGCTCAGTCTGGTTGTGGTCTGTGGGTCGGCTTCTGTGTGTTCGACCAGTTTGTGGTCAGTGGTTCAGTTTCAGTGTGTCAGTTAAGGTTTTGGTCAGTGGATCAATTACTGTGTGCTCCGTCTGGTTGTGGTCTGTGTGTCAGTTTCAGTGTGTTCGGCCAGGTTGTGTTCAGTGGGTCAGTTTCTGTGTGTACGGACAGGTTGTGGTCAGTGGGTCAGTTTCTGTGTGTTCGGACAGGTTGTGGTCAGTGGGGCAGTTTCTGTGTGTTTGGTCAATTGCGGTCAGTGGGTCAGTTTCTGTGTGTTTGGTCAGGTTGTGGTCAGTGGGTTAGTTTCTGCGTGTTCGGACAGGTTGTGGTCAGTGGTCAGTTTCTGTGTTTTCAGTCAACTTATGGTCAGCGTGTCAGTTTCTGTGTGTTCGGTCATGTTGTGGTCTGTGGGTCAGTTTCTGCGTGCTCAGTCTGGTTGTGGTCTGTGGGTCAGTTCTGTTTGTTCTGTCAGGTTGTGGTCAGTATGGCAGTTACTGTGTGCTCGGTCCAGTTTTGGTCAGATGTTCAGTTTCTGTGTTTTCGGAAAGGTTGTGGTCAGTGGGTCAATTTCACTGTTTTCAGTCAGGTTGTGATCAGTGGGTCAATTTCTGTGTGTTCGGCCTGGTTGTGGTCAGTGGTTCAGTTTCTGTGCGTTCGGTCAGGCTGTGTTCAGTGGGTCAGTTTCTGTGCTTCCAGTCAGTTTGTGGTCAGCGAGTCAGTTTCTTTGTGTTAGGTCAGGTTATTCTCTGTGTGTCAGTTTCTGTCTGCTCAGTCTGGTTGTGGTCTCTGGGTCGGCTTCTCTGTGTTCGACCAGGTTGTGGTCAGTGGGTCTGTTTCTGTGTGTTAGTTCAGGTTTTGGTCAGTGAATCAGTAACTGTGTGCTCAGGCTGGTGGTGGTCTGTGTGTCAGTTTCAGTGTGTTTGTCCAGGTTGTGTTCAGTGAGTCAGTTTCTGTGTGTTAGGTCAGGTTATTCTCTGTATGTCAGTTTCTGTCTGCTCAGTCTGGTTGTGGTCTCTGGGTCGGCTTCTGTGTGTTCGGACAGGTTGTGGTCAGTGGGTCAGTTTCTGTGTGTTCAGACAGATTGTGGTCAGTGGGGCCGTTTCTGTGTGTTTGGTCAATTGCGGTCAGTGGGTCAGTTTCTGTGTGTTCAGTCAGGTTGTGGTCAGTGTGTCAATTTATTTGTGTTCGGTCAGGTTGTGGTCAGTGGGTCAGTTTCTGTCTGTTTGGTTAGGTTGTGGCAATTGGATCAGTTTCTGTGTGTTCAGTCAGGTTGTGGTCAGTGGGTCAGTTTCTGTGTGATCGGTGAAGTTGTTTTCAGTGGTTCAGTTTCCTTGTGTTCAGTCAGCTTCTGCTCACTGAGTCAGATCCTGTGTGTTCGGTCAGGTTGTGTTCAATATGTCTGTTACTGTGTGCTCGGTCTGGTTGTGGACAGTGGGTCAGTTTCTGTCTTTTCGGAAAGGTTGTGGTCAGTGGGTCAGTTTCTGTGTGTTCGGTCAGGTTGTGTTCAGTATGTCAGTTACTGTGTGCTCAGTCTGTTTGTGGTCATTGGTTCAGTTTCTGTGTTATCGGACAGGTTTTGGTCAGTGGGTGAGTTGACGTGCCTTCGGTCATGTGGTAGTCAGTGCGTCAGTTTCTGTGTGTTCCATCTGGTTGTGGTCAGTGTGTCAGTTTCTGTGTGTTCGTTCAGATTGTGTTCAGTGGTCAGTTTCTGTGTTTTCGGTCAGCTTATGGTCAGCGGGTCAGTTTCTGTGTGTTCGGTCATGTTGTGGTCTGTGGGTCCGTTTCTGCGTGCTCAGTCTGGTTGTGGTCTGTGGGTCAGTTCTGTTTGTTCTGTCAGGTTGTGGTCAGTATGGCAGTTACTGTGTGCTCGGTCCAGTTTTGGTCAGATGTTCAGTTTCTGTGTGTTCGGAAAGGTTGTGGTCAGTGGGTCATTTTCACTGTTTTCAGTCTGGTTGTGATCAGTGGGTCAATTTCTGTGTGTTCGGCCTGGTTGTGGTCAGTGGTTCAGTTTCTGTGCGTTCGGTCAGGTTGTGTTCAGTGGGTCAGTTTCTGTGCTTTCTGTCAGTTTGTGGTCAGCGAGTCAGTTACTGTGTGTTAGGTCAGGTTATTGTCTGTGTGTCAGTTTCTGTCTGCTCAGTCAGGTTGTGGTCTCTGGGTCGGCTTCTGTGTGTTCGACCAGGTTGTGGTCAGTGGGTCTGCTTCTGTGTGTTAATTCAGGTTTTGGTCAGTGTATCAGTTACTGTGTGCTCGGTCTGGTTGTGGTCTGTGTGCCAGTTTCAGTGTGTTTGTCCAGGTTGTGTTCAGTGAGTCAGTTCCTGTGTGTTCGGACAGGTTGTGGTCAGTGGGTCAGTTTCTGTGTGTTCAGACAGGTTGTGGTCAGTGGGGCCGTTTCTGTGTGTTTGGTCAATTGCGGTCAGTGGGTCAGTTTCTGTGTGTTCAGTCAGGTTGTGGTCAGTGTGTCAGTTTATTTGTGTTCGGTCAGGTTGTGGTCAGTGGGTCAGTTTCTATTTGTTTGGTTAGGTTGTGGCCAATGGGTCAGTTTCTGTGTGTTCGGTCAGGTTGTGGTCAGTGGGTCAGTTGCTGTGTGATCGTTGATGTTGTTTTCAGTGGGTCTGTTTCCGTGTGTTCGGTCAGCTTCTGGTCAGCGGGTCAGATTCTGTGTGTTCGGTCAGTTTGTGTTCAATATGTCTGTTACTGTGTGCTCGGTCTGGTTGTGGTCAGTGGGTCAGTTTCTGGCATTTTGGAAAGTTTGTGGTCAGTGGGTCAGCTTCTGTGTGTTCGGTCAGGTTGTGGCCAGTGGGTGATTTGACGTGCGTTCGGTCATGTGGTGGTCAGAGCGTCAGTTTCTGTGTGTTCCATCTGGTTGTGGTCAGTGTGTCAGTTTCTGTGTGTTCGGTCTGATTGTGTTCAGTGGGTCAGATATTGTGTTTCCGGTCAGCTTATGGTCAGCGGGTCAGTTTCTGTGTGTTCGGTCAGGTTGTGGTCTGTGGGTCAGTTTCTGCGTGCTCAGTCTGGTTGTGGTCTTTGGGTCAGTTTCTGTGTGTTCTGTCAGGTTGTGGTCAGTGGACCTGTTACTGTGTGTTCGGTCTGGTTGTGGGATGTGCGTTATTTTCTGCGTGTTCGGAAATTCCGTGATCAGTGGGTTCGTTTCTGTGTGTTCGGACAGGTTGTGTTCAGTGGGTCAGTTTCTGTGTGTTCGGACACGTTGTGGTCAGTGGGGCAGTTTCTGTTTGTTTGGTACATTGTGGTCAGTGGGTCAGTTTCTGTGTGTTCGGTCAGCTTGTGGTCACTGTGTCAGTTTCTGTCTGTTCGGTCAGTTTGTGGTTAGTGTGTCAGTTTCTGTGTGTTCGGTAAGGTTGCGATCAGTGGGTCAGTTTCTATGTGATCGGTCATGTTGTTTTCTGTGGGTCAGTTTCTGTGTGTTCGGTCAGCTTCTGGTCAATGGGTCAGTTTCTGTGTGTTTGGTCTGGTTGTGTTCAGTGGGAGAGTTTCTCTGTTTTTGGACCGGTTGTGTTCAGTGGGTGAGTTGACGTGCGTTCAGTCATTTGGTGGTCAGTGCGTCAGTTTCTGTGTGCTCCATCTGGTTGTGGTCAGTGGGTCAGTTTCTGTGTATTCGGTCTGTTTGTGTTCAGTATGTCAGTTACTGTGTGCTCAGTCAGGTTGTGGTTTGTGGTTCAGTTTCTGTGTTTTCGGACAGGTTGTGGTCAGCGGGTCAGTTTCTGTGTGTTCGGTCAGATTGTGGCCTGTGTGTCAGTTTCTTTGTGTTCAGTCTGGTTGTGGTCTGTGGGTCGGCTTCTGTGTGTTCGACCAGGTTGTGGTCAGTGGGTCAGTTTATGTGTTTTAATTCAGGTTGTGTTCAGTGTATCTGTCACTTTGTGCTCGGACTGGTTGTGATCTGTGTGTCAGTTTCAGTGTGTTCGACAGGTTGTGATCAGTGGGTCAGTTTCTGTGTGTTCGGATAGGTTGTGGTCAGTGGGTCAGTTTCTGAGTTTACGATCAGCTTCTGGTCAACGGTTCAGTTTCTGTGTTTGCGGTCAGCTTCTGGTCAATGGGTCAGTTTCTGTGTGTATGTTCAGGTTGTTTTCAGTGTTTCAGTTTCTGTGTGTTCGGACTGGTTGTGGTCAGTGCGTCATTTTCTGTATGTTTGGTCAGTTTGTGTTCAATGGGTCAGTTTCTGTGTTTTCAGTCAGCTTGTGGTCAGCGGGTCAGTTTCTGTGTGTTCGGTCAGATTGTGGTCTGTGTGTCAGTTTCTGTGTGCTCAGTCTGGTTATGTTCAGTGGGTCCGTTTCTGTGTGTTAGTTCAGGATGTGGTCAGTGGATCAGTTACTGTGTGTTCGGTCAGATTGTGGTCAGTGGGTCAGTTTCTTTCTGTTTGGTCAGGTTGTTTTCAGTGGGTCTGTTTCCAAGTGTTCAGTCAGCTTCTGGTCAGCGGGTCAGATTCTGTGTGTTCTGTCAGGTTTTGTTCAATGTGTCTGTTACTGTGTCCTCGGTCTGGTTGTGGTCACTGGTTCAGTTTCTGTGTTATCGGTCAGATTGTGGTCAGTGGGTGGGTTTACGTGTGTTCGGTCATGTTGTGGTCAGTGCATCAGTTTCTCTGTGTTCCGTCTGGCTGTGGTCAGTGGGTCAGTTTCTGTGTGTTCGGTCAGGTTGTGGTCAGTGGGTCATTTTCACTGTTTTCATTCAGGTTGTGATCAGTCGGTCCATTTCTGTGTGTTCATTCTGGTTGTGGTCAGTGGGTCAGTTTCTTTGTGTTCGGTCAGGTTGTGTTCAGTGGGTCCATTACTGTGTGCTCAATTATCGTGTGGTCAGCGGGTCAGTTTCTGTGTGTTCAGTCTGGTTGTGGCCTGTCTGTCGGTTTCTGTATGTTCGACCAGGTTGTGGTCAGTGGGTCAGTTTCTGTATGTTTGTTCAGATTGTGGTCAGTGGATCAGTTACTGTGTGCATGGTCTGGTTGTGGTCTGTCTGTCAGATTCAGTGTGTTTGGACAGGTTGTGTTCAGTCCCCTTGGAATGAGTGACCATAACATGGTTGAATTCCATATTCAATTAGAGGGTGAGAAGTTTTGAACTCAAACAAGCGTGCTAAGCTTGAATAAAGGAGAATATGAAGATATGAGAGTGGAATTGAGTAGAGTGGTTTGGGAAAATAGATTAAAGGGTAAGACGATACATGATCAGTGGTGTACATTAAAGGAGTTATTTTACAACTTCCAAAAAAATAAATTCCACTGAAAAGAAAAGGATGTAAAAGAAAAGACAGCCACCCGTGGCTAAGTAAAGAAATTAATGATAGTATTCGACTAAAAACAAGAGCATATAAGGTAGCCAAATCTAGTGGGGGGATAGAGGATTGGGAAAACTTTAAAAGACAGCAAAAAATTCCAAAATGATTGATTAAGAAAGGGAAGATAGATTATGAAAGTAAATTAGCAAAAAATATAAAAACAGATAGTAAAAGATTTTATAGTTATATAAAAAGAAAAAGGGTGGCTAAAGTAAATGTTGATCCCTTAGAGGATGAGACCGGGAAATTAATGGTGGGAAATATGGAGATGGCAAAAACACTGAATGAGTATTTTGTATCAGTCTTTACAGTAGAGGACACTAGGAATATCCCAACAATGGACAAACAGGCGGCTATAGGGGGGGAGGAGCTAAACACGATCAAAATCACTGAGGAAGTGGTACTCGGTAAAATAATGGGACACAAGGTGGATAAATCACCTGGACCTGACGGCTTACATCCTAGGGTCTTGAGGGAAGTGGCGGTAGGGATTGTCGATGCATTGGTAATAACTTTCCAAAACTCCCTGGACTCAGCAAACGTCCCGGCAGACTGGAAAACTGCTAATGTAACACCCTTATTTAAAAAGGGCAGTAGACAGAAGGCTGGAAACTATAGACCGGTTAGCCTAACATCTGTGGTTGGTAAAATGTTGGAGTCCATTATTAAGGAGACAGTAACATGATATTTGGATAATCATAATTTAATAGGACAAAGTCAGCATGGTTTTATGAAGGGGAAGTCGTGTTGGACAAATTTGCTGGAGTTCTTTGAGGAAGTAACATATAGGGTGGATAAAGGGGAACCAATGGACGTAGTGTATTTAGACTTCCAAAAGGCATTAGGCAAGGTGCCACACAAAAGATTATTGCTTATGATAAAAAATCACGGGTTTGGGGGTAATATTCTGGCATGGATAGAGGATTGGCTATCTAACAGAAGGCAGAGAGTTGGGATAAATGGTTCATTCTCAGTCTGGCAATCAGTAACTAGTGGTGTTCCACAGGGGTCAGTGCTGGTTTCCCAGCTCTTTACAATCTATATAACGATTTGGAGGAGGGGACCGAGTGTAACATATCAAAGTTTGCAGATGATGCTAAGATGGGAGGGAAAGTAATGAGTGAGGAGGACATAAAATACCTGCAGGGGGACATAGACAGGCTAAGAAAATGGGCAGAGATTTGGCAGATGAAATACAATACTGGAAAGTGTGAGGTTATGCACTTTGGCAGGAGAAATCGTCGAACAAGTTATTATCTTAATGGCAAGAAACTGAAAGTACTGAAGTACAAAGGGATCCGGGGGTCCTGGTGCACGAAACTCAAAAGGTTAGTATGCAGGTGCAGCAAGTGATTAAGAAGGCCAATTGAATGTTGGCTTTCATTGCTAGGGGGATAGAATATAAAAATAGGGAGGTATTGCTTCAGTTGTACAAGGTATTGGTGAGACCGCACCTGGAATGTTGCATACAGTTTTGGTGTACATACTTAAGAAAAGAAATATTTGCTCTCGAGTCAGTACAAAGAAGGTTCACTCGGTTAACCCCGGGGATGAGGGGATGGACATATGAGGAGAGGTTGAGTAGATTGGGACTCTACTCATTGGACTTCAGAAGAATGAGAGGCAATCTTATTGAAACATATAAGATTGTGAAGGGGTTGGATCGGGTGGATGCGGGGAGGATGTTCCCGATGATGGGTGAAACTAGAATTAGGGGGCATAGTCTTAGAATAAGGGGCTGCTCTTTCAAAACTGAGATGAGGAGGAACTACTTCACTCAGAGGGTGTTAGGTCCATAGAATATGCTGCCCCAAAAAGCTGCAGAAGTTACGTCATTACATAAATTTAAAACAGAAATAGACAGTTTCCGAGAAGTAAAGGTAATTAAGGGTTACGGGGAGCGGGCAGGAATTTGGACATGAGTCTAGGTTCGGATCGGTCATGGCCCTGTGGGTAGCGGAGCGGACCCAGGGGCCGTTTAGCCTGATCCTGCTCCTATTTCATTTGTCTAATTCTGTTAGATTCAGGAGATAGTTCTGTGATAGTAGATTGGCGGTTAGGATCGGATCAGCCATGATCTTGTTGAGTGGTGGAGCGGGCTCGAGGGGCCGATTGGCCTACTCCTGCTCCTATTTCTTATGTTCTTATGTTCTTATGTCAGTTTCTGTGTGTTCGGATAGTTTGTGGTCAGTGGGTCAGTTTCTGAGTTTACGATCAGCTTCAGGACAACGGGTCAGTTTCTGTGTGTTCGGTCAGCTTCTGGTCATTGGGTCAGATTCTGTGTGTTCGGTCAGGTTGTGTTCCGTATGTCTGTTACTATGTGCTCGGTCTGGTTGTGGTCAGTGGGTCAGTTTCTCTGTTTTCGGACAGGTTGTGGGCAGTGTGGCAGTTTCTGTGTGTTCGGTCATGTTGTTTTCAGTGGGTCAGTTTCTGTGTGTTCGGACAGGTTGTGATCAGTGGGGCATTTTCTGTGAGCTTGTTCAATTGCGGTTAGTGGACCAGTTTCTGTGTGTTCAGTCAGGTTGTGGACAGTGGGTCAGTTTCTGTCTGTTTGGTTAGGTTGTGGCCAATGGTTCAGTTTCTGTGTGTTCGGTCAGGTTGTGGTCAGTGGGTCAGTTTCTGTGTGATCAGTGAGGTTGTTTTCAATGGGTCAGTTTCCGTGTGTTCGGTCAGCTTCTGGTCAGACGGTCAGATTCTGTGTGTTCGGTCAGGTTGTGTTCAGTGGATCCGTTACTGTGTGCTCAGTCAGATTGTGGTTTGTGTGTCAGTTTCTGTGTGTTCAGTCTGGTTGTGGTCTGTGGGTCGGCTTCTGTGTGTTCGACCAGGTTGTGGTCAGTGGGTCAGTTTCTGTGTGTTAGTTCAGGTTGTGGTCAGTGGATCAGTTACTGTGAGCTCGGTCTGGTTGTGGTCTGTATGTCAGTTTCAGTGTGTTCGGACAGGTTGTGTTCACTGGGTCAGTTTCTGTGTGTTCGGATAGGTTGTGGTCAGTGGGTCACTTTCTGAGTTTACGATCAGCTTCTGGTCAACGGGTCAGTTTCTGTGTGTTCGGTCAGCTTCTGGTCAATTGGTCAGTTTCTGTGTGTTCGGTCAGGTTTTGTTCAGTATGTCTGTTACTATGTGCTCGGACTGGTTGTGGTCAGAGGGTCAGTTACTGTCTGTTTGGTTAGGTTGTGGCCAATGGGTCAGTTTATGTATGTTCAGTCAGGTTGTGGTCAGTGGGTCAGTTTCTGTGTGATCTGTGAGGTTGTTTGCAGTGGGAAAGTTTCCGCGTCTTCGGTCAGCTTCTGGTCAGCGGGTCAGATTCTGTGTGTTCGGTCACGTTGTTTTCAGTGGATCCGTTACTTTGTGCTCAGTCAGATTGTGGTTTGTGTGTCAGTTTCTGTGTGTTCAGTCTCGTTGTGGTCTGTGGGTCGGCTGCTGTGTGTTCGACCAGGTTGTAGTCAGTGGGTCAATTTCTGTGTGTTAGTTCAGGTTGTGATCAGTGGATCAGTTATTGTGTGCTTGATCTGGTTGTGCTCTGTGTGTCAGTATCAATGTGCTCGGACAGGTTGTGTTCAGTGGGTCAGTTTCTGTGTGTTCGGATAGGTTGTGGTCAATGGGTCAGTTTCTGAGTTTACGATCAGCTTCTGGTCAACGGGTCTGTTTCTGTGTGTTCGGTCAGCTTCTGGTCAATGGGTCAGTGTTTCTGTGTTCGGTCAGGTTGTGTTCAGTATGTCTGTTACTATGTGCTCAGTCTGGTAGATTTCAGTTGGTCACTTTCTCTGTTTTCGACAGGTTGTGGGCAGTGTGGCAGTTTCTGTCTGTTTGGTTAGTTTGTGGCCAATGCGTCATTTTCTGTGTGCTCAGTCAGGCTGTGGTCAGTGTGTCAGATTCTGTGTGATCGGTGAGGTTGTTTTCAGTGGGTCTGTTTCCGTGTGTTCAGTCAGCTTCTGGTCAACGTGTCAGATTCTGTGTGTTTGGTCAGGTTGTGTTCAATATGTCTGTTAGTGTGTGCTCAGTTTGGTTGATGTCATTGCGTCAGTTTCTGTCTTTTCGGAAAGGTTGTGGTCAGTGGGTTAGATTCTGTGTGTTCGGTCAGGTTGTGTTCAGTATGTCAGTTACTGTGTGCTCAGTCTGGTTGTGGTCAGTGGTTCAGTTTCTGTTTGTTCCGTCATGTGGTGGTCAGTGCATCAGCTTCTGTGTGCTCCGTCTGGTTGTGGTCAGTGGGTCAGTTTCTCTGTGTTCGGGCAGGTTGTGTTCAGTGGGTCAGTTTCTGTGTTTTCGGCCAGCTTATCATCAGCGGGTCAGTTTATGTGTGTTCGGTCAGGTTGTGGTCTGTGGGTCAGTTTCTGAATATTCTGTCAGGTTGTGGTCTGTGTGTCAGTTTCTGTGTGTTCGGACAGTTCGTGGTCAGTGGTTTAATTTCTGTGTGTTCTGTCAGATTGTGGTCTGTGGGTCAGTAACTGTGTGCTCGGTCAGGTTTTGGTCAGTAGGTCATATTCCGTGTGTTCAGAGAGGTTGTGGTCAGTGGGTCAGTTTCTGTGTGTTCAGACACGTTGTGGTCAGTGGGGCAGTTTCTGTGTGTTTGGTCCATTGTGGTCAGTGGGTCAGTCATTGTGTGTTCGGTCAGTTTGTGGTCTGTGTGTCAGCTTCTGTGTGTTCGGTCAGGTTGTGGTCAGTGGGTCAGTTTCTGTGTTTTCGGACAGGTTGTGGGCAGTGTGTCAGTTTCTGTGTGTTCGGTCAGGTTGTTGTCAGTGGGTCAGTTTCTGTGTGTTCGGTCAGTTTGTGTTCAGTATGTCAGTTAATATGTGTTCTGTCCGGTTGTGGTCAGTGTTTCAGTTTCTGTGTTTTCGGACAGGTTGTGGTCAGTGGGTCACTTTCACTGTATTCAGTCAGATTGTGGTCTTTGTGTTAGTTTCTGTGTGCTCAGTCTGGTTGTGGTCTGTGGGTCAGCTTCTGTGTGTTCGACCAGGTTGTTGTCAGTGGGTCAGTTTCTGTGTGTTAGTTCAGGTTGTGGTCAGTGGATCAGTTACTGTGTGCTCGTTCAGATTGTGGTCAGTGGGTTAATTTCTTTCTGTTTGGGCAGGTTTTGGCCAATGGGTCAGTTGCTGAGTGTTCAGTCAGGTTCTGGTCAGTGGGTCAGTTCCTATGTGATCAGTCAGGTTCTTTTCAGTGGGTCAGTTTCCAAGTGTTCGGTCAGCTTCTGGTCAGCGGGTCAGTTTCTGTGCGTTCTGTCATGTTGCGCTCATTATGTCAGTTACTATGTGCTCGGTCTGGTTGTGGTCACTGGTTCAGTTTCTGTGTTATCGGAAAGGTTGTGGTCAGTGGGTGAGTTTACGTGTGTTCGGTCATGTTGTGGTCAGTGCATCAGTTTCTCTGAGTTCCATCTGTCTGTGGTCAGTGGGTCAGTTACTGTGTGTTCGGTCAGGTTGTGGTCAGTGGGTCATTTTCACTGTTTTCAGTCAGGATGTGATCAGTGGGTCCATTTCTGTGTGTTCGATCTGGTTGTGGTCAGTGGTCAGTTAATGTGTGTTCGGTCAGGTTGTGTTCAGTGGGTCCGTTACTGTGTGCTCAGCCAGCTTGTGGTAAGCGGGTCAGTTCCTGTGTGTTCGGTCAGATTGTGGCCTGTGTGTCAGTTTCTGCGTGTTCAGTCTGGTTGTGGTCTCTAGGTCGGCTTCTGTGTGTTCGAGCAGGTTGCTGTCATCGCGTCAGTTTCTGTGTGATCGGTCAGATTGTTTTCAGTGGGTCAGTTTCTGTGTGTTTTGTCAGCTTCTGGTCAGTGTGTCAGTTTCTGTGTTTCGGTCAGGTTGTGTTCAGTATGTCAGTTACTGTGTGCTCGGTCTGGTTTTGGTCCGTGGGTCAGTTTCTATGTTTTCGGACAGGTGGTGATCAGTGGGTCAGTTTAATGTGTGTTTGGTCAGGTTGTGGTCATTGTGTCAGTTTCTGTGCTTTCTGTCAGGTTTTGGTCAGTGGGTCTGTTTCTGTGTGCTCGGTCTGGCTGTGGTCAGTGGGTCAGTTTCTGTGTGTTCGATCAGGTTGTGTTCAGTGGGTCAGTTTCTGAGTTTTCGGTCAGGTTGTGGTCTGTGGGACAGTTTTTGTGTGCTCATTCTGGTTGTGGTCAGTGTTTGAGTTTCTGTGTGTTCGTCAGCTACTTGTCTATGGGTCAGTTACTATGTGTTCGGTCAGGTAGTGGTCAGTGGGTCAGTTAGTTTGTGATTGGTCAGGTTGTGGTCAGTGGGTCATTTTCCATGTGTTCTGATTGGTTGTGTTCTGTGGGCCAGTGTTTGTTTGTTCGGAGAGGTTGTGGTCAGTTGCTCAGTTTATGTGTGTTCTGTCAGGTTGTGATCAGTTGGTCAGTTAATGTGTGTTCAGTCAAGCTCTGGCCATTGGGTCAGTTTCAGTGTGATTCGTCAGGTTGTGGTCAGTGGGTCAGTTTCTATCTTTTTGATCAGTGTTCGGTCGGCAGGTCAGTTTCTGTGTGTTCGTTCAGGTTGTGTTCCGTGGTCAGTTACTCTGTGCTCGGTCTGGTTTTGTTCAGTGGGTCAGTTACCGTGTGTTTGATCTGGTTGTGTTCAGTGCGTCAGTTTCTATGTGTTTGATCAGGTTGTGGTCAGTGGGTCATTTTCTGTGTGATCGGTCAGGTTGTGGTCAGTGGGTCATTTTTTTTCTTTTCTATCAGTTTCTGGTCATTGGTTCAGCTTCTGTGTGTTCGGTCATTTATTGGTCAGTGAGTCTGTTATTGTGAGCTCGGTCAGGTTGTTGTCAGTGGTTCTGTTTCTGGGTTTTCAGTCAGGTTGTGGTCAGTGGGTCAGTTTCTGTGTTTTCGGTCATGTTGTGGAAAGTGGGTCAGTTCCTGTGTGTTCGGTCACCTTGTGGTCAATGGGTCAGTTTCTCTGTGTTCGGTCTGGTTGTGATCAGAGGGTTAGTTTCTTTGTTTTTGATCAGCTTCTGGTCAGCGCGTCAGTTTCTGTGTGTTCGGTCAAGTTGTGGTCAGTGGGTCAGTTGCTGCGTGCTCGATTTTGTTGTTGTCAGTGGGTCAGTTTCTGTGTGCTCGGAGATGTTGCAGCCAGTGGTTCAGTTTCATTTTGCTCGGTCAGGTTGTGGTCAGTGTGGCAGATTCTGTGCGTTCGGTCTGGTTGTTGTCTGTCTGTCAGTTTCTCTGTGTTCAGAAAGGTTGTGGGCTGTGGCTCTGCTTCTGCTTGTTCGGGCAGATTTTGGTCATTGGATCAGTTCCTGTGTGCTCGGTCAGGTTGTATTCAGTCTGTCAGTTACTCTGTGCTCTGTCAGGTTGTGGTCAGTGGGTCAGTTTCTGTGTGTTCGTTCAATGTTGTGGGCTGTGGGTCAGTCATAGAGTCATAGAGTCATAGAGTCATAGAGTTTTACAGCACAGAAAGAGGCCCTTCGGCCCATCGTGTCTGCGCCGCCCATCCATCCCTGTCCAGTGTAATCCCATTTTCCAGCATTTGGTCCATAGCCTTGTATGCAATGGCATTTCAAGTGCTCATCCAAATGCTTCTTGAATGTTGTGAGGGTTCCTGCCTCCACCACCCTTTCAGGCATTGAGTTCCACATTCCAACCACCCTCTGGGTGAAAAAGTTCCTCCTCAAATCCCCTCTAAATCTCCTGCCCCTTACCCTGAATCTATGCCCCCTTGTTATTGACCCCCCCACTAAGGGGAAAAGTTCCTCTTTATCTACCCTATCTATGCCCCTCATTATTTTGTACACCTCAATCAGGTCCCCCCTCAGCCTTCTCTGCTCCAAGGAAAACAACTCCAACCTGTCCAGCCTCTCTTCATAGCTGAGGCGCTCCATCCCAGGTAACATCCTGGTGAATCTTCTCTGCACCCTCTCCAAAGCAATCACATCCTTCCTATATTGAGGCGACCAGAACTGCACACAGTACTCCAGCTGTGGCCTCACCAGCGTTTTGTACAGCTCCATCATAACCTCCCTGCTCTTATATTCTATGCCTCGGCTAATGAAGGCAAGTATCCCATATGCCTTTTTAACCACCTTATCTACCTGCTCCGCTGCCTTCAGGGACCTGTTCGGACAGGTTGTGGTCATTGGATCAATTTCTGTGTGTTCGGTCATGTTATGGTCAGTGAGTCAGTTTCTGTGTGTTCGGTCAACTTGTGGTCAGTGGGACAGCTTCTGTGCTTTCATTCAGGTAGTGGTCATTGGATCAGTTTCTGTGTGCTCGGTGAGGTTGTTGTTCAGTCTGTCAGTTACTGAGTGCTCGGTCAGTTTGTAGTCAACATCTCAGTTTCTGTGTGTTCGTTCAGGCTGTGGACAGTGGGTCAGTTTCTATGTGTTTGTTCAGGTTGTGGTCAGGGGGTCAGTCTGTGTGTTCGGTTAGGCTGTGGTCAGTGTGTCAGTTTCTGTGCCTTTGTTCAGGTTGTGGTCAATGGGTCAATTTCTGTGTGTTCGTTCAGGTTGTGGTCAGTGGCTCAGTTTCTGTTTGTTCAGGTTGCGGTCATTGGTCAGTTTCTGTGTGTTTGTTCAGGTTGTGGTCAGTGAGTCAGTTTCTAAGTGTTCGGTCTGGTTGTGTTCAGTGGGATAGTTTCTGTGTGTTCATTCAGGTTGCGATCAGTAGGTCTGTTTCTATGTGCTCGTTCAGGTTGTGGTCAGTGAGTCAGCTTCTGTGTGTTCAGTCAGCATGTAGTCAATGATTCATTTCCTGTGTGTTCAGTCAGGTTGTTGTCTGTGGTTCAGTTTCTGTGTGTTCGATCAGTTCGTGGTCAGTGGGTCAGTTTCTGTGTGTTAGATCAGGCTGAGGTCAAAGGGTCAGTTTCTGTGCGTTCGGTCAGGTTGTGGAAAGTATGTCAGTTCCTGTGTGTTCGGTCAGCTTGTCGTCAATGGGTCAGTTTCTGTGTGTTCAGTCAGGTTGTGATCAGTGGGTCTGTTTCTTTGTGTGCGGTCAGGCTGTAGAAGGTGGGTCAGTTCCTCAGTGTTCCTTCAGTTTTTGGTCAATGGGTCAGTTTCTGTGTGTTCGGTCAGGCTGTGTATTGTGGGGCAGTTACTGTATGATCGGTCAGATTGAGGTCAGTGGTTCACTTTCTGCGTGTTGGGTCTGGTTGTAATCTCTGGGTCAGCTTCTCTGTGTTCGGACAGATTGTTCTCAGTGTGTCAGTTTCTGTGTGTTCGATCAGCATGTGGTCAATGGCTCATTTCCTGTGTGTTTGGTCAGGTTGTGGTCATTGGATGTATGTCTGTGTGTTCAGTCATTTTGCGGTCAGTGGGTCAGTTTCTGTGTGTTCGGTCAGCTTGTAAGTCAGTGGGACAGTTTCTGTGCTTTCGCTCAGGTAGTGGTCAGAGGTTAAGTTTCTGAGTGTTCTCTCAGCTTGTGGTCTGTGGGTCAGTTTCTGTGTGTTCGGTCAGGTTGTGGTCATTGGATCAGTTTCTGTGTGCTCGGTCAGAATGTTGTTCAGTTTGTCAGTTACTGAGTGCTCGGTCAGGTTGTGGTCAACATCTCAGTTTCTGTGTGTTCGTTCAGGCTGTGGTCAGTGGGTCAGTTTCTGTGTGTTCGTTCAGGTTGTGGTCAGTTGGTCAGTTACTGTGTGTTCGGTCAGTTTTGTGGTCAGTGAGTTAGTTTCTGAGTGCTCGGTTAGGTTGTGTTCAGTGAGTCAGCTTCTCTGTGTTCGGTCGGCATGTGGTCAATGGCTCATTTCCTGTGTGTTCGGTCAGGTTGTGGTCTGTGGTTCATTTTGTTTGTGCTCAGTCAGCTTCTGGTCAGCGGGTCAGATTCTGTGTATTCGGTCAGGTTGTGTTCAGTGGGTCAGTTTCTGTGTGTTAGATCAGGCTGAGGTCAAAGGGTCAGTTTCTGTGCGTTCGGTCAGGTTGTGGTCAGTGGGTCATTTACTGTGTATTCGGTCAGCTTGTGGTCAATGGGTCAGTTTCTGTGTGTTCGGTCAGGTTGTGATCAGTGGGCCTGTTTCTGTGTGTGCGGTCAGGCTGTAGAAGGTGGGTCAGTTCCTGTGTGTTCTGTCAGCTTTTGATCAATGGGTCAGTTTCTGTGTGTTCGGTCATGTTGCGGTCAGTGGGACAGTTTCTGTGCTTTCGCTCAGGTAGTGGTTAGTGGGTGAGTTTCTGAGTGTTCTTTCAGGTTGTGGTCTGTGGGTCAGTTTCTGTATGTTCGGTCAGGTTGTGGTCATTGAATCAGTTACCGTGTGCTCGGTCAGAATGTTGTTCAGTCTGTCAGTTACTGAGTGCTCGGTCAGGTTGTGGTCAACATCTCAGTTTCCGTGTGTTCATTCAGTCTGTGGTCAGTGGGTCAGTTTCTGTGTGTTTGTTCAGGTTGTGGTCAGGGGGTCAGTGTGTGTGTTCGGTTAGGCTGTGGTCAGTGTGTCAGTTTCTGTGCATTTGTTCAGGTTGTGGTCAATGGGTCAATTTCTGTGCGTTCGTTCAGGTGGTGGTCAGTGGCTCAGTTTCTGTTTGTTTGTTCAGGTTGCGGTCATTGGTCAGTTTCTGTGTGTTTGTTCAGGTTGAGGTCAATGGGTCAATTTCTGTGTGTTCGTTCAGGTTGTGGTCAATGGGTCAATTTCTGTGTGTTGGTTCAGGTTGTGGTCAGTGGGTCTGTTTCTGTGTGTTTGTTCACGTGGTCTGTGGGTCAGTAACTGAGTGTTCGTTCAGGTTGTGGTCAGTTGGTCAGTTACTGTGAGTTCGGTCAGTTTTGTGGTCAGTGAGTCAGTTTCTGAGTGCTCGGTAAGGTTGTGTTCAGTGAGTCAGCTTCTCTGTGTTCGGTTGGATTGTGGTCAATGGCTTATTTCCTGTGTGTTCGATCAGTTTGTCGTCAGTGGTTCAGTTTGTTTGTGCTCTGTCAGCTTCTGGTCAGCGGATCAGATTCTATGTATTCGGTCAGGTTGTGTTCAGTGGGTCAGTTTCTGTGTGTTAGATCAGGTTGAGGTCAAAGGTTCAGTTTCTGTGCGTTCGGTCAGGTTGTGGTCAGTGGGTCAGTTACTGTGTGTTCGGACAAGTTGTGGTCAGTGGTTCAGTTTCTGTGTGTTCGATCAGTTTGTGGTCAGTGGGTCAGTTTCTGCGTGTTCGGTCAGGTTGTGGAAATTGGGTCTGCTCCTGTGTGTTCGGACAGGTTGTGGTCAATGGGTCAGTTTCTGTCTGTTCGGTCAGGTTGTGATCAGTGGGTCTGTTTCTGTGTGTGTGGTCAGGCTGTAGAAGGTGGGTCAGTTCCTATGTGTGCTGTCAGCTTTTGGTCAATGGGTCAGTTTCTGTGTGTTTGGTCGGCTGTATTCTGTGGGGCAGTTACTGTATGATCGGTCAGATTGAGGTCAGTGGTTCACTTTCTGCGTGTTGGGTCTGGTTGTAAACTCTGGGTCAGTTTATCTGTGTTCGGACAGATTGTGGTCAGTGGTTCAGTTTCTGTGTGTTCGGTCAGCATGTGGTCAATGGCTCATTTCATGTGTGTTCGGTCAGGTTGTGGTCAGTGGGTCAGATTCTGTGTGCTCAGTCAATTTCTGGTCTGTGGGTCAATTTCTGTGTGCTTGATCGGGTTGTGGTCAGTGGGTCAGTTTCTGTCATTTTGATCAGTTTTCTGTCAACAGGTCAGTTTCTGTGTGTTCGTTCAGGTTGTTTTCAGTGGGTCAGTTTCTGTGCGTTCAGTCAGGTTGTGGTCAGTGGGTCAGTTACTGTGTGTTCGGAAAAGTTGTGGTCATTGGTTCCATTTCTGTGTGTTCGATCAGAATGTGGTCAGTGGATCAGTTTCTGTGTGTTCGGTCAGGTTGTGGAAAGTGGGTCAGTTCCTGTGTGTTTGGTGAGCTTGTGGTCAATGGGTCAGTTTATGTGTGTTCGGTCAGGTTGTGATCAGTGTGTCTGTTTCTGTGTGTGCGGTCATGTTGTGTTCATTGGGTCAGTTTCTGTGCGTTCGATCAGGTTATGGAAGATGGGTCAGTTCCTGTGTGTTCTGTCAGCTTTGGTCAATGGGTCAGTTTCTGTGTGTTCGGTCAAGCTGTGGTCTGTGGTGCAGTTACCATATGATCGGTCAGATTGAGGTCAGTGGGTCAGATTCTGCGTGTTCAGTCTGGTTGTAATCTGTGTGTCAGTTTCTCTGTGTTCGGACAGATTGTGGTCAGTGGGTCAGTTTCTATGAGTTCGGTCAGGTTGTGGTCTTTGGGTCAGTTTCTGCGTGTTCGGACAAGTTGTGGTCATTGGATCAGTTTCTGTGTTTTCGGTCAGGTTGTTGTCAGTATGTCAATTTCTGTGCATTCGATCAGGTTGTCCTCAGTGGGTCAGTTACTGTGTGTTCGGTCTGGTTGTGGTCTGTGTGTCAGTTTCTGTGTGTTCGGACAGTTCGTGGTCAGCGGGTTAGTTTCTGTGTGTTCGGTCAGATTGTGGTCTGTGGGTCAGTTTCTGTGT
This sequence comes from Somniosus microcephalus, assembly GCF_052327205.1. Classification (NCBI taxonomy): domain Eukaryota; kingdom Metazoa; phylum Chordata; class Chondrichthyes; order Squaliformes; family Somniosidae; genus Somniosus; species Somniosus microcephalus. The sequence continues at coordinate 52,086,447 of NW_028225184.1, forward strand.
GTTCGGCCAGTTTGTGGTCAGTGGGTCAGTGTCTGTGTGTTCGGTCAGGTTGTGGTCGGTAGGTCATATTCCGTGTGTTCAGAGAGGTTGTGGTCAGTGGGGCAGTTTCTGTGTGTTTGATCCATTGTGGTCAGTGGGTCAGTTTCTATGTGTTCAGTCAGGTGGTGGTCAGTGTGTCAGTTTCTGTGCTTTCGGATAGTTTGTGGTCAGTGGTCAGTTTCACTGTTTTCAGTCAGGTTGTGTTCAGTGGGTCAATAACTGTGTGTTCTGTCAGGTTGTGGTCAGTGGGACTTTTACTGTGTGTTCGGCCTGGTTGTGGTCTGTGTGTCAGTTTCTGTGTGTTCGGACAGTTCGTGGTCAGCGGGTTAGTTTCTGTGTGTTCGGTCAGATTGTGGACTGTGGGTCAGTTTCTGTTTTTTCGGCCAGGTTGTGGTCAGTGGGTCAGTTTCTGTGTGTTCGGTTAGGTTGTGGTCAGTAGGTCATAATCCGTGTGTTCAGAGAGGTTGTGTTCAGTGGCTCAGTTTCTGTGTGTTCGGACACGTTGTGGTCAGTGGGGCAGTTTCTGTGTGTTTGGTACATTGTGGTCAGTGGGTCAGTTGCTGTGTATTCGGTCAGGTTGTGGTCAGTGTCTCAGTTTCTGTGTTTTCGGATAGGTTGTGGTCAGTGGGTCAGTTTCACTGTTTTCAGTCAGGTTGTGATCAGTGCGTCAATTTCTGTGTGTTCGGTCTGGTTGTGGTCAGTGGGTCAGTTTCTGTGTGTTCAGTCAGTTTGTGATCAATTGGTCAGTTTCTGTAATTTCAGTCAGCTTGTGTTCAGCGGGACAGTTTCTGTGTGTTCGGTCAGATTGTGGTCTGTGTGTCAGTTTCTGTGTGCTCAGTCTGGTTGTTGTCTGTGGGTCGGCTTCTGTGTGTTCGACTAGGTTGTGGTCAGTGGGTCTGTCTCTGTGTGTTAGTTCAGGTTGTGGTCAGTGGATCAGTAACTGTGTGCTCGGTCAGATTGTGGTCAGTGGGTCAGTTTCTTTCTGTTTGGTCAGGTTTTGGCCAATGGGTCAGTTTCTGAGTGTTCAGTCAGGTTGTGGTCAGTGGGTCAGTTCCTGTGTGATCATTCAGGTTGTTATCAGTGGGTCAGTTTCCAAGTGTTCGGTCAACTTCTGGTCAGTGGGTCAGGTTCTGTGTGTTTGGTCAGGTTTTGTTCAATATGTCTGTTACTGTGTGCTCAGTCTGGTTGTGGTCATTGCGTCAGTTTCTGTCCTTTCGGACAGGTTGTGGTCAGTGGGTCAGTTTCTGTGTGTTTGGTCAGGTTCTGTTGAGTATGTCAGTAACTATGTGCTCGGTCTGGTTGTGGTCAGTGGTTCAGTTTCTGTGTGATCGGTCAGGTTGTGGTCAGTGGGTCAGTTTCTGCGTTTATGATGAGCTTCTGGTCAGCGGGTCAGTTTTTGTTTGTTCGGTCAGGTTGTGGTCAATGGGTCAGTCACTGTTTGCTCGGTCTGCTTGTTGTCAGTTGGTGAGTTTCTGTATTTTTGGACATGTTGTGTTCAGTGGTTAAGTTTCTGTGTGTTCGGCCATGCTGTGGTCAGTGGGTCAGCTTCTGCTTCTTCGGTCAGGTTGTGGCCAGTGGGTCAGTTTCTCTGTGTTCATCAGCTTGTGGTCAGTGGGTCAGTTTCTGAGTGTTCGGTCAGTTTGTGTTCAGTATGTCAGTTACTGTGTGCTTGGTCCGGTAATGGTCAGTGGTTCAGTTTCTGTGTTTTCAGACAGGTTGTGGTCAGTGGGTCAGTTTCACTGTTTTCAGTCAGGTTGTGATCAGTGGGTCAACTTCTGTGTGTTCGGTCTGGTTGTGGTCAGTGTGTCAGTTTCTGTGTGCTCAGTCTAGTTGTGATCTGTGGGTCGGATTCTGACTGAGCACGCAGAAACTGACCCACAGACCACAACCTGACCGAACACACAGAAACTGACCCACTGAACACAAACTGACCAACATACCACTACCTGGCCGAAAACACAGAAACTGACCACTGAACACAACCTGACCGAACACACAGAAACTGACCCACTGAACACAAACTGAACGAACACACAGAAACTGATCCAATGACCACAACCTGTACGAACACACAGGAACTGACCCACTGACCACAACCTGACTGAACACTCAGAAACTGACCCATTGGCCAAAACCTGATCAAACAGAAAGAAACTGACCAACTGACCACAATCTGACCGAGCACACAGAAGCCGACCCACAGACAACAACCAGACTGAGCACACAGAAACTGACACACAGACCACAATCTGACCGAACACACAGAAACTGACCCGCTGACCACAAGCTGACTGAAATCACAGAAACTGACCAATTGATCATAAACTGACTGAACACACAGAAACTGACCCACTGACCACAACCAGACCGAACACACAGAAATTGACCCACTGATCACAACCAGACCGAGCACATAGTTACTGACATACGGAGCAGAACCTGACCAAACACACAGAAACTGACCCACTGACCACAACCTATCCGAAAGGACAGAAACTGACGCACTGAACACACCAGACTGAGCACACAGTAACAGACATATTGAACAAAACCTGACCGAACACACAGAATCTGACCCACTGACCAGAAGCTGACGGAAGACTTGGAAACTGACCCACTGAAAACAACCTGAATGATCACACAGGAACTGACCTACTGACCACACACTGACTGAACACTCAGAAACTGACCCATTGGCCAAAACCTGACCAAACAGAAAGAAACTGACCCACTGACCACAATCTGACAGAGCACATAGTTACTGATCCACTGACCACAACCTGAACTAACACACAGAGACTGACCCATTGACCACAACCTGGTCGAACACACAGAAGCCGACCCACAGACAACAACCAGACTGAGCACACAGAAACTGACACAGAGACCACAATCTGACCGAACACACAGAAACTGACCCGCTGAGCACAAGCTGACTGAAATCACAGAAACTGACCAATTGATCACAAACTGACTGAACACACAGAAACTGACCCGCTGACCACAACCAGACCGAACACACAGAAATTGACGCACTGATCACAACCTGACTGAAAACAGTGAAACTGACCCACTGACCACAACCTATCCGAAAACACAGAAACTGAGACACTGACCACAACCTGACCGAACACACAGCAACTGACCCACTGACCACAATGTACCAAACACACAGATACTGCCCCACTGACCACAACGTGTCCGAACACACAGAAACTGAGCCACTGAACACAACCTCTCTGAACACACGGATTATGACCTACTGACCACAACCTGACCGAACACACAGAAACTGACCCACTGACCACAACCTGGCCGAAAAAACAGAAACTGACCCACAGACAACAACCAGACTGAGCACACAGAAACTGACACACAGACCACAATCTGACCGAACACACAGAAACTGACCCGCTGACCACGAACTGTCCGAACACACAGAAACTGACACACAGTCCACAACCAGGCCGAACACACAGTAAAAGTCCCACTGACCACAACCTGACAGAACACACAGTAATTGACCCACTGTACACAACCTGACTGAAAACAGTGAAACTGACCACTGACCACAAACTATCCGAAAGCACAGAAACTGACACACTGACCACAACCTGACTGAACACATAGAAACTGACCCACTGACCACAATGGATCAAACACACAGAAACTGCCCCACTGACCACAACCTCTCTGAACACACGGAATATGACCTACTGACCACAACCTGACCGAACACACAGACACTGACCCACTGACCACAAACTGGCCGAACACACAGAAACTGACCCACAGACCACAATCTGACCGAACACACAGAAACTAACCCGCTGACCACGAACTGTCCGAACACACAGAAACTGACACACAGACCACAACCAGACCGAACACACAGTAACAGACCCACTGACCACAACCTGACAGAACACACAGAAACTGAACCACAGACCACAACCTGGCCGAACACACAGAACCTGACCCACAGACCACAATCTGACCGAACACACAGACACTAACCCGCTGACCTTGAACTGTCCGAACACACAGAAACTGACACACAGACCACAACCAGACCGAACACACAGTAACAGACCCACTGACCACAACCTGACAGAACACACAGAAACTGACTCACAGACCACAACCTGACCGAACACACAGAAACTGACCCGCTGATCATAAGCTGACCGAAAGCACAGAAACTGACGCACTGAACACAACGTGCCCGAACACAGAGAAACTGACCCACTGACCACAACTGGACGGAACACACAGAAACTGACGCACTGACCACCACATGACCGAACACACAGAAACTGAACCATTGACAACAACCAGACTGAGCACACAATAACTGACATACTGAACACAACCTGATGGAACACACAGAAACTGACCCAATGACAACAACATTTCCGAAAATGCAGAAACTGACCCACTGACCACAACCTGACCAAGCACACAGAAGCTGTCCCACTGACCACAACCTGATCGAACACACACAAACTGACCCACTGACCACAAGTCGACCGAGCACAAAGAAACTGTGCCATTGACCACAACCTGACCGAGCACAAAGGAACTGACAGACTGAACACAACCTGACCGAGCGCACAGAAACAGACCCACTGACCACTACCTGTCCGAACACATAGAAACTGACCCACAGACTACAACCAGGCAGAATACACTGATACTGACCCACTGACCATAAACTGACCGATCACACAGTAACTAATCCACTGACCACAAACTGTCCATCACAAAGAAACAGAACCACTGACCATAACCTGACCGAACACACAGAAACTGAACTACTGGCCACAACCTGACCGAACACACACAAACTGACCCACTGACCACAAGATGAACGAGCACACAGAAACTGACACATTGACCACAGCCTGACGAAACACACAGAAACTGACTCAGTGTCCAAAAACTGACTGATCACACAGAAACTGACCCACTGACCACAACATAACTGAACACACAGATACTGACCCACTGACCACAACCTGACCGAACACACAGAAACTGATCCACTGACTACAACCTGTCCGAAAACACAGAAACTGACCCACTGACATCAAAAAGACCGAGCACACAGCAACTGACCCACTGAACACAGCCTGAGCAAACACACAGAAACTGAACCAATGACCACAACCTGCCCGAACACGCAGAAAGTGACCCAAAGACTACAACCATACCGAACACACAGAAACTGACCCACTGACCACAACCTGACCGAACACGCAGAAATTGACCCACTGACCATAACATGACAGATCACACAGAAACTGACCCACTGATGACAAAGTCCCCGAAAACAAAGAAACTGACCCACTCAAAAGAATCTGTCCGAACACACAGAAACTGAACCTCAGACCACAACCTGTCCGAGCACACAGTAACTGACCCACTGAACACAAACTGACCGAACACACAAAAACTGACCCACAGACCACAACCTGACTGAACACACCGAAACTGACCCACTGACCACAAACTGTACAAACACACAGAAACTGACCCACTGACCACAACCAGGCCGAGCACACAGTAACTGATCCACTGAACACAAACTGACAGAACACACAAATGCTGACACACTGACCACAACCTGAATGAACAAACAGAAACTGAACCACTGACCACAAACTGTCCGAAAACACAGAAACTGACACAATGAAAACAACATGACCGAACACAAAGAAAATGACCCAGTGACCACAACCAGACCAAACACAAAGTCTCTGACCCACTGACCAAGCTTGTCGGCACACACAGAAACTGACCCACTGACCGCAACCTGTCCGAACACACAGTAACTGACATATTGACAAAAACCTGACCAAACACACAGGAACTAACAGCTGACCACAAATTGACCGAACACACAGAAACTGACCCACTGACCACAACCTGTTCGAACACACAGTAACTGACGTACTGACAAAAACCTGACCAAACACACAGGAACTAACAGCTGACCACAAATTGAGCGAACACACAGAAACTGACCCACTGACCACAACCTGTTCGAACACACAGTAACTGACGTATTGGCAAAAACCTGACCAAACACACAGGAACTAACAGCTGACCACAAATTGACCGAACACACAGAAACTGACCCTCTGACCACAACCTGTCCGAACACACATTAACTGACCTACTGACAACAACCTGACCAAACACACAGGAACTTAACAGCTGACAACAAACTGAACGAACACACAGAAACTGACCCACTGACCTCAAATAGACAGAAGCACACAATAATTGCCCCACTGAACACAACCTGACCGAACACACAGAGACTGTCCCACTGACCAGGAGCTGACCGAAAACACAGAAATTGACCCACTGACCACATCCTGACTGAATACGCAGAAGCAGAAACACTGACCACAACCTGACCGAACACTCAGAAACTGATCCACTGACCACAACCTGACTGAACGCACAAAAACTGACCCACTGAACACAACCTGACCGAACACACAGAAACTGACCCATTGACCACAAGCTGACCGAACACACTGAAACTGACTCACTGACCACAACCTGACAGAACACAGAGAAACTGTCCTACTGGCCAGAAGCTAACCGAACACACAGAGACTGACCCAATGACCACAACCTGAACACACACACAGAAACTGACCCACTGGCCACAACCTGAACGAACACACAGAAACTGAAATGTTGACCACACCCTGACTGAACACACAGAATCTGTCCCACTGGCAACAACTGACCGAACACACAGAAAGTGACCCACAGACCACAACATGACCGAGCACACAGAAACTGACCCAATGAACACAACCTGACCGAGCACACAGTAACTGACAGGCTCAACACAACCTGACCAAACACACAGAAACTGACCCACTGAACACAACATGACCGAGCACACAATAACTGACAGGCTCAACACAACCTGTCAGACCACACAGAAACTGACCCACAGACTAAAACAAGACAGAACACACAGAAACTGACACACTCTCCACAACCTGACCGATCACACAGTAACTGATCCACTCTCCACAACCTGACCGAACACACAGAAACTGACCCGTTGACCAGAAGCTGACCATAAACACAGAAACTGACCCACTGTCCACAACATGACCGATCACACAGAAACTGACCCACTGACCACAAATTGACCAAAGACACAGGAAAAGTCCCACTGGCCACAACCTGACCGAACACACAGAAACTGACCCACTGACCACAAACTGACTGAACACACAGAAACTGAAACACTGAACACAACCAGACCGAGCACACAGTAGCTGACCCACTGAACACAACCTGACCGAACACACAGAAACTTACCCGTTGACAAGAAGCTGATCGCAAACACAGAAACTGACCCACTGTCCACAACCTAACCGATCACACAGAAACTGACCCACTGACCACAAACTGACCGAACACACAGGAAAAGTCCCACTGGCCACAACCTGCCCGAAAACACAGAAACTGTCCCACTGAACACAACCTGAACGAACACACAGAAACTGACCTGTTACCAAACACTGACCAAAAGACAGCAACTGACCCACTGACCACAACTCGACCAAGCACACAGAAACTGACCCACTGAGCACAACTTGACTGAACATACTGAAACTGACCCACTGATCACATGCTGACAGAACACACAGGATCTGACAAACTGAACACAACCTGACCGATCACAAAGAAACTGACACACTGTCCACAACCTGAACGAACACTCAGAAACTGAGCTACTGACCACAACATAGCCGATCACTCAGAAACTAAAGTATTGACGACAAGCTGAGTGAAAACACAGAAACTGACCCACTGACCACAACCTCACCTAACCCACAGAAACTGACCTGCTGACCACAATCTGACCGAAAACTCAGAACCTGACCCACTGACCACAAGCTGAGTGAACACAACGAAACTGACACACTGACCACAACCTGTCTGAACGCACAACAACTGACACTCTGAAGACAACCTGTCCGAACACATGGAAAATGACCCACTGACTACAACCTGACAGAGCACACAGTAACTGAACCACTGACCAGAACCTGGACGAATACACAGAAACTGACCCATAGACCAGAAGCTGCCCAAACCCACCGAAACTATCCCACTGAACACAACCTCTCCGAACACACAAACACTGACACACAGACAACAACCAGACCGAGCACACACTAACTGATCCACTGACCACATCGCGACAGAACACACAGAAACTGAACCAGAGACCACAAACAGACTGCTCACACAGAAACTGACACACAGACCACAATCTGGCCGAACACACTGAAACTGACCCACTGACCACAACATTTTCGAAAACAGAGAAAATGAAGCACTGACCACAACCAGACCGAGCATAATGTAACTGACATACTGAAAACAACCTGACCGAACACCCAGAAACTGACCCACTGAACACGACCGGACCAAACACACAGTAACAGACATACTGAACGCCACCTGACCGAACACACAAAAACTGACACGCTGGCCAGAAGCTGACCGAACACACATAAACTGACCCACTGAAAACAACCTGACCGATCACACAGAAACTGACCCGCTGACCACAACCTGACCGATCACACAGAAACTGACCCACTGGCCACAACCTGACCAAACAGACAGAAACTGACCCACAGACGAAAACATGACTCAAGACACAGAAACTGACTCACTGACCGCAACCAGACCGAGCACACAGTAACAGGCATGTTGAACACAACCTGACCGAACACACTGAAACTGACCCGCTGACCAGAAGCTGTCCGGAAACAGAGTAATTGACCCACTGCACACAACCTAACTGATCACACAGAAACTGACCCACTGACCACAAACTGAACAAACACACAGAAACTGACCCACTGTCCACAACATGACTGAACACACTGAAGCTGACCCACTGACCACATGCTGACAGAACCAACAGAAACTGACAAACTGAACACAACCTGACCGATCACAAAGAACCTGAGACACTGTCCACAACCTGAACGAACACTCAGAAACTGAGCTACTGACCACAACATAGCCGAACACTCAGAAACTAAAGTATTGACGCCAAGCTGACTGAAAACACAGAAACTGACCCACTGACCACAACCTCACCTAACCCACAGAAACTGACCTACTGACCACAACCTGACTGAACACTCAGAACCTGACCCACTGACCACAAACTGACCGAACACAAAGAAACTGACACACAGACCACAATCTGTCCGAACACAAAACAACTGACCTTCTGACCACAACCTGTCCGAACACATGGAAAATGCCCCACTGACTACAAACTGACAGAGCACACAGTAACTGACCCACTGACCAGAACCTGGCCCAATACACAGAAACTGACCCACAGACCAGAAACAGACTGATCACGCAGAAACTGACCCACAGACCACTACCTGACCGAAAACACAGAAACTGACCCACTGAACACAACATGACCAAACACACAGAAACTGTCCCACTGACAACAAGCAGACCGAACACACAGAAACAGACCCACTGACCACAATCTGACCGACCACACTGAAACTGACCCACTGACCACAACTTATTCGAAAACACAGAGAATGAAGCACTGGTGGCATAGTGGTTAGCACTGTTGCCTCACAGCACCAGGGACCCGGGTTCGAATCCGGCCTCGGGCGACTGTCTGTGTGGAGTTTGCACATTCTCCCCGTGTTTGCGTGGGTTTCCTCCGGGTGCTCCGGTTTCCTCCCACAGTCCAAAGATGTGCGGGTTAGGTTGATTGGATATGATAAATTGACCCTTAGTGTTAGGGGGACTAAATACATGGGGTTACGGGGATAGGGTGGGATATGTGTTGGTGTAGGGGTTACGGGGATCGGGTTGGATATGTGTCGGGGCAGGCTCGATGGGTCGAAATGGCCTCTATCTGCACTGTGGGGTTTCTGTGATTTCTGTGATTCTGTGACCACAACTAGATCGAGCATAATGTGACTGACATATTGACCACAACCTGACCGAACACACAGAATCTGACCCACTAACATAAACCTGACCGAACACATAGAAACTGACCCACAGACCACAACCTGACCGTACACACAGAAACTGACCAATTGACCACAGCCTGAGCGAAAGCACAGAAACTGTCCCACTGACCACAACCTGAACAAACATAAATAAATAACCCACTGGCCAGAATTTGACCGAACACACAGAAACTGACCCACTGACCACAACCTGAACAAACACACAGAAACTGACCCAATGAACACAACCTGTCCGAACACGCAGAAACTGACCCACAGACTACAACCAGACCAAACACTCAGAAGCTGTCCCACTGACCACAACCTGATCGAACACACACAAACTGACCCACTGACCACAAGTCGACCGAGCACAAAGAAACTGTGCCATTGACCACAACCTGACCGAGCACAAAGGAACTGACAGACTGAACACAACCTGACCGAGCGCACAGAAACAGACCAACTGACCACTACCTGTCCGAACACATAGAAACTGACCCACAGACTACAACCAGGCAGAGCACACTGATACTGACCCACTGACCATAAACTGACCGATCACACAGTAACTAATCCACTGACCACAAACTGTCCATCACACAGAAACCGAACCGACGATCATAACCTGACCGAACACACAGAAACTGAACTACTGACCACAACCTGACCGAACACACACAAACTGACCCACTGACCACAAGGTGAACGAGCACACAGAAACTGACACATTGGCCACAGCCTGAACAAACGCACAGAAACTGACTCAGTGTCCAAAAACTGACTGATCCCACAGAAACTGACCCACTGACCACAACATAACTGAACACACAGATACTGACCCACTGACCACAACCTGACCGAACACACAGAAACTGATCCACTGACCACAACCTGTCCGAAAACACAGAAACTGACCCACTGACGTCAAAAAGACCGAGCACACAGCAACTGACCCACTGAACACAGCCTGACCAAACACACAGAAACTGAACCAATGACCACAACCTGTCCGAACACGCAGAAAGTGACCCAAAGACTACAACCACACCGAACACACAGAAACTGACCCACTGACCACAACCTGACTGAACACGCAGAAATTGACACACTGACCATAACATGACAGACCACACAGAAACTGACCCACTGATGACAAAGTCTCCGAAAACAAAGAAACTGACCCACTCAAAAGAATCTGTCCGAACACACAGAAACTGAACCACAGACCACAATCTGTCCGAGCACACAGTAACTGACACACTGACCACAACCTGACTGAACAAACAGAAACTGAACCACTGACCACAAACTCTCCGAAAACACAGAAACTGACACAATGACAACAACATGACCGAACACACAGAAACTGACCCACTGACCACAACCTGTCCGAACACAGAGTAACTGACGTATTGACAAAAACCTGACCAAACACACAGGAACTAACAGCTGACCACAAACTGACCGAACACACAGAAACTGACCCACTGACCACAACCTGTCCGAACACACATTAACTGACCTACTGACAACAACCCTACCAAACACACAGGAACTTAACAGCTGACCCACTGACCTCAAATAGACAGAGCACACAATAATTGCCCTACTGACCACAACCTGACCGAACACACAGAGACTGTCCCACTGACCAGGAGCTGACCGAAAACACAGAAATTGTCCCACTGACCACATCCTGACTGAACACGCAGAAGCAGAAACACTGACCACAACCTGACCGAACACTCAGAAACTGATCCACTGACCACAACCTGACTGAACGCACAAAAACTGACCCACTGAACACAACCTGACCGATCACACAGAAACTGACCCACTGACCACAACCTGACCGAACACACAGAAACTGACCCGCTCACCAGAAGCTGACCGTAATCTCAGAATTTGATCCACTGAACACAAACCGACCCAGGACACAGTAACTGATCCACTGACCACAACCTGTCCGAAAACACAGAAACTGACCCACTGACGTCAAAAAGACCGAGCACACAGCAACTGACCCACTGAAGACAAACTGACCAAACAGACAGAAACTGAACCAATGACCACAACCTGTCCGAACACGCAGAAACTGACCCAAAGACTACAACCACACCGAACACACAGAAACTGACCCACTGACCACAACCTGACTGAACACGCAGAAATTGACACACTGACCATAACATGACAGACCACACAGAAACTGACCCACTGATGACAAAGTCTCCGAAAACAAAGAAACTGACCCACTCAAAAGAATCTGTCCGAACACACAAAAACTGAACCACAGACCACAACCTGTCCGAGCACACAGTAACTGACACACTGACCACAACCTGACTGAACAAACAGAAACTGACCCACTGACCACAACCTGACCAAAAACATAGAGACTGACCTACTGACCACAACCTGTCCGAAAACACAGGAAATGACCCACTGCCCACAACCAGACTGAGCAAACAGTTACTGACCCAATGAACACTACCTGACCGAACACACAGAAACTGACCCACTGACCAGAAGCTGACCGGTAACAGAGAAATTGACCCACTGAGCACAACCTAACTGATCATGCAGAAACTGACCCACTGACCACAAACTGAACAAACGCACAGAAACTGATCCACTGACCACAAACTGAACGAGCACACAGAAACTGATATGTTGACCACAATCTGACCGAGCATAGCGTATCTGGCCCACAGACCACAACCTGACCGAACACACAGAAACTGACGCACTGACCACAGCCTGAGCGAAAGCACAGAAACTGACCCACTGACCACCATCTGAACAAACACACAGAAACTGACCAACTGACCACAAGTCGACCGAGCAGAATGAAACTGAGCCATTGACCACAATCTGACCGAGCACAAATAAACTGAGCCATTGACCACAACCTGACCGAGCACACAGTAACTGACATACTGAAAACAACCTGACCGAGCACACAGAAACTGACCAACTGATCACCAGCTGTCCAAACACATAGAAACTGACCCACAAATTACAACCAGACAGAACACACTGATACTGACCAACTGACCATAACCCGACCGATCACACAGTAACTAATCCCCTGACCACAACCTGTCCGAAAACACAGAAACTGAGCCACTGACCAAAAACTGCGCGAGAACACAGAAACTGAACTACTGACCACAACCTGACCGAACACACAGAAGCTGACCCACTTACCACAAACTGACCGACACACACAAACTGACCCACTGACCACAGGGTAAACGAGCACACAGAAGCTGACCCATTGACCACAGCCTGACCATAAACACAGAAACTGACCCAATGTCCAAAATCTGACCAAAGACACATAAACTGACCCACTGACCACAACGTGACCGAACACACAGAAACTGATGCATTGAAAACAAACTGACTGAACACAATGAAACTGACCCACTGTCCACAACCTAACTGAACACACATAAACTGACCCACTGACCACAACCTGACCGAACACACAGAAACTGATCCACTGACCACAACTTGTCCGAAAACACAGAAACTGACCCACTGACCTCAAAAAGACCGAGCACACAGTAACTGACCCACTGAACACAACCTGACCAAACACACAGAAACTGACCCGCTGACAAGAAGCTGACCGAAAAAACAGAAATTGACCCACTGACCACATCCTGACTAAACACGCATAAGCTGAAACACTGACCAAAACCTGACCGAACATCCAGAAAATGATCCACTTACCACAACCTGACTGAACACAAAAAAACTGACCCACTGATCACAAGCTGACAGTTCACACAGAAACTGACCAAGTGACCACAACCAGACCGAGCACACAGAAACTGACCCACTGCCCACAACCTGACCAAACAGACAGAAACTGACCCACAGACGACAACATGACTGAACACACAGAAACTGATCCACTGACTACAACCAGACCGAGCACACAGTAAGTGACCCAATGAACACAACCTTACCGAACACACAGAAACTGACCCGCTGACCAAAAGTTGACCGGAAACAGAGAAATTGACCCACTGCACACATCCTAACTGATCACACAGAAACTGACCCACTGACCACAAACTGAACAAACGCACAGAAACTGATCCACTGACAACAAACTGAACGAACACACAGAAACTGACATGTTGACCTCAACCTGACCGAACACACAGAATCTGACCCACTAACAATAACCTGACCGAACACACACAAACTGACCCACAGACCACAACCTGACCATACACACAGAAACTGACCCACTGACCACAGCCTGAGCGAAAGCACAGAAACTGTCCCACTGACCACAAACTGAACAAACATAAATAAATAACCCACTGGCCACAATTTGACCGAACACACAGAAACAGACCCACTGACCACAACCTGAACAAACACACAGAAACTGACCCAATGAACACAACCTGTCCGAACACGCAGAAACTGACCCACAGACTACAAACAGACCGAACACACACAAGCAGTCCCACTGACCACAACCTGATCGAACACACGCAAACTGACCCACTGACCACAAGTCGACCGAGCACAAAGAAACTGCGCCATTGACCACAACCTGACCGAGCACAAAGTAACTGACTGACTGAACACAACCTGACCGAGCAAACAGGAACAGACCCACTGACCACTACCTGCCGGACATATAGAAACTGACCCACAGACTACAACCAGGCAGAACACACTGATACTGACCCACTGACCACAAACTGACCGATCACACAGTAACTAATCCACTGACCACAACCTGTCCATCACACAGAAACTGAACCACTCACCACAACCTGGCGAGAACACAGAAGCTGAACTATTGACCACAACCTGACAGAACACACAGAAACTGAACTACTGACCACAGCTTGACCGAACACACACAAACTGATCCACTGACCGCAAGGTGAATGAGCACACAGAAACTGACACATTGACGACAGCCTGACCAAACACACAGAAACTGACTCAATGTGCAAATACTGACTGATCACACAGAAACTGACCCACTGACCACAACCTAACTGAACACACAGATACTGACCCACTGACCACAACCTGTCCGAAAACACAGTAACTTACCCACTGACCTCAAAAAACCGATCACACAGTAACTGACCCTCTGAACACTACCTGACCAAACACACAGAAACTGAACCAATGACCACAACCTGTCCGAACACGCAGGAACTGACCCAAAGACTACAACCATACCGAACACACAGAAACTGACCCACTGCCCACAACCTGACTGAACACGCAGAAATTGACCCACTGACCATAACATGACAGATCACACAGAAACTGAACAACTGATGACAAAGTCACCGAAAACAAAGAAACTGACCCACTGACCACAACCTCTCCGAACACACAGAAATTGACCCACTCAAAAGAATCTGTCCGAACACACAGAAACTGACCCACAGACCACAACTTGTCCGAGCACACAGTAACTGACCCATTGAACACAAACTGACAGCACACACAGAAACTGAACCACTGACCACAAACTCTCCGAAAACACAGAAACTGACACAATGACAACAACATGACCGAACACACAGAAACTGACCCACTGACCACAACCTGTCCGAACACAGAGTAACTGACGTATTGACAAAAACCTGACCAAACACACAGGAACTAACAGCTGACCACAAACTGACCGAACACACAGAAACTGACCCACTGACCACAACCTGTCCGAACACACATTAACTGACCTACTGACAACAACCCTACCAAACACACAGGAACTTAACAGCTGACCCACTGACCTCAAATAGACAGAGCACACAATTATTGCCCTACTGACCACAACCTGACCGAACACACAGAGACTGTCCCACTGACCAGGAGCTGACCGAAAACACAGAAATTGTCCCACTGACCACATCCTGACTGAACACGCAGAAGCAGAAACACTGACCACAACCTGACCGAACACTCAGAAACTGATCCACTGACCACAACCTGACTGAACGCACAAAAACTGACCCACTGAACACAACCTGACCGATCACACAGAAACTGACCCACTGACCACAACCTGACCGAACACACAGAAACTGACCCGCTCACCAGAAGCTGACCGTAATCTCAGAATTTGATCCACTGAACACAAACCGACCCAGGACACAGTAACTGATCCACTGACCACAACCTGTCCGAAAACACAGAAACTGACCCACTGACGTCAAAAAGACCGAGCACACAGCAACTGACCCACTGAAGACAAACTGACCAAACAGACAGAAACTGAACCAATGACCACAACCTGTCCGAACACGCAGAAACTGACCCAAAGACTACAACCACACCGAACACACAGAAACTGACCCACTGACCACAACCTGACTGAACACGCAGAAATTGACACACTGACCATAACATGACAGACCACACAGAAACTGACCCACTGGTGACACAGTCTCCGAAAACAAAGAAACTGACCCACTCAAAAGAATCTGTCCGAACACACAGAAACTGAACCACAGACCACAACCTGTCCGAGCACACAGTAACTGACACACTGAACACAACCTGACTGAACAAACAGAAACTGACCCACTGACCACAACCTGACCAAAAACATAGAGACTGACCTACTGACCACAACCTGTCCGAAAACACAGGAAATGACCCACTGCCCACAACCAGACTGAGCAAACAGTTACTGACCCAATGAACACTACCTGACCGAACACACAGAAACTGACCCACTGACCAGAAGCTGACCGGTAACAGAGAAATTGACCCACTGAGCACAACCTAACTGATCATGCAGAAACTGACCCACTGACCACAAACTGAACAAACGCACAGAAACTGATCCACTGACCACAAACTGAACGAACACACAGAAACTGATATGTTGACCACAATCTGACCGAACACAGCGTATCTGGCCCACAGACCACAACCTGACCGAACACACAGAAACTGACGCACTGACCACAGCCTGAGCGAAAGCACAGAAACTGACCCACTGACCACCATCTGAACAAACACACAGAAACTGACCAACTGACCACAAGTCGACCGAGCAGAATGAAACTGAGCCATTGACCACAATCTGACCGAGCACAAATAAACTGAGCCATTGACCACAACCTGACCGAGCACACAGTAACTGACATACTGAAAACAACCTGACCGAGCACACAGAAACTGACCAACTGATCACCAGCTGTCCGAACACATAGAAACTGACCCACAAATTACAACCAGACAGAACACACTGATACTGACCAACTGACCATAACCCGACCGATCACACAGTAACTAATCCCCTGACCACAACCTGTCCGAAAACACAGAAACTGAGCCACTGACCAAAAACTGCGCGAGAACACAGAAACTGAACTACTGACCACAACCTGACCGAACACACAGAAGCTGACCCACTTACCACAAACTGACCGACACACACAAACTGACCCACTGATCACAGGGTAAACGAGCACACAGAAGCTGACCCATTGACCACAGCCTGACCATAAACACAGAAACTGACCCAATGTCCAAAATCTGACCAAAGACACATAAACTGACCCACTGACCACAACGTGACCGAACACACAGAAACTGATGCATTGAAAACAAACTGACTGAACACAATGAAACTGACCCACTGTCCACAACCTAACTGAACACACATAAACTGACCCACTGACCACAACCTGACCGATCACACAGAAACTGACCCACTGACCACAACCTGACCGAACACACAGAAACTGACCCGCTCACCAGAAGCTGACCGTAATCTCAGAATTTGATCCACTGAACACAAACCGACCCAGGACACAGTAACTGATCCACTGACCACAACCTGTCCGAAAACACAGAAACTGACCCACTGACGTCAAAAAGACCGAGCACACAGCAACTGACCCACTGAAGACAAACTGACCAAACAGACAGAAACTGAACCAATGACCACAACCTGTCCGAACACGCAGAAACTGACCCAAAGACTACAACCACACCGAACACACAGAAACTGACCCACTGACCACAACCTGACTGAACACGCAGAAATTGACACACTGACCATAACATGACAGACCACACAGAAACTGACCCACTGATGACAAAGTCTCCGAAAACAAAGAAACTGACCCACTCAAAAGAATCTGTCCGAACACACAAAAACTGAACCACAGACCACAACCTGTCCGAGCACACAGTAACTGACACACTGACCACAACCTGACTGAACAAACAGAAACTGACCCACTGACCACAACCTGACCAAAAACATAGAAACTGACCTACTGACCACAACCTGTCCGAAAACACAGGAAATGACCCACTGCCCACAACCAGACTGAGCAAACGGTTACTGACCCAATGAACACTACCTGACCGAACACACAGAAACTGACCCACTGACCAGAAGCTGACCGGTAACAGAGAAATTGACCCACTGAGCACAACCTAACTGATCATGCAGAAACTGACCCACTGACCACAAACTGAACAAACGCACAGAAACTGATCCACTGACCACAAACTGAACGAACACACAGAAACTGATATGTTGACCACAATCTGACCGAACATAGCGTATCTGGCCCACAGACCACAACCTGACCGAACACACAGAAACTGACGCACTGACCACAGCCTGAGCGAAAGCACAGAAACTGACCCACTGACCACCATCTGAACAAACACACAGAAACTGACCAACTGACCACAAGTCGACCGAGCAGAATGAAACTGAGCCATTGACCACAATCTGACCGAGCACAAATAAACTGAGCCATTGACCACAACCTGACCGAGCACACAGTAACTGACATACTGAAAACAACCTGACCGAGCACACAGAAACTGACCAACTGATCACCAGCTGTCCGAACACATAGAAACTGACCCACAAATTACAACCAGACAGAACACACTGATACTGACCAACTGACCATAACCCGACCGATCACGCAGTAACTAATCCCCTGACCACAACCTGTCCGAAAACACAGAAACTGAGCCACTGACCAAAAACTGCGCGAGAACACAGAAACTGAACTACTGACCACAACCTGACCGAACACACAGAAGCTGACCCACTTACCACAAACTGACCGACACACACAAACTGACCCACTGACCACAGGGTAAACGAGCACACAGAAGCTGACCCATTGACCACAGCCTGACCATAAACACAGAAACTGATCCAATGTCCAAAATCTGACCAAAGACACATAAACTGACCCACTGACCACAACGTGACCGAACACACAGAAACTGATGCATTGAAAACAAACTGACTGAACACAATGAAACTGACCCACTGTCCACAACCTAACTGAACACACATAAACTGACCCACTGACCACAACCTGACCGAACACACAGAAACTGATCCACTGACCACAACTTGTCCGAAAACACAGAAACTGACCCACTGACCTCAAAAAGACCGAGCACACAGTAACTGACCCACTGAACACAACCTGACCAAACACACAGAAACTGACCCGCTGACCAGAAGCTGACCGAAAAAACAGAAATTGACCCACTGACCACATCCTGACTAAACACGCATAAGCTGAAACACTGACCAAAACCTGACCGAACATCCAGAAAATGATCCACTTACCACAACCTGACTGAACACAAAAAAACTGACCCACTGATCACAAGCTGACAGTTCACACAGAAACTGACCAAGTGACCACAACCAGACCGAGCACACAGAAACTGACCCACTGCCCACAACCTGACCAAACAGACAGAAACTGACCCACAGACGACAACATGACTGAACACACAGAAACTGATCCACTGACTACAACCAGACCGAGCACACAGTAAGTGACCCAATGAACACAACCTTACCGAACACACAGAAACTGACCCGCTGACCAAAAGTTGACCGGAAACAGAGAAATTGACCCACTGCACACATCCTAACTGATCACACAGAAACTGACCCAATGACCACAAACTGAACAAACACACAGAAACTGATCCACTGACAACAAACTGAACGAACACACAGAAACTGACATGTTGACCTCAACCTGACCGAACACACAGAATCTGACCCACTAACAATAACCTGACCGAACACACACAAACTGAACCACAGACCACAACCTGACCATACACACAGAAACTGACCCACTGACCACAGCCTGAGCGAAAGCACAGTAACTGTCCCACTGACCACAAACTGAACAAACATAAATAAATAACCCACTGGCCACAATTTGACCGAACACACAGAAACAGACCCACTGACCACAACCTGAACAAACACACAGAAACTGACCCAATGAACACAACCTGTCCGAACACGCAGAAACTGACCCACAGACTACAAACAGACCGAACACACACAAGCAGTCCCACTGACCAAAACCTGATCGAACACACGCAAACTGACCCACTGACCACAAGTCGACCGAGCACAAAGAAACTGAGCCATTGACCACAACCTGTCCGAGCACAAAGTAACTGACTGACTGAACACAACCTGACCGAGCAAACAGAAACAGACCCACTGACCACTTCCTGCCGGACATATAGAAACTGACCCACAGACTACAACCAGGCAGAACACACTGATACTGACCCACTGACCACAAACTGACCGATCACACAGTAACTAATCCACTGACCACAACCTGTCCATCACACAGAAACTGAACCACTGATCACAAACTGGGCGAGAACACAGAAGCAGAACTATTGACCACAACCTGACAGAACACACAGAAACTGAACTACTGACCACAGCCTGACCGAACACACACAAACTGATCCACTGACCACAAGGTGAACGAGCACACAGAAACTGACACATTGACGACAGCCTGACCAAACACACAGAAACGGACTCAATGTGCAAATACTGACTGATCACACAGAAACTGACCCACTGACCACAACCTAACTGAACACACAGATACTGACCCACTGACCACAACCTGTCCGAAAACACAGAAACTTACCCACTGACCTCAAAAAACCGATCACACAGTAACTGACCCTCTGAACACTACCTGACCAAACACACAGAAACTGAACCAATGACCACAACCTGTCCGAACACGCAGGAACTGACCCAAAGACTACAACCATACCGAACACACAGAAACTGACCCACTGCCCACAACCTGACTGAACACGCAGAAATTGACCCACTGACCATAACATGACAGATCACACAGAAACTGAACAACTGATGACAAAGTCTCCGAAAACAAAGAAACTGACCCACTGACCACAACCTCTCCGAACACACAGAAATTGACCCACTCAAAAGAATCTTTCCGAACACACAGAAACTGACCCACAGACCACAACCTGTCCGAGCACACAGTAACTGACCCATTGAACACAAACTGACAGCACACACAGAAACTGACCCACTGACCACAACCTGACCGAACACACAGAAACTGATCCACTGACCACAACATGTCCGAAAACAAAAAACTGACCCACTGACCTCAAAAAGACCGAGCACACAGTAACTGACCCACTGAACACAACCTGACCGAACACACAGAAACTGACCCGCTGACCAGAAGCTGACCGATAAAACAGAAATTGACCCACTGACCTCATCCTGACTGAACACGCAGAAGCTGAAACACTGAATCGAACCTGACCGAACACCCAGAAAATGATCCACTTCCCACAACCTGACTGAACACAGAGAAACTGACCCACTGACCAAAAGCTGACCGAACACACAGAAACTGACCCTCTGAACACAACCTGACAGATCACACAGAAACTGACCGAGTACCAGAACCTGACCGAACACACAGAAACTGACCCGCTCACCAGTAGGTGACCGAAAACACAGAAATTGACCCACTGAACACAAACAGACCGAGGACACAGCAACTGATCCTCTGAACACAACCTGACCGAACACACAGAAACTGAGCCAGTGACCACGACCTGAACAAAGACACAGAAACTGACCCACTGACCACAACCTGTCCAAAAACACAGGAACTGACACACTGAACACAAGGCCGAGTGCACAGTAATTGACCCAATGAACATAACCTGAGCGAACACACAGAAACTGACCCGCTGACCAGGAGCAAACCAGAAACAGAGACATTGACCCACTGAACACAACTTAACTGATCACACAGAAACTGACCCACTGACCACAAACTGAACAAACACACAGAAACTGACCCACTGAACAGAAAATGACCGCAAACACAGAAAATGACCCACTGAACATAACCTGACCGAGCATACAGAAACTGCCCCACTGAACACAACCTGACCGAGCACACAGAATCTGACCCACTAACAACATCCTGACCGAACACACAGAAACAGAACCAATGACCACAACCTGACCGAGCATACAGAAACTGACCCACTGACAACAACCTGACCGAGCACACAAACTGACGCACTGACCACGGTCTGACAAAACACACAGAAACAGACCCACTGACCACAACATCACCAAACACACAGAAACTGACCCATTGACCACAGCCTGACAAAACACACAGAAGCTGACCCACTTTCCACAATCTGACCAAAAACACAAAATCTGATGCACTTACAGCATCCTGACCGAGCACACAGATACTGACACACTGACCACAAGCTGACCGAACAAACAGAAACTGACCCACTGACCACAAATTTTCCGAAAACAAAGAAACTGACCCACTGACCACAACCTGACCGAACACACAGAAACTGACCCACAGACCACAATCTGACCGACAAAAACAGAAACTGACACACTGAACACCAGCTGAACGAACACACAGAAACTGATCCACTTACCACAAACACTCCGAATTCACAGAAACTGTCCCACTGACCACAACCTGAACAAACACACAGATACAAACACACAGAAACTGAAACACTGAACGCCAGCTGAGCGATCACACAGAAACTGACACACTGACCACAAACTCTCGGAAATCAATGTAACTGAAACTCTGACCACAAACTGACCGAACCAGCAGAAACTGACCCACTGACCAGCAGCTGTCCGAATACACAGAAACTGTACCAATAACCACAACCTGACTGAACACACAGAAACTGACCCACTGACCACAACTTGACCAGACACAAAGACACTGACCCACTGACCACAACCTGACCGAACACACAGAAACTGACCCACTGAGCACAACCAGACCGAATACACAGAAACTGACCCACTGACCACAACCTGACCAAACACAAAGACACTGACCCACTGACCATAACCTGACCAAACACACAGAAACTGACCCACTGAGCACAACCAGACCGAACACACAGAAATGGACCCACTGACCACAATGTGACCGAACACACTGAGACAGACCCACTGACCACAACCTGTACGAAAACACAGAAACTGATCCACTGACCTCAAACAGGCCGAGCACACAGTAACAGACATACTGAACACCACCTGACCGAACACACAGAAACTGACCCGCTGGCCAGAAGCTGACCGAACACACAGAAACTGACCCACAGACCACAATCTGACCGACAAAAACAGAAACTGACACACTGAACACCAGCTGAACGAACACACAGAAACTGACCCACTGAGCACAACCAGACCGAATACACAGAAACTGACCCACTGACCAAAACCTGACCAAACACAAAGACACTGACCCACTGACCACAACCTGACCGAACACACAGAAACTGACCCACTGAGCACAACCAGACCGAACACACAGAAACAGACCCACTGACCACAATGTGACCGAACACACTGAGACTGACCCACTGAACACAACCTGTACGAAAACACAGAAACTGATCCACTGACCACAAACAGGCCGAGCTCCCAGTAACAGACATACTGAACACCACCTGACCGAACACACAGAAACTGACCCGCTGGCCAGAAGCTGACCGAACACACAGAAACTGACCCACTGGCCACAACCTGACCAAACAGACAGAAACTGACCCACAAACGGCAACATGACTGAGGACACAGGAACTGACCCACCGACCACAAGCAGACCGAGCACACAGTAAGTGACCCAATGAACACAACCTGACCGAACACACAGAAACTGACCCGCTGACCAGAATCTGACCGGAAACGGAGAAACTCACACACTGCACACAGCCTAACTGATCACACAGGAACTGACCAACTGACCACAAACTGAAAAAACACACAGAAACGGATCCACTGACCAGAAAGTGAACGAACACACAGAAACTGACATGTTGACCACAACCTGACCGAACACACAGAATCTGACCCACTAACAACAACCTGACCGAACACACAGAAACTGACCCACAGACCACAACCTGACCGTACACAAAGAAGCTGACCCACTGACCACAGCCTGAGCAAAAGAACAGAAACTGTTCCACTGACCTCAACCTGAACAAACAAAAATAAATAACCCACTGACCACAATCTGATCGAACACACACAAACTGACCCACTGACCACAAGTCGACCGAGCACAAAGAAACTGAGCCATTGACTACAACCTGACCGAGCACACAGTAACTGACAGACTGAACACAACCGGACCGAGCACACAGAAAAGGAAACACTGACCACTACCTGTCCGAACACATAGAAACCGATCCACAGACTACAGCCAGACAGAACACACTGATACTGACCCATTGACCACAGCCTGACCAATCACACAGTAACTGATCCACTGACCACAACCTGTCCGAACACACAGAAACTGAACCACTGACCAAAAACTGAGCGAGAACACAGAAACTGAACTATAGACCACAACCTGACTGAACACAGAGAAGCTGACACAATTAACACAACCTGACCGAACACAAACAAACTGAGCCAATGGCCACAAGGTAAACGAGCACACAGAAACTGACCCATTGACCACAACCTGACCAAACACACAGAAAATGACCCAGTGTCCAAAATCTGACCAAACACACATAAACTGACCCACTGACCACAACGTGACTGAACACACAGAAACTGACGCATTGAAAACAAACTGACTGAACACACAGAAACTGACCCACTGACCACAACCTAACTGAACACACAAAATCTGAACCACTGACCACAACCAGACCAAACACACAGAAACTGACGCACTGAACAGAAAAATGAACGCAAACACAGAAATTGACCCACTGAACATAACCTGACCGAGCATACAGAAACTGCCCCACTGAACACAACCTGACCAAGCACACAGAAACTGACCCACTGTCCACAACCTGACCGAACACACAGAAACTGACACACTGACCACAAGCTGAGCGAAAGCACAGAAACTGTCCCACTGACCACAACCTGAACAAACACAAATAAATAACCCACTGACCACAATCTGACCGAACACACACATACTGACCCACTGACCACAAGTCGAACGAGCACAAAGAAACTGACCCATTGACTACATCCTGACCGAGCACACAGTAACTGACAGACTGAACAAAAGCTGACAAAGCACATAGAAACGGACCCACTGGCCACAACCTGTCCGAACACATAGAACCTGATCCACAGAATACAACCAGACAGAACACACTGATACTGACCCAGTGACCGCAGCCAGACCGATCACACAGTAACTGATCCACTGACCACAACCTGTCCGAACACACAGAAACTGAACCACTGACCACAAGGTGAATGAGCACACATAAACTGACCCATTGATCACAATCTGACCAAACACACAGAATATGACCCAGTGTCCAAAATCTGACCAAACACACATAAGCTGACCCACTGCCCACAACGTGACTGAACACACAGGAACTGACGCATTGAAAACAAACTGACTGCACACATAGAAACTGAGCCACTGACCACAACCTAACTGAACACACAGAATCTGACCCACTGACCACAACCTGACAGAAAACACAGAAACTGACCACTGACCAGAAATTCACCGAGCCCACAGAAATTGAACCACTGACCACAAACTGACCGAACACACAGAAGCAGACCCAATGACCACAACCTGACCGAGCACACAGAAACTCACAGACTGACCACAAGCTGACCGAACAAACAGAAACTGACCCAATAACCACACACTTTCCGGAAACAAAGGAACTGACCCACTGACCACAACCTGACCAAATGCACAGAAACTGACCCACTGAAATCAACCTGACCAAACACACCGAAACTGACCCACAGACCACAATCTGACCGAAAACACAGAAACTGACACACTGAACACCAGCTGAACGAACACACAGAAACTGACCCACTGACCCCAAACTCTCCGAATTCACAGAATATGTCCCACTGACCACAACCTGAACATACACACAGGCCCAAACAAAAAGAAACAGACACACTGAACACCAGCTGAACGATCACACCGAAACAGACACACTGACCACAATCTCTCCGAAAACAAAGTAACTGACCCACTGACCACAACCTGACCAAACCATCAGAAACTGACCAACTGACCAGCAGCTGTCCGAATACACAGAAACTGTACCAATGACCACAACCTGACTGAACACACAGAAACTGACCCACTGAACACAGCCTGACCAAACACAAAGACACTGACCCACTGACCACAACCTGACCGAGCACACAATAACTGACGCACTGAACACAACCTGAGCAAACACACAAAAACTGACCCACTGACCACAACCTGACTGAACACACAGTAATTGACCGACTAAACGCAGCATCTCCGAGCACACATAAACTGACCCACTGACCACAAGCAGTACGAGCACACAGAAACTGATCCAGTGAACACAACCTGACCGAACACACAGAAACTGATACAATGACCACAACATGACCGAACCACCAGAAACTGACGCACTGACCACCAGTTGTCCGAATACACAGAAACTGAACCAACAACCACTTCCTGACTGAACACACAGAAACTGACCCGCTGAACACATCCTGACCTAACACAAAGAAACTGACCCACTGACCACAACCTGACCACACTCAGAGAAACTGACCCAATGACCACAACCAGACCGAGCACACAGTAACTGATCCACTGAACACAACGAGACCAAACACAAAGACACTGACCCACTGACCATGCTTGTCGGCAAACACAGAAACTGACCCACTGACCACAACCTGTCCGAACACACAGTAACTGACCCACTGACCACAACCTATCCGAACACACAGTAACAGACCCACTGACCACAACCTGACCAAGCACACAGGAACTTACCAGCTGACCACAACCTGACCGAAAACACAGAAACTGACACACTGACCACAACCTGTCAGAAAACACAGAAATTGACACACTGACCTCAAAAAGACAGAGCACACAGTAATTGACCCACTGAACACAACCTGACCGAACACACAGAAACTGATCCACAGACCACAACCTGACAGAACACAAATAAACTGACCCACTTACCAAAAGCTGACCGAACACACAGAAATTGACCCAATGAAAACAACCTGACCGATCACACAGAAACTGACCCACGGACTACAACCTGACCGAGCACACATAAACTGACCAACTGAACACAAATAGACCGAGGACACAGCAACTGATTCAATGAACACAACCTGACCGAACACCCAGAAACTGACCCACTGATCACAACCTGAGCAAAGACACAGAAACTGACGCACTGACCACAACCTGTCCGAAATCACAGGAACTGACCCACTGACCGTAAACAGAACGAGCACACAGTAAGTAACCCAATGAACACAACATGATCGAACACACAGAATCTGACCCGCTGACCAGAAGATGAGCGTAAAGAGATAAATTGACCCACTGAACACAACCTAACTGATCACACAGAAACTGACCAAGTGACCAAAAACCGAACAAACACACAGAAACTGATGCACTGACCACAACCTGAACGAACACACAGAAACTGATCCACTGACCACAGCCTGAGCGAATGCACAGAAACTGTCCCACTGACCACAACTGAACAAAGACAAATAAATAACCCACTGACCACAATCTCACCGAACACAAAGAAACTTACCCATGACCACTACCTGAACAAACACACAGAAACTGACTCATTGAACACAAACTGCCAAACACGCAGAAACTGACCCACAGACTACAAACAGACCGAACACATAGAAGCTGCCCCACTGACCACAACCTGACCGAACACACACAAACTGACGCATTGACGACAAGTCGACCGAGCACAAAGTATCTGATACATTGACCGCAACCTGACCGAGCACACAGTAACTGACAGACTGAACACAACCTGAACGAGCATTCAGAAACAGACCCACTGACCACTACCTGTCTGAACACATAGAAACTGACCCACAGACAACAACCAGACAGAACACACTGATACTGACCACTGACCACAACCTGACCGATCACACAGTAACTGATCCACTGACCACAACCTGTCCAAACACACAGAAACGGAACCACTGACCACAAACTGAGCGAGAAAGCAGAAACTGAACTACTGACCACAACCTGACCGAACACACAGAAGCTGACCCACTTACCACAACGTGACCAAACACACACGAACTGACCCACTGACCACAAGGTGAACGAGCACACACAACCTGATGGAGCACACAGACACTGACCCACTTACCACAAACTGACCGATCACACAGTAACAGATCCACTGCACCACAACTTATCCGAACACACAGAAACTGAACCACTGACCACAACCTGACAGAACACACAGAAACTGACCCACTGACCAAAAGCTGACCGAACACATAGAAACTGATCCACTGACCACAGACTGAGCGAAAGCACAGAAACTTTCCCACTGACCACAACCTGACCGAACACACAGAAACTGACCCACTGACAAAAAGCTGACCGAACACAGTGAAACTGACCCACTGGCCACAACCTGAACAAACACACAGAAACTGACCCAATGACCACATCCTGTCCAAACACGCAGAAACTGACACAAAGACTACAAACATACCAAACACACAGAAGCTGACCCACTGACCACAACCTGACTGAACACTAACAAACTGACACACTGACCACAAGGTGAACGAGCGCAAATAAGCTGACCCATTGACCACAACTTGACCGGTCATACAGTAACTGACCCACTGACCAAACCTGACCGATCACACAGTAACTAATCCACTGACCACAATATGACCGAACACAAAGAAACTGAACCACTGACATTAACATGACAGATCACACAGAAACTGAACCACTGATGACGAACTCTCCGAAAACAAAGTAACTGACCCACTGACCACAACCTGTCCAAACACACAGAAAATGACCCACTCAACAGAATCTGTCCGAACACACAGAAACTTACCCACAGACCACAACCTGTCCGAGCAAACAGTAACTGACCCACTGAACACAAACTGACGGAACACACAGAAACTGACCCACTGACCACAAATTATCCGAACACACAGAAACTGACCCACTTTCCACAACCAGACCGAGCACACAGTAACTGATCCACTGAACACAAAGAGACCAAACACAAAGACACTGACCCACTGACCATGCTTGTCGGCAAACACAGAAACTGACCCACTGACCACAACCTGTCCGAACACATAGTAACTGACCCACTGACCACAACCTATCCGAACACACAGAAACTGACCCACTGATCACAACCTGAGCAAAGACACAGAAACTCACGCACTGACCACAACCTGTCCGAAATCACAGGAACTGACCCACTGACCGTAAACAGAACGAGCACACAGTAAGTAACCCAATGAACACAACATGATCGAACACACAGAATCTGACCCGCTGACCAGAAGATGAGCGTAAAGAGATAAATTGACCCACTGAACACAACCTAACTGATCACACAGAAACTGACCAAGTGACCAAAAACCGAACAAACACACAGAAACTGATGCACTGACCACAAACTGAACGAACACACAGAAACTGATCCACTGACCACAGCCTGAGCGAATGCACAGAAACTGTCCCACTGACCACAACCTGAACAAAGACAAATAAATAACCCACTGACCACAATCTCACCGAACACAAAGAAACTTACCCATGACCACTACCTGAACAAACACACAGAAACTGACTCATTGAACACAAACTGCCAAACACGCAGAAACTGACCCACAGACTACAACCAGACCGAACACACAGATGCTGCCCCACTGACCACAACCTGACCGAACACACACAAACTGACGCATTGACCACAAGTCGACTGAGCAGAAAGTATCTGAGCCATTGACCGCAACCTGACCGAGCACACAGTAACTGACAGACTGAACACAACCTGAACGAGCATTCAGAAACAGACCCACTGACCACTACCTGTCTGAACACATAGAAACTGACCCACAGACAACAACCAGACAGAACACACTGATACTGACCACTGACCACAACCTGACCGATCACACAGTAACTGATCCACTGACCGCAACCTGTCCAAACACACAGAAACGGAACC
Source organism: Somniosus microcephalus (assembly GCF_052327205.1). NCBI lineage: Eukaryota > Metazoa > Chordata > Chondrichthyes > Squaliformes > Somniosidae > Somniosus > Somniosus microcephalus. Next base: position 52,116,986 of record NW_028225184.1, read on the forward strand.
ACTGACCACAAACTGAGCGAGAAAACAGAAACTGAACTACTGACCACAACCTGACCGAACACACAGAAGCTGACCCACTTACCAAAAACCTGACCGCACACACACGAACTGACCCACTGACCACAACCTGACAGAACACACAGAAACTGAACCACTGACCATAACATGACAGAACACACAGAAACTGACCGACTGACGACCAGCTCTCCAAAAACAAAGAAAATGACCCACTGACCACAACCTGTCCGAACACACAGAAACTGACCCACTGAACACAACATGACCGAACACACAAAAACTGACTCACTGATGTCAACCTGACTGAACACACAGAAACTGACCTACTGACCACACCCTATCCGAACATGCAGAAACTGATCCACTGACCATAAAATGATAGAACACACAGAAACCACACACTGGCCACAAACTCTCCGAAAACACAGACACTGACACACTGACCGCAAATTGACTGAACAAACAGAAAGTGAACCACTGACCACAAACTGTCCGATAACACAGAAACTGACCCAATGACCACAACCTGAACGAACACACAGAAACTGAGCCACTGACCACAACCTGAACGAACACATAGAAACTGACCCACTGACCACAACCTGACCGAACACTCAGAAACTGAACCACTGGGCACAAACTGACCAAACACAAACACACTGACCCACTGACCACAATCTATCCGATCACACAGAAACAGAACTACTGACCACAACCTGACCGAACACACAGAAACTGAACCACTGAACATAACATGATAGAACACACAGAAACTGACCCACTGACCACAAACTCTCCAAAAACAAAGAACCTGACCCACTGACAGCAACGTGTCCGAACACACAGAAACTGACCCACTCAACAGAATCTGACTGAACACTCAGAAACTGATACACTGAACACAACCTGAACGAACATACAGAAACTGACACACTGACCACAACCTGACTGAAAAAACAGAAACTGAACCACTGACCACAAAATGTCCGAAAACACAGAACTGACACAATGACCACAATCTGACCGAAAACACAGAAACTGACCCACTGACCACAAACTGTCCACACACAAAGAAAATTACCAGCTGACCACAAACTGTCCGAACACACAGAAACTGATCCACTACCCACAAAATAGACCGAGCACACAGTAACTGACCCGCTGAACACAACCTGACCGAACACACAGAAACTGATCCGCTGATCAGAAGCTGACCGAAAACACAGAAATTGACCCACTGAACACAACCTGAATGAACACGCAGAAGCTGAACAACTGACCATAACATGCCCGAACACCCAGAAACTGATCCACTGACCACAAACTCTCCAAAAACAAAGAACCTGACCCACTGACAGCAATGTGTCCGAACACGCAGAAACTGACCCACTCAACACAATCTGTCTGAACACACAGAAACTGACCCACTGACCACTACCTGACCGAGCACGCAGTAACTGACCCACTGACAACAACCTGTCCGAAAACACAGAAACTGACCCACTGACCACAACCAGACTGAACACACAGAAACTGATCCACTGAACACAACCTGAATGAACATACAGAAACTGACACACTGACCACAACCTGACTGAAAAAACAGAAACTGAACCACTGACCACAAAATGTCCGAAAACACAGAACTGACACAATGACCACAACCTGACTGAACACACAGAAACTGACCCACTGAACACAACCTGACCAGACACAAAGAAACTGACCCACTGACCACAACCTGACCGAGCACACAATAACTGATGCACTGAACACAACCTGAGCAAACACACAAAAACTCACCCACTGACCACAACCTGACTGAACACACAGTAATTGACCGACTAAACACAGCATCTCCAAGCACACATAAACTGACCCACTGACCACATGCAGTATGAGTACACAGAAACTGATGCAGTGAACACAACCTGACCGAACACACAGAAACTGATACAATGGCCACAACATGACCGAACCACCAGAAACTGACCCACTGACCACCAGTTGTCCGAATACACAGAAACTGAACCAATAACCACATCCTGACTGAACACACAGAAACTGACCCACTGAACACATCAAGTCCTAACACAAAGAAACTGACCCACTGACCACAACCTGACCACACTCAGAGAAACTGACCCAATGACCACAACCTTTCCAAACACACAGAAACTGACCCACTGACCACAACCAGACTGAACATGCAGAAGCTGAACCACTGACCACAATCTGAACGAACACACAATAACTGATCCACTGACCACCATCTGACTGAACACACAGAAACTGACCAACTGACCAAAAGCTGACCGAACACATAGAAACTGACCCACTGACCACAGCCTGAGCGAAAGCACAGAAACTTTCCCACTGACCACAACCTGACCGAACACACAGAAACTGACACACTGTCCAAAAGCTGACCGAACACAGTGAAACGGACCCACTGGCCACAGCCTGAACAAACACACAGAAACTGACCCAAAGACCACATCCTGTCCAAACACGCAGAAACTGACACAAAGACTACAAACATACCAAACACACAGAAGCTGACACACTGACCACAACCTGACTGAACACTAACAAACTGACACACTGTCCACAAGGTGAACGAGCACACATAAACTGACCCATTGAGCACAACCTGACCGGTCACACAGTAACTGACCCACTGACCAAACCTGACCGATCACACAGTAACTAATCCACTGACCACAACCTGACCGAACACACAGAAACTGAACCACTGACATTAACATGACAGATCACACAGAAACTGAACCACTGATGACGAACTCTCCGAAAACAAAGAAACTGACCCACTGACCACAACCTGTGCAACCACACAGAAAATGACCCACTCAACAGAATGTGTCCGAACACACAGAAAATGACCCACAGACCACAACCTTCCCGAGCACACAGTAACTGACCCACTGAACGCAAACTGACCGAACACACAAAAATTGACCCACTAACAACAACCTGACTGAACACACAGAAACTGACCCACTGACCACAAATTGTCCGAACACACAGAAACTGGCCCACTGACCACAACCAGACCGAGCGCACAGTAACTGATCCACTGAACACAACGAGGCCAAACACAAAGACACTGACCCACTGACCATGCTTATCGGCACACACAGAAACTGACACACTGACCACAACCTGAACGAACACACAGAAATTGACCCACTGACCACAACCTGAACGAACACACAGAAACTGACCCACTGACCACAACCTGACCGAACAATCAGAAACTGAACCACTGACCACAAACTGACCAAACACAAACACACTGACCAACTGACCACAATCTATCCGATCACACAGAAACAGAACTTCTGACCACAACCTGACCGAACACATAGAAACTGAACCACTGAACATAACATGATAGAACACACAGAAACTGACCCACTGACCACAACCTGAACGAACACACAGAAACTGACCTACTGACCACAACATGAACGAACACACAGAAACTGACCCACTGACCACAACCTGACCGAACAATCAGAAACTGAACCACTGACCACAAATTGACCAAACACAAACACACTGACCAACTGACCACAATCTATCCGATCACAAAGAAACAGAACTACTGACCACAACCTGACCGAACACACAGAAACTGAACCACTGAACATAACATGATAGAACACACAGAAACTGATCCACTGACCACAAACTCTCCAAAAACAAAGAACCTGACCCACTGACAGCAACGTGTCCGAACACACAGAAACTGACCCACTCAACACAATCTGTCTGAACACACAGAAACTGACCCACTGACCACTACCTGACCGAGCACGCAGTAACTGACCCACTGACCACAACCTGTCCGAAAACACAGAAACTGACCCACTGACCACAACCAGACCGAACGCACAGAAACTGATCCACTGAATACAACCTGAACGAACATACAGAAACTGACACACTGACCACAACATGACTGAAAAAACAGAAACTGAACCAGTGACCACAAAATGTCCGAAAACACAGAACTGACACAATGACCACAACCTGACTGAACACACAGAAACTGACCCACTGAACACATCCTGACCAGACACAAAGAAACTGACCCACTGACCACAACCTGACCGAGCACATAATAACTGATGCACTGAACACAACCTGAGCAAACACACAAAAACTGACCCACTGACCACAACCTGACTGAACACACAGTAATTGACCGACTAAACACAGCATCTCCGAGCACACATAAACTGACCCACTGACCACAAGCAGTACGAGCACACAGAAACTGATGCAGTGAACACAACCTGACCGAACACACAGAAACTGATACAATGACCACAACATGACCGAACCACCAGAAACTGACCCACTGACCAGCAGTTGTCTGAATACACAGAAACTGAACCAATAACCACATCCTGACTGAACACACAGAAACTGACCCACTGAACACATCAAGACCTAACACAAAGAAACTGACCCACTGACCTCAACCTGACCACACTCAGAGAAACTGACCCAATGACCACAACCTTTCCGAACACACAGAAACTGACCCACTGACCACAACCAGACTGAACATGCAGAAGCTGAACCACTGACCACAATCTGACCGAACACACAATAACTGATCCACTGACCACCATCTGACTGAACACACAGAAACTGACCAACTGACCAAAAGCTGACCGAACACATAGAAACTGACCCACTGACCACAGCCTGAGCGAAAGCACAGAAACTTTCCCACTGACCACAACCTGACCGAACACACAGAAACTGACACACTGTCCAAAAGCTGACCGAACACAGTGAAACTGACCCACTGGCCACAGCCTGAACAAACACACAGAAACTGACCCAATGACCACATCCTGTCCAAACACGCAGAAACTGACACAAAGACTACAAACATACCAAACACACAGAAGCTGACACACTGACCACAACCTGACTGAACACTAACAAACTGACACACTGACCACAAGGTGAACGAGCACACATAAACTGGCCCATTGAGCACAACCTGACGGGTCACACAGTAACTGACCACTGACTACAACCTGACCGATCACACAGTAACTGAACCACTGACCGCAACCTGTCCAAACACACAGAAACGGAACCACTGACCACAAACTGAGCGAGAAAACAGAAACTGAACTACTGACCACAACCTGACCGAACACACAGAAGCTGACCCACTTACCACAACCTGACCGAACACACACGAACTGACCCACTGACCACAAGGTAAACGAGCACACACAACCTGATGGAGCACACAGACACTGACCCACTTACCACAAACTGACCGATCACACAGTAACAGATCCACTGACCACAACCTATCCGAACACACAGAAACTGAACCACTGACCACAACCTGACAGAACACACAGAAACTGAACCACTGACCATAACATGACAGAACACACAGAAACTGACCGACTGACGACCAGCTCTCCAAAAACAAAGAAAATGACCCACTGACCACAACCTGTCCGAACACACAGAAACTGACCCACTGAACACAACATGACCGAACACACAAAAACTGACTCACTGATGTCAACCTGACTGAACACACAGAAACTGACCTACTGACCACACCCTATCCGAACACGCAGAAACTGATCCACTGACCATAAAATGATAGAACACACAGAAACCACACACTGGCCACAAACTCTCCGAAAACACAGACACTGACACACGGACCGCAAATTGACTGAACAAACAGAAAGTGAACCACTGACCACAAACTGTCCGATAACACAGAAACTGACCCAATGACCACAACCTGAACGAACACACAGAAACTGAGCCACTGACCACAACCTGAACGAACACACAGAAACTGACCCACTGACCACAACCTGACCGAACACTCAGAAACTGAGCCAATGGGCACAAACTGACCAAACACAAACACACTGACCCACTGACCACAATCTATCCGATCACACAGAAACAGAACTACTGACCACAACCTAACCGAACACACAGAAACTGAACCACTGAAAATAACATGATAGAACACACAGAAACTGACCCACTGACCACAAACTCTCCAAAAACAAAGAACCTGACCCACTGACAGCAACGTGCACGAACACACAGAAACTGACCCACTCAACACAATCTGACTGAACACTCAGAAACTGATACACTGAACACAACCTGAACGAACATACAGAAACTGACACACTGACCACAACTTGACTGAAAAAACAGAAACTGAACCACTGACCACAAAATGTCCGAAAACACAGAACTGACACAATGACCACAATCTGACCGAAAACACAGAAACTGACCCACTGACCACAAACTGTCCACACACAAAGAAAATTACCAGCTGACCACAAACTGTCCGAACACACAGAAACTGATCCACTACCCACAAAATAGACCGAGCACACAGTAACTGACCCACTGAACACAACCTGACCGAACACACAGAAACTGATCCGCTAATCAGAAGCTGAGCGAAAACACAGAAATTGACTGACTGAACACAACCTGAATGAACACGCAGAAGCTGAACAACTGACCATAACATGCCCGAACACCCAGAAACTGATCCACTGACCACAAACTCTCCAAAAACAAAGAACCTGTCCCACTGACAGCAATGTGTCCGAACACGCAGAAACTGACCCACTCAACACAATCTGTCTGAACACACAGAAACTGACACACTGACCACTACCTGACCGTGCACGCAGTAACTGACCCACTGACAACAATCTATTCGATCACACAGAAACAGAACTACTGACCACAACCTGACCGAACACACAGAAACTGAACCACTGAACATAACATGATAGAACACACAGAAACTGACCCACTGACCACAATCTGAACGAACACACAGAAACTGACCCACTGACCACAACCTGAACGAACACACAGAAACTGACCCACTGACCACAACCTGACCGAACAATCAGAAACTGAACCACTGACCACAAACTGACCAAACACAAACACACTGACCCACTGACCACAATCTATCCGATCACACAGAAACAGAACCACTGAACATAACATGATAGAACACACAGAAACTGACCCACTGACCACAAACTCTCCAAAAACAAAGGACCTGACCCACTGACAGCAACGTGTCCGAACACACAGAAACTGACCCACTCAACACAATCTGTCTGAACACACAGAAACTGACCCACTGACCACTACCTGACCGAGCACGCAGTAACTGACCCACTGACCACAACCTGTCCGAAAACACAGAAACTGACCCACTGACCACAACCAGACCGAACGCACAGAAACTGATCCACTGAATACAACCTGAACGAACATACAGAAACTGACACACTGACCACAACATGACTGAAAAAACAGAAACTGAACCAGTGACCACAAAATGTCCGAAAACACAGAACTGACACAATGACCACAACCTGACTGAACACACAGAAGCTGACCCACTGAACACAACCTGACCAGACACAAAGAAACTGACCCACTGACCACAACCTGACCGAGCACACAATAACTGATGCACTGAACACAACCTGAGCAAACACACAAAAGCTGACCCACTGACCACAACCTGACTGAACACACAGTAATTGACCGACTAAACACAGCATCTCCGAGCACACATAAACAGACCCACTGACCACAAGCAGTACGAGCACACAGAAACTGATGCAGTGAACACAACCTGACCGAACACACAGAAACTGATACAATGACCACAACATGACCGAACCACCAGAAACTGACCCACTGACCACCAGTTGTCCGAATACACAGAAACTGAACCAACAACCACATCCTGACTGAACACACAGAAACTGACCCAATGAAGACATCAAGACCTAACACAAAGAAACTGACCCACTGACCACAACCTGACCACACTCAGAGAAACTGACACAATGACCACAACCTTTCCGAACACACAGAAACTGACCCACTGACCACAACCAGACTGAACATGCAGAAGCTGAACCACTGACCACAATCTGACCGAACACACAATAACTGATCCACTGACCACCATCTGACTGAACACACAGAAACTGACCAACTGACCAAAAGCTGACCGAACACATAGAAACTGACCCACTGACCACAGCCTGAGCGAAAGCGCAGAAACTTTCCCACTGACCACAACCTGACCGAACACAGTGAAACTGACCCACTGGCCACAGCCTGAACAAACACACAGAAATTGACCCAATGACCACATCCTGTCCAAACACGCAGAAACTGACACAAAGACTACAAACATACCAAACACACAGAAGCTGACACACTGACCACAACCTGACTGAACACTAACAAACTGACACACTGACCACAAGGTGAACAAGCACACATAAACTGGCCCATTGAGCACAACCTGACCGGTCACACAGTAACTGACCCACTGACCAATCCTGACCGATCACACAGTAACTAATCCACTGACCACAACCTGACCGAACACACAGAAACTGAACCACTGACATTAACATGACAGATCACACAGAAACTGAACCACTGATGACGAACTCTCCGAAAACAAAGAAACTGACCCACTGACCACAACCTGTCCAAACACACAGAAAATGACCCACTCAACAGAATGTGTCCGAACACACAGAAACTTACCCACAGACCACAACCTGCCCGAGCACACAGTAACTGACCCACTGAACACAAACTGACCGAACACACAAAAATTGACCCACTAACAACAACCTGACTGAACACACAGAAACTGACCCACTGACCACAAATTGTCCGAACACACAGAAACTGGCCCACTGACCACCACCAGACCGAGCACACAGTAACTGATCCACTGAACACAACGAGGCCAAACACAAAGATACTGACCCACTGACCATGCTTATCGGCACACACAGAAACTGACCCACTGGCCACAACCTGAACGAACACACAGAAACTGACCCACTGACCACAACCTGACCGAACAATCAGAAACTGAACCACTGACCACAAACTGACCAAACACAAACACACTGACCAACGAACCACAATCTATCCGATCACACAGAAACAGAACTACTGACCACAACCTGACCGAACACACAGAAACTGAACCACTGAACATAACATGATAGAACACACAGAAACTGACCCACTGACCACAAACTCTCCAAAAACAAAGAACCTGACCCACTGACAGCAACGTGTCCGAACACACAGAAACTGACCCACTCAACACAATCTGTCTGAACACACAGAAACTGACCCACTGACCACTACTTTACCGAGCACACAGTAACTGACCCACTGAACACAACCTGACCGAACACACAGAAACTGATCCGCTGATCAGAAGCTGACCGAAAACACAGAAATTGACCCACTGAACACAACCTGAATGAAGACACAGAAGCTGAACAACTGACCACAACATGCCCGAACACACAGAAACTGATCCACTGACCACAAACTCTCCAAAAACAAAGAACCTGACCCACTGACAGCAACGTGTCCGAACACGCAGAAACTGACCCACTCAACACAATCTGTCTGAACACACAGAAACTGACCCACTGACCACTACCTGACCGAGCACGCAGTAACTGACCCACTGACAACAACCTGTCCGAAAACACAGAAACTGACCCACTGACCACAACCAGACCGAACACACAGAAACTGATCCACTGAACACAACCTGAACGAACATACAGAAACTGACACACTGACCACAACCTGACTGAACACACAGAAACTGACCCACTGAACACAGCCTGACCAAACACAAAGACACTGACCCACTGACCACAACCTTACCGAGCACACAATAACTGATGCACTGAACACAACCTGAGCAAACACACAAAAACTGACCCACTGACCACAACCTGACTGAACACACAGTAATTGATCGACTAAACACAGCATCTCCAAGCACACATAAAGTGACCCGCTGACCACAAGCAGTACGAGCACACAGAAACTGATGCAGTGAACACAACCTGACCGAACACGCAGAAACTGATACAATGACCATAACATGACCGAACCAACAGAAACTGACCCACTGACCACCAGTTGTCCGAATACACAGAAACTGAACCAATAACCACATCCTGACTGAACACACAGAAACTGACCCACTGAACACATCAAGACCTAACACAAAGAAACTGACCCACTGACCACAACATGACCACACTCAGAGAAACTGACCCAATTACCACAACCTTTCCGAACATACAGAAACTGACCCACTGACCACAACCTGACCGAACATGCTTATCGGAACACACAGAAACTGACCCACTGACCACAACCTGTCCGAAAAGACAGTAACTGACCCATTGACCACAACCTGACCAAGCACACAGGAACTTACCAGCTGACCACAACCTGACCGAACACACAGAAACTGACACACTGACCACAACCTGTCCGAAAACACAGAAATTGACACACTGACCTCAAAAAGACAGAGCACACAGTAATTGACCAATGAATACAATCTGACCGAACACACAGAAACTGATCCACAGACCACAACCTGACAGAGCACAAAGAAACTGACCCACTTACCAAAAGCTGACCGAACACACAGAAATTGACCCAATGAAAACAACCTGACCGATCACACAGAAACTGACCCACAGACCAGAAGATGAGCGTAAAGAGATAAAATTGACCCACTGAACACAACCTAACTGATCACACAGAAACTGACCAACTGACCAAAAACCGAACAAACAGACCGAAACTGATGCACTGACCACAAACTGAACGAACACACAGAAACTGATCCACTGACCACAGCCTGAGCGAATGCACAGAAACTGTCCCACTGACCACAACCTGAACAAAGACAAATAAAAAACCCACTGACCACAATCTCAACGAACATAAAGAAACTTACCCATGACCACTACCTGAACAAACACACAGAAACTGACTCATTGAACACAAACTGCCAAACACGCAGAAACTGACCCACAGACTACAACCAGACCGAACACACAGAAGCTGCCCCAGTGATCACAACCTGACCGAACACACACAAACTGACGCACTGACCACAAGTCGACCGAGCACAAAGTATCTGAGCCATTGACCACAACCTGACCGAGCACACAGTAACTGACAGACTGAACACAACCTGAACGAGCATTCAGAAACAGACCCACTGACCACTACCTGTCTGAACACATAGAAACTGACCCACAGACAACAACCAGACAGAACACACTGATACTGACCACTGACCACAACCTGACCAATCACACAGTAACTGATCCACTGGCCACAACCTGTCCAAACACACAGAAACGGAACCACTGACCACAAACTGAGCGAGAAAACAGAAACTGAACTATTGACCACAACCTGACCGAACACACAGAAGCTGACCCACTTACCACAACCTGACCGAACACACACGAACTGACCCACTGACCACAAGGTGAACGAGCACACACAACCTGATGGAGCACACAGACACTGACCCACTTACTACAAACTGACCGATCACACAGTAACAGATCCACTGACCACAACCTATCCGGACACACAGAAACTGAACCATTGTCCACAACCTGACAGAACACACAGAAACTGAACCACTAACCATAACATGACAGAACACACAGAAACTGACCGACTGACGACCAGCTCTTGGAAAACAAAGAAAATGACCCACTGACCACAACCTGTCCGAACACACAGCAACTGACCCACTGAACACAACATGACCGAACACACAAAAACTGACTCACTGATGTCAACCTGACTGAACACAAAGAAGCTGACCCACTGACCACACCCTACCCGAACACACAGAAACTGATCCACTGACCATAACATGATAGAACGCACAGAAACCACACACTGGCCACAAAATCTCCGAAAACACAGACACTGACACACTGACCACAAATTGACTGAACAAACAGAAAGTGAACCAGTGACCACAAACTGCCCGATAACACAGAAACTGACCCAATGACCACAACCTGAACGAACACACAGAAACTGACCTACTGACCACAACCTGAACGAACACACAGATATTGACCCACTGACCACAACCTGACCGAACAATCAGAAACTGAACCACTGACCACAAACTGACCAAACACAAACACACTGACCCACTGACCACAATCTATCCGATCACACAGAAACAGAACTACTGACCACAACCTGACCAAACACACAGAAACTGAACCACTGAACATAACATGATAGAACACACAGAAACTGACCCACTGACCACAAACTCTCCAAAAACAAGGAACCTGACCCACTGACAGCAACGTGTCCGAACACACAGAAACTGACCCACTCAACACAATCTGTCTGAACACATAGAAACTGACCCACTGACCACAACCTGTCCGAAAATACAGAAAATGACCCACTGACCACAACCAGAAGGAACACACAGAAACTGATCCACTGAACACAACCTGAACGAACATACAGAAACTGACACACTGACCACAACCTGACTGAAAAAACTGAAACTGAACCACTGACCACAAAATGTCCGAAAGCACAGAACTGACACAATGACCACAACCTGTCCACAGACAGAGAAACTTACCAGCTGACCACAACCTGTCCGAACACACAGAAACTGATCCACTACCCACAAAATAGACCGAGCACACAGTAACTGACCCAATGAACACAACCTGACCGAACACACAGAAAATGTTCCGCTGATCAGAAGCTGACCGAAAACACTGAAATTGACCCACTGAACACAACCTGAATGAACACGCAGAAGCTGAACAACTGACCACAACATGCCCGAACACTCAGAAACTGATCCACTGACCACAACCTAACTGAACACACAGAAACTGACCCACTGACCAAAAGCTGAACGAACACACAGACACTGACCCACTGACCACAAACTTCCCGAACACACAGAAGCTGACCCACTAAACAGAACCTGACCAAAGACACAGAAACTGACCCGCTGACCAGATGCTGACAGGAAACACAGAAATTGACCCACTGAACACACCCTGACCGATCACACAGAAACGGACACACTGTCCAGAGACTGAATGAACATACAGAGAATCACATGTTGACCACAATCTGACCGAACACACAGAATCTGACCCACTGACAACAACCTGACTGAACGCACAGAAACTGACCCACTGACCACAACCTGAACAAACACACAGAAACTGACCCACTGACTACAACTGACCGAACACACAGAAACTGAACCACTGACCACAACTTGAGGAAACACGCAGAATCTGACACAATGATCACAACCTGTCCGAACACGCTGAGGCTGAGAGACTGAAACAAAACTTACTGAGCACACAGAAACTGACCCACTGACCACTAACTGTCCGAACACATAGAAACTGACCCACAGACTACAACCAGACAGAACACACAGATATTGACCCACTGACCACAAACTGACGGTCACAAAGTAACTGATCTACTGACCACAACCTTTCCAGACAAACAGAAACTGAACCACTGACCACAAACTGAGCAAGAACACAGAAACTGAACCATCGACCACAACATGACCGAACACACAGAAACTGAACCACTGACCACAAACTGAGCAAGAATACAGAAACTGAACCATCGACCACAACATGACCGAACACACAGAAACTGAACCACTGACCACAACCTGAGCGAGCACACAGTAACTGACCCACTGAACAGTAATTGACCGAACACACAAAAATGACCCAATGACCACAACCTGACTGAACAAACAGAAACTGACCCACTGACCACAAACTGTCCGAAAACACAGAAACTGACCCACTGACCACATCCTGACCAAACACAAACAAACTGACCCAATGACCACAAGCTGACTAAACACACAGAAACGTACCAGCTGACCACAACCTGACCGAACACACAGATACTGAACAACTGACCACAACCTGTCTGGAAACACATAAACTGACCCACTGACCACCAAAAGACCGAGCACACATTAACTGACCCACTGAACACAACCTGACGGAACACAAAGAAACTGACCCATAGATCAAAACCATACCGAGGACACGTTAAATGATCCAGTGAACACAACGTGACCGAACACACAGAAATTGACCCACTGAACACAACCTGACCTAAGACACAGAAACTGAGCCTCTGGCAACATCCAGTCCGAAAACACAGGATATGTCCCACTGACCACAACCAGACTGACCACACAGTTAGTGACCCAATGAACGCAACCTGACCGAACACACAGAAACAGACCCGCTGACCAGAAGCTGAATGGAATCACAGAAATTGACCCACTGAACACAACCTGACGGATCACGAAGAAACTGACACACTGACCAGAAACTGAACAAACACACAGAAGCTGACATGTTGACCACAGCCTGACCGAACACACTGAATATGACCCATTGACAACAATCTGACCAAACACACAAAAACTGACCCACAGTCCACAACCTGACCGAACACAGAGAAACTGACCCACTGACCACAGCCTGACAGAAAGCACAGAAACTGTCCCACTGAACACAACCTTAACAAACACACAGAAACTGACCCACTGACTACAAAATGACCAAAATCACAGAAACTGACCCACTGACCACAACGTGAGCAAACACACAGAAACTGTCCCATGAGCACAACCTGTCTGAACACGCAGAGACTGACAAACTGAACACAAACAGACCGAGCACACAGAAAGTGATGCACTGACCACAACCTGAACGACCACATTTAAAATGACGCACTGACTACGAAATGACCGAACACACAGAAACTGACCCATTGACCACAACCTGAAAAAACACACAGAAACTGACACAATGACCACAACCTGTCCGAACACGCAGAGACTGACCCACTGAGCACAACATGTCTGTTCACACAGTAACTAATCTACTGAGCACAACCTGTCCGAACACACAGAAACTAAACCACTGACCACAAACTGAGCGAGAACACAGAAACTGAACCACTGACCAAAACATGACCGAACACACAGTAACTGAACCATTGACCACAACCTGACCGAGCACACAGTAACTGACCCACTGAAAACAAACTGAACGAACACACAATAACTGACCGACTGACCACAACCTGACTGAACACACAGGAGCTGATCCACTGAACACAAAATGTCCGAACACACAGAAACTGACCCACTCAAAAGAATCTGTCCGAACGTACAGAAACTAACCCACTGACCACTACCTGACTGAGCACACAGTAACTGACCCACTGAACACAACATGACTGGACACACAAAATCTGACCCGCTGACCACAAACTGTCCAAACACACAGAAACTGACCCACTGACCACAACCAGATGGAGCACACACAAACTGATCCACAGAACACAACCTGAACAAACACACAGAAACTTGCCAGCTGACGACAACCTGACCGAACACATAGAAACTGAAACAATGACCACAACCTGTCCACACACACAGAAACTGACCCACTAAGCACAACCTGTCCGAACACACAGAAACTGACCCACTGACCACAACCTGACCAAACACACAGACACGTACCAGCTGACCACAACCTGACCGAACACACATGGAACTGACCCACTGACCAGAAGCTGACCGAAAACACAGAAGTTGACCCACTGATAAAACCTGACTCAACACCCAGAAGCTGAACCACTGACCACAAACTGACCGAACACCCGGACACTGATCCAGTGACCACAACCTTACTGAACACACAGAAACTGATCCAGTGACCAAAAGGAAAACGAGCACACAGAAACTGAACCACTGACCACAACTTGACCGAACGCGCAGAAACTGACCCACTGACAACAACCTTCCCGAACACACAGAAACTGACACATAGATCACAACCAGACCGAGGACACAGGAACTGATCCAGTGAACACAACGGGACCGAACACACAGAAACTAACCCACTGAACACAACCTCACCAAGGACACAGAAACTGAGCCACTGACAACAACCTGTGCGAAAACATAGGAACTGGCCCACTGACCACAACCAAACCGAGCACACAGTAAGTGACCCAATGACCATAACCTGACCGATCACAAAGTAATGGACACACTGACCAGAAACTTAATGAACACACAGAAACTGACATGTTGACCACAACCTGACCGAATACACAGAATCTGAGCCACTGACAACAACCTGACCGAATACTCATAAACTGACCCACAGAACACAACCTGACCGAACACACAGAAACTGGCCCACTGACCAAAAACTGAACAAACACACAGGAACTGACCCACTGACCACAACCTGACCGAACTCTCAGAAACTGATCCACTGAACACAACCTGACTGAACACACAGAAATTGATCAACTGACAACACCCTGACCAATCACACAGAAACTGACCCACTGACCACAACCTGACCGAACACACAGAAACTGACCCACTGACTACAAACTGACGGAACACACATATTCTGAACCAATGACCACAACTTGAACAAGCACACAGAAACTGACCCAATGACCACAACCTGTCCGAACACGCAGAGACTGTCAGACTGAACACACCCTGTCCGAACACAGAAACTGACCCTCAGACTACAACCAGACAGAACACACAGATACTGATCCACTGACCACAACCTGACTGATCACACAGTAACTGATCTACTGACCACAACCTCTCCGAACACACAGAAACTGAACCACTGACGACAAACTGAGCAAGAACACAGAAACTGAACCATTGACCACAATCTGACCGAACACACAGAAGCTGAACTACTGACCACAACCTGACCGAACACCCGGAAACTGATCCACTGACCACAACCTTACTGAACACACAGAAACTGATCCAGTGACCAAAAGGTGAACGAACACACAGAAACTGACCCACTGAACACAACCTGCCCGATCACACAGAGACTGACCCACTGACCACAACTTGACCGAACACGCAGAAACTGACCCACTGACAGCAACCTTCCCGAACACACAGAAACTGACACATAGATCATAACGAGACCGAGGACACAGGAACTGATTCAGTGAACACAACGTGACCGAACACACAGAAACAAACACACTGAACACAACCTTACCAAGGACACAGAAACTGAGCCATTGACAACAACCTGTGCGAAAACACAGGAACTGACCCACTAACCACAACCAGACCGAGCACACAGTAAGTGACCCAACGATCATAACCTGACCGAACACACAGACACTGACCCGCTGATCAGAAGCTGACTGAACTCTCAGAAACTGATCCACTGAACACAACCTGACTGAACACACAGAAATTGACCCACTGACAGCAACCTGACCGATCACACAGAAACTGACCCATTGACCACAACCTGACGGAACACACAGAAACTGTCCCACTGACCACAAACTGAACAAACACACATAAACTGACCCACTGACAACTAACTGACCAAACACACAGATTCTGAACCACTGACCACAACATGAACAAACACACAGAAACTGAAACAATGACCACAACCTGTCCGAACACGCAGAGACTGACAGACTGAACACAACCTGACTGAGCACACAGAAACTGACCCACTGACCACAACCTGTCCGAACACAGAAACTGACCCTCAGACTACAACCAGACAGAACACACAGATACTGATCCACTGACCACAACCTGACTGATCACACAGTAACTGATCTACTGACCACAACCTGTCCGAACACACAGTAACTGAACCACTGACGACAAATTGAGCGAGAACACAGAAACTGAACCATTGACCACAACCTGACCAAACACACAGAGGCTGAATTACTGACCACAACCTGACTGAGCACACAGTAACTGACCCACTGAACACAAACTGACCGAACACACAAAAACTGACCCACTGACCACAATTGACTGAACATACAGAAACTGACCCACTGACCACAAACTGTCCGAACACACAGAAACTGACCCACTGACCACAAAAAGATGGAGCACACAGTAACTGATGCACTGAACACATCGTGACCGAACACACAGAATCTGACACACTGACCACAACCTGACTGTACAAACAGAAACTGAACCACTGACCACAAACTGTCCGAGCACACAGAAACTGACCCACTGACCACAACCTGACCAAGCACACAGAAACGTACCAGCTGACCACAACCTGACCGAACACACAGAAACTGACCCACTGACCACAACCTATCCGAAAACACAGAAACTGACCCACTTACCACAAAATGACTTAGCACACAGTAACTGACCCACTGAACACAACCTGACCGAACACATATATATTGACCCGCTGACCAGAAGGTGAACGAAAATACAGAAATTGACCCACTGAACAAAACCTGACTGAACACGCAGAAGCTGAAACAATGACCACAACCTGACCGAAAACCAGAAACTGATCCACAGAGCACAACCTGACTCAACACAAAGAAACTGACCCACTGACAAAAAGCTGACCGAACACACATAAACTGACCCACTGAACACAATCTGACCAATCACAGAGAAACTGACCCACTGACCACAACCTGACCGAAAATACAGAAACTGACCCATTGACGGCAAACTTTCCGAACACACAGAAACTGACCCACAGACCACAACCTGACCGAGGACACAGTAACTGATCCACTGAACACAAATTGACAGAAAACATAGTAACTGGCCCACTGACCACAACTTGACCAAAGACACAGTAACTGACCCAATGAACACAACCTGACCGAACACGCAGAAACTGACCCGCTAACAAGGAGCTGACCGATAACACGCTGAAGCTGAACAATTGACCACAAACTGACCGAACACCCAGAATCTGATCCATTGACCACAACCTGACTGAGATCACAGAAACTGATCCACTGAACACAAATTGACAGAAAACATAGTAACTGGCCCACTGACCACAACTTGACCAAAGACACAGTAACTGACCCACTGACCAGAAGCTGACCGAACACAGAGAAACTGACCCACTGAACACAAGGTGACCGAACACACAGAAACTAACCCACTGAAAACAACATGAACAAAGACACAGAAACTAAGCCACTGACTAGAACCTGTCCGAAATCACAGGAACTGACCCACTGATCACAACCAGACCGAGCACAGAGAATTGACCCAATGAACACAACCTGACCGAACACACCAAAACTGACCCGCTGACCAGAAGCTGACTGGAAACACAGAAATTGGCCCACTGAACACAACCTGACCGATCACACAGAAACGGACACACTGATCTAAACTGAATGAACAGACAGAAACTCAAATGTTGAACACAACCTGAACAAACACACAGAAACAGACCCACTGACTACAAACTGACCGAACAGACAGAAACTGAACCACTGACCACTACCTGAACAAACACACAGTAACTGATCCACTGACCACAACCTCTCCGAACACGCAGAGACTGACGGACTGAACACAACCTGACTGAGCACACAGAAACTGACCCAAAGACCACAACCTGTACGAACACATAGAAACTGACCCTCAGACTACAACCACCTCTCCGCACACACAGTAACTGACCCACTGACCACAACCTGTCAGAACACACAGAAACTGACCCACTGACCACATCCTGACCAAACACACAGAAACTGATCCACTGACCACAACCTGACTGAACACAAAGAAACTGACCCACTGTCCAAAATCTGAAAGAACACACAGAAACTGACCCACTGACCACAACCTGAGCAAAGACACAGTAACTGCCCCACTGAACACAACCTGACCGAACACACAGAAACTGACCCGCTGAACAGAAGCTGACTGAAAACACAGAAATTGACCCACTGACAAAACATGACTGAACACGCAGAAGCTGAACCACAGAGCAGAACCTGAACGAACAGCCAGAAACTGATCCACTGACCAAAACCTGTCAGAACGCACAGAAACTGACCCACTGACCAAAAGCTGACCGAACACACAGAAACTGACCCACTGAACACAAAATGAACAAACACACAGAAACTGACCCACTGACTACAAAGTGACGGAACACAGAAAAACTGAACGACTGACAACAACCTGACTGAACACACAGAAACTGACCCACTGACCACAAACTGTGCGAACACACAGAAACTTACCCACTGAACACAACCAGACCGAGGACAGAGTAACTGATCCATTGAAAACAACATGTCCGAACACAAAGAAATCAGTGGTGTACATTTAAGGAGTTATTTTGCAACTTCCAAAAAACTGAGAAGAAAAGGGTGTAAAAGAAAAGACAGCCATCCGTGGCTAAGTAAAGAAATCAAGGGTAGTATTCGACTAAAAACAAGGGCAAATAAGGTAGCCAAATCTAGTGGGAGGATAGAGGATTGGGAAAACTTTAAAAGACAGCAAAAAATTCCAAAATGATTGATTAAGAAAGGGAAGATAGATTATGAAAGTAAATTAGCAAAAAATATAAAAACAGATAGTAAAAGATTTTATAATTATATTAAAAAAAAGGGTGGCTAAAGTAAATGTTGGTCCCTTAGAGGATGAGACCGGGAAATTAATGGTGGGAAATATGGAGATGGCAAAAACACTGAATGAGTATTTTGTATCAGTCTTTACAGTAGAAGACACTAAGAATATCCCAACACTGGAAAAACAGGGGGCAATAGTGGGGGAGGAGCTAAACACGATCAAACTCACTAAGGAAGTGGTACTCGGTAGAATAATGGGACTCAAGGCGGATAAATCACCTGGACCGGATGGCATACATCCTAGGGTCTTGAGGGAAGTGGCGGTATGGATTGTGGATGCATTGGTAATAATTTTCCAAAACTCCCTGGACTCAGCAAAGGTCCTGGCAGACTGGAAAACTGCTAATGTAACACCGTTATTTAAAAAGGGCAGTAAACAGAAGGCTGGAAACTATAGACCGGTTAGCCTAACATCTCTGGAAGGTAAAATTTTGGAGTCCATTACTAAGGAGACAGTAACAGGACATTTGGATAATCATAATTTAATAGGACAATGTCAGCATGGTTTTATGAAGGGGAAGTCATGTTTGACAAATTTGCTGGAGTTCTTTGAGGAAGTAACATATAGGGTGGATAAAGGGGAACCAGTGGACATAGTGTATTTAGACTTCCAAAAGGCATTTGACAAGGTGCCACAGAAAAGATTATTGCTTAAGATAAAAAATCACTGGATTGGGGGTAATATTCTGGCATGGATAGAGGATTGGCTATCTAACAGAAGGCAGAGAGTTGGGATAAATGTTCATTCTCAGACTGGCAATCAGTAACTAGTGGTGTTCCGCAGTGGTCAGTGCTGGGTCCCCAACTCTTTACAATCTATATTGACGATTTGGAGGAGGGGACCGAGAGTAACATATCAAAGTTTGCAGATGATACTAAATGGGGGGGAAAGTAGTGAGTGAGGAGGACATAAATAACCTGCAAGGTGACATAGACAGGCTAAGTAAGTGGGCAGAGATTTGGCTGATGGAATACAATAATAGAAAGTGTGAGGTTATGCACTTTGGCTGGAAAAATCGTAGAGCAAGTTATTATCTTAATGGCAAGAAACTGTAAAGTACTGAAGTACAAAGGGATCCGGGGGTCCTGGTGCACGAAACTCAAAAGGTTAGTATACAGGCGCAGCAAATGATTAATAAGGCCAATGGAATGTTGGCTTTCATTGCTAGGGTGATAGAATATAAAAATAGGGAGGTATTGCTTCAGTTGTACAAGGTATTGGTGAGACAGCACCTGGAATGCTGCATACAGTTTTGGTGTCCATACTTAAGTAAAGACATACTTGCTCTCGAGTCAGTACAAAGAAGGTTCACTCGGTTAATCCCGGGGATGAAGGGATGGACATATGAAGAGAGGTTGAGTAGATTGGGACTCTACTCATTGGAGCTCAGAAGAATGAGAGGCGATCTTATTGTAACATATAAGGTTGTGAAGGTGTTCGATCGGGTGGATGCGGGGAGGATGTTCCCGATGATGGGTGAAACAAAACTAGGGGGCATAGACTTATAACAAGGGGCTGCTCTTTCAAAACTACTGTGATGAGGAGGAACTACTTCACTCAGAGTGTGGTAGGTCCATGGAATATGCTGCCCCAAAAAGCTGTAGAAGCTACATCATTACATAAATTTAAAAAAGAAATAGACAGTTTCCTAGAAGTAAAGGGAATTACGGGTTACGGGGAGCGGGCAGGAATTTGGACAAGTCTAGGTTCGGATCAGACATGGCCCTGTTGGTAGCAGAGCGGGTCATGGGCCGTGTAGCCAGATCCTGCTCATATTTCGTGTATCTAATTCTGTAAGATTCAGGAGATGGTTCTGTGATAGTAGATTGGCTGTTAGGATCAGATCAGCCATGACCTTATTGAATGGAGGAGCAGGCTCGAGGGGCCGATTGGCCTATGCCTGCTCGTATTTCTTATGTTCTTATGTTCTTATTAAGAGAGTTGGAACAGTTTGGGCCTATACTTATTGGAGGTTAGAAGATTCAGAGAGGATATTATTGAAATTTATAAGATTTTTAAGGGTCTTGACAAGGTAGATACAGAGAGAAATCTGAAACTAGGGGGCATACTTTCAGAATAAGGGGGCACACGTTTAAATCGGAAATGGGGAGGAATTTGGTCCCTCATAGGGACGTGATTCTTTGGAGTTATCTTCCCCAGAGATCTGTGGAGGCTGGGTCATTGAATATATTTAAGTTGGAGTTAGACAGATGGTTGAAAGGTAAGGGAGTCAATGGGCAGGAAAGTGGATTCGAGGCCAAGATCAGATTAGCAGTTATCTTATTATATGACAGAGCAGGCTCGAGGGGCCAAATCACCTACTCCTGCTCCTGCGGCTTATGTTCTTATGATGATATGTAACTCACTCCGTGCCCAACATTGCGAGCACTCGTCTGGAGTCTCAGCTGATTGTGTTTATAAAAACTTCAGTGTAATTCACTCCAAGTCCGGCACTGTGAGCTCTCCCTTGGTGTGTCAGCTCCCTGTGTTTATAAACACTTCAGTATGATTCACTCCGTGTCCAACACTGTGAGCTCTCCCCTGGTGTGTCGGCTCACTGTGTTTCTAAACACTTCAGTGTAATTCACTCCGTGCCCAACATTGTGAACTCTCTCTTGGTGTGTCAGCGCACTGTGTTTCTAAACACTTAGTGTAATTCACTCCGTGCCCAACATTGTGAGCTCTCCCCTGGTGTGTCAGCTCACTGTGTTTATAAACATTTCAGTGTATTTCACCCCCTCTCCAACCAATTGAGCTTTACCCAGGTGTGTCAGCTCACTGCGTTTATAAAGTCTTCAGTGTAATTCACTCCGTGTCCAGCACTGCGATCTCTCCCCTGGTATGTCAGCTCTCTTTTTTTATAAAAACTTAAGTGTAATTCACTCAAAGTCCGACACATTGAGCTTTCCATTGGTGTGTCAGATCACTGTGTTTATAAACACTTCAGTGTAACTCACTCCGTGTCCCACACTGTGAGCTCTCCTTTAGTGTGTCAGCTCCCTGTGTTTATAAACACATCAGTATGATTCACTCCGTGTCCAACACTGTGAGCTCTCCACTGGTGTGTCAGCGCACTGTGTTTCTAAACACTTCAGTTTAATTCACACCGTGCCCAACATTGTGAACTCTCTCTTGGTGTGTCAGCTGACTGTGTTTCTAAACACTTCAGTGTAATTCACTCCGTGCCCAACATTGTGAACTCTCTCTTGGTGTGTCAGCACACTGTGTTTCGAAACACTTAGTGTAATTCACTCCGTGCCCAACATTGTGAGCTCTCCCCTGGTGTGTCAGCTCACTGTGTTTATAAACATTTCAGTGTATTTCACCCCCTCTCCAACCAATTGAACTTTACCCAGGTGTGTCAGCTCACTGTGTTAAAAACACTTCAGTGTAATTCACTCCGTGTCCAGCACTGGGATCTCTCCCCTGGTATGTCAGCTCTCTGTTTTTATAAACACTTCAGTGTAATTCACTCAAAGTCCGACACATTGAGCTTTCCATTGGTGTGTCAGATCACTGTGTTTATAAACACTTCAGTGTAATTCACTCCGTGTCCCACACTGTGAGCTCTACCCTGGTGTGTCAGATCACTGTGTTCATAAACACTTCAGTGTAACTCACTCCATGTCCCACACTGTGAGTTCTCCTCTGGTGTGTCAGATCACTGTGTTCATAAGCACTTCAGTGTAACTCACTCCATGTCCCACACTGTGAGTTCTCCTCTGGTGTGTCAGCTCACTGTGTTTGTAAACAATTCAGTGTAATTCACTCCGTGTCCCACACTGTGAGCTCTCCTCTGGTGTGTCAGCTCACAGTGTTTATAAACACTTCAGTATAATTCACCCTGTGTCCTACACCGTGAGCTCTCCCCTGGTTTGTCAGCCACCTGTGTTTATAAATTCTTCAGTGTAATTCCCTTCGTGTCCGACACTGTTAGCTATCCTCTGGTGCGTAAGCTCTCTATGTTTATAAACACTTCAGTGTAAATCACTCCGTGTCCGACACTGTGAGCTCTCCCCTGATGTGTCAGCTCACTGTGTTTATGAACACATCAGTGTAATTCACTTCGCGTCCGACACTGTTAGCTATCCCCTGGTGTGTCAGCGCCATGTTTTAATAAACACCTCAGTGTAATTCACTCCGTGTCCAACAATGTAAGCTCTCCCATGGTGTGTCAGCTCACTGTGTTTATAAACACTTCAGTGTAATTCACTCCATGTCCAACACTGTAAGCTCTCCCATGGTGTGTCAGCTCACTGTGTTTATCAACATCTCAGTGAAGGCAACAGTGCATGGTAGCGATAGGGGTAATGATAGCCAAAATTTGACAGAGAGGTACAGAGCGTATACACATAAGAGAGCATTAGAAAGAGGGGTCCGAGTAGGGAAAAATAGTTAATAGACATCATTAACAACTCTATATCTGAAAGCAAGCAGCATTCGTAACAAGATAGATGAGTTGGCAGCACCAATAGAAGTAACTGAGTTTGATCGGACAGCCTTTAGACAGACGTGGTTGCAATGTGACTAAGGCTGGGAACTGAATATTCAGGGGGTTTGCCATTTCGTAACGAAAGGCAGAAAGGAAAACGAGCTCTCTTAATAAGGGTTAACTTCAGTGCGGTATTGAGAAATTAAATTGGCCTGCAAGATCAAGATGTAGAATCAATTAGGGTAGAGATAAGAAATAATAATCGTAAGAAGTCACCGGTGGGAATGGTCTCCAGCCCCGCAAAACAGTAACCACACGGTAGGGCAGAGTATACATCAAGAAATAATAGAAGTTTGTAACAAAGGTAGGGTAATCATCATGGGAGATTTTAATCTTCATATTGATTGGACAAAGCAAAATGGCGAAGGTAGACTTGAGGAAGTGTTCTTAAAGACTAAATGGGATGGTTTCTTGGAACAATATGTTATGGAACCAAGCAGGGAGAAGAGTCTTTTACATCTGGTAATTTGTAACGAGGCTGGATTAATTAATGATCTCGAAGTGAAGGATACTCTTGGGAAGAGTGATCAAAGCATGGTAGCATTTCAAATTCAGTTTGAGGGTGCAAAAGTTAGCTGTCAATCTAGTGTCTGAACATAAACACAGGTAATTACAAAGGTATGAAGGCAAATCTGGTTAAAGTGGACTGGAAAAAACATGTTAGAGTGTAAAACTGTAGAAAAGCAATGGTAATCACTTAAGGAGACATTTCATATTTCTCAGTAAAGATATTTACCTGTGTGAAAGAAATACTGTAAGGGAAGGATGAACAATTCGTGGCAAACTAAGGATGTAAAGCATGGTATCAATTTGGGAAAAAAAAGTATATCAAAAGTTGCAAAAAATAGTGAAAGGCCAGGAGATTGAAATTTTTAAAAAAACCAGCAAAGGACAACTAAAAAAATGGTAAAGGGAGAGAAGATAGCTTATGAGATTAAGTTAGCAAGAAATATAAAAACAGAGAGTAAGAGTTTCTACACGTATATAATAATGATAAGCGACTAGCTACAGTAAACGTTGGTCCCCTAGAGGATGAGTCTGGGGAACTAATAATAGGAAACAGGGATATGGCGGATATTTTGACCAAATATTTTGTATTGGTCTTCATGGTAGAAGGCATTTGAAGCATGCCAATAATGGATAATCAAAGGGCTACTGGAGTGCGGGGTGGAAACTTGAAACAATGACTGTCACTTGACAGAATGTACTGGGCAATCTAATGGGACAAAAGGTCAACAATTTCCCTGGACACGATGGCCTGCATCCCAGTGCCTTAAAAGATGTGGCTGCAGAGATAGTGGATGCATTGGGTGTAAATTACGATAGATCCCTGGATTCTGGAGAGGTCCCAGCCGACTGGAAATCCACAAATATAACGCCCCTATTTAAGGCTGGAAGTAGACAGAATGCAGGGAATTTTCGACCAGTTTGCCTAGCTTCTGTCTTTGGGAAAATGCTAGAGTGCATCATTAAGGACATGGTAGCAGGAGAGTTAGAAAATTTAGAATATAGCCAAGCAGAGTTAGCTTAGTTTTATGAAAGGGAAATCATTTTTGCCAATTTTCTGGAGTTCTTTGACGATGTAACGAGCAGGATGGATAAAGGGGAACCAGTAGAGATCGTGTATATGGATTTCCAGAAGGTATTCGATAAGGTGTCACATATAATGTTTCTACACAGGACTAGACAGACTAGATGCAGGAAGGATGATCCCGATGGCCGGGAAGTCCAGAACCAGGGGCCACAGTCTAAGGATAAGGGGTAAGCCATTTAGGACAGAGATGAGGAGGAATTTCTTCACTCAGAGAGTGGTGAACATGTGGAATACTCTATCACAGAAGGCAGTGGAGGGCAATTCATTAAATACATTCAAGAAGGAGTTAGGTATATTTCTTAAGGCTAAAGGGATCAAGGGATATTGGGAGAAGTCAGGGACAGGCTACTGAAGCTGTATGATCAGCCATGATCTCCTTCAATGGCAGAGGAGGCTCGAGTGGCCAAAGGCCTACTCCTGCTCCTATCTTCTATGTTTCTATGTTTACACATGTTAAGAGCTGATGGGGTTGGGAGTGATATATTAGTATGATGGATAGAGGATTGGCTAACAAACATATAACAAAGAGTAGATGTAAATTGGACAATTTCAGATTGGCAATCTTTAACTAGTGCAGTGCCGCAGGGATTGGTGCTGGGGCCTCAACTACTTACAATCTATATTAGTGACTTGGTTGAAGGGACTGAATGTAATGTGGCAAAGTTTGCCGAAGTTAGAAACATAGGTGGGAAAGGAATTTGCGTGGAGGACACAAAGCATCTCCAAATGTATATAGATAGGCTAAGTAAGAGGGCAAACATCTGTCAGGTGGGGTACTGCGAGGTTATCCGCATTGGTAGTAAAAATTAAAAAGCAAATTATTATTTAAATGGGGAGAGATTACAGAATGCTGAGGTACAGATGGATCTGGGGGTCTTTGTACATGAATCACAAACAGTTATCATGCAGTTATAGCAAATAGTTAGGAAGGTGACATATGAAAACTACTAGGCACTTGGTCTAAGCATTAAACAAAGCTTCAATCAACTGTTTTACAACATGGAGGTCTAGTTCTGTCCTTCACTAGATCCTGATAAGAATTGTGTGGAGATGCCGGAGTTGGACTAGGGTGGACAAATGTAAGAAGTCACACAACACCAGGTTACAGTCCAACAGCTTTATTTAAAATCACAACCTTTCAGAGCGCTGCTCCTTCTTCAGGTGAAGTGGAGAAATGCATAAAGACACAGCTTATATAGTCAGAGAATCATGTCAGATTTTTACAAATATTGCAGATGCTGGGGTCAGTATGAAAAACAAAAAAACAGAGAAAAAACATTTTTTTTGGCTGGATATCACAGCAGGTCCGGCCGCATACAGACCCCAACATCTGCAATATTTGACCCCTTGTGACCCCACCTCATTGTTCTTTGATGTAATGTTTCCCTGACTGACCTGTTTGGACACCATTCACACCGTTGACTGCTGTGATTATCTCTCTGCCGAGGTGTGATAAATGGCAGTTGGAAAGGTTACCTGTAAACATCTGACATGATTCTCTGACTATATAAGCTGTGTCTTTATGCATTTCTCCACTTCACCTGAAGAAGGAGCAGCGCTCCGAAAGCTTGTGACTTCAAATAAAGCTGTTGGACTATAACCTGGTGTTGTGTGACTTCTTACACTGATAAGAATGTCCTGCGCAAGCTGGGCCCGTGCCCGAGTATTTATACCCTCCCTGGACAGCGCCACCCACATGCCGCTCAACATTATTTCATAAAACTTTATTTCATGAATGACTGATTCATTTCAGAAGGCAAATGGAATGTTGGCCTTTATTGCAAGGGGGCTGGAGTATAAAAGGAGGGAAGTCCTTCTACAAATGTGCAGGGCGTTGATGAGACCACACCTAGAGTACTGCGTACAGTTTTGGTCTACTTATTTAAGGAAGAATATACTTGCATTGGAGACAGTTCAAAGGAGGTTCACGAGGTTGATTCCGGAGATGAAGGGATTGTCTTATGAAGATAGTTGGAACAGGTTGGGCCTATACTCATTGGAGTTTAGAAGCATGAGAGAGGATCTGATTGATAATTATAAGATTCTGAATGGTCTTGACACGGTAGATGCAGAGACGATGTTTCCCCTAGTAGGCGAATCTGAAATTAGGGGGCATAATTTCAGAATATGGGGGCACACGTTTAAATCGGAAATGGGGAGGAATTTGTTCCATCAGAGGGACATGAATATTTGGAGTTCTCTTCCCCAGAGATCTGTGGAGGCTGGGACATTGAATATATTTAAGTTGGAGTTAGACAGATGTTTGAAAGGTAAGGGAGTCAATGGTTATGGAGAACGGGCAGGGAAGTGGAGTCCAGGCCAAGATCAGATTAGCAATTATCTTATTATATGGCGGAGCAGGTTCGAGGGGCCAAATCACCTACTCCTGCGCCTTATGTTCTTATGATGTTATGTAATTCACTCCGTGCCCAAAATTGCGAGCTCTCCCCTGGTGTGTCAGCTGACTGTGTTTATAAACAATTCTGCATAATTCACTTCGTGTCCATCACTGTGAGCTCTCCCCTGCTGTGTCAGCTGACTGTGTTTATAAACACGTCAATATAATTCACTCCTTGCCCAATATTGTGAGCTCTCCCCTGGTGTTTCAGCTCACTGTGTTTATAAACACTTCAGTGTAATTCTCTCCATGTCCGACACTGTGAGCTTTCCCCTGGTGTGTCAGCTCTCTGTGTTTATAAATACACTTCAGGAAGGTTGGGAAGGCACTAGAGACGGTGCAGAGTAGAATTACCAGAATTGTTCCGGGTTTGGGGGATCTTAGCTGCAACGACAGATTGGAGAATCTAGATTTGTTTTTATTTGAGCAAAGGAGGCTGAGGGGTGATTTGAAAGAAGTGTACAAGTTTTTGTCGGGCTGGATAGGCAAGGCGGGGAAAGGTTGTTGCCACCAGTTGATAGAACGAGGGCTACGGGACGCAGATTTAATTTGTTGGGCAATAGATACAGTGGTTATGTGAGGAACAGCTATTTTACACAGCGAGTGGTGAGTACCTGGAACTCGCTGCCGATGGAAGTGGTGGAAGCGGAGACACTCAATGTTTTCAAGGGGAGACTGAATAGGCACTTGAGGGAAATAAACTTGCAGGGCTACGGGGATAGAGCGGGGGAATGGGACCGACAGGATTTCCTGCAGAGAGTCTGCATGGACACTATCGGCCGAATGTCCTCCTTCTTTACCGTTATGATTCGATGACACTATGACTATAACTATTGATTGCATTCCTAAATCAGCCTTTTTTACCAATTTGGTTTATGCTTCCCTTGTCCAACTCTTCCAATTTCGATTACATATTTATTTTTAATTTCCTTTTCCATACCATCAATTATCTCCCAATCGGCCTAGTCACGTCTTATCGAAGTTGGTAATTCCAGATTCCTCCATTATTTCCTCAATAACCAGGGCTTCCACATTGGGGATCACCCTTGTGGCTGTTCCCTGCACTGCCTCAAGTTTTTGAATATATCCCTTGTGTCTCGGTGAATAAAGGTGGACAGATTTCTTAAGCTTCTGACTGAGCCGAGCTCCACACAATAAAATAATTAATTTCACTGACTTGTACACTATTGCGTTGGATATGTAGTTGAATATGTTATTGATTTTTTGATTGCTGTTTTGCAATTGTAATCCTTGTTGAGTATGCAATCTATTTAGAATCCAAAGGGTATTTCTGCTTTAGCCTCAGCTCAACAAACACTATTCAAATAGTATATGGACGTCCCATTCACCTTACGATGTGTAGTATGTAACGAGATTCAGCATAAAATCACACCGACCGTTATTATCCCTCCCGAAGCTTTTGCCCAAAACGTTGTGTTGTTTCTGAGCTGTGATCTCCGCCAACTGAAACTCCCGAAAATATCTGCAAGACTGACAAATTTACATTGAGTTTCATAGGTTTTATTTTTGAAGTAAATTTGCAATGAAAGCTATCTCAGCACCGATCAATAGCAACCCCACTCAGTAATTTGCCAACCTGGTATAACGCCTGTAACAGTTACCAGAGGAATTCTACTATTACACCTGTTTGTTATCCATTTGAGGAAAGATATTATTCCAATGTTTGACGTGTCACTTTGCTATTTTTATTCCCATAACAGTATTAACCTGGGAGTAAAGTGGCTGACGCAACCTGTTTGTTCAAATGACTGTAACTAACATCAGTTGCCCGGGGACAGAACTGTTCACTGGAGATTTCCCTGCTGCATAAATAAAGGCTGCCTTCAATGTATCACTTCACACTTTCCACCGGGGCTGCTGTGTCCATCACTACAGGGATCATCGCTTCTCACACTAAATGGAACTCCCGATACTTCAGCAGATAAGCGCCATTTACTATCCTATTCTCGCAGCTTTTGGTGTTCCTGGTGAGTGGCGAAGAAAGACATGAATCTGATAAAAAATCTCTTAACTACAAAGCTTCTCGTGCTGCGTGTCTGGCAAAATGTGCTTTTCTTATTCTCTGGGTAGCACAGTTATGTGAGGTTTGCTGTCAGATTAACCCGAATGTTCCCTGCTTAATTAACGTGGTGTCTTCCTTCACACTGCAGTCTCCAGTGATGATACCATGCTTCTTCTAAAAAGAATGGCATGCAATCTGGGTTCCGGATAAAAGGACACTAAAACATTGAGAAATAGGGTCGTCTGACTTAAATCTGCAACACTTTAATAACTAAATAGAACTGAATCATGCTGCTATGCTCGCTTTCTCCAAAAGTCACTTTCAACAAATAAAGAATGTATTTATTGATGCTCAGTGGTGTTTATGTATTGGAAAGAAGGGATGCACTACCCAATAACATTATTTCTATTTCAGTGATATTTCTTTTGACTGTTATACAGCGAAAACTTCAGGAATGTTTTCCAGCACAACAAGTTGTAAATGTTAAAGGAATTTCAGTGACTGTGTTTATTTATCTATTGAAGCAATATTCATTCATATATTTACCTTGAGCAATTCTGCGGATCTCACTATTCAGTTCAGTCCAGTGTTGCTCTATATTTCCTGATATGGTGTTTTACTTTCACACTTTCTTTAATGTATAACTGAATTGCCTTGGGAAGTAGACGGTCCGATTTTACATCTTGTCAACTACCTGTCCCTCAGTGATAAACATAAATTGCCACTTTAGAAAGTGGGATTGCTGATTACAAAAGTATTATTAAATTATACGTTAAATTGTAAAATTCTTTACAATATGTATATTTTTAGCTGGTCCTTGGTACCAGCTGCCAATATTTAATTCAGAAAGTTGCCTGTTGAAGTTTCACTCTGCTATATAAACTTGCAAGAAACTGACATTTCCTTTAGTTGGTGCTGCATTGTCAAGGGTGAGGAACCACGTTTCCCCTTTTAAACCAGGAGCCTTTGCAGGAGGGACTGCTCTCCAAGTTTTCCCCTTTTTGTGGCCAGCGTGCCTACTTTAAACCAGCGCCACCGAAAAATGTGTTCATTGGATCTTGCTCGGTTGCTGCTTCAGCTACAACAAACGGGGCAGCGCTTCAGATCTTCATGGGCGCTTTGGGATTATAGCAGAAGCCATGTCAAAGTGCTAATCTCTGTTTATATTGTGAATCGCACATTCCTGCTGAACAGATGTGGAAGTAGAAATACAAATACATTCTTTAACAGCAATAGGGTTAATCAAAGTAGGCCCATTACAAGAGTGAACCCCAGGAAACTGAAACGTATGTCTGCTGAACCTGATATAATTACCACACTACAAATCAACAGGAGTTCAAAAATAGGTTGAATTTTGAAAGAACAGTGAGTAGTTCAGAGCATAATTCATTGGAGATTGCAGTATTTAATTTGGTTGATAATTCAGTGGATAATCGAGTGCTTACTTCTTTGTATAATATAATGTGTCATTCGCTAGATAGTTGTGTGGTTAATACATTGGATATTTCAGAGTTGAATACTATAGATAACTAAAGGATAATTATTTGTATGTTTCATTGTTTAATTCGATGGATAATTGTGTGGATAATTTTTTGGATATTTCATAGTTCAATTCGGTGGATAATTGAGAGGATAATACTTTTGATATTTCAGTGTTTAAGTCGATGGATAATTGAGAGGATAATACTTTGGATATTTCAGTATTTAATTCGATGGATAATTGAGCTGGTAATTCTTTAGATATTTCAGTGTTTATTCGGAGGATAATTGTGTGGATAATTATTTGGATATTTCAGTGTTTAATTCGATAGAAACTTGAGAGGATAATTATTGGATATTTCAGTGTTTAATTCTATAGAATATTGAGTGGTTAATCTTTTGGATATTGCAGTGCTTAATTCGATAAATAATTGAGTGGATAAATATTTGGATTGTTTAAATCGGTGGATAAATGAGTGGATTTTTCTTTCCATATATCTATATTACATTCACTAGATAATTGAGTGCATAATTCAGTTGGGAATTCTGTTGATAATTCAGTGCTTAATTCGGTGGATAATTTAATAAATAATTATTTTGATGATTCGGTTGATAGTCGTTTGGAAAATTCTTTGTATATTTCAATACTTAATTCGGTTGATATTTGAATCGATGTTTTCGATGACAATTATTTGACTCCTTCAGTGTTTCATGCGCTGGATAATTCAGTAGGTAATTATTTTATAATTTATGGGATAAATATATATGAAATCCATTAGAATGAATTTCTCGAAATTGCAGAACCAATGAAAGTTCTGTGGACATATCTGCTTGTCGTTCACATAATATTACTTCTCACTTTTCTAATTTAATCCCACTTTAAATCAAACTCAATTTTTTTTTGGTCTAACAACAGAAACCGCTGGAAAAGAATTTTCCAAACCACTATCAACCGAATCATCAAAATAATTATTTATTAAATTATCCACCGAATTAAGCACTGAATTATCAACAGAATTCCCAACTGAATTATGCACTCAATTATCTAGTGAATGTAATATAGATATATGGAAAGAAAAGGCCAGGCAACATCCGTGGAGAGAGAAATAGATTCAACATTTCAGGTCGATACCCTTCAGCAGAACTGAGAAAGAAAGGCAGGAAATGAGATAGATTAAAAGGCCATTTGGCGGATGGGAAATGGGGGAGGGGATGAAAGAACAAAAGCGAAGTGAAGAGACATTAGGAGGTATTCAAGACGAGACGAGGTGGTAATAGGACAAGTGAAGAGACTAAAGACGGCTCTAGATGAAGTGTGAAATGCGCTGGCAGAATAAGAGACAGCTAGCATGTGGGAGAGAAAAAGGGGGAAGGCACAATCAAAGGCGTGGATTAAAAATATATAGAAAATTAATAGAGGCCGAGATTGTGATGTGAATTTGTTGAACTCGATATTGAGTCCGGGAGGCTGTAAACTGCCTATTCGGATGACGAGCTTTCTGTTGTTATTTCGGATTTCCAGCATCAGCAATATTTTGCTATCGTTTTAATTCAGCCTGGTGTCGTAGTCTGGGGGGAGGTAGGGAATTCTGCTTCAAATTATCGCGTGTTTTATCCGCAGTTATTAAAACGTTGCTAAGATAAGTCTCTGTGGTCAACATCAGCAACATATTTGATATCAGACAGACAGCAGTGCGGAGCCTAGGCCCAGCACCATATTCAGATCCTCCCCACAGGTGAATGTAAAAGGTTTCTCGGCTTCTATGTATGAAAACACGCCTATCCTCGTATCCGTGCCCAATATCTGCTCCTGGCTTCCCTCCAGTGGTCGCTATTCATGTCCTCTTGCTGCATCCTTACTCTTATTGGGTCCACCTCTAACTATATCACAATGATTCAGCACTATCAACAACTCATTACTTCTTTCTCACTTATCTACCGTACAGCAAGCCCGATTTTAGACTGTAGGAAACACGTGTTCCAATTGTACCTTCTTCCTACCACGTCCCCATTGCAGCTTTACACCTTCCGGTCCCCAATTCTCCTTCCCCAGGTGCAGTACTCATTGCACCATCACCATGCCGAGTCCCTAATGCAATTTCACCTACCCATACCCCATGTACCTTCCTCCTGCCCTGTTTCCATTGTACCTACACCCCGCAGGTTCCCCTTACATAGAATGGGATAACTTACAATTTTACAGCATAGAAACAGGCCATTCTGCCCAACAGATTAATGTTCCACACGAGCCATTTCCCGCATTTCCTCATCTCACTCCACTAACATATCATTCTATTAATTTTTGACTCCTATAGTTATCCAACTGCCACTTACATGCATCTTTGCAAAGTTCTGCAAATACTGCATGGCATAGAGTCATAGAGCCATAACGGCAACAGAGGAGGCCAGTCGGCTCATCGAGTGCGTGCCAGTTCTCTGTAGAGCAAGTCCGTCATTCCCATTTCAATCGGGGGTAGTCTTATGAAGAACATTTGAGCAGGTTGGGCCGATACTCATTGGAGTTTAGAATATTGAGAAATGATCTTATTGAAACTTATAATGACCCAGAAATTCGGGTCGCCACGGTTGAGTACGCCCGGGGTACTCGCCCGTGGGCCCAATCGAAGTGCCGTTTTCGTGTGTGCACTGCACATGCGCGGGAAAGCAGAACTTCCATTCCCCTGAAAGATGGGGTTAAGAGGTGGAACGCGTGCGTGGGAGAGGCAGCGCGTGCACATTTAACTTACTATTTTTTCCAGGTTTCTCCGGGAAGGTAAGTCTCCAGAAATTAGACATGTAAAGTGCAGTCCTCAGGCCTGCTTTTAAAAAGGTAAGTGGTGCATTAATCAATGTTATGACATTTTTTCCACAGGTTTATTATTTTTAAATACTTCAAAGAAAAGTAAGCTTATTTTTAGCCCCGTTAGAAAATGTAATTAATTTTTTCAAAAATTTAAATTATTGTTTAAAATAGTTATTTCATGTAATTTATAGTTATTTTAAAAATGCAATGTTTTTTTTTAATTTATTTGAAATTTTAGTTACGTTTTGGGGCTTATAGTATTTATAGGATTGACAGCTCTTCCTGTCAAACTTATGAATGAAGCATACCCTGCTACCATTGGCTCTCCATGGCCCACGTGATCCCAGGGGGGTGACTCGAACTAACTGCGCCCCTGGGATACACAAGCACATGCGCGCCGGCAGTTGGAGGAGGCACAGGATCGGAATACCACGCAGGCCCACATCACAACGGCCGGCATGCTAGGTAAGTGCACGTCAGAGGCTTGCACCCGCGGGAAGCCACCAAACCGAATTTCTGGGCCAATATTCTAAGTGGGCTTGACAGGGTAGATGCACAGATAATGTTTCCTCGCGTGGGGGAATCTAGAACAAGGGTGGCATAGTTTCTAATTGGAGATGAGGAGGCATTTCTTCTCATCTGGTCGTGAACCTTTGGAATTCTCTACATCAGACAGCTGTGGATGTTGGGTCATTGAATATATTCAAGGTGGAGATAGACAGAATTTTGAATTATAGGGGAATCAAGGGTTATGGGGAGCGGGCAGGGAATTGGATTCGAGGCCAAATCAGATCAGTCATAGCCTTAATGAATTTTAACGAGTTCCACTTTCTAATATTTTTTGCACTTTCTCCAGTGCTTCTATCCTCTTATTGGGCTAAGCAGATCATAACTGTTCACAGCACTCTAAGTGTGGTCTCTCCAAGGTTCAATATAAGATTAACACATCTCCTCTGTTATTGTTTTCCATTCCTCTAGAAATGAACTCCGTTGCTTTGACTGTACGCTTAATGGCTTCTTTCATCCCTTTGTGAATTTGTAGCCCTAAATTCCTTATCTTCTCCCACCATTTGGACTCTTATTTTCCAAGTCTCATGTGCCCTACTTATTCCACCTACCAAAATACACAACCTCACATTATATTTACTGAAAATCAGTTATCATTTTCTCTCCATGATTCCATTTTGTTAATAACTTCCTGAATTTTGTCGCAAACATCCGCAGTGTTAACTATACCCCATAATTTGGTGTCATCCACAAATGTTGATATTATATTTCTGATTCCCAAGTCCAACCCACTACTGTAAATTGTAACCAATAGTGACCCCTGTGGAACACCACTTCCCACATTTCCCCAGTCTGAGCAACTACCTTTAACATCTACTCTCTGTTTTCTATTGAGCAGCCAGTTTTTCTATCCATTCGGCCACTTTTCCACTGAGTCTACAGGCTCGTACCTTAGTCACGAGTCTACTATGGCGGTGGAAGCTCTTATAAATGTCTATTTATATTATATTCACTACCTTACCATTATCTACTCTGCTAGTTTTTCAAATAACGCAGTACGGTTGGTCAAGAAGGAGCTTCCCGTTTGAAATCCGTGCTGACTAGACTTTATTATGTTTCGGTTTCAAGAGAAATTTCTTTTTTATGTTTGAGCGAAGATTACTATACCTTTCCTCTCACCCTTGTTAAGCGCTCTGGATGAAAGTTCTAAGAATGTTTACATATATTTATATACAGTGCCTCTGCTGTCTCTTCCTTAGCTTTGACTGTGAGTGGAAATAGTCCTTCCAGACACGGGATTTATCCTCTATACATATGTTTAGTTTATCATAAGAACATAAGAAAAAGGAGCAGGACTCGGCCATTAGGCCCCTCGAGCCTGCTCCAACATTCAATGAGTTCATGGCTGATCTTCTTCCTCAATTCCATGCATCGGCCTTATCGCCATATCCCTTGATGGCCTTACTAGTCTGAAATCTATCGACTCCTGTTTTGAATACGCCCAGTGACTGAGCCTCCACTTCCCTCTAGGGCAGACAATTCGAAAGATTCTCCAACCTCTGTGTGAAGAAATGTCCTCTCGTCTCAGTCCTGAATGGCCTTCCCTTTACCCTGAGGCTGTGCCCCAGGTCCTAGACTCCCCAGCCAAGGGATACATTCTCCCAGCATCCACCCTATCAAGCCCTGAAATCATTTTGTATGCTTCAATGAGATGCCCTCTCATTTTTCTAAATTCAAGCAAATACAGGCCTAGTTTACTCAATATCTTCTCATGCGACCATCCTGCCATCCCAGGAATCAATCTCGTTACCCTTCCTTGCACTCCCTCTATGGCAATTATATCCTTCCTTAGGTAAGCAGAACAAAATTGTACACAATACTCCAGGTGCGGTCTCACTAATGCCCTATATAATTGGAGTAAGACGTCTTTACTCCTGTACTCAAATCGTTTTATAATGAAGGCCAGCATACCATTTGCCTTCCTAATAGCTTGCTGCAACTGCACATTCATTTTAGTGACACATGTACAAGGATACCCAAGTCCCTTTGAGCATCTACATTCCCCAATCTTTCACCACTTAGGAAATATTCTGCCTGTTTGATTTTTCTACCTTCAAAATTATCCACATTATAATCCATCTGCCCTGTTCTCGCCCTCTCATTGAACCTGTCGAGAGCCCCTTGAAGCCTCTTCACATCCTCTTCGCAACAGACACTGCCACCTAGCTTTGTGACATCAGTAAAATCTGGAAATGTGACATTTAGTCCCCTCATCTAAAACATTGACAGAGAACGTGAATAGCTGGGACCTAAGCAATGTCCTTGCGGTACCACTCTAGGCACAGCCTGCCATCCTGAAAAATACACGTTTTTCCCTACTCTTTGTTTTCTGTCTGTTAACCAATTCTTAATCAAGGCTAGTATATTTCCCCCAATTCCATGTGTCCAAATTTTGGTCACCAACCTCTTGTGTGTGACCTTATCGAAGCCTTCTGAAAATCCAAATACAACACATCAACCAGTTCTCCTTTGCCTGCTGCATTAATTCCATCCTAAAAGAACTCCAATAAGTTTGTTAAACAGTATTTCCCTTTCATAAATCCATGTTGAATCTGCCCAATCTTACTATTCGTTTCTAAGTGCCCAGTTATTGCATCCTTTACAATATATTCCAGCATTTTCCCAACGACTGATTTGAGGCTAACAGGTCTGTAGTTCCCCGTATTCACTCTCCGCACTTTCTTAAGTAGTGGGGATACATTTGCTATCCTCAAATCTGCAGGAACCGTTCCTGAATCTATAAAATTTTGGAAGATGAAAAGCAATGCGTCCACTATCCCAATGGCCACCTCTTGCAAAACCCTGGGATGCAGGTCATCCATTCCTTGAGGTTTATCGAATTTTAGTCCCATTAATTTTGCTACTATTTTTTTTTTTTACTAAAAATAATTTCTTAAAGATCCTTATTCTCGCCACAGCTTTCGTTTTCTCGTATTTATGGGAGATTTGTTGTGTTTTACTTCGTGAAGACAGAAACAAAGTATTTATTTAATTTCCCTCCCAATTCCTCATTCCCCATTATAAATTCTCCCGTCTCTGACTGTAAAAGACCTACATTTACTTTCGCCAGACTTTGCCTTTTTACATACCTAGAGAAGCATTTACAATCCGGTTTTACATTTTTCGCTAGTTTTTGCTCATATTACAGTTTCATTTCCTTTATCAAATTTTGGTCACCCATTGCAGATTTCTAAAAAATCCCAATTCTCAGGCTGACAGCTTTTTCTGGCAACTTTTTAAGCTTCCAC
Source organism: Somniosus microcephalus (assembly GCF_052327205.1). Taxonomy (NCBI): domain Eukaryota; kingdom Metazoa; phylum Chordata; class Chondrichthyes; order Squaliformes; family Somniosidae; genus Somniosus; species Somniosus microcephalus. The sequence continues at coordinate 52,156,111 of NW_028225184.1, forward strand.
CTTTGACTCAATACTAGTTCATTTTATTTTGTTTGCCATGGTTGGATCACTCCTCCTTTTGGGTATTTATGCCATAGAGAAATATATGTTTTTTTTCAAAATATGCATTATTACCTTGAATGTTAGCGATTGTATTTCCACCTTCGTACCTTTTCGTATAGCCTCCCAATCTACCATGCTCAACTTGTCCCACATTCCCTTGTAGTTTCCTTTGTTGAGACTGAAGGATTTAGTTTCAGATTGGACGACATCACTCTCAAACGTATTACAATTCAATCATATTATGGTCATTTGTCAGTAAAGGACACTTTAACACAAGATTATTGATTAGCCCTTTCTCATTAACAGTACCAGATCCAGCAGAGTCTGTTCCCTGGTTGGTTCCTCCAAATATCGATCGAGGAAACCATCTTGCATGCATTCCAAGAATTCGTCCTTCACACCATTAGTGGTTTTTGATTTGTCCAATCTATATGTACATTAAAGTCAACCATGATTACTGTATTGCCCGTGTTACATGCACTTCTAATCAAAGACCTCGCTCCTGTCTATCTTAGAAGCCTTGGCATGCATTTTGAATTCCTTGGATAATTTCACGCCCACCATGTTTGTGGCCCTGGTAAAAACTGAGGTAAAAGAACTGTTCAATTTATTTCATTTCACTGCTTTTATTTTAGAGTTTATCCTGTCCATTCCTAAGTGGCCATATCCCTATTTTCCTATTCCTATGCTTATAGAATTCTGAAATATTTATTTTTATATTGATTGATAATTTAATTTTGTAATTCGACATTGATTTCCTAATTGTATATTGGCTTATTTCCTAACATCGTGTTGGCATTTGCCTTCCTCTCCTTTATTGTCTCTGTAATGTACTCAATGTATACCTTTAGTTATTATTTTCTCTTTATTCAGCCGGGCTCACTTTGTATTGGCACTTGACCTTCACCCCACAGTCCCAATTTCACCTTCACTCTGCTCAGTCAACGTTGCACCTTCACCCAGCCAGTTCCCCATTGCATCTTCACCCAGCCTGTTCCCCATTGCACATTCACCCCGCCGACTTCCATTGAACGTTCAGCCTGCCCAGTCCCTACTGCACCTTCACCACGCCCGATCCCCATTGCACCTTCAGCTCGCCCAGTCACCATTGCACCTTCACGCAGTCCGTTCTCGATTGCACGTTCACCCAGCCTGTACCGCATTGCACCTTCACCCTGTCCACTTCCAGAGAAAAATCAGACTGTCGAGTCCCTATTGCACCTTCACCCAGCCCGATCCCCATTGCACCTTTGCCTAGTCCGTGCCCCACTGCACGTTCACCTAGCCCCTTCCTCATTGCACCTCCAACCCGCCCACGTCCATTGAACATTCACCCTGCCCAGACTCTCTTGCAACTTCACATCGCCCAGTTTCCATTGCACCTTCATCTAGACTGTTCTCCATTGCAGCTCCACTGCACATCATCCATTGGATATTCACCATGGCCACTTCCACTGAATATTTACACTGCCCAGTCCCTATGGCACCTTCATCCCGCCCAGTTTAATTTGCAAATTCGCCCAGCCAACTTCCATTGCACCTTCAGCCTGCCCAGTCCCTATTACACCTTCACCCCGCCCAGTCAATATTGCTTTTGTAGTGGAAGGCCCGGTCGCCAATGGTGGATCGATTGAAATCCAGGATTCCCAAGAGGCCAGAATTGGAGGGGGGCAGAAACCTCAGATGATTGTAGGGATGGAAGAAGTTACAGAGATAGGGAGGGGCGAGGCCAGGGTGAGATTTGAAAGCAAGAATGAGAATATTAAAATTTAGACTCTGATGAACCGGGAGCAATTGTAGTTCAGCGAGCTCAGGGGGTGCTGGGTGAATGGGCCTTGCTGCGAGTTGGGATACAGGCAGCAGAGTTTTGGATGAGCTCAAGCTTAAGGAGGTTGGAAGATGATAGGGTTGCCAGGAGAGATTTGGAGTAATCAATCCTAGAGGCCACCGCAGCATGTATGAATCGTTCAGTAGCAGTTGCGCTGAGGCAGTGGCTGAGTCGGGTGATGTTACGGAGGTGGAAGTAGGCAGTCTTTGTGATGGAGAAGATATGTGGTCAGAAGCTCAACTCGGGGTCAATTACAATGCCAAGGTTGTGCACGGTCTGGTCCAGCCTCATAAATTTGCCAGGGCGGGATGTAGTCGTTGGCTGGGAATGGAGTTTAAAGCAGGGACGAATACAATGACTTCGGTCTTCCCGATAATATGTTGCAGGAAATTATTCCTCATCCAATCTGACAAGCGGTGTGACAAAATGGGGACAAGTGCCGTGTTGGGAGAGGTGGTGGTGAGATGGAGCTGGGTGTCCCCGGCGTGCCTTTGAACAAGACGTTGTGTTTACAGATGATATCGCTGATGAGTAGCATGTAGATGATGATAAGATGGGGCGAGAGGTAACAGTGTTGGAGCGAGCACAGAAGCCGTTGCAGGCTACGGTTATATAGATAAGAATAGAGCCAGGCGTTTGCAGTCCCACCCAGCTGGATGACGCTGGAGAGGCGTTGGAGGTGGTTTGTCCAGACAAAGGCATGAGACAGGTCGGAAAGGAAGAGAGGGAATAGCTTACCACAGACACAGTTACATAGAATACAAATTCTGACTTTGGTAAGGGCGATTTAGAAGTCGGGCAGGGGGCGATAGCTGATATGACGTGGTCCAAAATGGAATTCTGTGAAAGATGGGCACGGACTTGGGAGGAGACAGCACGAACAAGGACATGGTAATGAAAGGGATGTTGGAGATAGGGCGGTACTTGGCAAGGACACAGGCTTCAAGGATAGTTTTTGAGCAGTTGTTCATGACAGCATGTTTGAAGGGGAGGGGAGAGTATGTGAGGAGAGAGAACCATTAACAATATCAGCTAACATGCGGGCCAGGAAGTGAAGTTGGGTGGTCAGCAGTTTGGTGGGAATAGGAGCAAGTGAGCAGCAGGTGGGTCCCATAGACAACTTGAGCTCGTAGAGGGCATGAGGGGAGCTAGGAGAGAAATTGGAGAAAGATGCGAGTTCAGCGATGGAGCAGATTGGAAGCAACAGAGCACACATGATATCCCATTCATCAGTGCAATAGCAACCTGAAACTTCACTCAAAATAACTGTAATACCGATGGATATAAAGTGTGTCTGAGTGGTTACAAATCTCACTGATCTGTGTATCTCTTGCAGTTAACTTGGCGGCGATTGTGATCCTGTCCCGAGGAAAGTGCGGTCTCTCCAAATGTATCACTCGCTACCTGGTCGCCATGGCAACGGCCGATCTCCTGGTAGTTTGTACGGATGTAATATTAAGCTGCATTGTTGGAATTTATTTCCCAGTTTCATTCTTGACAATTACCCCCGTGTGCTGTCTCAATATGGTCTTGCTTTGTGCAGCCACGGCGACATCTGTCTGGTTCACAGTGGTTTTCACCTTCGATCGATTTGTGGCCATTTGTTGTCCGAAGCTGAAAACAAAATATTGCACCGAGAAAACTGCGGCTGTTGTTATCGGGGTGGTGATTGCGCTGGGTTGTTTAATAAACATTCCCTGGTACTTTGTATTTGACCCTGAATATATAATGGAGAACGTCCCCCGGGGTTGTGTCTGGAAACTGACCTTTTTTACTTCACCCGCGTGGGCAGCGTTTGATGTCTTTAATCTTACTTTAATCCCTTGTGTCCCATTCGTTCTGATTTTGTTGCTCAATGTTCTCACCGCTAGACACATTTTAATGTCCAGTCGATTCCGTAGGGGACTCCGGGGCCTCAGCAATGGAGAGAATCACAAGGATCCAGAGATGGAGAACCGAAGGAAATCCATCGTTTTGCTGTTCAGTATATCGGGCAGTTTTATTTTGCTATGGACGACCATTGTTGTTTATTCTCTATCTATCCGTACAACCATCATTCAGAATGATGATGGAAATGACATTGAATCTGTGGGATTCATGCTTCAGGTTCTCAATTGCTGCACAAACACATTTATTTATGTGCTGACCCAGGGTAAATTCAGAGAGGAGCTAAAGAATGGGGTAAACTATCCACTGCATTTAATTGCAAAATTATTTAAATAATAGAAATAGCTGATGTCTATCCATACAATGTTTATCGGCCATTGCAATAAAGATCAAAACCTGTTTAATGGATCAATTGATATTGGTGCAACATTTTAAGCAAAGTTGCAAATCGAAGGTTACTGTAATATATTCTCCTTAACAAACTGTGTTATGTAACGTCACATGTATGATTATAATATTAAATGTTTTCCTGTTATTAACTGTGAAAATTAAAATAAATGCTGACTGAACATGCCCAGGTGATTATTAATGTTACACAGGATGATTGATTGGATGGATTTAGGGCCAGTTGGAAGGATGATGCAGCATCGTGTATCATTGGAGCAACTGTTCCCATCAGAAGGGAACCGTCGCACATCATCACCTGAATCATCTGTAACTAACTCAATATAAATGTAACTTTCAATCAACGGGAAATACCCAGATTGTCTCTTCTCAGCTAAATTTACCTCAACGGCTGATGTACTGCCTAAATGGACCTGAAAATCCTTCACCACCACTCAGCGTCACTCCCCCAGTAACCAGCCTGCTTCTCCTCAGAAAACCTTCATTAAATATTGAGACCGGACGTATTCGCACCCCCTCAGCAGTACTCGTCTGTGGGTGACATCGCTGATGCTGCGACAGCTGAAAGAGCCAAGATAACCAATTCATTTCTGTAGTTAGGGCTACTGCGGGCATCGAAACATAAATTTAAATAATATTAAATTCATGGGTTGCTCGCGGCAATCTGGAAACGTATCGCCCATTTTCCATTTTCTCTCCAATGTAAGGAGGTCCAAGAATGTCATGACCCAGCTCCACAGAGGGTGACCTTGCTAGTGATTGCTATTTCCAGCAAGTTGTTCATGCAGGAATAATTTTACAGACCTTACCAGGCCAGCCAAATAAACTGGACACAAGTATGGTCCGTAAGAGTGCCGTGTAAATAGCATGATTGACAATTGGAGCCACTTTCCTCTCACTGCATCAAACAATATCTGAAATTTACTGTGATACGGCGTTCCACAATATCTTAGACATTTCATTCAGCAGCAATTCTTATTGTCCTAAGATCTGAACACTCTAAGACGCAGTTGAAGGCTCTTGTGACAGATATTCCCTTACCAATATATGATTTCACCCAATCAATGAAAGCGGTATGAAACCACAGTTGGAACATGTATGGTTTTGGATCAGTTTCACTCGAGCAACTTTATTCTAACATGGGAACTAGCCTACAAGCAAAGACAAGGAAAAATTAACCTCAACCCCCATGGGTTCTGCTGTAACTACTCACCCACCAACTAATATTCCTGTACGATAACACATAATTCTCTCTGAAATTCAGCATTTAATATTTTGTCACCAGTTAAATATATTCTGTTTTTCTATTCTTTATACCAAAGTGAATAACCTCACATTTGCTCACATTTTAGTACATCTGACAGTTTATTGTACAAACACGCAAACTGTCTATATCCCTTTGCAGGATCTGTGTATTCACCTCACAATTGACTTTCCCACCTAGCTTTGCATCGGCATCAAATTGAATACTTTACAATAGGTTCCTTCATGTAAATCATTATTTATGATTGTATATATTTGTGGTCCAAGCACTAACCCTTGCGGCACCCCACTAATAAGAGCCTGCCAACCGCAAAATGACCCGTTTTTCCCTGTTCTCTGTTTTCTGCCCGTTATCCAATCCTCTAACCATGCCAGTGTTTTACACCAACCTAATAAGCCTTTATCTTCCATAACCATTTGTAAGTGGCACCTTGTGGAATGCTTTTTGGAAATCCAAATAATCTACATCCAGATAACCTGCTTCCTCTTCATCTACCCTTCCTGTTGCATCTCAATATTCTCCAATAAATTTCCTTAACACGATTTCCCTTTCAAAAAACCATGTTGACTCTGCCTAATCATATTATGATTTTCTAAGTGCCCTGTTATCTCATCCTCAATAATGGTAAGCGTAAAATTTATAAGCTTGATAGTTTTGAACAAATGCATATGGTTCGACTGGATCTGATTAAGCCTGAAAACAGAAAACTGAATTTTGAGGCATTTGGCTCCCTCAAGTAAAACAGCAACTTTGAGTTGTAAGCATTTTTAAGTGTAATTTGAACGACTATTCAGTTGTACATTCAGGTACAGCAAACAATTAGAAAGGTAAATGGCATGTTTGCCTTTAGTGCAATGGGGTCGAGTACAAGAGTAAAGAATTCTTACTACAATTGTACTACAGGGCTTTTGTGAGACCTCACCTGGAGTACTGCGCACGGGGTTGGTCTATTTAATACAGAAAGGGTATACTTGCCTTCAAGGCAGTGCAATGGCGGTTTAATAGATTGATCCATGCGATGGGAGGAATGTACTAAGGGGAGATTTCAGTAGATTAGGCCTGAACTCTGTGTGGCAAGGTGGATGCGGCGATGCTACTGACGCGGAATTAGGTGAACTTTGTTATAGAGTGACTATTGTGTATAACGCAGAACCTATGATCAGAGAGGTGCTGAGGGTCATTGGCAGCTAACGCCCAATGTAGGGATTGATATTGGTGATTAGGATACAATATTTGTGGCTGCGACTAAAGATGATGCATTTAGCCATGCCAATGTTTGTTTAGAGAAAATTATGGCTCATCCAAAACAGGATATTGGAAATGTAGTCCGACATCAAGGGGGGGGGGAGTGGGTGGCGATAGAGGGGACAGAGGATTAAAACTGGTTTCGTCAACGTACATGTAAAAGCTGATCACATATTTGGGAATGAAAGTTTCAATGGGAAGCAGGAGGATGAGGAAGAAGAGAGGGCTGGCATACGGAGAGATAGAAAATAAACAACAATGGGCGTCCATAATAATATATAACAGCCAGATATACTGAAGAGCAAAACGATGGATTTCCTCCGATTTTCCATTTCTGGGTCTTTGTTCAACTGATTGCAGCGCGTAGAGAGGCAGAGGTAACACGGTAAAGAAAGTAAACACTGCAAGAGACGAATCAATATAGGTAAAGATGCAAAGAGTAAGTGATGTAGGTGCTGAAATGGATAGTGAAACAAGAGAGAAAGAAGAATAGAGAGACAGAGCGAGAGAGGGAGAAATTATTGGGCAGACACACTGAGAAGGCAGAAAGAGAAACCGGCAAAAGATAAGATGGAGGAAAATAGAAAGAAAACAATATAATGAGGGAAATTACATGGACGAAAGCCATAAACAGTAAAGGCACATGTATATAAATTAAGAAAGCAGCACACAATCAGCACAACTTAAGAGAAAGATAGGAGTTTGTGAGCAAGAGAAAGCTGCGAGAAATTGTTGTACAAATGGAGACAGAAACTGAGAGAGGTAGAGGAAAGTTAAACAGGAATAATTGTCACACAGGGGAGTTATCAGCTTACATTCCCACTAATTTCTCCAGCTCTATTATTTTTACTATTACTAAGTTCCTTTAATTCCTCCTTCTCACTAGACACTTGGTTCCCTCGCATTTCTGGAAAGTTAACTGTGTCCTCTTCCATGAAGACAGAACCAAAGTATTTGTTTAATTGCACTGCCATTTCCTTGTTCTCCATTATAATTACTCCCATTTCTGAATGTAAGTGACGTACATTTGTCTTCACTAATCTTTCTCTTTTTACAGACTTGCAGAAGTTTTACAATCCACCTTTATGTTCGTTGCAAGTTTACTCTCATACTATATTTTTCCCCTCTTAATCAATCTCTTGACACATTTTTGCTGAACTCTAAACTGCTTCCAATCCTCAGGCTTGCTACATTTTCTGGCAACTTTATATGACTTCACTTTGGATTTAATAGAATCCTTCATTTCTTTTGTAAGCCATGGCTGTGCCTCTTTTCCTTTTGTGCTTTTGCACCAGAAAGGAATGTATATCAGCTGCAATGTCACTGTTTTCTGGTTGAGGGACAGATGTCGTTGTAATGGCATTAATAGAGTAATACATAGAGTTACAAAGCACAGAAATAGGCCCTTCAGCCCATCATGTCCGTGCCGGTCATCAAGCCCTGTTTATAATAATCCCATTTTCCAGCACCTGGTCCATAGCCTTGTATGCTATGGCGTTTCACGTGCTCATCTAAACGCTTCTTGAATGTTTAGAGTTCCTGCATCTACCAGCCTTTCAGGCAGTGATTTCCAGATTTCAACCAACCAGTGGGTGAAAATATTTTTCCTCAAATCCCCTCTAAACCTCCTGCCACTTACACTAAATCTATGCATGCTGGTTAACGACCACTCTAATAAGGGGGAAAGTTGTTTTATATCTACCCTATCTATGCCCCTCATAATTTTGTACACATCAACATGTCCCCCTCAGCCTTCTCTGCTCTAACGAAAACAGCGCCAGCCTGTCCAATGTCTCTTCATAGCTGAAGCTCTCCAGTCGAGGTAACATCCTGGTGAATCTCCTCTGCAACCTCACCAATGCAGTCACATCCTTCCTATAGTGTGGTGACCAGAACTGCACATAGTATTCCAGCTGTGGCCGAACCAGCGTAAAGCTCCTTCATAACCTCCCTGCTCTTATAGTCTATGCCTTGGCTAATGAAGGCAAGTAACCCATATGACATTTTAAAAACCTTATCTACCTGTCCTGCTGCCTTCAGGGATGCACCATGTACATGCACACCAAGGTCCATCTCATCCTCTGTTCTTCCTAGGGTCCTACCATTCATTGTGTATTCCCATGCCTTATTATTACTCTCAAAATGCATCACCTCACACGTTTCAGCGATAAATTCCATTTGCCACTGTTCTGCCCATCTAACCAACCCGCCTATATCGTCCTGTAGCCTGAGGCTTCCCTCCTCACTATTTACAACTCCACCAATTTTCGTTTCATTTGCGAACTTAATGATCATACCTCCTACCTTCATATCTTAATCATTAATGTACACAACAAATAGCAAAGTACCCAGCACCGATCCCTGCAGTGCACCACTGGATACAGGCTTCCAGTCGCAAAAACAACCTTAGACCATCATCGACTGTCTCCTGCCACTAATCCAATTTTGGATGCAATGTGCCAAATCACCCTGGATCCCATGGTCTCTCATCTTCATGAGCATTCTCCCATGTGGAACATTTTCAACAGCCTTGCTGAAGTTCATGTAGACTACATCAACTACACTACCCTCATTCACACACCTAGTCACACCCTCGATAAATGCAATCAAATTGTTAGACATGATCTCCCCCTGACAAAGCAATGCTGACTATCCTTGATTAACCCTTACCTCTCCAATTGGAGAATAATTCTGTCCCTCAGAATTTATTCCAGTAATTACCCGACCACTGATGTTGGGCTCACTGGCCTGTAATTCCCTGATTTATCCATACTAACTTTCTTGAACAATTGTTCTACGTCAGCTGTTCTCCAGTCCTCTGGCACCTCCCCTGTGGCCAGAGAGGTTCTGACCATTTATATCAGAACCCCTGCAATCTCCTCCCTTTACTTACACTGCAGCCTGGAATACATCGCGTCAGGGCCTGGGGATTTATCCACTTTTATGTCTGCTTAAATGGCTAGCACCTCCTCCCTCTGAATACTCATTTGTTCAAGTATATCACAATCCCCCTGCCTAATTTCTATGCCTACATCACCCTTCTCCATAGTGAACACAGATGCAAAATATTCATTTAAAACCACAACTACATCTTCCGGCTCTCTACACAGATTGCCACTTTGGTCCCTAATGGGCCCTACTCTTTACCTGGTTATCCTCTTCCATTTAATATACTTATAAAAACACCTTGGGATTTTCCTTTATTTTGCCCGCCAGTGTTTTTTCATGCCCCCTCTTTGCTCTCCTTATTTCTTTTTTAAGTAGGCCACTGTCTTTTCTATACTCCTCTAGAGCTTCCACTGTTATTAGTCCTTTGTACCCACCAAAAGCCCCCCTTAATTCCTAATCCATTCTTATATATCGCTTGACAGCCAGGATTCATTTGGTTTTTTGAACCCACCCTTGACCTTTACGGGAACACGTTGGCGTTGTACTCTCCTTATTTCCTTTCTGAAAGACTCCCATTCCTCTGATGTGGATTGTCCTACAAGTAGCTGATATCAGTCCACTTTGGCCAGATCCTGCCTTTTCATATAAAAATCGGCCTTCCCCCAATTTAGAATCTTTATTTCCGGTCCATGTTTCTGCTTTTCCATGACTACCTTGAATCTCACCGAATTATGGAAACTGTCACCAAAATGCTCTCCTACTAACACTTCTACCACTTGCCCGGCTACATTCCCTAGATTTTGGTCCAGTTACCGCCCCCTCCCTTGGTGGACTTTCTACATGCTGGCTGAAAAAGCTCTCCTGGATGCACATTAAGAATTCCGCCCCTCTAAGCCTTTCACAGTCGGTCTATCCCAGTTAATATTGGGTAAGCTGAAATCCCCTACTATTATTGCCCTAATATTTCTACACGTCTCTGATATTTGCCTACATATCTGTTCCTCTATCTCCCCCTGATTGTTTGGGGGCCTATAGTACACTCCCAGCAAAGTGCTGGCACCATTCTCGTTTGTAGGTTCTACCCATATGGCCACATTAGAGGAACCTGCTAAGATATCATCCCTCCATACAGCAGTAATTGACTCCTTGATTAATATTGTGACAAGCCCTCCTCTTTTACACACCCCTCTGTCTCGCCAGAAAATTCTATACCCCGGAATATTGAGCTGCCAGTCCTGCCCCTCCCTCAACCATGTCTCTGTGATAGCAACAATTTCCTACCCCCATGGTTGCACCAACACCTTCAATTTAGCTGCCTTACTCGCAAGACTCCTCGCCTTAATACAAATGACACCCAGCCTTGACATACACCCTTGTGCCATTACATATTTGCTCTGCCTTACAGGATGACTTGTTTTTTCCTCTATATTTGGCTGTGCAGCAACCCCTTCTATAGCTGCACTCCGCATCCCATCCTTCTGTCAAGTTATTTTAAACCACCCCCCCAACAGTACTAACAAACTTCCCTACAAGGATTTTGGTCCCGTTCCGGTTCAGGAGCATCCCTTCCGACTTGTTCAGGTCCCACCTTCCGCAGAAGCAGACCCAGTGATCAAGGAAACTTAAGCCCTCCCTCCTGCACCAACTCTTTAGCCACACATTCATCAACTCTATCCTCCTATTCCTATACTCACTAGCACTTGGCACCGGGAGAAATCCAGAGATTACAAACTTTGAGGTCCTGCTTTTAATCTGCTACCTAGCTCCCTAAATTCTTATTGCAGTACCTCATCCCTCTTTCTACCCATGTCCTTGGTACCAATGTGAATCATGGCTTCCGATTTTCCCCCTCCCCCTCAAGAGTGCCCTACAGCCGTTCAGTGATATCTTTGGCCCTGGCAGCAGGGAGGCAAAATACCATCCCGGAGTCACGTCTGCAGCCACAGAAATGTTTATCTGTTCCCCATACGTTCGAATGACCTATCAGTATTGCTCACCAAATCTTTTTCCTCCCCATCTGTGCAGCTGAGCCACTGCTAGTGCCACGGACTTGGCTCTTGCTGCATTCCCGAAGAACAATCTCCCCCATCAGTATCCAAAGCAGAAAATATGTTGGTGAGGGAGATGGACCCAGGGGACTCCTGCACTACCTTCCTAGTTCTTTTACTCTGTCTGGCGGTCACCCATTCCCTGTCTGCCTGTGCACTGTTTATCTGCGGTGTGACCACCTCGTTAAACATGTTATCCACGAAGATCTCAGCTTTGCGGATGCTCCGCAGTGACCCCAGCCACAGCTCCAGATCCGAAAGGCGAATTTCGACTAGCTGCAGCTGGAGACACTTCCTGCACACATGTTCGTCCTGGACACATAAAGTGTCCCTGACTTCCCACATAGCACAGGAGGAGCACTCCACACTGCCGAGCTGCCCTGCCATGCCCTACTCTTAATTTACTCCCTTTACTTTCTTTAAATTAAAGAATAATGTCCCAGTAATTCGGGTCCCAACACGTGAGTATGGACGGAGTACCCACGCGTGGACCCGATGGAAGTGCCAGTTTCTTTCATGCATAGCGCATGCGTGGGAAACTGGCATTTCCGGACCTCTGAACGAACGTGTGCGCAAGGGAGTCTCTGTGTGCGCTTTGCACTTACTTTTTTTTTTACACATTTTTCCGTGAGGGTAAGTCTTTAGATTTTAGAAATGTAAAAATCGGGCATAAGGACTGCATTTTAAAAGGTAAGTGGTCCAATAATTAAAGTTAGAATTTTTTTTCCACAGGTTTATTATTTTAGTAGAATTTACAGTAAGGTAAGTGTATTTTTGGACACGATTTCGTGAAAAAAAATGTTTTCCGAAATTTGAATAATTTTTTAATAGTTTTTTAATGTTATTAATAGTTCATTTAATTAGTGGGATTTTTTTAACTTTTATTTTAAGTTTAAGTACTGTTTTGGGCGCCCGGAGTTTTCATGAGTTTGACAGTTCTTACTATCAAACTCATGAATGAACTTTTGCAACCTCCGATTAGTTGCCCAGTACTCACGTGATCCCAGCTGGCTCATCGAACTAACTACGTCGCTGGATCACACTAGCACAGCGCGCCGAGACCTGGACCGGGCCACAGACGCTTCCACACAGGCCGAGGTCTGAAATGTCGGCATGCTAGGTAAGTGTAGGTCGGGGGCTTGCACCCGCTGGAAGCCCCCGACCCTAATTTCTGGGCCATTAATTACACTAGGGACCTTATATTATTTAAACACTACTTATTCTAAACTATAGACCTTACTTTTACTTTAACGACTGGAATGTACATATAGTCACCAGGTCCTACTTAGCAATCAGCTCCTTCCATGGTTGTGAGGTCATTTTAGTGGTTTTGCAGTTGTTGTTTGACTGCTCCTGCTCTCGAGCTCTTTACTTGGTGTAAAGTAAGAACCAATTCCTACAGGGTGAAAAGTTAGGAAAAGCAAAGGCGAAGCAAGGGAACTCCTCCTCCCACTCCTCACCTAACTCCCTGATTCACTCAACTCGCACTACTCTGTTTAAAACGCACTCAGTTCAAAATCGCACTGCACAGCCTGTTTTTAGATGTGAATTAACTTAATTGTATAAACAATTTGTTCTAAATTAACCTCATACCTACACAGTCATAAGGACATTTCTGTGGCCGATTATCTCCGTTCGGGAGCATGCGGCATTGAATCCTTAAAGCAATCGTTTCAAACATAGTCATAGAATCATAACGGTACAGATGGAGGTCATTCGGCCCATTGCGTCCTTGCCGGCTGTCTATAGAGAAATCCAGTCAGTGCTATTCCCCCGCTCTTACCCCGTAGCCCTGCAACTTTAATTCCCTCAAGTGCCTATCCAGTCTCCATTAGAAAAATTTGAGTGTCTCCACTTCCAGCCTGTTCTAACGGCAGCGACTTCCAGATCGTCACCACTCGCTCAATCAAAACGTTTTTCCGCACATCCCACCTGTATCTTTTGCCCAAAAGGTTAAATCTGTGTCCCCTAGTCATTGTAACATCAGCTGTTGGGAAGAGCCTTTCCCCGTGTAGCCAAGGCAAACCTGTCATAATCACCTCTATCAAGTCACACCTCAACCTCCTTTGCTGTAATGATAAAAATCCAGCTTCTCCAACCTGTCCTTGTAACTAAGATCCCCCATCACCGTTAAATCTCCTCTGCACCCTCTCAAGTGTCTTCACATCCTTCTGAGAAACATACAAACAAAGAAACATAGAAGATAGGAGCAGGAGTAGGACATACGGCCCCTCGAGCCTGTCCCACCATTTAATGAGATCATGGCTGATCATCCAAATTCAGAACCTGGTCCCTGCTTTCTGTGATATCCCTTGATCCCTTTAGCCTTAAGAAATATATCTAGCTCCTTCTTGAATATATTTAATAATTTGGCCACATCTGCCTTCTCTGGTAGAGAATTCCACAGGTTTACCACTCTCTGGGTGAAGAAATTCCTCCTCATCTCAGTCCTAAATGGCTTACCCCTTATCCTTAGACTGTAAACCCTGGTTCTGGACTCCTGCACCAACGGGAACACCCTTCCTGCATCTCGTCTGTCTAGTCCTGTTAGAATTCTATAAGTTTCAATGGATCCCCCCTTATTATTCGAAACTCCAGCGAATATAAGCCTCATTGACCCAATCTCTATTCATACGTCATTCCTGCCATCCCAGGTATCAGTCTGGTGAATCTTTGCTGCACTCCCTCCATGGCAAGAACATCCTTCCTCAGATAAGGCGACGGAAACTGCACACATTACTCGAGGTGTGGTCTCACCAAGGCCCTGTACAACTGCAGCAAGACATCCTTACTCCTTTACTCGAATCCTCTCGCTGTGAAGGCCAACATACCAGTTGCCTTCTTAACGGCCTGCTGCACCTGCATGCTTACCTTCAGCGACTGGTGCACAAGGACACCCAGGTCTCCTTGTACTTCCCCTTTTCCGAATCTGTTGCCTTTCAGATAACAATCTGTCTTCCTGTTCTTGTCACCAATGTTGATAACCTCACATTTACCCACATTGTACTGCATCTGCCATGCATCTGCCCAATCACCCAACCTGTCCATATCATACTGGAGTTTCACTGCATCCTCCTCAAAGCACACTCCCCCACCCAGCTTTGTGTCGTCTGCAAACGTGCAGATATTACAGCTAGTTCCCTCGGCTGGATCATTAATGTATATTGTGAACAGCTGTGGTCCTAGCACCGATCCCTGTGGTACCCGACTAATCACTGCCTGCCACTGGGAAAAAGACCCGTTTATTCCAACTCTTTGCTTCCTGTCTGTCAACCGGTTCTCTATTCAATTCAATACATTCCCCCCAATGCCATGTGCTTTAAATTAGCAAGCTGATCTCTTATGCGGGACCTTATCGAAAGCCTTCTGTTAGTCCAAATGCACCACATCCACTGGTTCTCCCTTATATATTCTACTAGATACATCCTCAAAAAATTCCAGTAGATTATTCAAGCATGATTAACCTTTTGTAAACCCATGTTGACTTTGTCCGATCCTGTCGCTATTTTACAAGTGCTCTGCTATTACATCTTTTATAATGGACTCTAGCATTTTCCCCAATACCGATGTCAGGCTTACCGATCTATAATTCCCCGTTTTCTCGCTACCACCTTTCTTATAGTGGGGTTA
Source organism: Somniosus microcephalus (assembly GCF_052327205.1). NCBI lineage: Eukaryota > Metazoa > Chordata > Chondrichthyes > Squaliformes > Somniosidae > Somniosus > Somniosus microcephalus. The sequence goes on from NW_028225184.1 coordinate 52,171,349, forward strand.
ATTTAGCTGCCATCCAATCTATGGGGACTATTCCAGTGTCTATAGAATTTTGGAAGATGACCAGCAATGCATCTACTATTTCTAGGGCCACTTCTGTAAGTAGCCTAGGATGTAGATTATCCAGCCCTGGGGATTTATCGGCCTTAAATGCCGTCAATTTCCCTAACACAATTTCCCTAAAAATACTGATTTCATTGAATTCCACCCTCTCATTCAAACTTATGTTCCCCGACATTTCTGGAAGGTTATTTGTGTCCTCCTTTGTGAAGACAGAACCAAAGTATGTATTTAATTGTTTTGCCATTTCTTTGTTCCCCAGTATAAATTCCACTGATTCTGAGTGCAAGGGACCTACGCTTGACTTCACCAATCTTTTGCCCTTCGCATATCTATAAAGACTTTTCCAGTACGTTTTGATGTTCCCTGCAAGCTTACTCTCATATTATATTTTCCCCCTATTAATTAATCCCTTTGTCTGCCTCATAACATCGTAGTTTCCTTTATTTAAATTCAGGACTCTAGTCTCTGATTCAATTATTTCACTCTCCACCTTCATATTATGATCGCTCCTCCCCAGGGGACCGGACACAACACCATTGCTAATTAATCCGTTCTCATTACGTAATACCCAGTCTAAGATGGTCTGATCTCTAGTTGTTTCCTCGACAAATTGGTCCAGGAAACCATCCCGTATACAGTCTACTATTTCCTCGTCCACAGTATTGTTACTAATTTGGTTAGCCCAATCTAAGTGTAGATTAAAGTCACCCATGATAAATGCTGTGCCCTTATTGCACGCTTCTCTAATTTCCCGTTTAATGTCAGCCCCAAACTCAGTATTACTTTTTGGGTGTTTGTATACAACTCCCACTATATTTTTCTGCCCCTTGGTAAGTGTCAGCTCTAACCCTACGGGTACCACATAATTAGTGCTAATATCCATCCTTGCTATTGTGTTAATCTCCTCTTTTAAATGTGGTGACCACAACTGAACGCAATACTCCCGTTATGGCATAACCAGTGCTTTATAAACGTTCATCATAACTTCAGTACTTTTGTACTCAATACCTTTATTTATGAAGCCCAATATCCCATATGCTTTGCTAACCACACTCCTAATATGTCCTGCCACCTTCAAGGACGTATGCACATTAATTCCCAGGTCCCTCTCTCCCTGCACACTCTTTAAAACTGTGCCATGAAGTGTATATTGCCCCTCCCTGTTATTTCTGCCAAAATGCATCACCTCATACTTCTCTGTATTAAATTCCATCTGCCACTTGTCTTCCCATTTTGCTAGCCTATCTATGTCATGTTGCAGTCTATTGGTATCATCCCCACTGTTTGTCACCCACCTCCAAGTTTGGTGTCATCAGCAATTTTAGAAATTCTACTCTGTATACAAATATGCAGGTCATTTAAACATTTCAAAAAAGCAGTGGCCCCAACACAGACACTTGCGAAACACCACTGTCTACGATTCTCCAGTCTGCAAGGCAACTATTTACCACAACACGATGTTTTCTGTCCTTAAGCCAATTCCATATCTAACTTGCCTATTCCATGTGGCGCAATGTTGGTACCCAGCTTTCTATGTGGTAATTTGTCAAATGCCTTCCTAAAATCCATGTAGACAACATCCATTGCATTCCCTTCATCAATCCGCCCTGTTACTTTAGCAGAAATTTGAATTGAATTAGTCAAACACGATCTGCCTTTTAAAAATTCGTGGTGGCTCTACTTCACTAATTTAAAGCTCCCAAGTGCCCGTTAATTTTCCCCTTGATTACAGTGCGCTTGCTCGGCACCCCATCCACGAGTTTAAACATCCACTTTTCATGAGGGCAGCAAGTTGTTCCAACATCTGAGGCTCCAGCAGCATTGAATTGGCCCGGAGCTGCTCTTCATCAACCCGGACTCCTCAACATCTCAGCTCACAGCAGCCGCTGGCTGACGGTTTCGTGTGTATTCACAATGCAGAGCGAGCAGTCACAGCTCTTGTTCCTGTTTGACTCCCTGTCGTTCTTCCACCTCACTTTCTGTTTCGGACATCGGATTTTGGTCTGGTCACAAAACCTTCACAATTGCTGCTTTGCTGCAGTTTCTTTTAATGTTTACAGGGGAGATGAGCAGAAACTTAACGAAAGGAAGTCGGCAGCAGCATCTGAACAGTTTGCTCCAGATCTCGGTAACACCTCGTAGGGAGCTACAGGGTTACAACGGGATTAGTCTGATTGATAGTGGACTGACTAAAGGGAACTGATGTGAGATAGAGAACGAGGATCCTCAGAAACTGATCCTAGTCAACAAGTGCAATGTACATGCTACATGTGAGGATAAGCATTCAGACTGTCAGTGAAAACTTTTGTTCTCCTTACCTAAGGGAAAATACACGTGCCTTAGAGGGAGTGCAAACACAGGTTCACCAGACTGATTGCTGGGATAGGGGGTTTGTACTATTAATATATGTTGAGTAGACTAGGCCTATATTCTCTCGAAACATATACAATTCTTACAGGGATCGACAGGCTAGATGCAGCGAGAATGTTTCATTTGGCTGCAGTGTATAGAACCAGCGGTCACAGTTTGAGAATAAGGGGACGGCCATTTAAGACTGGGAAGAGGAGAAATTTCTTCACTCAGATGGTGGTGTATCTTTGCAATTAATCACCCCAGGGGACTGTGGATGCTCAATCCTTGAGTAAATTCAAGACAGAGATCGATAGAATTTTGGATATTAAAGGAATTGATGGAATTGGGATAGTGCAGGAAAGTGGAGTTGGGGTAGAAGATGAACCGTGATCTTATTCAATGGAGGAGCAGGCTCGAGGGCCCAAATGGCCTACTCCTGCTCCTACTTCTTATATGTTCTTAGAAGGATAGTTATGGGACAAATAGTGGGCTGTGGGATTAAATTGGATTGTTCTTTCAAAGAGACGACACTCTCACAACGGAGCCAAATGCCCCTGTTGTGATGTAAGATTCTATGATTATATGTTGTTATCTCTTCATAATGATAAAGGCCTCTCTGAGGTCTCCTCTTAGTCTCCTTTTTCCCTGAGGGAGGAGCCCAAGGAGTCCCCATGTCTTCCTGCTCAATGCCCCTTTCACACTTCTGTGCTGAGCCCTGGTTTCTTCTCTTCACCCACAGTTGTATTAGGTGCACATATTCAATACATACTTGGAGCAAAAAAGGAGCTTATTTTAAGTCCAGCAAATGAATGTTGGCATTGAGAAAGTAAGGAACTCAGTCCGTCTATCCTTGATGTCATTAGCTTGGTGCCCCGGACATGTAGCTCAGTGGTATGCGAGCCTAAGTTGCATCTCCAAGCATTTTCTTTAACCACAGTTGCTGAATGTTGCTTTATGAGGGCAGCAGGTTACAACAGCTGAGGCTCCAGAAACATTCAGTGGGCCGAAGCTGCTCTTCACCCACAGTCACAGACTGGCCAGATTGTGTGACGTCACAATGCTGAGCGAGCAGCCACAGCTCTAGTTCCTGTTTGACGCCCTGTGGTTCTTCCATCTCACTTGCTGATTCAAAGATCGAATGTCAGCTTGGAAACTAAACCTTGGTCATTGCATTTATGCAACAGACCTGTTTTTGAAATATTCAAAGAGGAGCAGAAACCTTGAGAAAAGAAAAGTATTTAAAAGCTGTGAGCCATCAGTATCGCTGGGCAGCTGGCTCTCTGTCAGAGAAAATAGAGATTATATTTTCATAATTACAGTCATAATGTGCTTGGAGAGACTAAAAATTATAACACGTGACCTTGATACATTCAAAGCATGCGCTCTACCACTGAGCTACACCCACACTGACAGCTAAGCACGCAAACCTTGGACAGAGAGAGGAGCGCTGCTGTCCAAGGGCTGCTGTTTGCTTCTTTGAGCGCCTCTCCCGCAGACTCATCACCTCCAAACATTTAATTATATCGGAGCAGGAGTTAATCTCAGGCTCCCAGAAACAGCTCAGTTCAATGGGTAGTGCCTGAATATGTGATGGTGTCCACGGTGAGCGAGCAGCCCCTCTTGTTCCTCATTGGCTGCCGATGATTGGACCTCCCACTTTCTGAATCACAGTTCAGATTCCAGCCCAATCTTCAGTTCTCACTTTTACAAAGCGCTGACCGCTGGTCCACACAACGTTTGTAATTTTATCTTTGGGAGCTAGTGTATCATGAGCGATATAGGTTTACCCACCCGTTAGTGGAGATGTGTGGACGTGAAAGAGGGCGGAAAGTATGTTTTGTGGGGGCTTTAGTAAGGGCAAGGTATTTCCACCCTGTTAAAGTCGAAAGAAAAAATAAAGTCTTCCATTTCACGAACTCAGGAAACACTGTAGAGCAAATGAAGTACGTTTGAGGAGCAATCACTGTTGCAATGTCAGAAATGCGGCATTCAATTTGTGCACAGCAATGTCCCACGAAGTGCAATGCGAGGAACAGTACCTCATCTTCCGATTAGGCACTTTGCAGCCTTCCGGACTCAATATCGAGTTCAACAATTTCAGATCATAACCTCGTCCCCTATTACTTTTTTACTTATAATTCTTTCCACCCGTTTGTTTTGGGTCTTCCTTCCCACCCGCATTTCCTTCTGTTTCTCCCTCTCACCTGGCAGCTGTCTCTTGCCTGCTAGTTCACTTCACACCTAATCTCAGCTGTCTTTTGTCTCCACCGGCCTATAACCATCTCGTTTGCTTTCGAATACCTTTTATTGTCTCTTTTACTTCTTTTGTCGATCGCAGTCCTGCCTTCGATCGATTTTATTTTCTTTTCAATTTTGAAAAATGGTTCCGACCCGAAACGTCAACTCAAATTTCTCTCCACGGATGTTGCCTGAACTGCTGAGTTTTTCCAGCATTTTCTATTGTTATGAGGTGGAGATGATTTGTTTTAGTGATGTTGGTTGAGAGACAAACATTGTCCAGAACACAGGGGAGAACGCCCCTGCGCATTATCGAATAGTGCCATTGGATACTTTATGTCTACTTGAGAAAGTAAGCGGGGACTCGGTTTAACGTCTCAGCCATTTTTATCTCCTTATCAGAGCAAGGATATACATGCCTTAGGAGTGGTGCAACGAAGGTTCAACAGATTCATTCTTGAGATCAGGAGGAATAACTTCATTCAGAGGGTTATGAATCATTGGACTTCTCTACCCCAGAGGGCTGTGGATGCTGATTCGTTGAGCATATTCAAGGCTGAGACAGATTGATTTTTGCACTCTAGGTGAGCCAAGGAATATATATCTTCTCAGATACCTCGATCTCAATTTTTTTCTGATTACCTTCCTGTGAAACACGTTGGACCGTTTAAGGAAAGGATATAAATGCAAATTGTTTTTATTGGACTTTCAAACCTCATGGGACCTTGTAGTAAATAAACAAACACCACTACTGTGTAATTAGACTTCTGCGAAATTGTAATGCCTTTATTCAGATATTGAACACATGACATTGCTGTACGCTCAAATGCATATGCTATTATAAAGCTATTAAATCATCTTCCATGCCATTAACAGTTATAATTATTTCCTGCAACAAAGCATCACCCGGGCAGAGCGCAGAGAGGAAACTCTGGCAGGGCAGAGGGGAATCGCACAGTTTTAACATAATAAACCCCGTTTTTATCAGTGAAAGGAAAGTCAATCCCATTCCTCAAGGTGCGCGCGATACTCTGCGCCAGATTTAACATTCGGCGCTCTGCTATGGTGAAACTTAGCACCCAGGCAGTAAAAGCAAAAACATATTTTACACCAAATTATTTAGAGCAGAATTGACTTCCGGGAGGAAACTCCAGCAGTAGCGGAGAGGGCAAAGATGTTCATGAAGTTTCCTGATCTATTCTAATTTCCCCAAAGTGAGGTCTGTTCTGTAATGTGCAAGCTTAGTAAGAAGTTTTACTTTACTAAAACACCGCTTCTACCCTCCTGCTGCAAGGTGGTGCCGAGAGTATTGGCGAAATTGATAGCCCCCAATCCGGTGGTTAATCGATTATTCAAATTCATGGACTGGGGGCCAAGTTTGCATTTTGTGCCCGGCTACACAGAAACAGCGATTCAGTCACAATTATCTCAAGGAACATGGCAAAAAGGATGGAATTTAAACTTGAGTTGTACAAATCCTTGGTCAGACCCGGTCTGGAATACTGCGGTCATTTCTGGGCATCGCTCTTCAGGAAGGATCTATTGGCCTTGGAAGGGGTGCAGCGCAGATTCACCAGAATGTTACCGGGGCTTAGAGAGTTACATTCTGAGGATAGGTTGCATTGACTTGGATTGTTCTCCCTTGAGTACAGGAGATTATTGTGTAATTTAATCAAGGTTCTTAAAATGTTTACACTATCTGATAGGTTGGCTATAGGTAATCTATTTCTTCTGGTAATGAAATCTATAACAAGGTAATTATAAAATTAGAGGTAGGCCGCTCAGAAGCAAATTCAGGAAGCACATCTTCACGCGAAGTTTTGTAGAAATTTAGAAGTTTACCCGCAGAAAGACTCTGTGCTGGGGGACAATAGGAGTTTTCGAGAAAGGGATTGAAAAGTTTTGTTAGGTCATCATATCAAATGATTAGGCACAAACCGGGTAAACCGAGTTGAGGTTCAGACCAACCATGATGTCATTCCATAGAGAAGGCTCGAGGGGCTGAATGGCCGGCTCCTGGTTACCATGTTCTAAAATGTTTGTTTAAATTACGCACAAAGTAAACTAATTACCTGGAGTGGGGTCAGACATTTCTCGCAGATTACATTTCTAAAGATGGCTTCTTGCAAACACAAAGTCTCGCTGAATAATATTTTAATGGGTGAAATGCTGATGACCATGGCATTGTCCGGTACTGTTGAGATGGATGTGCCTGGTCTTCTAGAGCTTCACTGCTGCATAGAGGACGGAGTCCTCACCGAGGTTTTGGACGGTGTCTCGCTGACTCTGAAAGGAATGGTGCAAATGGTCAGAAATGTAATCGAACAACTACGCTCTGGTAACAGTTCAGCGAAATTCTATCAGCTGATGCTCCAAGGCAGAAGCCGAAAAATGTCAAAAGCAGCGTTGTTGGAGTGAGCAGTATTAAACGGGGAATATTGCACTGCTCTAAAGGGTATTAACTGTCTGCTAACGGTTACATTTGCAGATGAAGTTTTCACCTCAGGTAATGCTGTTTGTTTAAAACAAGAAGGGACTCTCGAGCAGCAGCAGGGCAACAGGACATGATGGAAACAGAGAGCGGGAGGAATTTTCTACTTGATCAGAGGTGCTGAAGGGACGATAAGGGTTCGGCCACCGATCACTTTGACATCGATGGAAAGGGACATCAGTAAGGTGTAAAATGGGCGGCTGAATCCAGATCACTGTTTTAGGCCCACTCTAAGCCAAAAGTTCCAGCGCCTATCTCTGACAGCATCGGAAAATGAAGGGACAACTTAACTTTCCAGTTGGGATACTAGGATGTTGTGTGTAAGACGTGGAAACCGCATGTTGGTTCAGTGGCTGAAATAGAAAATGGTCTTGTTTATGTCAAAATGCTCTGCATATTCCAGACATTAACCAATTGTTAAACTGTAAATGCTGTACACTGCCGAGATTCGCTTGTACAGGAGTGTGTTTGCAGCTGCATTCGTGGTAATTGAACTCTGTAATTTCCCTTCAGTTCCTATAGCGGGCCCAAATCTACACCTCACCCCTCAAATATTATTGTTTTATTGCAAATACGTTTGTTCAATCCGCTTAGAAAAATAGAGATCCGTTCATTATTCTGCATTGGACATCATTCTGTCGCCGTTTAAAGACATATTGAAGTGTGATCAAAAACATTTTTGTCCTCGTGTATATTAATTACTGGACAAGGCAATTGTGATATTTCAAAAGAAGAAGAACTCTGTTGGAGAAGGCAACAAATATTTGGACACATCGTTCCAGGAGATGGAATGAGCGAGATAAAAGTCCACATCAATGGAAAAATAAAATCCCAGTGCATTTTTAACTTACAGCGTTTACTCTCGGCAATGTTTGCAGGTTAAGAACAGCATCTAAACAAAACAAAACACAATAACAAATGGATTGATGTTTAAATACTTAGAGCATTTCCCTCTTTTATTAAAGAGTTTTATTCCTATGGAGGTTTTGTTTAGCATCATATGGATGGGACACCATCTCCACACTCAATAGTGGGAACTAGCTAACCATTGACAACTACCAATGGGTATTTGACTATCCACTAGGAAGTGAATGCACCTCCTATGCTGAGCTTCCCTTCTCAATTCCTCGGTTTCTCCAGGAAGTGGATGGGTTGGCTGAGGTTTCTCTCGACATGGGCAGTAGATTTTCACTGTATGACTTGATGTTTCTCGGATTATCGCTGATGCAGCGATAGCTTGCCTAATCTAGAGTTGTCCTGTGATCTCAATGAGTGCTAAACTCTCGATTGTTGAACATTAATGCATTTTTATCCATGATAATAACTTTAGCTATTTGAATAAGGAAGCACTTGATTCCGAAATATTTACATCATACAGGCATGTTGCTACCTCTCTACAAAATCTTACTTGCTGTTGTAAAAATGTTGTCATCCTTTTTGTTCAATCTTTTCTCATTATAATAACCTATGTGATCCTTTATTCTGGAAACTTTATATGTAAATGTCTCACACTGTTGTTACACCATCTAACCACGGGTGGCACTACAACGCATTAAACGTTGCTGGAGAAGAAGTTCGATGCTCCTCCTAACCCAATGTGTTAGCTTCACATCTTTGAAAGGGTTTTGCTATTTAACATTAAATAACAATAAAACGTGAAGTATTGTACAAAAGGGAAAGACGGCCAACATTGGAATTTAATTACATCTGTGTACCCCGGTCCAGTAATCCACTACCCTACAAGAGCAAAAAGTGGAAGGAGCGCACATCAACCCATGCAGCCCACCAACCCACCCCTTCAACCACCGTCTGCCCCACCTTTGACAGAGCGTGTAGTCACCTGAGAACTAATTTTTAGTGTGGAAGCAAGTCATCCTCGGTTCCGACTGACACCCTAAGAAGATGACCCTGCAATGCTGCACTTGAAGACTCTACTTAGCCCGGACTCCACGTGCCTATTGCACTGCGAATTCGATGAGCAATACCATACAAATCTTTTGTGCTCTTTATAAATCGCACTTCCGATTGTAATTAGTTGCTTCACATTGCTCATGATAAATTCCTCTGCTTGATTCACTTGTAGAATCAAAATCTGCGACAGGAATTTGGCATACTGTAATTACATCTATCCACCAGTGGTGGCGTGGTGCAGCTTCTCAGCATGTTTGCAAAAACCTGTGATGCTATTACCGACTCCACTTGCTTCAGCAATTGCCATCTATTACACTACTGTACTGTAAATATATAAATATTTAAAACAATGCATGATCAGATTTCCTATTAGAAACAAATTAGCACAGTGGGTCGGAATAAAAAAGGGGTTTGTTTTACATCTATGTGCCGGGTCCAGCGACCTCTTTCCGACTATCCTCTCTGCATCTGTTGACTACACTCCCTCATCACTCCCTGTCTGAAAAATCACTTTCATTGAATGATGAAAATATATATTCAGAGTTTATTTTGATTCTTGGTCAGATTCACTAAATGATTCAGAATGATTGACAGTATATGTGATTCACAGTTGGCTTGCTAATACAATAAAATGTCTACAAACGGTTACTAGAAATGTAACAATAATATTGTGTTCATTCCTTTTCGTTAACTGCAAGAAAAGCTAAATGCAAAGGAGAATTTTGGATGTACGAATACAAAACTGAACTTCCATGTTAGGGTCTCACTGCTTTGGTCACCAGGAGGCGCTGTGTTCCTTAAAACAACATATATCGTCAATTAATCATTTTATTTTCGATGGCACAGATCATTAAATTCTTGATACAGGTATTGATTGGATTTCAGACATGGATCCCATGTTATATGTAGAAGTATCTCTCTGCCCACGTCCTGGAACATGTGTTTATCCAACTGTTCCCAGGCCAGGTTATTCCTTGTTACCCTGGAACTAATGATTAGTTTGACGTCTAGGGTGATTAATGAGGACCTATCTCCTGCTCTCACCATGTGGAGCGGCACCATTACATAGTTTGTGAATATTTCCTCCCGTTGGACAATCTTTTTGGCGAGCAGAATTTCCATTGGTCTAAAAATAAGAATTTGATGAAATCATCACAAACCGATTCGCGATATCGTTTCAGTGAGCACAAAGAGGGATTTCATCTCTCATTGAGCTGTCGTTAATATGGGATCCCCAGATGAGAAAGGCTATAGTTTAATGAGATAATGAACAAAAACACATTTAAAGGGATGCAGTGCAGATGCAAACAAAATTATTGAAGTAAGTGAAAACTGCCTGGATTAGTGTTTGAATATGGTTGAGTTTGTGTGATTGTGTGTGAGTTTGAGTGTGTGTGATTGTGTGTGTGTTTGAGTGTGTGTGTGTTTTATTATGATTGTGTGTTTGAGTGTGTGTATGTGTGTTTTAATATGTGTGTGCTTGAGTTTGAGTGTATGCTTTATTATGAGCGTGTATCTGTGTCTTTCACTGAACGTATGAGAAAATATATGTGTTCTTGTGTGTGAATGTGTGTGATTATGCATACCAGTTTGTGTATATATATACGTATTTGTGAGTGTATGTATGTATATACGTCTAATTGCGTGTTGGAATGTGTGCGTGAGTGTGAGTGGGGGAGTTTCCTTCTAATATGAAAAGGAAGTGAAGTATACAGGGTACAATTATTCCTGAACATCTGCATCTGAGTTTTATCTTGGCCAGGTGTGGTTGTAATTGACAATTCAACAGTCAATGATCTCAGCTCATTTCTCTGCTGCTTCTCCACTTCCCTGAGAAGAAAATGTAAGTGTTAGAAATCTGAGCCAAATAATGGTTTACAAAATACGAATAAGAGTAGAGTCAATGAGCTGAAAAGGTCTTTTGGACACAGAAACCTGTGCCCCAGCACCATAACTGTCCCGACACAACCAACCAATGTTTTATGAAGGAACCCGAAGGGGGTACTTTTAAATAAACCCACCGGTGGGAAACGGTCGAATTCAGGCAGGATTTCCATTGTACACAGCGCCCATCTCCCGCTCCGCCAAACTATAATTTCATTCCATGCTGTGTTGCAGATTTTCCTCCTCCATACTCATGTACTACCCTAACCACCTCCACAAAATCACCTCTCAGCCGTCTCCTTCCAGACTAAGAATACCGAGTTTTTCGATTCATTCGTTACAATGTGACACTGTGGGTTGGAATTCCACTTGACTGGTAAAGGAAAATGGGCGGTATCGCTCACTCTGCATGTTCTACACCCCACAGGACATTCAGTTCCATACATGGGGAATACTATAGGTGGCAAATGCGATATCATCCATCTTGCACGATCAAGTAAGACACATTTGTACCCCAGTAATGCAGTTGCTCAAAATTAGCAGTAGCGTTGAGCCGCCCATTCTACGTTAAAATCTATATTCTATTGAAATCAATGATACTAAATATCGGATGGAGCAAATAACAGGCGGCTATTTAAAATACTCCCGTTATGTGCTTCCACCAAAGACGCATTTCTACCCAGGACCCTTTCTGCTTCGACCCTCGCTATTTCGCCTGTCAGTCTACGATTTCCAAATATTTACAGTCCCAGCTTATGGGTGAAGTGGGAGATGGTTGGAGGAGGTTGTCAGTACTGTGTTCATGGAGAGGCGGCAGTAAGCATGGTCTGCGTGTCTGTAATGAACGGATAATGCATGTTGATTAACCCACCTTTCTTCCAGAAGCACACACCCAACAGAACAAAGATGAGAATCAGGCCCACAGCAGAGCGAACACCAGCTTCCAGCGCAAAGGATTTATCTAAGTGAGGTAAAGGGACACAGCGTAACCAAGTTAAACAACAGTTTCTACAAAAAATAGATAATCTGCAGCTTAACAGAAGCCACAGATAGGCAGTGGATCCGGAGTGAATTCCAAAGCAGAAAAAATACATAAGAAATTAAAAGGTTGATATAATATCATAGAATTGCACAGAAAAGAATGAGTCCATTTGGCCCATCGTGCCTGTGAAAGAGCTATACAAATAGTATCACACCTCTGCTCATTCCCCACAGCCCTGCATTTTGTTCTCACTTTCAAGTATATATCCGATTCCCTTTGGAATGTTACTATTTAATCTGCTTCCACCTCACTTTCAGGCAGTGCATTCCAGATTACAACAACTCGCTTGTTTATTTAATAATTTTATCTCACCTCTGTGTTTTGCCAGTGATCTTTAATCTGTGCCTTGTGGTTATCGACACTACTGCCAGTAGAATCAGTTTCTCCTTATCTGCTCTATCGTAAACCCTCATAATTTTGAACCATTCTATTACATCTCCCCTTAACATTCTCTGCTCTAAGGAGAACGGCCTCAGATTCCCTTGTCTCTTCACATAAAATGGCATAGCATTTCCAACACTCGCGATACTTAATGTTAGCGGTTCCTTGGATTTTCACTGTTTCGAAAACGTGCCTCAGATGTTCAAAGTCGTTCACTCCTCCTCTGTTTTTTATAATAAATGACCCGCATTAAATCAGCGCTGCAATATCAGCGAATCAGTAATAAAGTCGGCGGGGGTTTGGCATGCAGTTGACGTCACAATGCATTGGGAGAACATGACGCAGCACGAAGCTGATTCTCATTGTTCGATTGATTAGTTGCCTCGTTCATTCTTTGATTCTTTCATTGGATATTAACCGTGTTCTGGGACAAAGCGACTGTTCCCAGCTGGCGGCAAAAATATAACAGATTGCACGTAAATTAGTCAGTTTCATTCTGTAAGTTTCATTCTGGTCATTGGGTCAAAACTGCGCATGCGAGGAGAGAATGAGTTGAGCTAATTTTTTAGGCGCGGACCTTTGTCACAACATCCTGCTCTCTCCACAGACGCCGACTGAACTGTTGTATATTTCAAACAGCAGATTGTTTGTTTTGCTTATTGCTTACCAGGTTAAAATGACCTTTTGTGAAAGTCGGTGACGTGAATATTTTTTTTTCTCAGCTTCCCTAGGGTTAATCTTGCACTATTATAGAATCGATGAGGAACTACAGGAGAACGCGAGTGAATCAAACTTTTAATCGGAGTTGGAGAAGTAAAACCATCCAATGGTTAGCGCTTTAGTTCTGCCATCAGTCACGCAGTAAGTAGCAAACACTTAATGGAATAAGAGTCAAAGGGTATTCAAGCACTGGTGTAAAAGTGGGCAATGTCACATCGCCCACCTGTTCAGTCCTGTATGACGGGGTGTAAAGTGGGCAGCCTATGAGTCAACATCCAATAAGAATTTTAACATATTGATGTCATTTACATGCCAGTTTTAATCCTTAAACAGAACAACTGATGCAGACTAACTATGATGCAAGCACCCCTTGTGCTGGGGTCCGATAAATACATTGACTCTGTGAATCTCACTCACCTCCTACAGTTATATGTACAGGGTCACTCAGAGCCGATGTTTGCCGCCTTCCGCTCACATCCGCTTTGTACAGGCAGGTGTAACTTCCTCCATCGGAATGACCTATATTCCTGATGGTGAAGGTGAGAGAATTACACCCTGCAGCAGCATGCTGGACATCCGAGTGATTCGTTTCTCCATGTCTGTATAAGTAAAATGTGATGCCAGGAAGCTCCCGTGGGCTTGTACAGTTAAAGGTGACTTCTCCACCCTTCACAAGAACATTGGAATCCATTGATATATTTGGTTTGGGTAGACCTGTAATTCGAAAGGAACAAGTAGTGACCATCGATTCAAAATGCAATATTCTTGAGAACCAAAATATGAATGAGCTGGGCTTGTGTACACAGGGGATAACTGAAACGTTTGGAGAAGACAAGACAGTCGATAATATAGTGAGCAGTGAGGATGATATCAACACACATCAAGGGGACATGATTCTGCTATTCCCATTTACACTTCCTCTAGACCCAGCTTTTGTTTCTTTACTGGTCCCATACCATCTCCTTTTGCATTGTACAATCAGACCTACTGTAATTTAATCTTTCCTGCCTTCCAACCTAACACAGACCTTCCCATTTGATCTTTCCTCCCTTCCCCATTTCACTGCCTCTGCATTTGCTTAAAATGTTTTATAACTCTAAGTTTTCCAGTTCTGAGGAAAGATCATCGATGTGAAACGTTAACACTGTTTCTCTCTCTACAGAGGCTGCCTGGCCTGCTGAGTATTTACAGCATGTTCTGTTTTTATTTCAGGATTACATAGAGAGACTGGTGAAATTGAGAGAAACATGGCAGATGAAATCTAATGCAGATAAGTGTGAAGTGACACAATTTCGTAGATAGAATTAAGAGGGAATGTTTAAACGAAATTGTACAATTTCAAACGTGGTGCAGGAACAGAGGGACCTGGGGTGCACATGCACAAGTCTTTGAATGTGGCGGGATAGGCTGAGGTTACATTTAAAGAAAAGCTGTATCAAACAGAGGCTTAGACTACAAAGTCAAAGAAGATATGCTAAAGCTGTAGGAATCACTGGTTAGAAGCCATGTAGGAATACTGTGTCCCAGAATAGGGCACTACACTTTAGGAAGGATGTCAATGCCTTACAGATGGTGTAAAGGAGATTTACCAGAATGGTTCCAGGGAAGAGGGATTTCAGTTATATTGAGAGACTGGAGAAGCTGTGATTGACTCGTCAGAGCAGAGAAGTTTGAGTAGAGATTTAATAGAGGTGATCAAAATCATGAAGCGTTTAGATAGATTAAATAAGGAGAACGTTTTTCCAGTGACAGCAAGGTAGGTAACCAGGGGACGCAGGTCTGATTGTACAAATCAAACTTCCTCTCCACCTTCTCTGCTCTAAGGAGAACTACCCCAGCTTCTCTACTCTATCCACGTAACTGAGGTCCGTCCTCGCTGGAATCGTCCTCGTAAATCTTCTCTGCCCTTCTCTAAGGCCTTCCAACCCTTCCTAGAGTGCGGTGCCCAGAATTAGACCCAATGCTCCAGTTGAGGCCGAACAAGTGTTTTATAAATGTTTATTATGACATCCTTGCTTTTGTACTTTATGCTGCTATTTAAGAAGTTCAGGATCCCGTATGCTTGTATAACCGTTTTGTCAACCTGCCCTGCCACCTTCAACAATGTGTGCACAAATACCTCCATGTTTCTCTGGTTACACATACACTTTAGCGTTGTAGCTTTTAGTTTTTATTGTCTCCCCTCGTTCTTCGTACCAAATATATCATGTCACACTCTTCCACGTTGATATATTTCGTATTGTTACTGCATCTGTGGTAAATGAATGTAAAGAACAACAGAAATGGATTTCTGCATGTTCTTGTGCCATGAAAGGCTGGTAACTCAATAACGATTGTGACGTGTTTAATTGAAATGTTCGTATCGGCAATTGAGATTCGACAATATGGGAACTGATGGTTTCAAAAAGAAAATAAATCAGTTGGGGATCTTGTTCCAAAATCTGGGCTTATCGCTGAAATTACCATCTTTGATACCAGGAGAAGATATTTTCCTTTGAAATTCACATTTCTGCTAACTTAGTCGAGCCATAACCTGAATAAAAAGAGTGAACAACTCCCATAAACTGTGTGGATTTACATTTCACATCAGGCAGTGCAGAGTTGCTCGGCTGTAGGATGTGGGCTTCGCTGGCAAGGCTGGCATTTAGTGCCCGAACCCAGTAGCCCTTGAGAAGATGATGGTCAGTCTTCTTCTTTAACCCATTTATGCTCCCACAATGCTGTTCGGTATGGACTTCCAAGATTTTGAGCGAGCGACGATGAAGGAACGCCAAATATATTTCCAAGTCAGGATGGTGTGTGACTTGGAGGTGGAACTAGGAGATTATGCTGTTCAGATGCTACGACTGCCATCATCCTTTTTTATGATGGAAGTCGAGGGATTTCGAGGTGCAGACGAAATCCATTGAGTGATATGAAACCTTAAATGTACTTAAGTTAAAATATTTTGCGTATCAGGATGTTTTTGTAAATCTCATTCCGCTGTTTCGGTTATCTGACTGAGAATCTGTAATCTGACAAGGCCACCCACACTGGCGGTGCCTCGTGAGGTGACCATACATTCAGTGGAGTTAAAACTTTGGCAGGAAGAAGCCATTTGACGTTAAACATTCCACTGTGGTAGTTCCAGACATTTAGTGAGTAAAATTGGAAATCAGGGTCAGATTTTGCGTGATTTTAAGAGATAGCCGGCCGCCCCCTGTCAGAATGTGTTGTCTTCACATCGCTAAATATCCAATCTCTCAGCTCCATCAAACAGCATTCCCTCAGTACTCAGTCACAGGGACAATGGTAAACTAGCACGATATTAGATTCCATTTAAGTCAATGGAGGGTATAATTGGGCGGAGAGTAAAATGGTAGTTCGATCCCTATCCGCCTCTTTTCCACCTGGAGGATGTGGTTAAAGTTACCCTCCAAGTGTCGCCATGGACTGTGAGCTCATGTTTTTCGTCGGGATTGAATGCACAACATTCAGACGCAATGGAGTATAAATTCGTCTTGTACAGTAGCCTAAAGCAGGCGATAGCTCAACATCAGCACGTTTTACACATCGCCGGATTTCCATTTCAATTGCCTGCAATGGAATCAGAAATCTGTCGGGTGTGAATCGGGCGGCTGTTTCGCTTTCGCCTGTTTTGCGCTAATTCCCGTGAGGAATGTCACAGTATCTCCAGTAATGCCCTTTGCGGTGAGCAGGTGCACAGCGAGTGATTGCAGGGCATGTTACATGAATCCTGTCAAGAGTTGAGGAATCAGATTCAAACCTAGCCCCACTATGTATGAAAGGAGGGAGAGAGGAAACGAGGAACTACAGGCCAGTTAGCCTGACATCAGTAGTAGGGAAATAGTTCGAATCTGTTATTGAGGAAATGGTAATAGGTCACTCAGAAAATACAAATAGCATTGACAGAGTCAACACGGATTTATGAAAGTGAAATCATGTATGACAAATCTGGTGGAGTTTTTTGAAGTTGTAAATGGCAGAATTGATAAGGGGGAATCAGTGGAGGTGGTGTATTTGAATTTTCAGAAGGCATTCGATAAGGTGCCAAACACGAGGTTACTAAACAGAATTAGGGCTCATGGGATTGGGGATAATATATTTGCATGTATTGAGGATTGGTTAACGGACAGAAAACAGAGAGTTGCAATAAAAGATTCATTTTCGGGTTGGCAGGCTGTAACAAGTGGGGTTATGTAAGGATCTTTGCTTGGGCCTCAGCTTTTCACAATCTACATCAATGGTTTGGATTAGGGGACCAATTGTAATATATTCAAGTTTGCTGATGATACAGAGCTGGTGCAACTTAAGGTGTGAGGAGAATGCAAGAAGGCTTCCAGGTGATATAGACAGGCAAAGTGAGTGGGCAGGGACAGGGCAAATGGAACAGAATGTGGAGAAGTGTGAGTCTAGATCCAAGGTCCACAGTCTCAGGTTAAGGTTTCGGCCATTTAGGAATGAGATGAGGAGAAATTTTTACACTGGCTGGATGATAAATCTTTGGAATTCAGTACGCCATAGGGCTGTGAAGGCTCAGTCGTTGAGTATATTCAAGACAGAGGTAGATAGATTTTTGAATATTAAGGGAATCAAGGGATATGTGGATAGTGCAGGACAGTGGAGGTGCTGTAGAAGATTGCAAATGATCCTACTGAATGGCAGAGCAAGCTTGAAGGGCCAAATGGCCTTTCCTGCTCCTGTGTCTTATATCCTTATGTTCTTAAAACCAATTCTGTTTTATTCCTCTCTCCAAATATTAAACCATTAATTCAGTTACAGTGATAGAAGCATGATTTTATAAACATACCAAGAGTGCTGGAAAAATACTAAAATCCTCTGCTCCCTGTCACTCACCTGCTACAGTGACCATCACAGACTCACTGCGCTGAGTTTCTAACCCCCTTCTATTGACGAAGGTCCCATATTTGCACTGGTAACGCCCTCCTTGGTCAGTACTGTTAACCGGGATTGTTAAAATGTTGTCCTTTCTGATCATTTGATCAGATTGCAGGTATTGATTATCTTTGTATAAGTAGAATGTTTGCCTCGATAATCTCCGGTCACATTGCAGGTAATGGTGATCGCCTCTCCTACTACATACACCCCACTCGGTTGATCAAGTGATATCATTGGTGTAGTTAGCGGATCTGTGGTAAAATAAATATAAAGTACAGTTAGAAATGGATCTGCGGATTTCCACGTGCAGTGCAAGGTTGGGAACTCATTGATGATTGTGCGGTGTTGAAGCACAGTTTCCCATCGGATACAGAGATTCCGCAATAGGGGAGTTCGGGAATTGATTATAAAAAAAGATTGACTTGCATTTCTCTAGCGCCATGCATAACCATTGGACGTCCCAAAGCAGTTTACAGCCAATTTAGTAATCTTGAAGTGTATTCGCTGTTGTTATGTGGGAAATCAAATGGTGGTGCCAAAGAACCAAAATCCGCTCAAGTTCTCGGTCCAAAGTCCGGTTTCAGGCCAGAGATTTTACTCGGGGATGCGAGCGGAACAAGGAAATGGTTGCTTTGAAATGCCCAGTGCTGTTACTTTAGCAAGGTGAAGATGAGATCAGAGAGAGTGAAAGTCTTCATTATTCCCATAGCAGCGACTGGTACCACTGCAAGTATGATACCCCCGCCAACAGAAGGCAGTAAGCAACCAATCTAAGCGAGGCTTTGAGTGTCACACTTTTGAAATAATTTAGCCGTTTTTGCGAGCACACAATTATTTTTATAATTACCATTGTGGTTGTCGCTGGCATGTCCAGCAACTACTGTCAATCCCTAGTTTCCCCTCCAGAAGGTGTGGGTGGCCTTCTAATTGAACCTTAGTGAGGCCAGTGTGGTCAAAGTGCACAACAATGTAATGAATTGTAAGGCTTGGACGTACCAACGATGAAGGAACAGCAATATATGTCCAAGTCAGGATGGTGTGTGACTTGGAGGGGAACTTTGAGGCGGTGATGTTCCCATGTACCTGCTGCCCTTGTCCTTCTAGGAGGAATAGAACGCTGGTTTGGGAGGAGCAGCCGCAGAAGCCTTGGTGACTTGCTGCAGTGCATATTGTAGATGGGAAACACTGCAGCGACTTTGCGCCGGTGGTGGACAGAGTGAATGTTTAATGTGCTGCATGGTTTGCCAATCAAGTGAGCTGCGTTGTCTTGGATTGTGTCACGCTTCCTGATTTGCAGCTGCTCTCACCCAGAGATGTGGAGAGTATTCAATCACACTCTGGAGCTGTGCAAGGAGATGGTGGAAAGGCTTTGTGGAGTCAGGAGGTGAGACACTCGCCGCAGAATTCCCTGCCTCAGACCTGCTCTAGTAGCCACTGTGTTTATTTGAAGGTGAATTTGGAGTGGATGTTGTTCCCATGCACCTGCTGCCCTTGTCCTTCTGGCTGGTGGAGGTCCTGTGTAAGTGAAATGCTGACGAAATGCAATGAAGAGAGAGATATGGAAACCCACAAAGTACTTCGATTAAAATATCACACATAATAGGATCATTTTGAAAGTCTTGGCACGCAGATTCTGTTCTCGGACAGAGAAACCTGTAATCTGTTATGGCCAGCCCATCTAGAAAGCTTCTTGAGCTGACACTACACTCAGTGGAGTTAAATCCCACACGCTGTGCTTTCATTGTGGCAATAAAATTTAAAGTTTAAACATGAAGTGGGACATTTTTTTGGAGGCGGATCCTTGAACATAGTGTTTATGATTCGATTTTATACACATAATTAAATGGAAAGCTTTATCAGGCAGGGCTGAAAACGGGCGGCCGAATCGCTAGCGCCCGTTTTGAGCTACCGCCCGTGACGAATTTCATCGCCTTATCTCCAGTAATGCTCTTTGTCGGTAATGGATTCACATCAATTGAACACAGGTCCAGAATTACATGAATCCTTTCGAGAATTGATCAATAGGTTCAAAACCCATTCGGTTTCTTCCTCTATCCTAATATTAAAACATTCATGTTGTTCCAATGATTAAAGCATGATTTTATAAAAATTCCAAGAGCTTGATAAAATCATACAAAATCCATTGATCCCTGTCACTCACCTGCTAAAGTGACCGTCACAGACTCGCTACGATGAGATTCTAACCGTCTTCCCTTGACAGAGGTTTTATAATGGCACTGGTACCGCCCTCCCTGGCCTTTACTGGTAACTGGGACTTTTCCAATGTTGTCCTTTCTGATATTTTGATAGGATTGCAGATATTGATTATCTTTGTAAAAGTAGAACAATTTATCTCGATAATCTTCAGTCAAGGTGCAGGAAATGGTGACCGTCTCTCCTACTACATACACCCCACTCGGTTGATCAAGAGTTATCACTGGTGTTGTTAGCGGAGCTGTGGTGAAATAAACAGAAAGTACAATTAGAAATGCATCTGGGGATTTTCATGTAAAGCGCAAGGTTGGGATCTCAATGATGATATATATCCAAGTCAGGCTGATTTGTGACTTGGAGGTGAACTTGGAGGTGGTGGTGTTCCCATGCGCCTCCTGCACTTATCCTTCTAGGTGGGAGAGGTTGCAGGTTTGGGAGGTGCTGCCGAAGAAGTCTTGGTGACTTGCTGCAGTGCAACTTGTAGATGGTAAACACTGCAGACACTTTGTGCTGGTGGTGGATAGAGTGACTGTTTAAAGTGCTGCATAATTTGCCAATCAAGTGACCTGCTTTGTCTTGGATTGTGTCACGCTTCCTGAGTTGCAGCTGCTCTCATCCAGAGATGTGGAGATTATTCAATCCCACTCTTGACTTGTGCAAAGAGATGGTGGAAAGGCTTTGTGGAGTCAGGAGGTGAGACACTCGCCACAGAATTCCCTGCCTCCGGCCAGCTCTAGTAGTCACAGTGTTTATGTGGAGGTGAATTTGGAGTGGATGTTGCTCCCATGAGTCTGCTGCCCTTGTCGTTCTGGCTGGTGAAGGTCCCGTGGAATTGAAATACTATCGAAATGCAATGCAGGGAGAGAGATGGAAACCTACGAGATAATTAGATTAAAATATCGTGCATATCAAGATCTTATTGAAAATCTCAGCACGCAGATTCTCCTGTCAGCTTGCAGAGCTTCTTGAGATGACAGTACACTCAGTGGGGTTAAATCCCTGGCGCCGTGCTGTCATTGTGGCACTAATCGTTGATTGTTCGAACCTCTAGTGATAAACATTTTCTTAGGCGGATCCTTGAATCAGGCGGCCGCAATTTGATTTTGTACACATAATTAAATGGAAAACATAATCAGGCGGGTCATAAAATGAGCGGCAAATCGCTATCGCCCATGTAATGCTACCGCAGGCCATATGTTTCATTCTCCGATATTGTCATTATGTGAGAGACAAGCAGTGATATCCGATTGTATTACAGTGAAAAAATTGATTCTTACCCATTACCGTTACCTCCACGGTATCACTTCGGTCTGAGGTTATCTGCCGCTCTGACATTGTTCCCTTATACACACAGGAGTAATCTTCTGACCCAGTCCCCATGCTGTCCGTGATGTCAAAGATGACCGCGGATTCCCATGAATTGGCTTTGACCATTTTGATTGGATTATTTTGCCCTCCTCTGTACAAATAGAACATGCTCCCTGAATATGGAGATCGGGCTCTACAGGTAACTCTGACCATCTCCCCTCTCACAAATATTTGATCCAGAAGGTTAAGTGATATTAATGGTTTGTGAGGATGAGCTGTGAGGATAACAAGAAATCAATATCCCGCCGGGCGTGAACGGTTCTGCAATACGCTTTTCACCCCAGACTATTATACTCTCCTTGAAGTCAAATGAAAGTAATTTCCGAAAGGTTGCGACCCAATCAGCCGACCCGATTTTACGTTGTACTGAAGTAAATTAATGGTAAAATCGGGCGGAGTGTAAATCGTGAAACCGGCCCGAAACAAGCTCTTTCCCGCTTGGTGGATTTGCTCACAATTGCCCACCATGAGCTGTAAGCTGTGAGCTGGATATAGCCAGGACAATGTAAATGACCACCGGCCAGTTTTCTGCTGAGCGAGTAGGTTTAATATCACACACAATGGAATCGGATAGCGTAAAAACGTGCAGCCGATTCACTTTCGTCTTTTTTGCTCCTCCACCCGAGACAAATTTCAGGTGCAATATCTCAGTATTGCTGTTAATAACAGTAGATGCACAGCGGTGTATTCAGGGCCATTGTTACACGGATCCTGTCAAGCTTTGAGCAATGAGATCAAAGGCCATTCGCTTTTATTCCTTTCTCCTAACGTTAAACATTTCATTTTGGTATTGTGAATAACACATGGATTTTTGAAAATCCCAAGCATGTTGCATAGACATATTAATAAACTCTGCCCCCTGTTACTCACCTACTATTGTCAGCGTAATAGCCTCACTCAGCGGGGAAAATAATTGCCTTCCCTTGAAGGAGATTCCATACTGGCATTGGTACCGCCCTCTTTGGTTACGCTGTGTAATCAGGAATGTTGCAATGTTGCCTTTGTTACGATTGGGCTAGAGGACAGCATTGGGCCATCTCTGTCAAAGTAGAAGGCTTTATTGCGATAATCTCCGGTCACAGTGCAGGTAATGGTGACCCTCTCTCCTACTACATACACCCCACTCGGTTGTTCAAGAGACATCACTGGCTTTGTTAGCGGATCTGAGGTAAAATTGACGGAAAGCACAATTAGAAATAGATCTGCGGTTGTTCATGTCATTTGTTCACTCAAAAGTGATTGTGCTACGTTGGAGGGAAGTCCTTTCATTGGGGACTGAGATTCCACAAAAGTGGAGTTCGGGACCTGATTAAAAGCAAGAGAAAACTTGCATTTATATAGCACCTTTCAGGAACTCAGCAACTCCTAAATCGCTTCACAGACAATGTAATACTTTGGAGCTCAAGTCACAGCTGAAATGTAGGAAATCAAATGGCAGAGTCAAAGAAAATAAATCAGCTTCGATTCTCTTTCCAAAGTCAGATATTAGGCCAGAAAAGTTACTCTGGAATACAGGCGGAACAAGGAAAATGCTTAATTGGGCATCGCTATTTCTGCTAATTTAGCGAAGATGAACATGTGGTAAGATTACTGAACCTCCACGTTAACTCTGCGGATTCGCATTTCAAATAATGGAGTTATTTCGGTGGTCCCAAAATATTTTTGAATCATTCCAGATGAGGCCGCTGATGGTAAGGCCGTCATTTGTTCCCTATATCAAGTTGGCCTTGAGAAGATGGGGGTGGTTATTCTTCTTGATCCGACGCAATCTGTGTGGGGAAGGTGCTCACACAGTGCTCCCGCAGGGAGTTCCACGGTTTAATGCTATGAAAAATGAAGGAATTACAATATATTTCCAAGTCAGGATGGTCTGAGAGTGGGAGGGGTGCCTGGTGGTGATGGTGTTCCCATACACCTGAAGCTCTTGTCTTCTGGTTGGTGGAGGTCGCTGGTTTGGAATTGTGTAATTGTCCTCCGGAGGTCTATTACTGTCCTCCTCATTGCTCACTATATTTCCGAGTTTCCTCTCGTCTGCCAACTTTGAGACTTATGATCTGTATAACCAAGTCCAGGTCATTACTATGCATCAAAAATGTATTCCCTCTTGAATGTTGCTATTGAATATGTCTCCAGCACCCTTCCAGGCTTGGCATTCCAGATCACAACATCTCGCCGTGTAACACAGTGCTCTTTAGTTCCTCTCTGGATCTTTTGCCAATGGTCTTAAATCTGTGCCTTTGGTTCAGTTTCTATTTTATTTACTCTGTCGATAACCCTTATAATTTTGAACATCTCTATTGAGCCGCCCCTTATTCTTTTCAGCTTTAAGGTACAAAACCATCTCACCTAGTCTCTCCAGATAAATAAAAAACCTACCAGTTGTGATATTGCAAAAACGCTGCCCGTCTCACTCACCTGTTACTGTTACTCACACCGAGGCACTAAGTGAGGACCATGTCCATTGCTCGTTGACAAGGTATCCATACTTGCACTGGTAATCTCCTTGCTGATATCTGCTGGTTGACGCAATGTCAGACACTCTGCTGGTAGTGGGAAATGGAAGTTTGCCCCCATCTTTATAAAAGGTATAATCGCTACCCGGGGAATTTATGTCGCCATTGCAGGTAATTGTGATGTTCTCTCCGGGTAAATACACGCCAGATTCTTCATTCAGGGTAATTTCAGGTTTCAGCTGAAGTTCTACGGTAAAAATCATGCTAAACATTTATAAAGCATTGACTTGCTGGCAGCTGGAGTATAGTGTAGTGTTCCGGGCACCAAACTTTAAGAACGATGTCAAGGACTTGTATAGGGTAAAGTGAAGGTTTACCAGGATGATCCGGGGGTGAGGGACTTCAGTTACGTGGAGAGATTGCAGAATCTGCGATTGTGCAGAGAAGGTTAAGGGAGAACCTTATTGGTGTATTCTAAATTAAGAGGGGTAAGTTTGAGCAAATAGGGAGAATCTGTATCCTCTGGAAACTGGGTCCATAAATAGAGCTCAGTGACTTAAAATAAATGAGAAAGGAACAAGAAGGGACCGGCGGAGAATTTCTTCACTCAGATGATTTTAAGATTGGTAAAGCAATAAGTGAAAAGGTGCTGGATACAGATTCCACCGGAACACTCATGATTCAATTGGACATGTATTGAAGGGCGCTAATGTCCAGCTTTAATTTAAAACCTGGGGTGTGGGACACAATTGTACAGCTCTTTCACACAGCTTTCACAGACATGATGGGTGCAGTGGATTACTTCTGTTCCTGAGAGACGGTATCATGCTATGAATTTAAGCTCTACCGAAATAGAAAGGGATTGATGTTAGTGACCTGCTTTTGTGATGGCGTTGTTCGCCGACAGAAGGCGCTAATGCACTTTTCAGGGCATCTAAAGTTGCAAGCAAATGGTGGGATAACCCATCAAAGCGAGTGGAGAAACATCTTAGAATTCTCCATCTTTGTGATGTGCGAAGTTCAGTGCAGTAAGTGTTTATCACTCTCTCGTCTCTGAGTCAGATGATTGTGGGTTCGAGCCCCATTCCAAACACTGGAGCTCATAATCTGGGCCGACACGCCCACTGCAGTACTGAGGGAGTGATGCACTGTGGAGATACCAAACCTTGGATGAAACTTTAACCCGAGGTCCTTACCTTCCTCACAGGTGAATGGTAAATATTCCCTGGCACTTTCTGCAGAGCAGGGAGGTACTTGTGCTCTCTTGTGTCAATGGAGCAGGAGGTGGTGTTCGTGCTCAGAACGAGTTCAGATAGGGCATATGGGGAGATGGGAGATAATAGGAAATAAAATGCAATTCAAGTTCAGGGCAGGGTGAACGGGATAAGGGGATGGTTTCTTTTGCAGGGCAAGGGAAGCAGTTGAAGGATCAGTGGCATCTGAGTGGATGACTTTAGGAATAGAGGAGTGTACTGAGATGAAAATTTCTAGGGGAGGTGATGGTGGGTTTGGGTGTTAGAGGAGGGAGAGGTTTAGGAACACAGCCGAGCTCCGAACACACGGGGTGGGGAGAGAAACTGACATGGGAACTGAAAACACTGAGGACAAGGAGTCGCTCAATGAACAGGTCCTGGGATGAAAGGGAGAAAGCATATCTTAGTAAGAGACTCGGATGGGACTGGAGTTTTTAAGGCAACTATGTCTTGCGGAGAGACCAGGAGCGTGGATCATGTTGAGGGGGTGAATGTAAGTGTAGGTAACAGATGAGCAAGAGTAGAGTCTGCGCTGAGATTTGGTGATTAGGGCCACAGTGCTACCACAGGTGCTAGAATGTGGAAGCACGTCGGGAGGCTTCAGCGAGGTTCAAGATGTTGCCATTGTGAGTCAAGTCTCAGGCAAAGCCAATAGATCAAAGCAATTCAGCAATCACCCACATGGATTGCAACTGCCTTGTTTGTTTGCATTACATTATACGGCAGCACAGAAACAGGTCATTCGACCCATTAATTCCATGTCTGCTGTTATGCTCTACACGATCCTCCTCCCACCCTCTCCTTCTGACCCCATCAACATATCCTTCTCCTCAACTAGCGAGTTCCATATTCTAACTACTCTCTGGGTAAAGAGGTTTTTCCTGGATTCCCTATTAGATTCATCAATGACGATCTTATGTTGATGGACCTTAGAACTGGTCTCCCACGGAAGTGGAAAAATGTTCTCTACAACTGCCCTATCAAACCCGTTCATAATCCTAAAGAGCTTTTTCACATCACCCCTTCGTCTTTATATACCTAGAGAAAAGTGCCCGAGCCTTTTCAATCTCTTCTGATAGTTACATTATTTCAGGTCTGGTATCATCGTAGTAAATATACATTGCACCTTCTCCAGTGCCTCTATATCCAGTTTATAATATTAAGACCAGAACTTTTGAGAGTGCTCCAATGTGGTCTGCCTTAAGAAATGAATCCCAGGGCGTTCTTTGTTTTGTTATGTGTTAATTAAATTGTGTCTCAAATTTTAGTGATTTGTGCCCTGTTCCCCCAGATTCCTCTGCTCTTCAACCCCATTTTGGAAATTAGTTTCTACGTAGTAAGTGTTATCCTGATTTCACTTACATATGTTGATCCACGTATATCCTTCCACTTCACACTTTGTACATATATATAATAATAGTGAACAATTAATCCGGATGGAAATTGGTAGCGGTGCTGGTTGACACATTGAACAACCCAAGGGGATAGTGGTGAATTACTTGACTGGGATGGATAAATAGATTGTGTGATTAGGCTTCAGCAAGAGTGATGGGTGTCGTGATCAGCAACAGAGCAGGAGCGGGAGTGGGCGTTGCTGCTCGTATGAAAAGATTGACAGAAATCTCGATGGACCTTTCAGAGAATGCCAGGAGAGGCATAGAATGCCGCTGTGAATTGTTCACCAATAAATCATTCATGCAAATTAAGGAGAGTGGAATGCCAGGGAAGCTGGTTAAAAAGGGACTTGAGTTGTTAACAAAATTATACACAGGTTAGATCAAAAAAGTCATCGTAATATTAAGTCGAGCATTTGTCCGGTAAAGCGCATGGAATTGAAGACAAATTAGTGACATTGGTACTGAATTGATTAGCAGTTACGAATCATAGAGTAGCGATAATGTGTCTGTAATCTAACTGGCAAAAAGTGACAAGTGGTGTCCCCAGGATTCTGTAATGCGGCCTCGTGTTTTAACTGCATTGATCTATGAGTTACAGGAACGAATAAAGTTCCAGATATCCAACTCCACTGACGGCACTAAGCTGTATATTCTGGCGATAGCAGCAGACCGTTGTAATGGGACATTGCTACCTTAATGAGTGGGCAAAACTCTGGGCAATTTAGTTCAGTGTCGGGGGCTGTTTGGTCAACCAATTTCGACCTAAGCAAGATATATATTACACCTGGAATACTGTGAGCACTTCAGCAAACCACACCATAATTAGCATATAGGAACATAGGAATCGAACTAGGCCATTCAGTCCCTCGAGCCTGTTTCTGCCATTCAATTCAATCATTGCTGATCGGTATCCTTACTCCTTCTAACTTCTAGCAGATTTCAGTGAACAATTCTGTACTTTCAACATAAAGGAAGCACGGTGGCATAGTGGTTAGCACTGTTGCCTCACAGTGCCAGGGACCCAGGTTCAAATCCGGCCTTGGGTGATTGCCTGTGTGGAGTTTGCACTTTCTCCCCGTGTTTGCGTGGGTTTTACTCCGGGTGCTCTGGTTTCCTCCCACAGTCCAAAGATGTGTGGGTGAGGTTGATTGGCAATGATAAAAAAGTGGCCCTTAGTGTTAGGGGGGATTAAATACGCGGGGTTACAGGGATAGAGCTTGTGTGGGATGGCTGTCGCTGAACGGACCGGGTGCTAGGGTTTGGATGATCAACCATGATCTCGTTGAATGGCCTGCTCCTATCTTCTATGTTTCTAAAACAAACAACATAATCCCTCTATAACGTGGAGAGCAGATTTATTTATTAACAGTCGAAATGATGTCTGAAAAATATATTTTGATACTGGAAATTAACTTTGAAAATATGGCTGAGAATGTATTTCTGAAGTTCAACAGCATTACCTGTAGGAGATATAAAACATTGTTAGACTTTTTCTGGGTGTCAAAACAAGAGGTTGTATAGCGAGGGACCAATAGATTGTGGTTTTGATGAAAACAAATAAAACAAACGGCGGATATATAAAAAAGTACAAGCACCAGTTAGTTAAATATTTTTAGAAGCTCGTAGAAGTTTGGAAATTTTTTTAAAATGTAATTAAAATGGAAGAGACTGAAAGAGGTTAATGTGGGCGTGGCTTAGATTTCACTGCTTTTGTGGGCGTGTCTTCACTTACTCATTGGCTGTACGCTGCACTCTTGGCCTTAGTGATGTCATATGCTGCCCACAACTAAGCAGTGCCGAAGAGCAAGTCTCAGTTCTCTGCAGCTCCATCGAGACTGACCGCAATTTTTGGGCCTTCATTTCATTCATATGGCCCACTGCCCAGAACTGAATGCAGTTCCACCAGACGGGGTCTATCATAGAGAATATAAGCAGGAGTACGCCATTCGTTCCATCGAGCCTGCTCCAACATTCAATATGATCATGGCTGTTCCTCTATCTCAATACCATATTCCCACTCTCTCGTCATATCCCTTGGTGCCTTTTGTGTCTAGAAATCTATCTCTCTCCTTCTTAAATATATTCTGTGCTATGGCCTCCACAGCCTTCTCTGGTGGAGATTTCCAGAGGTTCAACACCCTCTGATGAAGAAGTTTTTCTTCATCTCAGTTCTAAATGTCCTACCCCGTATACTCAGTCTGCGACCCCTCGTTCAAGTCCCCACAGTCAGTGGAAACATCCTCCCTGCACCCAGTCAAACCCTGTCAGAATTTTATACGTTTCAGTGAGATTCCCTCTCATTCTTCTAAACTCTAGCGACTACAGGCCTAGTCGACCCAATCTCTCCTCATACGGCAGTTCTACCATCACAGGAACCTGTCTGGTGAACCTTCGCTGCACTCCCGCTAGGGCAAATAAATCCTTTCTTAGGTAAGGAGACAAAAACTGCACACAGTACTCAAGGTGAGGTCGCACCACGGCCCTGTATAACTGTAGTAAGACATCCTTGATCCTGTGCTCAAACCTCTTGCAATGAAGGCCAACATGCCATTTTCCTTCCTAACCGTTGCTGGACCTGCATGTTTACTTTCAGCGACTGGTGTACAAGGACACCCAGGTCCCTTTGTACATCAACATTTTCCAATCTATTACCTTTAAAGTAGTACTCTGCCGTTCTGTTTTTCATACCTAAGTGGATAACTTCACATTTATCCACGTTATACTGCATCTGCCATATATTTGCCCACTCACTCAACCTTTCTAAATCGCCTTGAAGCCTCTTTGCATTCTCCTGACAAATCACAATCCAACCTGGCTTTGTGTCATCAGAAAACTTCACAATAATACATTTTGTCCCTCATCCAAATCATTGGTATATTTTGTGAATTGTTGGGGCCACAGCACTGATCTCTGCGGTACCCCAATAGTCTCTGCCTGCCACCCCGAAAAAGACCCATTTATTCCTACTCTCTGTTTCCTGTCTATAACCAATTAACAATCCATGCCAGTATATTACCCCCATCACATATACTTACTTTTGCACACAAAACTGTTATATGAGACTTTATCAAGGCCACCAGAAAAGCCAAATGCGACACATCCACTAGGTTTCCCTTATCTATTCTACCAATTACATCCTTAGAAAACTCCAGTAGGTTTGTCAAACACAATTTCCCTTTCATAAATCCATGTTGACATTTTCTAATCCCGTTAAAATTTCCATGTGTCCGATTACCACATCCTTTATAATAGACTCCAGTATTTTACCTACTGCTGATGTTAGGCTAACCGGTCTGTAGTTCCCGGTTTTCTCTCTCCCTCTATTTTTAAATAGTGGGGTTACATTTGCCACCCTCAAATCTGCAGAAATTGTTCTATAATCTATAGAATTATGGAAGATGACAACCGATGCATCCACAATTTCCATGGCTACCTATTATGGTACTCTGGGATGCAGATTATCAGATGCTAGGGATTTATCGGCTTTCAGTCCCTTTAATTTCTCCAGCATTACTTTTTTACTAATACTAAATTATTTAATTCCTCGTTCTGCCTAGACCTCAGGTACCCTACAATTTCTGGGATGTTATTAATGTGCTCTTACGTGAAGACAGAAAAAAGTATTGTTTGATTGCCCAGCCATTTCTTTGTTCCCCATTATAAACTCGCCCGTTTCTGGCTGTAAGGGACCTACATTTTTCTACACTAATCGTTTTCTTTTTAGATACTTGTGGAAGCTTTTGCAAACCGCTTTTATGCTCCTTCCAAGTTTACTCTCATACTCTATTTTCCCCTCTTTATCAAACTCTTGGTCCTTTTCTACTGAACTCTAAGCTGCTCCCAATCCTCAGGCTTGCTACTTCTGGCAACTCTATATGGATTCTCTTTGGAGCTAATTCTATCCTAAATTTATTTGCTTATCCATTGTTGGGCCGCTTTTTCTTTTCGGTTTTTGCACCAGAAAGGAATTTATAACTTTTGCAATTCTTGCTTTCGTTACTTAAACGTTAATCATTGCAATCCACTGTCATGCAATTAAATTAAGCTCCCAAATCTATTATATCCAACTCCCTCCTCATATTTCGTACTTTGCTTTGTTTAGATTAAGGACCCTACTTTCGGATTAGAAACATAGAAACATAGTAGATAGGAGCAGGAGTAGGCCATTCGGCCCCTCGAGCCTGCTCTGCCATCCAATGCGATCATGGCTGATCATCCAAATTCAGAACCCGGCCCCTGCTTTCTCCCCATACCCCTTGATCCCTTTAGCCTTAAGAAATATATCCAACTCCTTCTTGAATATATTTAATGTATTGTCCTCTACTGCCTTCTGTGATAGAGAATTCCACAGGTTCACCACTCTCTGGGTGAAGAAATTCCTCCTAATTTCTGTCGTAAATGGCCTACCGCTTATCCTTAGACTGTGACCCCTGGTTATGGACTCCGAGACCATCGGGAACATCCTCCCTGCATCTAGTCTGTCCAGACCTGTCAGAATTTTATAACTTTCAATTAGATACCCTTTCATTCTTCTAAACTCCAGTGAGTACAAGCACAATCGACCCAATCTTTCCTCATCCGTCATTCCTGCCATCCCAAGTGTCAGCCTGGTGAATCTTCGCTGAACTCCTTCCATGGCAAGAAC
This sequence comes from Somniosus microcephalus, assembly GCF_052327205.1. Lineage (NCBI taxonomy): Eukaryota > Metazoa > Chordata > Chondrichthyes > Squaliformes > Somniosidae > Somniosus > Somniosus microcephalus. The sequence continues at coordinate 52,202,657 of NW_028225184.1, forward strand.
ATCCTTCCTCAGATAAGGCGACCAAAACTACACACACTACTAAAGATGTGGTCTTAGCAAGGCCCTGTATAACTGCAGCAAGACATCACTCTTCCTGAACACAAACCCTCTCACTTAGAAGGCCAACATACCATTTGCCTTCTTAAATGCCTGCTGCATCTGCAGGCTTACCGTCAGCGACTGGTGCACAAGGGCACCCAGGTCTGGTTGCACTTCCCCTTCTCCCAATCTATTGCCATTCAGATAATAATCTGCCTTCCTGTTTTTGCCACCAAAATGGATAACCTCAAATATATCCACATTATATTGCATCTGCTATGCTTTTGCCCAATGAGCCAACCTGTCCAAATCATCCTGGAGTTTCTCAGCATCCTCCTCACAGCACACACGACCACCCAGCTTTGTATCATCTGGAAATTTGGAGATATGACATCTAGTTGCCTTGTCTAGATCATTATTATATATTGTGAATAGCTGGGGTCCAAGGACCGATCCCTGCGGTACCTCACTTGTCACTGCCTGCCACTTGGAAAAAGACCCGCTTATTCCAACTCTTTGCTTTCTCTCTGCCAATCAGTTCTCTATCCAATTCAATACCTTGCCCACAATCCCATGTTGCTTAAATTAACACGCTAGTCTCTTAAGCGGGACCTTATCGAAAGCCTTCTGAAAGTCCAAATACAACAATACCACTGGTTCTCCCTTATCTATTTTACCAGTTAGATCCTCAAAAAATTCCAGTAGGTTAGTCAAGCACGATTTACATTTTGTAAATCCATGTTGATTTTGTCCGATCCTGTCACTGTTTTCCAAGTGCTCTGCTATTACATCATTTATAATGGACTCTAGCATTTTCCCCATTACCGATGTCAGGCTTACCCGCCTGTAATTCCACATTTTCTCTCTACCACCTTTTTTCAATAGAGGGGTAATATTAGCTACACTCGAAACCATGGTTACTGTTCCAGATTCCATCGAATTTTGGAAGATGATCAGCAATGCATCTACTTTTTCCAGGGCCACTTCCTTAATACACTTGGATGTAGATTATCAGGCCCTGGGGATTTATCCGCCTTCAATCCCATCAATTTCCCTAACACCATTTCCGTACAAATACTGATTTCTTCCAGTTCCTCCCTTTCATCAGACCCTACGTTCCCCGACATCTCTGGGAGGTAATTTGTGTCCTCCTTTGTGAAGACAGAACCAAAATATGTATTTAATTGGTCGGCCATTTCTTTGTTCCCCATTATAAAGTCCCCTGATTCTGACTGCAAGGGACCTACGATTGACTTCACCTATGTTTTTCTCTTCGCATATGTATAACAGCTTTCACAGTCGGTTTTTATGTTCCCTGCAAGCTTACTCTTATTTCTATATTCCCTTTCTTAATTAATCCCTTTGTGCTGCTTTGTTGAATCCTAAACTGTTCTCAATCCTCACGTTTACTGCTTTTTCTGGCCAATTTATATGTCCTCTCCTTGGATCTTATGCTATCCCTAATTTCCCTTGGTAGCCACGGTTGAGCCACATTTTTCCTTTTATATTTATGCCAAACTGGGATGAACAAATACTGTAGTTGATCCATGCGGTCTTTGAATGTTTGCCATTGCATATCCACCATCAACCCTTTGAGTGACATTCCCCAAGCAATCCTACCCAACTTGCGCCTCAGACCGTCGTAGTTTCCTTTATTTAAATTTAGGTACCAAGCCTGTGAGTCGACAACGTCATTCTCCATCTGAATGATGAATTCGATCATATTATGATCGTCTGACTCAAGGGGCCTCGTACAACAAGATTGCTAATTAATCCTTTCCAGTTACAAAATACCCATTCTAATATGGCCTGATCTCTGTTTGGTTCCTCGACATATTGGTCCAGGAAACCATCCTGTAAACACTCAAGGAATTCCTACTCCACAGTAATGTTAAAAATTCGGTTGATTGGAATTGTTCACTTTCCATCGTAATGAAGAATTGCATCATATTATGGTAACTCTTCCTAAAGTATCCATAACAACTAAATTATGAATTAACCCCTTCTCATTGCACAATACCCAATCTAGGATAGCATGTTCCCTGGTTGGCTCCTTAACGTACTGGCCTAAATTACAATCTTGTGCACGCTCCAGTAATTCATCCTCCACTCTAATAATGCTAATTTGGTTTGGCCAGCCTATTTGTAGATTAAAACCACCCATGATTACTGTACAACCCTTGTTGCACTCATCTCTATTTTTCGGTTTGATGCCATCCCCTACAGATCCACTATTGTTTGGAGGCCTACAGACAACTCCCACCAATGTTGTCTGCCCCTTGGTGCTTCTTAGCTCCACCCAAACTGATTCTACATCTTGATTTTCTGAGCAAATATCCTTGCTCACTATTGCTCTGATGTCATCCTTTACTAACAGTGCCACCCCACCTCCTTTTCCTTCTTGACTTTCCTTCCTGAATATCAAATACCCCTGGATATTCAGCACCCAGTCTTGGTCACGCTGCAACCATGTCTCCGTAATCAAGTGCTCTGTACAGCGACAACTTTCTTCCTCCACTTCGAATTCCAGCTATCTTGAGATAAAACTATATCTTGAGATAAAACTATATATTGAGATATAAGCTGTGTCTTTATGCATTCCTCTACTTCACCTGACGAAGGAGCAGCGCTCCGAAAGCTTGTGATTTCAAATAAAACTGTTGGACTATAACCTGTTGATGTGTGACTTCTTACATTTGTCCACCCCAGTCCAACTCCGGCATCTCCACATCTTGAGATAAAGGCTAACATTCCACTAGTCTTTGTAATGATGTTCCTACCTTTCCACTAGATTTTACTAATTTCTGTACTTTGATTCCTAAATCTTTCCGATCCTCCATTTTCCCCAGTTTTTCACCGAATAAGAAATACAGGAATCTTGTTTTACGTCCAAAATGGAAGATCTCACACTTTTTCACTTTACATTCCTCTGCTACATTTTTCCCACTCACCCAATCCATCAATGTCCCTTTAAAGCTTTCTGCTCAAGAGTGCATTATTTACTGCGTCAGTTAAATTAATTTCACCAGCACACTTAAATATACGACTCCCTATTCCTTCTTTCAAGTCATTGTTAAATTTACTGAAAATCTGAGATTCAGGTCAGATCCCCGGTGGACACCACTAATCACATCCTGCCAGTGTGATTACAGAGCCATTATTCCTACTATCTGTCTCCAGCAATATAGTAAATTTCCTGTCCTTGAAGTCTATAAGTTTCCTCCAATTCCATGCACAAGCTAGTCGAATGCCTTCTGAGATTCCATTTAAATAACATCCATAGACAGTCCTTTACCTACCACTTTAGGTATCTCCTCAAAACGATGAACTAGCTTCGACAGAGGTGACTTAACCTTTACAAATTCATGCTGGATCTCTCTGATCAGCTCATTTATTTCCGAATGCTCTGTCACTCTGTCCTAATAATAGATTGTTGTACATTCCCCACAACTGAGAGCAGTCTAATGAGCCCATAATTTCCGAGTTGATCTCTCGTTCCCTCTTAAATAATGCTCTGCGTCTTGCTATTTTCCAATCCAATCGTTCAATTCTTCAATCGAGAGACTTTTGGAAGTTGATGACTCGATAGGATTACATAGGATTTCATCAGATATACGGCACAGAAACAGGCCTTTCGGCCCAATCAGTCCATACCGGCGTTTATGCTACACTCGAGCCTCCTCCTGTCTAAATCTAAATCTGTCAGCGTAACACTCTGTTCCCTTCTCCCTCATCTTCATGTCCTGCCTCCCTGAAATGCATCTATACTATTCGGTTCAATCACTCACTTTGGAAGCGAGTTCCAAATTCTCACAACTGTTTGGGAAAATAAGTTTCTTCTCAATTATCTATTGGATTTCTTGGTGTCACTCTTCTAGTGATGGCCTCCAGTTATGCTCCTCCCCACAAGTGGAAACATTCTCTCCGTATCCAATCTATTAAAACCTTTCATAATATTAAAGACCCCTATAAGCTCACTCCTCATCCTTCCTTTTTCAAGAGGAATGAGACCCAGCAATTTTATCTTTTCCTATATGTATACCATCACATTTTTGTATCATTCTTGTAAATCTCATCTGCCCTTTCTCCCTTGAATCTAAATCCTTTTTAACATATGGCGACCAGAACTGCAAGCAGTACTCTAAATGCAGTCCAACAAAGGTTCGATGCAGGCTCAGCATAACTTCCCTACTTTTCTGTTGTGTCCTTCTAGAATAAACCCTAGTGCTTGATTTGTTTCTAAGTGGCCTTGCTAACCTATGTCGCAAATTTAAGTGAATGTATGTATTTGAAATCAGTGGAAATGTTGTTCCTCTACCCCACCTAGATTCGAACCTACCAAGTGATAAGTGACCTCCCTATTCTTCCTGCCTAAAGGTATTACCTCGTATGTATCTATGTTGAACTTAATTTGCCAATTATTTGCTCATTCTTCGAGCTTATTAACATCCCCCTATAGTGGATTGCACTCCTCCAGATTATTGACTATTGCCCCAATTTGTTATCATCTGCAAATTCAGAAATTGTGTTTTGATTGAATAGTTTAAATCGTTAATGTAAATTGTGAACAGCAGTGATCTCAGCACTGATCGTTGTGGAACACCACAACGCACCTTCTGCCACTGTGAATAGCTAACCTTTACTCCCACTCTCTGCTTTCTGTCTTGAAGCCAGCTAGCAACCTATTCTGCTACTTATCTCCTGACTCCGCATACTCTGACCTTATTCGGTAGTCTATTGATTGGACAAATCAAATTCGCCAAGGTAGCCTTGAGGAGGAGTTCATAGTGTGTATCTGGGATGGTTTCCTAGAACAGTATAGAAACATAGAAGATGGGGGCAGGTGTAGGCCATTCGGCCCCTCCAGCCTACTCTGCCATTTAATGAGATCATGGCTGATCATCCAAAGGCAGTACCTGTCCTGCTTTCTCCCCATATCACTTGATCCCTTTAGCCTCAAGAAATATATCTAACTACTACTTGAATATATTTAATGATTTTGGCCTCAGCTGCCCTATGTGGCAGAGAATTCCACAGTTTCACCACTCTCTGGGTGAAGAATTTCCTCTTCATCTCAGTCCTAAATGGTTTACCCCTTATCCTTAGACTGTGAACCCTGCTTCTGAACTCCGCGCCATGGGGAACATCCTTCCTGCATCTAGTCTGTCTAGTCCTGTTAGAATAGTACAAGTTTCAATGAGATCCCCACTCATTCTTCTAAACTCGAGCGAATGTAAGCCAAATCGACCGAATCTCTCCTCATACGTCATTCCAGCAATCCCAGGTATCAGTCTGATGAATCTTCGCTGCACTATCTATATGGCAAGAACATCGTTCCTCAGATAAGGCGACCAAAACTGCACACAACACTCAAGGTGTGGTCTCATCAAGGAATGTACAACTGCAGCAAGACATCGTTGTTCCTGTACTCGAATCCTCTCGCTAAGAAGGCCAACATACCATTTGCCTTCTTAAAAGCCTGCTGCACCTGCATGCTTACCTTCAGCGACTGGTGCACATGGACACCCAGGTCTCTTTGCACTTCCCCTTTTCCCAATCTATTGCCTTTCAGGTAATAATCTGCCTTCCTGTTTTTGCCAGGGACGTAGATAATCTCGCATGTATTCACATTATGCTGCATTTGCCATGCATCTGCCCAATCACCCATCCTATACAAATCGTACTGATGTTGTTCTACATCCTCCTCACAGCACACACGCCCACCCAGCTTTGTGTCATCTGCAAACTTAGAGATATTATATCTAGTTCCCTCCTCTGGATCATTTATATATATTGTCAATAGCTGGGGTCCTAGCACCGATCCCTGCTGTACCCCACTAGTCACTGCCTGCCACTCGGAAAAAGACACATTTATGCCAACTCTTTGCTTCCTGTCTGCCAACCACTTCACTACCCAAGACAGTACCTTACCCCAATCCAATGTGCATTAACTTTACACACTAATCTCTTACGTGGGACCTTATTGAAAGCCTTCTGAAAGTCCAAATACACCACATCCACTGGTTATACCTTATCTATTTTACGAGTTACATCCTCAAAAAATTACAGTAGATTACTGAACATGATTTACCTTTTGTAAATCCATGTTGACTTTGTCCGATCCTGTCACTGTTTTCCAAGTACTCTGCTATTACAACTTTTATAATGGACTCTAGAATTTTCCTCACTACTGTTGTCAGGCTTACCGTTTCTTAATTCCCCGTTTACTCTCTACCGCTCTTTTTAAATTTTGGGGTTACATTAGCTATCCTCCAATCCATGGGAACTGTTCCAGAATATTTAGAATTTTGGAAGATGACCAGCAATGTATTTAGTATTTCTAGGGCCACTTCCTTCGGTACTCTTGGATGCAGATTATCAGGCCCTGGGGAATTATCGGCCTTCAATCCCATCAATTTCCCTGACACCTTTTCCCAACAAATACTGATTTCATTCAATTCCTCCCTCTCATTAGAACTATGTTACCCGACGCTTGACTTCACCAATCTCTTTCTCTTAACTAATCTATAGAAGCTTTTACAGTCTGTTTTTATGTTCTCTACAAGCTTACACTTATGAACTATTTTCCTATTCTTAATTAATCCCTTTCTCTTCCTTTGCTGAATATTAAGGGCTCCGAATCCTCAGGGTTGCTGCTTTTTCTGGCCAAATTGTATGCCCTCTCCTTGGATCTTATGCAATCCCTAATTTCCCTTGTTAGCTACGGTTGAGTCTCATTTTGTTTTATTTTTATGCAAGCAGAGCTGAAAAAATTCTATAGTTCATATATGCAATCTTTAAATAATTGCCATTGCCTATTCACCGTCAACCCTTTAAGCAACGTTCCCCAATCCATCCTAGCAAACTCTTGCCTCATACCATCGTAGTTTCCTGTTTTTTAATTCAGTACCCTTGTCTTTGAGTCAACTACTTCACTCTCCATTTTACCGAAGAATTTTATCATATTATGATCGCTCCTCCACAAGGGGCCTCACACAACAAGATTACTAATTAATCCTTTCTCATTAAATAATACCCAGTCTAAGATGATCTGATCTCTAGTTGGTTCCTCGAATATTGTTCCAGGAAACCATCCCGTATAAACTCTAGGAGTTCCTCCTCCACGGTATTGTTACTAATTTGGTTAGCCCAATCTACATTTAGAATAAAGTCACCCATAATAACTGCTGTGCCCTTATTGAACGCATCTCTAATTCCCGGTGTAATTCCATCGCCAACCTCCGCATTACTCTTTGGGGGTTTGTAGTCAACTCCCACTATCGTTTCCTGCCCTTGGCATTTCTCAGCTCTGCACCTACAGATTCCACATCATCAGAGCTAATAAACTTCCTTACTATTGTGTTAGTCTCATCTTTAACCAGCACTGCTACCCCACCTCATTTTCATTTTTTCCTGTCCTTCCTGAATATTGAATACCCCTGGATGTCGAATTCCCAGTCATCGTCACACTGGCGCCATGTCTCCGTAATCCCAATTATATCTTATCCCTTTACATCTATTTGCACAGCTAATTCATCCACCTTATTAGGAAAGCTCCTCACATTAAGAGACAAAGCCTTCAGGCTTGATTTTTCATCACTCTTAGTACTTTTAGAATTCTTATTTACTATGGTCCGGATTGATTTATAGCCTTGATTTCTCTGCCATGCACTTTTGCTTTTCTCCTTTCTGTCTTTTGCTTCTATCATTGCTTCCCTTTCCTCTGTCTCCCTGCACAGGCTCCCAACCCCCTGCCATTTTAGTTAAACCCTCCCCAACAGCACTAGCAAACACTCCCCCTAGGACTTCAGTAATGGAACCAAGCAGGCTACCTTGTATCTGGTACTGTGTAATATGATAGCATTAATTAATGACCTCATACAAAAGGATCCTCTAGGAAAGAGTGATCATAACATGATTGAGTTTCAAATTCAGTTGGAGGGTGAGAAAGTTGTATCTCAAACCAGTGTCCTGCTCTTAAACAAAGGTGATGTCAATGGCATGAGGTCATAGCTGGCTATAGTGGATTGGAAAAAAACAAATTAAAAGGAAAGGCAGTTGAAATGTAGTGGCAGATATTTAAGGAAATATTTTATAACTCTCAACAAAAATATTCTCCAGTGAGAAATAAATACTTTAAGAGAAAGCAGCACTATTCGTGGCTAACTAAGGAAGTAAAGGATGGTATCAAATTGAAAACAAATGCAAACAAGATTGGTGGGAGGCAAGAGGATTCCGATTATCTTTAAACCAGCATTGGATTACTCAAAAAATAATAAAGTGAGAGAATATGAATTACCAGAGTAAGCCAGGAAGAAATATTAAGTCAGATTGTAAGAGCCTCTACAGCTACATAATAAGGAAAATAGTAGCTAAAGTAAATATTGCTCCCTTAGAGGATGAGAATAGGGAATTAATAATGGGGAACGGGGAAATGGCAGAGACTCTGAACAAATATTTAGTATGTGTTTTCACGGTAGAAAACATTAACATTAACCCACTAATGTATAATCAAGGGACAACAGGGAGGGGGGAACTAAAGACTATTACTATCACTAAGGAAAATGTATTTGGTACAATAATGGACTAAACGACGAAAAGTCCCCTGGACCAAATTGGCTGCATTCCGGTGTCTTTAAATAAGTGGCTGCAGTGATAGTGGATGTATTGGTTGCAATCTACCAAAATGCACTTTACTCTGGAGAGGTCGCAGCGGATTGGAAAACATCAAATATAACACACCTATTTATGAAAGGGGGGAGTCAGAAAGCAAGAAACTATAAACCAGTTAGCCTTACATCTGTCGCTGGGAAAATGCTGGTGTCCTTTATTAAGGAAGCAGTGGTAGAGCATTTGGAAAATCATAATGCAGTCAAGCAGAGGCAGCATGTTTATATGAAAGGGAAATCATGTTTACCAAATTTGCTGGAGTTCTTTCAGGATGTAACAAGTTGGGTGGATAAGGGTGAGCCAGTGGATGTGGTGTATTTGGATTTCCAGAAGGAATTCGATTAGGTGCTACATAAAAGGTTACAGCATATGATAAGAGCACACAGAGTAGCGGGTATTAAATTAGTATGGAAGATAATTGTCTAACTAACTAAAAGCAGAGAGTCGGGATAAATTGGTCATTTTCCAGTTGGCAAACGGTAACTAGTGGGGTGCCACACAACTCGATTCTGGGGCCTCAACTACTTACAATCTACATTAATGACTTGAACGAAGGGACCGTGTGTCATTTAGCCAAGTTTGCAGAAGATGCAACAATAGGTGAGAAAGCAAGTTATGCAGAGGTCTAAACGAAGCTGCAAAGGGATACAGAGAGGCTAAATGAATGTGCAAACATATGACAGTTGGAGTATAATGTGGAAAGTGCGAGGTGATCCACTTTGGCAGGAAAAATAAAGTGTCTTGATATCACATCCTTTATAATTGACTCTAGCATTTTCCATACTACTGATGTTAGGCTAACCAGCCTGTAGTTTCCGGTTTTCACTTTCCCTCCTTTTTTAAGTAGTGGTATTACATTTGTCACCCTACAATCTACAGGAACTATTGCATAACCTATAGAATTTTGGAAGATGACAACCAATGCATCCACTATTCCATTCTCCCGGTGTCTCCTTCAAACTTGCTCTGACGATGCCACCTTCCCTACTAGTGCTTCTGATTTGTAATTCGTTTACCTCAGCCGAGGATTCCCCTCTACCATGGTTGACATGGCCCACTGCTGTGTTCATTCCAGTTCCCGCACTTCTGCTTTCATTCCATCCCAACCCTCCCAGAACGACAGTAGGTTTCGCATTGTCCTCAACTTTCATCCCACCAGCCTGCACCTTCGATGGATCATCCTCCAGGATTTACGAAATCACCAGCGTGATCTCATCCACCAAACACATCTTCCTCTCACCACTGCTTTGTGCTTTCCAAAGGCACTGCTCCCTCGTCGACACCCTGGTCCACAGCTCCCCCACCCCCACAACACCCCTCCCCCTTCGCCCAGCACCTTCCCGTGCAAGGGCAAGAGATGCAACAACTGCCCTTTTACCTCCTCCCTTCCCACTGTCGAGAGCCCCAAACACTACTTCCAGCTGAAACAACGATTTACTTGTATGTCTTGCAAATTAGTATATTGTATTCGTATTCACGATGTGGTCTTCTCCACATTGGGGATACAAAACGCAGATTGTGTGACTGCTTTATGGAACACCCCCATTCAGTCCGTGAGGGTGACCTGAGCTCCCGGTCACCTGTCACTATAATTCTCCACTTCACTCCCACTCTGAAATCTCCATCCTCGGCCTCTTACACTGTTGCAGTGAAGCTTAACGTAAGCTCGAGGAACATTGCCTCCTCTTCGATTAATCACATTACAACCGTCTGGACTCAACATCGACTTCACCAAATTCAGATCATAACCTCTGCCTGTATCAATTGGTTTCTTTCCCTCACATGGCAGCTGTCTTTAATTCAGCAATTGGCATTTACATTTCATCTAGAACCATCTTTAAAACACAACAGTAAAATATTTTACAGGCACCTCAATAAGTAGGAGAATTGGGATGGGAATAGTGCCATTAACGGGTAGATAGGATAATACCACAGGTAACGATAGAGAGATGCCAGAAACATTAAATAATTATTTTGCTTCAGTATTTACCAGGGAGATAGAACAGGTGGGCATCTCATTTGATGATGAGATTAGTAACGAGATAAGTGCATTTAAAATAAAAAGGATTTATTAACTAAACTAATCAAACTCAAAGAGAATAAAACCCCTGATCTGGATGGATTGCGTCCACACATTTTAGTAGAATCTAGCGAAGCGATAGCAGAGGTATTACAACAAACATTTAATAATTCGTTTAAAAAAGTGTTGTGCCAGAGATTTGGCGGATAGTGAATGTAATACCTATAGTTAAGAAGGGGCATAGAACATGTCCAGGGAATTATAGACCAGTCAGCTTAACATCGATAGTAGAAAAAAATGGAGCACTTACTAAAGGATAAAATAGAAGAACATCCCGAAACAAAAGACATAGAAATGATTAGTCAGCATGGATTTCAAAAGGGAAAGTCTTGCTTGACCATCATCATTGAATTTTTTGAAGAGTTAACAGAAAGTGTCGACAATGATAATGCAGTAGGTTTAATTTTCCTAGATTTTTAAAAGGCCATCCATAAGGTAACCCATAATAGACTGATATACAAGATCAGATAATGTGCAGTCAGGGAACAAGTAGCAGAATGTATAGTTAGCTGGCTTCAAGACAGAAAGCATTGAGTGGGAGTAAAGGGTAGCTTATCACAGTGGCAGAATTGTGTAGTGGTTTTCCACAAGGATCAGTGCTGGGACAACTGTTGTTCACAATTTATATTTTCGTATTAGATTTGAAATCAAAAACACAATTTTTAAATTTGTGGATGACACCAAATTGGTTGGGGTATAGTCAATACTGAGGAGGACTACAACAAATTACAGGCTGACATGAATAAACTTGCAGAATGGGCATATAATTGGCAAATGAACATAAACACATATAAATGTGATGTATTACGTTTTGGTAGTAAGAACAGGGAAGTCAAATATTAATTGGATGGTGCGAGTCTAGTTTGGGTAGAAGAGCAAAGTGATCTCGCAGTACAACTACACAATTCACTAAAAGTTGCGACACAGGTTAGCAAAGCCATCAACAAGCAAACCAAGAATTAGGGTTTATTTCTAGAGGTTTAGAGTTGAAAAGTAGGGAAGTTTTGCTAAACCTGAATCGAAACGTGGATAGACCACACTAACTGCGCGCAGTTCTGGTCGCCATATTTTAAAATAATATAGAGGAACTGGAGATGGTGCAGAGAATATTTCCAAGGCTGATGCCAGAAATGCGAGGGTATACATATCAGGAAAGGATGAACAGGCTGGGTCTCTTTTCTCTTGAAAAGAGGAGATGGAGGGGTGACCTGAAAGAGGTCTTTAAAATTATGAAAGGTTTTGATAGATTCGATAAAGAGAGAATGTTTATAATTGTGGGGAAGTTCATAAATAGAGGCCATTAATATAAGATAGTCACCAAGAAATCACAGAATCACAGAAACCCCACAGTGCAGATAGAGGCCTTTTCGGCCCATCGAGCCTGCACCGACACATATCCCACCCGATCCCCGTAACCCCTACACCAACACATATCCCACCCTATCCCTGTAACCCCACGTATTTAATCCCCCTAACACTAAGTGTCAATTTATCATAGCCAATCAACCTAACTCGCACATCTTTGGACTGTGGGAGGAAACCGGAGCACCCGGAGAAAACCCACGCAAACACGGGGAGAATGTGCAAACTCCACACAGACAGTCACCCGAGGCCGGATTCGAACCCGGGTCCCTGGCGCTGTGAGGCAACAGTGCTAACCACTATGCCACTAGCGAATTCATAAGAAACGTCTTTACCCAGAGAATGGTGAGGATGTGGAACTCGTTATCACAGGGATTGGTTGAAGGGAAAAGTATCGATGAATTTAAGGGGAGGCGAGTTTAGCATATGAGGGAAAAGGGAAGAGAGGTTTATGCTGATAGATTTTGATGAGGCAAACCGGGAGGAATCTCGAGTGGAGCATTAACGTTGGCATGGACTGGTTGGGCTGAATGGTCTGTTTCTGTGTCGTATATCCGACTTAGTCCTATGTAATCCTATGTAAAGCAAATCTCCTCTCAACCATCACTGCTCTCAGCTGAACAACTCCAACTTCTCTGCTGAATCCACGTAACTGATGTCATTCACCCTTTGAATCATTCTCGTAAATCTTTTATGCACCCTCTCTACTGCTTTCACATCGTTTCTATACTGTGGTGCCAAGAATTAGACATAATCGCTTTGAGGCCGAACCAGTGTTTTGTAAAGATTCATCATAACTTCCTTGCTTTTGTACTCTATGCTTCTATTTATGAAGTTCAGGATCCTGTATGATTTTTAACCGCTTTCTCTACCTACCCTGGCACCTTCAACGATCTGTCGACATATAACCCCAGATGTCTATGTTCATGCACTCATTTTGAATTTTACCATTTATTGCCTCTCCTCATTCTTCTTGCCAAAATGTATCACCTCGCACTCTTCTGCATTAATATATTTGCTGCTGTTAGCGAATCTGTGGTAAAGTAAATGAAAAGAACAACAGAAATGGATTGCTGCATTTTCTTGTGCCGTCAAATGTTGGTAACTCAATTACCATTGTGATGTGAAAAATTGAAAGGTCCGTATCAGTGGTTGAGATTCTATAAAAGTGGAACTGATGGTTTCAAACAGAAGTGGGACATAAAATAAACCAGCTGGGGATCCAGTTCAATAACGTGGGCTCATCGATGCAATGTCCCTCTTTGATACCAAGAGAAGGGTTGGATTGAAATTCACATTTCTACTAACTTTGTGGAGCCATAACCTGATTAACCAGAGTGAACAACTCCCATGAAACGTGGGGATGTGCATTTCATATGAAGGAATTCATTTTTGCTGGAAATTAGGACATGGGCGTCGTTGGCAAGGCCGACATTTACTGCCCAACCCCAGTTGCCCTTGAGATGATTGTCAGCCCACTTCTTGAATCCACTTGTGTTCCCACAATGCTGTTTGGTACGGACTTTCAGGCCTTTGAGCGAGCGACACAGAAGGAACGCCAGATAAAGTTCCCAGTCAGGATGGTGTCTGACTTGGATGTGGAACTGGGAGATGATGCTGTTCCCATGCAGCTGCTGCCATCGTCCTTTCTGATGATGGAGGTCGTGGGTGTGCGGAGTGCCGTCAAAATGCAACCCATTGAGTGATATGGAATGCTAGAATGTGCTTAAGTTAAATATTTCACATATCAGGATGATTTTGAAAATCTCATTCTGCAGTTCCGGTTTTCTGACTGAGAATCTGTAATCTGACATGGCCAGCCAATCTGGCGGTGTCTCGTGAATTGACCATACATTCAGTGGAATAAAAACATATCAGGATGATGACATTTGGCATTAAACATTTCGCTGTGGTAGGCCCAGAGATTTAGGGAGTAAAATTTGAAATCAGGGACTTTGATTGTGTAATTATAATAGCCAGCCTGCAGTTCCCCTGTCAGAATGGCTTGTCTTCACATCGCTAATTATCGGGTCTCTCAGCTCCATCACACAGCATTCCCTCAGTACTCAGTCACAGGGGCAATTGTAAACTAGCACGATATTACAATCCATTCAAGTCAATACAGGTTATAATTGGGCGGAGAATAAAACGGGAGGCCGATCACTCTCCGCCTCTTTCCCGCCTGGAGAATGTGGTTACAGTTACTCTCCAAGTTTGGCCACGGGCTGCGCTGTCATGATTCTTTGGCCGGGTTGAATTAACAAAATTCTGACACAATGAGGTAATCATTAGTTCTGTACAGTAGCCTAAAACAAGCGATAGCCCATCATCAGCCCGTTTTACACATCACCGGACTTTCGTTCCCATTGCCTACAATGGAATCTGAATTCATGGGGTGTGAAACGGGAGGCTGATTTGCTTTCGCTCGTTTTGCGCTTCCGCCCGTGACGATTTTCATCCCATTATCTCCTGTAACGCCCCTTGCCGCTAATAGATTCATAGGGTCTGAATGCAGGGTCAGTGTTACAGGGATCCTGTCAAGATTTGAGCAATAAAAACAAAACGTAACCCTACTATTTAAGAAAGGAGGGCGAGAGAAAATGGTGAACTACAGACCAGTTGACCTGACATCAGTATTCGAGAAAAAGCTAGAATCTATTATTAAGGACTTAGTAAAAGGGCACTTCGAAAATAATAATAGGATTGGCAGAGTCAACATGGATTTATGAAATGGTAAACGTGTTTGCCAAATTTGTTGGAGGTTTTTGAGGTTGTAACTAGCAGAATAGATAAGGGGGAACCAGTGGATATGGTGTTTTTGGATTTGCAGAAGGCATTCTATAAGTTGCCACACAATAGGTTATTAAACAAAATTAATGCTCATTCGATTGGTGGTAATATACTAGCATGTATAGAGGATCAGTTAACGGACAGAAAGCAGAGAGTAGGAATAAACGGGTCATTTGCGGGTTGGCAGGCTGTAACTGGTGGGATACCGCAAGATCAGTGCTTGGGCCTCAGCTATTCACAATCTATATCAATGATTTGGATGAGGGGACCGAATTTATTATATCTATGTTTTCTGATGATACATAGCTGGGTTGGAACATAAGTTGTGAGCAGGATGCAATGAGGCTTCAAGGGGATACAGACAGGCTTTGTAATTGGGCAAGAACACGGCAATTTGAACATAAGGCTCGAGGGGCCAAATCACCTACTCCTGCTCCTGCGGCTTATGTTCTTATGATGATATGTAACTCACTCCGTGCCCAACATTGCGAGCACTCGCCTGGAGTCTCAGCTGATTGTGTTTATAAAAACTTCAGTGTAATTCACTCCAAGTCCGGCACTGTGAGCTCTCCCTTGGTGTGTCAGCTCCCTGTGTTTATAAACACTTCAGTATGATTCACTCCGTGTCCAACACTGTGAGCTCTCCCCTGGTGTGTCAACTCACTGTGTTTCTAAACACTTCAGTGTAATTCACTCCGTGCCCAACATTGTGAACTCGCTCTTCGTGTGTCAGCTGACTGTGTTTCTAAACACTTCAGTGTAATTCACTCCGTGCCCAACATTGTGAACTCTTTCTTGGTGTGTCAGCACACTGTGTTTCTAAACACTTAGTGTAATTCACTCCGTGCCCAACATTGTGAGCTCTCCCCTGCTGTGTCAGCTCACTGTGTTTATAAACATTTCAGTGTATTTCACCCCCTCTCCAACCAATTGAGCTTTACCCAGGTGTGTCAGCTCACTGCGTTTATAAAGTCTTCAGTGTAATTCACTCCGTGTCCAGCACTGCGATCTCTCCCCTGGTATGTCAGCTCTCTTTTTTTATAAAAACTTAAGTGTAATTCACTCAAAGTCCGACACATTGAGCTTTCCATTGGTGTGTCAGATCACTGTGTTTATAAACACTTCAGTGTAATTCACTCCGTGTCCCACACTGTGAAATCTACCCTGGTGTGTCAGATCACTGTGTTCATAAACACTTCAGTATAACTCACTCCATGTCCCACACTGTGAGTTCTCCTCTGGTGTGTCAGATCACTGTGTTCATAAACACTTCAGTGTAACTCACTCCATGTCCCATACTGTGAGTTCTCCTCTGGTGTGTCAGCTCACTGTGTTTGTAAACAATTCAGTGTAATTCACTCCGTGTCCCACACTGTGAGCTCTCCTCTGGTGTGTCAGCTCACAGTGTTTATAAACACTTCAGTATAATTCACCCTGTGTCCTACACCGTGAGCTCTCCCCTGGTTTGTCAGCCACCTGTGTTTATAAACTCTTCAGTGTAATTCCCTTCGTGCCCGACACTGTTAGCTATCTTCCGGTGCGTAAGCTCTCTGTGTTTATAAACACTTCAGTGTAAATCACTCCGTGTCCGACACTGTGAGCTCTCCCCTGATGTGTCAGCTCACTGTGTTTATAAACACTTCAGTGTAAATCACTCCGTGTCAAACACTGTGAGCTCTCCCCTGATGTGTCAGCTCACTGTGTTTATAAACACTTCAGTGTAATTCACTCCGTGTCCAACAATGTAAGCTCTCCCCTGGTGTGTCAGCTCACTGTGCTTATAAACACTTCAGTGTAAATCACTCCGTGTCAAACACTGTGAGCTCTCCCCTGATGTGTCAGCTCACTGTGTTTATAAACACTTCAGTGAAGGCAACAGTGCATGGCAGCGATAGGGGTAATGATAGCCAAAATTTGACAGAGAGGTACAGAGCGTATACACATAAGAGAGCATTAGAAAGAGGGGTCCGAGTAGGGAAAAATAGTTAATAGACATCATTAACAACTCTATATCTGAAAGCAAGCAGCATTCGTAACAAGATAGATGAGTTGGCAGCACCAATAGAAGTAACTGAGTTTGATCGGACAGCCTTTAGACAGACGTGGTTGCAATGTGACTAAGGCTGGGAACTGAATATTCAGGGGGTTTTGCCATTTCGTAACGATAGGCAGAAAGGAAAACGAGCTCTCTTAATAAGGGTTAACTTCAGTGCGGTATTGAGAAATTAAATTGGCCTGCAAGATCAAGATGTAGAATCAATTAGGGTAGAGATAAGAAATAATAATCGTAAGAAGTCACCGGTGGGAATGGTCTCCAGCCCCGCAAAACAGTAACCACACGGTAGGGCAGAGTATACATCAAGAAATAATAGAAGTTTGTAACAAAGGTAGGGTAATCATCATGGGAGATTTTAATCTTCATATTGATTGGACAAAGCAAAATGGCGAAGGTAGACTTCAGGAAGTGTTCTTAAAGACTAAATGGGATGGTTTCTTGGAACAATATGTTATGGTTCCAAGCAGGGAGAAGAGTATTTTACATCTGGTAATTTGTAACGAGGCTTGATTAGTTAATGATCTCGAAGTGAAGGATACTCTTGGGAAGAGTGATCAAAGCATGCTAGCATTTCAAATTCAGTTTGAGGGTGCAAAAGTTAGCTGTCAATCTAGTGTCTGAACATAAACACAGGTAATTACAAAGGTATGAAGGCAAATCTGGTTAAAGTGGACTGGAAAAAACATGTTAGAGTGTAAAACTGTAGAAAAGCAATGGTAATCATTTAAGGAGACATTTCATAACTCTCAGTAAAGATATTTACCTGTGTGAAAGAAATACTGTAAGGGAAGGATGAACAATTCGTGGCAAATTAAGGATGTAAAGCATGGTATCAATTTGGAAAAAAAAAGTATATCAAAAGTTGCAAAAAATAGTGAAAGGCCAGGAGATTGAAATTATTAAAAAAACCAGCAAAGGACAACTAAAAAAATGGTAAAGGGAGAGAAGATAGCTTATGAGATTAAGTTAGCAAGAAATATAAAAACAGAGAGTAAGAGTTTCTACACGTATATAATAATGTAAAGCGACTAGCTACAGTAAACGTTGGTCCCCTAGAGGACGAGTCTGGGGAACTAATAATAGGAAACAGATATATGGCGGATATTTTGACCAAATATTTTGTATTGGTCTTCATGGTAGAAGGCATTTGAAGCATGCCAATAATGGATAATCAAAGGGCTACTGGAGTGCGGGGTGGAAACTTGAAACAATGACTGTCACTTGACAGAATGTACTGGGCAATCTAATGGGACAAAAGGTCGACAATTTCCCTGGACACGATGGCCTGCATCCCAGTGCCTTAAAAGATGTGGCTGCAGAGATATTGGATGCATTGGGTGTAAATTACGATAGATCCCTGGATTCTGGAGAGGTCCCAGCCGACTGGAAATCCACAAATATAACGCCCCTATTTAAGGCTGGAAGTAGACAGAATGCAGGGAATTTTCGAC